>NC_090449.1:343917432-344520269 GCF_031143425.1 Pleurodeles waltl | reverse complement strand
TACCCAGACACCTCCACTGCACGCAAAATCAGCAGAATGTGACTGTACTCACCCCCTTGTGGCTGCTGTGATGCCCTCAAGCGCCCATCCAACTCCGGGTACGCCACCGCCAGGATCCTGAACATCAGGGGGGTCATGGTGCGACGGGCATCCGCCCCACGTTGGGAGGCCATCCCCAGCTGGGCCTCTGCCATCTTCTTGCTCCAGTGGTGAATGTCCTCCCATCTCTTACGGCAGTGGGTGCTCCGTCTGTGGTAGACCCCCAGGGTCCGGACGTCCTTGCCGATGGCACGCCAAATAACCTTTTTCTGGTGGGCGCTGACCTACATGAATTGTACAGGGGGAAAAGAAAAGTTATTACCAACTGCACCATCACAGTCATTGGCCCCCATCCCTACCCTTGCCATGTGCACATGCACTCACCGTCGTTTCATGCACGCCTCAATCTCCCCCCCCATCTTTCATCCACCACACTCCACACAGGCATAGCCCATACAGCATGCTCCCAGTGTACTTACCTGTTTGTATGGAGGACCGTAGAGTAGCGTGTACTGGGGGAGGACCCCAACCACAAGTTTCTCCAACTCCTCCGATGTGAAGGCAGGAGCCCTTTCCCCAGACACACGAGCCTTTGTCTCTTCCAGACCAAGTTCACAGCAGCACTTGCAGTGTAGGTCCTCTCATGTCGAAGATCAGGTATCGAGTGATTGAACAGATAGAAAATGGCGGTCATGTTCGCGGCGGTGCGTTCCGTCACCGCCGGCGTACATCGTCATTGGCTCCTGGGACCCATAGGGTCCAATGTTAACCAATTTAGAATTGCGCCGGGGTCTTCGACCGCCTACCGCGACGGTGTACAACGCCAGCGCAGTTACCTCACATCCCATTGTTCCACTTTACAGGTCAGGCAGCCGCCATTTCAGGGGCCCACATGGCTTAATTTTTAACTGCGTCACACATACCTAGGCCTTGCCACAACACTCATACAGGCCAAATTTCAGATTATGATTTGTGTTCTGCGTAAGCTGTGGGTACGTACCTCTGAGTTGGTTGACTCTCTGCTCGCTGTTGTCCTTCATAGGCACCGTCCGCTGGGACATGTGAGGAGATGGCGGCATCCTCCGGTGTACAGACCGCTGGTGGACTTGTCGACAATGGAGGAAAGACATGTGATCATCACCTACAGGCTTGATCGTGCCGCAATCCTGGAACTGTGTGCCCAGCTGGAGCCAGACCTGATGTCAGCTATCCGCCATCCCACAGGAATCCCCCCCTCTAGTGCAGGTGCTGTCAGTACTCCATTTCCTTGCAAGTGGGTCATTTCAAACAACATTGGCCATAACATCAGGGATGTCCCAGCCTATGTTTTCCAACGTGTTGTCCAGAGTGTTGTCTGCCCTGCTGAAACACATGCGGAGCTACATTGTTTTCCCTCAGGTGGAGGATTTGCCTACAGTGAAAGGGGACTTCTATGCCCTGGGACATATCCCCAACATCATAACTGCCATTGATGGGACACATGTGGCTTTGGTACCCCCCCCGCAGGAGTGAACAGGTGTACAGAAACAGGAAGAGTTATCATTCCATGAATGTGCAGATGGTGTGTTTGGCAGACCAGTACATCTCCCATGTTAATGCAAAATTCCCGGGCTCAGTGCATGACGCTTACATCCTGCAGAATAGCAGCATCCCTTATGTGATGGGTCAACTCCAGAGGCACCGTGTGTGGCTATTAGGTGAGCACCTGGAAGCATGTCAGTGGGAATGGTTGTCTGGATCTGGGGATATCCCTACAGGTTAGTGTGTGTCTAACAGTTGCCCTCGCCATTTGCAGGTGACTCTGGTTACCCCAACCTGTCATGGCTACTGACCCCAGTGAGGAATCCCAGGACAAGGGCAGAGGAACGCTACAATGAGGCCCATGGGCAAACTAGGAAGATTATAGAGCGGACCTTCGGCCTCCTGAAGGCCAGGTTCCGGTGCCTCCATATGACAGGTGGATCCCTATTCTACTCACCAAAGAAGGTGTGCCAGATCATCGTGGCCTGCTGTATGCTTCACAACTTAGCTTTGCGACGACAGGTGCCTTTTCTGCAGAAGGATGGTCCAGATGGCGGTGTTGTGGCAGTTGAGGAGCCTGTGGAAAGTGAAGACTAGGAAGCAGAAGAAGAGGACATCGACAACAGGAACTCGGTTATCCTGCAATACTTCCAGTGACACACAGGTAAGAATACAAACATGCCTACTACCTGTACTTTAACACTACTACCTCTCTACTGTCTGTCGTTTTCACCCAGTGTATGATCACTGAGTTTTCACTTTCCCTTACAATTTCACAGATGTGGGTCCCACTGTGTGACATCTGCTTTGTTTCCTCATGGACTAGAACTGTGTGACATAGGTATGTTGACATTACAATTGTAAGAGCATTTTGTCACTGTAATTGCTAATACACTATTTCAAAATCACAGACAGACTCCAGATTGTTTTGTGCTTATTTCTGTGCTCAATATTGGAGGGGGTTGTGAAATGGTGAGGGGTGTTGGTACAGGAATGTCCATGGCAGAGTCCAGTCTATTAGTCCCACAGGCGCATTGCCCAAATGTGCATAGGAAGTGGAGCTGGGGCAGTTTGAGGATGGACAGGGTGACAGGGTGGGGCAAAAGGATGACAGTCAGGGTGGTCTCATTTCTTGGCGGGGGTCTTGGCCTCGTTCTCTGTCTTGTCCTGGATCTCAGGGACCGTTTGCGGGGTGGTTCTCCCTCTGCAGGGGTGGGGTGCTGGTGTGGTGGTCCTGTGGCGGTGCCTCCTGTCCACTAGCACCGGCGGAGGTGGTGGGCAGTTCATCGTCCCGGCTAGTGTCAGGGGCCCCTTGTTGTGCCACAGTGTCCCTCCTGGTGTTGAGGACTTCCTTCAGCACCTCTACGATGGTGCCCAGGGTGGAATTGATGGATCTGAGTTCCTCCCTGAAGCCCATATACTGTTCCTCCTGCAGGCGCTGGGTCTCCTGAAACTTGGCCAGTACCGTTGCCATCGTCTCCTGGTAAAGGTGGTAGGCTCCCATGATGTTGGAGAGGGCCTCGTGGAGAGTGGGTTCCCTTGGCCTGTCCTCCCCCTGTCGCACAGCAGCCCTCCCAGTTCCCCTGTGTTCCTGGGCCTCCGTCCCCTAGACCGTGTGCCCACTGCCGAGGTCCCTGTTGTTGTTGGGGTGGTGGGTTAGCCTGGGATCCCAGTAGTGGTGGACACACTGCTGATTGACGTGTCCTGGGGACAGAGGTATGGGCCCCCTGGGTGGGTGCTGTGCTGGTGTTTCCAGAGGGAGGAAGCTCTGTGGTGGCCTGTGACTGTGTCAGGGGAACCGACTGTCTAGAGGTCCCAGATGGGCCGGGCTGGTCATCTAGATCCAGTTGGACAGAGCTGCTGTCATCACTGTGGGCCTCTTCTGTTGGTGGTGGGGACATGTGTGGACCCTCCTGTCCGGTGAGGTTGGGTAGGGGTCCTGCAGGGGTATAAAAGGATGTTTATTAATCTGTGTGTGCCATGGTGTGCAACGGGTGGGTGACCGTGTACCCCAGTGCTTGCATTCCTGTGTGGGTCCTTGTGTGATGGTGGTTTAGGGGGGTGTATGGGTATGTGCAGTGGCCATGATTTGGTGATGTGTGTCCATGCTTTGTTGTTGCATGCAGGGCTTGGTGTTAGGATGTGTGGTTTGTGATGTTGGGACATTTGTGAGGAGTTGGAGTGATGGGGGTGAGGGTGGGGGTATGTGATAGCATGCAAGTAGGGTGGGGGATGTAATAGTTAAGATTTGACTTACCAGAGTCCATTCCTCCACCTACTCCTGCGAGGCCCTCAGGATGCAGAATCGCCAAGACTTGCTCCTCCCATGTTGTTAGTTATAGGGGAGGAGGTGGGGGTCCGCCGCCAGTCCTCTGTACCGCAAGGTGGTGTCTGGAGACCACGGAACGCACCTTCCCCCATAGGTCGTTCCACCTCTTCCTGACGTCATCCCTATTTCTTGGGTGCTGTCCCACTGCGTTGACCCTGTCCACTATTCTGTGCCATAGCTCCATCTTCCTAGCTATGGAGGTGTGATGCACCTGTGATCCGAATAGCTGTGGCTCTACCTGGACGATTTCCTCCACCATGACCCTGAGTGCTTCCTCAAAGAACCTGGGGTGTCTTTGCCGTGCCATGGGGTGGTGTGGGTGATGTGTGGGGTGGTGTGTGTAGTGATAAGTGGGGTGATATTTAGTGGTGTGTTGTGTGAGGTGCGTGGAAGTTATGTGGGTGATGGTATTGTGTGCCTGTGGATGCTTGGTAGTTGTTTGTAGTGTCTCTCTCTGGCCTTCTCTCGGTAATTTTGGCATAGGGGTTTGTGGGTGATGTGGGTGTGTGTTTTATATTGTAATGGATGTGTGGGAGTGGTGTGTGTATGTGTATCAGGTGTGTGTATTTCGAATTGTCCAATGTGGCTGTGTTTTTGTAAGAGTGTGTGTATTTTGAGTGCGGCAGTGTGTACCGCCAATGGAATACCGCAGTTGAAGGACCGCCGCGTGGATTCGTGTGCTGTGATAGTGTGGCGTATTTCTGTTGGCGTGATGGTGGAGGTTTTGTTTTCGCCAGTTTATCACTGACCTTTGGTGTGGCGGACTTGTGTGGATGTCTGAATTTTGGCAGATTCTGAGCAGTGGGTCATAATGACCGTGGTGGAATTCCGCTGCCGCGGCGGTGTGTTGGTGGTCTTCTGCACTGCGGTAAACGGCTTTTGCCGCCAATGCTGTAATGAGGGCCTTAGTTTTTTAGGCTTTGGTGAATGGCATACTTAGAATGAGAAATATCTGGACAAACTGAAATGAAAAATGTATTTGTCAGTTAAAAAGAGTGAGATTACCTTTCATATAAACCTTACATTTTTAGTTCAAAATAAAGTAAAATAGGAAAATGACCACAGATACACCCGGACTCGAACCCTCAACTTTCAGTGTGAGGGTCTGTTTCCTTAACCAATTGTGCTACATGTGACTCTTGCCTGTGCTGAAAGTCATTACATGGAAAAACCATTGCAAAGACTATCTTTCTCTCTCTTTCTCTCTTCTATCTCATTATGAGATGCAAGAGAAAGAGTGTGACAGGCTCCCCTTGTCCTGTGGGAGCCAGCATTGCTCCCACAAGCAGGGAGCTGCTACTAAAAGCATATTTACATGCAGGGAAGACAGATAAAAACTCTGCTTTCTGCAAGGGTGAACTGTTTGATAGTTTTTTCATGCAGAAACCGGACTTTGTTTGCTTTTGCTTGCTCACACAAAGCAAAAGCAAATAGCTGTGTCCTGGGAGTGGGCACCCCGGGACATAGTGGGAGCTGGCCCTGGGGGATGGTGGTCCCCAGGGCCATCAGGGGCTCGTCGAGAGAGGCCCTGCGCCCCCTTTCAACGAGCACACCCCCGTGGAGGTGTTGGTCTCTGGGCTGCGGGGGGTCCAAATCAGAATCCTTTCACTCTTTATATTATAGCCCGGGGTAGGTAACAGTCCTCAGAGCAGTGCGTGGGACCGTGTGGCTCCCACCATCATATTTGTTTTAAGCCCCGGAGAGGTGGCAGTCCCTGGGACAGGGAGGGGGCATGCGGCCCAACCCACCATATTTCTTTAATGCCCCGGGGAGGTGGCAGTCCCCGGGGGGACACGCGCATTAAATTTCATGAAAGTTCTGGAAGGTAGTGTTACCCCGGGCTACGGGGGGGAGGCGTGGACGGCCCCCCTGAATTTAATTTGTTTGTAGGCCCGGGGAAGTGGCGGGCACCAGGGGCTAGGCAGCCCCCTCACATTAAAATAATAATGCCCCCGTTACCTGGCCCACCTCCAGGCTTATTAAAAAACAAGCATGGGAGCCCGTACTGGTTTAGTTTTTTAATTTTCTGCGGATTTATTGATACTGCATGTATGTCAAAAATACTCAATGGCTGCCAAACATTTTTTTTTATTATGCTTTTTTCTCCAGGGAGTCCCCCTGGGACCCCACCACCAGAGCTAAGGGGCCATGGTGTCCCTCCCCTTTTTCTTATTTGTTACATTTTTTCCTAGGTCTCCGCTGAAGCCAATTTCCAACATGGCGGCCAACACTTTCTTGTTGAAGTGTTGGCAGCCAATCAGATCTCAGCACGAGATCAGGAGGATTTGTTTATTCTTCAAGTCCATATATATACAAATTTGGATCTACTTTAATTTCCCAAAAACTAATGAATGGACTTACACCAAATAACAAAAAGGTTGCTTTCTGGACCAAGACCTACCTTTCTGCCAAATTTAGTGTGATTCCATCCAGTGGTTTGGGCGCTGTCGCTGTTCTTTTTCTCAGCTCCTGCTTGACGGATCACCCCAAAACTTTCCAGACAGACGCTGAAGTGAGCATCATATTTTCTAGAAAAAGTTTGTGAAGATTCATCAAATAGTGCCAAAGTTATTAGCAAAACAAAAAACTTTTTTTCTAAGGAAACTAGGTCCTAACTATATCTACCTAGTGGTGACCGCCTCTAGGTTTTACTTATATATATATATATATATGTAACTATAAACTATGGATTGTTTATATATATATATATATATATATATATATATATATATATATATATAAACAATCCATAGTTTATAGTTACATTCATAATTTAAACACACAAAACCATAGAAATTCAGCTGTTATAGTTATATTTATTTCAAGAAACTATAACGCGTGACCTAAGGTAACTATAACTTGGGTCCCCACCACGCACAATTTTCTCTTCAATAAATGTATTGCAAATGTTGCAGTGATAATATCACTGATGGCATAGAAGATGTCATGAATGATGTAATTTTTGGGGGTATTAGCTGTGCATGGTGAGGGCACAGGTCTACATGAAATTTGACAGGATTATACATTATGGTGCAGAGCTCATGTGTTTTGGGTAGTGCAGTTAGGTAGGGCAAGTGTTTTTAAGTTATAAGGCATTTAAACTTAGTGATATCGGTCATCACTGTACTATTCCGGAATTTTACAAAAGTTTGTGCAAATAACATGGTACATGGCAGTAAACATATTTATGTATAGAAAATATAAATATACTTCTCTTCCTATTACCACTTATATAAAGGGGTAATAGGTAGGGACCTAATACTTGCCTATATCTAGGGCCCTAACATTGATCACAGCCAAAGTGTAGTAAAAACTATATGGCTGCCTTCTCATTATCCAAATGCAGCCATTACCCAATTATATCCTGGCTTGCCTTCGCCATGTACCACAGTATACTGCAAAGTTATCTTGGTATATTATGGCTCTAAACATAACTAAGGCCCAACTAATTTATTGGATTGCGGTAACCTTGTGTCACTCATGGTGTTGCATGGGCATGCAATACTTACGTCAGATTTACAAAGGAATGCACGGCCAGCGCGGCTGGCCTTACATTGATTAGTAAATCTGAAGAAATCAAAGCAGCACAATTAATTTTTTTGCGTTACTCTGCGCACGATAATATACATTGCTGCTAAATTTCACATCCATCTGTATGCCACACCAATGTAGCCACTTCACTGTACGCTATTCCACTATACACCACTCCACTACTCTCCACTATACAAAACTCCACTCTATGCCCCTCCATTCTACACTGTTACACTGTATGCACCACTACTTTTCACAACTCAAGTTTAGGTCACTCAACTGTATGCTACTCCACTATACACTTTTGCACTCTATGCCATTCTATTAGTCACCATTCCACTCTACTTTATTCAAATAAATGCCACTTCAATGTATGCTATTCTACTGTATGCCCTCCACTGTATGCTATTCCAGTCTGCGCCACTCCAGTGTATGGTACTCCACTCTACACCACTTCATTCTACACAGTTCGACTGAACCCTACTCCAATGTATGCGGCTCCACTGTATGCTATTACACTGTACACTATACCACTGTACACCACTCAAGTCCACACCACTCCATTATAACCACTCCACTGTATGCTACTACACTATACACTATTACCCTCTATGTCACTCCACTGTATAACACTTGGCTCCACTCTATGCTATTACACTGTACACAACTCCACTCTATGCCAGTCCACTCTACACTACTACAATATATGCAACTCCAATCTATGCCTCTTCAGTGTACGCCACTGCACTGTATGCCACTCTGATATATGCTACTCCAGTTTATGATGTTCCACTCTATGCCACCCCACTCTGCTTTTCTACTGTATGCCACTCCACTCAACATGACTCTAGTGTATGATACGCCATTGTATGGCACTCCACTCTACACCACTTCTTTCTACGCTATTCGATTGGACCTCACGCCAATGTAGGCCACCCCAATGTATGCTATTACACTCTATACAACACCACTGTACGCCACTACAGTCTACACCACTCCATTATATACCACTCTACTGTGCGCTACTCCACTGTTAGATATTGCCCTTTTTGCAGGGTTATCCCCAAACTTTTTGCCTTCTTCCTCCTATTTTTTTAGGTCTGTTTTTGCTGGTTTATTGTCTCTGCACACTTTACCACTGCTAATCAGTGCTAAAGTGCAAGTACTCCCTATAGAAATTGTACTGTTGATTGGGTTATCTATGATTGGCATATTTGATTTACCAGTAAAGTGCACTAGAGGTGCCCAGGGTCTATAAATCAAATGCTACTAGTGGGCCTGCAGCACTGGTTATGCCACCCACATTAGTAGCCCTGTAAACATGGCTCAGACCTGCCACTACAGTGTCTGTGTATGCAGTTTTAAACTGCCAATTCGACTTGGCAAGTGTACCCAATTGCCAGGCCTCAACCTTCCCTTTTACTACATGTAAGGCACCCCCCTAAGTTAGGCCCTAGGTAACCCCATGGGCATGGTGCAGTGTATGTTTAAGGTAGGATATATACTAGTGTGGGTTATATGTCCTAACAGTGAAATACTGCCAAATTCGGTTTTCACTGTGCAAGGCCTATCTCTCTCAAAGGTTAACATGCGCATCTTAAAGCGCAGATTCCCTTTGAGAGCAGATAAAAATGTGGAGTTTAGGGCTTCTGAACTCACAAATTAAAAATACGTATTTTAGTGAAGTTGGTTTTTAAATTGTATGTTTGAAAATGCCACTTTTAGAAAGTAGGCATTTTCTTGCTTATACCATTCTGTGACTCTGCCAGTTTGTGGATTGTCTGTCTGGGTCAGTTTGACAGTTAGGCTGTTCACACCTCTCCTCTAGACAGTGACACGAAGGGGGCTGGGGTGTAGCCTGCATATCTTGATTAGCCATCAGTGCTGGAGGGGAGGAGTGGTCACTCACACCTGAATGGACTGTGCATGCCCTCACACAATGCCGTCTCCCAACCCCTGGTGAGTGTCTGGGGCTGTCACTATTTCTTTTCCTCGGAATCTGCACGCTGCTGAACAAGAAGGCCCACCTCCCGGCGTCACCAACTCAGAAAGCTTTAATAACACAGAGTTATGATGAAGCCAGGTGGAGGGAAGGGAATTAGGGTAGGGAACAGCTGGGAGAGAGATCTGAAAAGGAAAAGGTTAGAACAAACATGCATATACTCATTAATGACAATCTAATTCACCATTAGAGCCTTTGCATACATGCATCTCCATAACACCAGATTGAAACTCTTTGTGATGGAGCAAAAGCCCCTTCTGTAAATCACAACACCAGAATGAACTGAGACCTCCGAGTCCCAAGAAGACCAGAGTTTTAGACCACGGACACTCTCTTAAATATCAATCATAGAACCACTTATGCATTGATAAAACTCTTAACATTAGATCTCAGTTTAAAAGACTCGTAAACACTTAAAGAGGTCTTTTCACACAATCTAAAACACCTTAATACGTATCTCACATATCATGCATCCTAAAACAATGAAACTGTGATTTCTTTATCTTTGAAACCCTTTTTCGTTAAATGTTCTCCTGTACCTGAAAAGCGCTTTAAGTTTTGAGCCAAGGGCGCTTTACTTTCTGTGAACTGAAGTGCTTTCAAATATTGTGGCCCGAGCGCCTTTGTCTCCTCTGGAACTAAGGCGCTATGCCAATGCGCGTTTATTCCTTTTGATTGGAGTGCTATGTCAATGAGCGATATTATTGTGAACTGAAGCGCTTTATCAATAGCGCGTTGCTGCCATGAATTGAAGCGCTTTTACTTGAGCGCGTTGTTGCCGTGAACTGAAGCGCTTTACTGAGCGCGTTGCTGCCGTGAACTGAATCGCTTTACTTAGCGTGTTGCTACCGTGAACTGAAGCTCTTTACTGAGCTTGTTGCTGCCGTGAACTAAAGCGATTTAAGGAACGCGTGGCTGCCGTGAACTGAAGCGCTTTACTGAGCGCGTTGCTGCCATGAACAGAAGCGCTTTCCTGAGTGCGTTGCTACTGTGCAATGAAGCACCAAAATCAATTGGCCTAAAACATCATGCTCGTTAGGCTAGGGGAATGCTGAAAGTTAGGGAGAAACAACTCCCTTCTGAATTGGGCTCTTCACGACCTTACTGCCCACGAGTACGACCTACTCGTGTCTTATTTCCAAATGGGATAGCAGGAACCTTCGAGTTTCTGCCAAGCTGCCTTTGAAGAAATTCTGCTTTGCTCCAGAGGAAGGTCCCTTGAGGTCTGCTGCATCGAAGTCTTAAAAATTGTGAGCCTTGAGCTTGGGTGTGGCTGGGCTTTATAGGCCAGCCACACCCCAAGATGGCTTCTGCCTCTAAAAACATGGGAACTGTAGTCCTTCATAGAATAGCACTGATAAGTTCATCTTGACCACCAATGACCTGAACCTGCAGCTATGTGAGCTTTACCAAAGGGCAAATAACGCTGCTGGCCATTCTTGGAACAAGCAGGGATGACCAGTGGTGCGCATAAAGTGCCACAAACACGCGCAGCGGACCTTCGGGTGGAACCTGGACGGCGCACAGCCTTGATCCTGACATTACACCCCTCTCCCAAGCGCAGTCTAGGGCCTGGTTTTTCACGATGGAGGAGATAAAATCGCCACACCAAACGTGGTGCATGGAAATTTTTGCAGGTTCCCAAGAGTCATTTTCCAGTCCGTACCCTTTCCAGGACACCAGGTACCAAAGAGAAGACCCCGATATTTGGAGTCTAAGATAGCTCGCACTTCATATTCCCAGTGCCCTTGGACTAAGAGAGGAGCAGGTTGTGTGACACTTGAGGGCGAACCTAGTTTAATAAGTGAAGTGTGAAATACTGGGTGAATTTTCAAAGACGATGGTAACTTCAGTTTATATGTTACTGGATTCACTTGTCATAAACTTCATAGGGCCCTATGAAATTTGGATGGAACATATTTTATTTTTCAATACAAAGATTTTTGTCGACAACCAAACTCTATCTTTGTCTCTATATTAAGGAACAGGCTGGTGTTTCTTGTCATATTGTATTTTATATTTTTTCTTAGCTTCATGGAGATTTGTTTGCATGTCCATAACTGCCGGAGTCGTTTTTGTTGAAGCTGGTAATGTGACTGGCAAAATATGTGGATGGCGGCCATATAACCCATAGAAAGGTGTTGAGTTTATCGAGGAATGATGAGAGTTATTATAAGCCAGTTCAGCTAGCCACAAGAGATCCAACCAGGTTTTTGGAGATTCTGTTGCATAACATCGTAAGTATTGTTACAGGGTTTGGTTTAGTCTCTCTGTTTGACCATCCATTTGTGGATGATAACTAGTAGACAAGGTTGAATCAATTCGTAAAGCCTTTCACCATTGTTGCCAAAAGTGTGCAGAGAATTGTGTTCCTCTGTCAGAGAGGATGAATCTTGGAAGTCCATGAAGGCGAACAATGTTTTCTTGGATAATAGTTGCTAAGGTGTCAGAGGTTGGGAGCTCTTTACAAGCGATGAAATGAGCATATTTGGTAAGGCTGTCCACTACCACTAAAATGGTTGTAAATTGTTTTATTTGCAGAAGACCAGTAATGAAGTCCATTGAGATATGTTCCCATGGATGATTGGGAACAGGTGGAGGTATTAGTAGACCTTTAGGTTTGCTATGTTCGCTTTTGCATCTTGCACATACCTAACATGATTGTAACGTTTTGCTTAAGATCGTGAACGAATGTAGGCCACCAAAAATACCTCTTCATGAGTTCTATTGTTTTTTAAGGACCTGGATGACCTGCCAGAGGATGACTATGTAACCAATGAAAAGCTGTTTCTCTTAACTCCTCAGTAGGCAGGAAAACTCGAGATTCATGTAGCGGTAAACTTTGTTGAATGGACCTTTTGGTTTCTTGTTGTAACCACTCTTGCCACTTGGTGATATGAAAATGTTTACGAATAAGATCAAAGAATTTCTCAGCTGCTATTAAACACAGTACCTTTGAAGGTGTTATAATAGGCATGGGTTTTTGTTCGGTATGAGTAATCGAAGAATCTTGCCTAGACAAAGCATCTGCCTTTCGATTATCAACTCCTGGTCTAAAGGTCACTATGAAATCAAATTCTGCGAAGAATAGCATCCATCTCAATTGCCTGGGAGTCAATAGTCTGGCAGAACTCATAAATTGTAAATTTCTATGATCAGAATATACAGTTATGGTGTGTTTTGCTCCCAACAGATAATGGGGGTCATTACAACCCAGGCGGACGGTGTTAAAGCAGCGGTAATACCGCAAATAGGCCGGCGAAAAAAAAAGGGAATTATGGCCATGGCGGAAACCGCCAACAAAGACAGACACTTTAACACTCCGACCGTCAAGGCGGTACAAACAAGCAGCGTGGCGGTCACCGCCAACAGACAGGCGGGAGACAATGTACCGCCCATAGTATCACAACCCGCCAATCCGCCACCTTTTCCGGGGCGGATTCACCGTGGATAAAAACACGGCGGAAACAGTTACTGCAATGGGAAAACGCTCACCTGAACACATCCCACGAGGAAGGAGGATATCATGGAGCCGGAACTCCAAATCCTACCGGCCCTTGTATTCCTACTCATCTACGAAGACCAACGCCTGCGCCGGCGAAGACAACGGTGAGTACTGCTCCTATGACATAGGGGAGGCAAAAGTTAGGGGGACACACACGCAACACCCCGACCCCCACCCTCACCCACGACAACACACACACCCATGCATGTCCAAACAGCACAGTAACAACCCACAACCCCCCCGGAAGAATGCAAAGACAAAATGAAATCAGTCCAAACATTGTAATGTATTAATATACATGTCACAAAAATTATATACATATATTAGAAAATCATACTAAAGTATATACATTCCGAGAAGTAGTTCAGATATGCACATAGAAAAGTCCGTGCACCACTAGTCCAAAAATGCATGGGCGAGGCCCACAATAGATACCTGTCCACACACGGAGAGAACACTGCCGGGGCATCAGATAGAAATACTACAGGTACCTCAGGGGGAAGGGAAAGGGGGGCACCTCAGCCGGAGGAGTGCAAAGCCAGATCCACGACGGGGCTCCATGCCCATTGATTTATCCTGGGGAGTGCAAAGCCACAGTCTCTCAAGTCTCTACAGTGGGTGGCTTGCCCACTGTTCCTGGGGAGTGCAAAGCCACAGTCTCTCAAGTCTATACAGTGGGTGGCTTGCCCACTGTTCAATCCTGGGGAGTGCAAAGCCACAGTCTCTCAAGTCTCTACACTGGGTGGCTTGCCCACTGTTCAATCCTGGGGAGTGCAAAGCCACAGTCTCTCAAGTCTCTACAGTGGGTGGGTTGCCCACTGTTCAATCCTGGGGAGTGCAAAGCCACAGTCTCTCAAGTCTCTACAGTGGGTGGCTTGCCCACTGGACCATCCTGGGGAGTGCAAAGCCACAGTTTCCAAAGTAGATAACAGCCTCCACTGATTCTGGAGGGGGACTGGTGCCCAGACTGGATTAGTGTCCCCGTGGAAGTTCCTGTCCCGTCACTGTCCCACCTGCACAAGGGATAACGATGCTTGATGTGGCGGCCTTTTCATTCTTACCCGGTGCATGCCCTGTTCCGCGGTGCTTTGCCATGGCGGTGCAAGCATTGTTCAGCTGTGCTTTGTCATGGCAGTGCATGCATTGTTCAGCGGTGCTTTGCCATGGCGGTTCAGGACTCTTCAGCGGTGCTTGGCCGTGGTTGTACAGGACTCTTCAGCGGTGCTTGGCCATGGCGGTTCAGGTCTCTTCAGCGGTGCTTGGCAATGGCGGTGCAAGCATTGTTCAGCGGTGCTTTGCCATGGCGGTGCATGCATTGTTCAGCGGTGCTTGGCCATGGCGGTACAGGACTCTTCAGCGGTGCTTGGCCATGGTGGTTCAGGACACTTCAGCAGTGCTTGGCCATGGCGGTTCAGGACTCTTCAGCGGTGCTTGGCCATGGCGGTGCAAGCATTGTTCAGCGGTGCTTTGCCATGGCGGTGCATGCATTGTTCACCGGTGCTTTGCCATGGTGGTGCACGCATTGTTCAGCGGTGCTTTGCCATGGTGGTTCAGGACTCTTCAGCGGTGCTTGGCCATGGCGGTTCAGGACTCTTCAGCGGTACTTGGCCATGGCGGTGCAAGCATTTTTCAGCGGTGCTTTGCCATGGCGGTGCATGCATTGTTCAGCTGTGCTTTGCCATGGCGGTTCATGACTCTTCAGCGGTGCTTGGCCATGGCGGTGTCTGGACTGGGCATTGGTGTGTGGCATGACGTTCTCTGGACTGGGCATTGGTGTGTGGCATGACGTTCCCTCATTGCCCAGCGGGGCTGTGGCAGCCTGGGCCTTCCTGGGCACTGACTCCGGCGGTGGTCTCCTGACCAGTGACGATACTTGGGCCCTCCTGGGCACTGACTCCGGCGGTGGTCTCCTGACCAGTGACGATACTTGGGCCCTCCTGGGCACTTACTCCGGCGGTGGTCTCCTGACCAGTGACGATACTTGGGCCTTCCTGGGCAACGACTCCGGCAGTGGCGGTGGTCTCCTGACCAGTGACGATACTTGGGCCCTCCTGGGCAACGACTCTGGCAGTGGCGGTGGTCTCCTGACCAGTGACGATACTTGGGCCCTCCTGGGCAACGACTCTGGCGGTGGTCTCCTGACCAGTGACGATACTTGGGCCCTCCTGGGCAACGACTCCGGCGTGGCTGTGGTCTCCTGACCAGTGACGATACTTGGGCCCTCCTGGGCAACGACTCTGGCGGTGGTCTCCTGACCAGTGACGATACTTGGGCCCTCCTGGGCAACGACTCCGGTGGTGGCGGTGGTCTCCTGACCAGTGACGATACTTGGGCTCTCCTGGGTAACGACTCTGGCGGTGGTCTCCTGACCAGTGACGATACTTGGGCCCTCCTGGGCAACGACTCCGGCGGTGGTCTCCTGACCAGTGACGATACTTGGGCCCTCCTGGGCAACGACTCCGGCGGTGGCTGTGGTCTCCTGACCAGTGACGATACTTGGGCCCTCCTGGGCAACGACTCCGGGTGTGGCGGTGGTCTCCTGACCAGTGACGACGGTGCTGGCGGTGGCGTCACGACCGCCGGGAAGGATGCCGCCCTTCTCCGCCGTGCTGCTCACACTAGGCTGTGCAGACTTCCTCTGGCCCTTCCCCACCTTTGGAGGAGTCACAGCTGACTCTGCAATCCCCCTGGAACCCCTGTGAGTTGTTTTGCCTCCAGGAGTCTTCACAGGGTCCCGTCGGCCACTTTCCAATTTCAGAGCCTTTACAGGGGGTGGGCTGCCAGTGCCTTGGCTCCGGGTCACACTGCCTGCCCTGGTGGCCGGTGCACTCCACACACCTTGAACAGGCACCACTGGTTTTGGAGGCTTTTTGGCTGAGGCGCTACGACGGGACTGATGAATTGGAGGGGGGGGCAAAAAGGTCAACTTTACACAGGGACAGTTTCTGACGAACACTGGGGTGGGTAGTTGGAGGGGGTCTGGGAGTGGAGGAAGAGGAGGTGGTTGTAGGAGGTGTCACTTTAGGTGTTTTGGGTGCAGGTGCAGGTACTGGAGGCTGTCGTGAGGTGGATGGATGTTGGGTGTGTGGGTGCCTGCGTTTGTGTACTTTGGGAGGGGGCGTCACAGACACACTGGGAGAGGACACAGGGGAAGTGTAAATGGGAGTAGAGGTGGTGAGTGCAGGTGAGCGGCTTGTGGTGCTGGGTGTACTGCTGCGAGTCCTACTGCCTGTAGATGTAGTGCATGCAGGTGAGAGTGTAGACGAGACTGGGAGGGAGGAGGGAGACAACGAGGAGGGGGACACAGTGGAGGCAGTGGATGTTGCAGTGTCTGCATTTGTGTGATGCTTGCGTGTGTGCCTGTGGGTTGTGTGGTTCCTATGTTTGCCTGAGCTACTTTTGTGTGTTGACGTGTGTGCATGCTGGTCTGTAGGTGTGCTTGGGATAGGCTGGGGTACAGGGGATTGGGTCTTGGTGGAGGAAGTTGGAGGGGGGAGGCTAGACACAGGGACAATGACTGCCATCAGTGCTGAGGCCAGAGATTGCAGGGTTCGCTGAAGGGCAGCCTGACCAGAATGAATGCCCTCCAGGAATGCATTACCGTGTTGCAACTCTCTTTCTACACCCTGGATGGCATTCACAATGGTAGACTGCCCAACAGTGAGTGACCTGAGGAGGTCAATGGCCTCCTCACTGAGGGCAGCAGGGGTGACTGGGGCAGGGCCTGAGGTGCCTGGGGCGAAGGTGATGCCCACCCTCCTGGGTGAGCGGGCACGGGGCGAACGCTGAGGGGCTGCTGGGAGGGCGGTGCTGGTAGGGGAGGTGGCGGCTGTACCTGTAGAAGTGGGGCGCACAGATGGTGACGCCACCACAAGGGAGCTCCCATCGGCGGACGAGTCCGTGTCGCTGTTTGGTGATCCGGTGGCCGACGTGAAGCTCCCCTCGCCGTCCGTCCCACTGGTGCATTCGGAGTCCGTGGTGTGGCCCTCCATGGCCATGTGGGATGCAGCTCCCTCGTGCTCCGGTGCCACTGTACCTCCGCCTGATGATGCTGATGAACAAAAGAACAGGGAGAGCACAAAAAGGGGGGGGGGAGACAGAAGAAAGACAGGTTGAGTACATGGCATACCGCGACCGTTGGCGGACAAGACACACACAGCAGCCCCCTGCACTACGCCGTGCTCCTGGCCTCTACAGATGCAATTCCTGGGATATGGCCTACATGTCTATGGTGGACATCTGCACACATGGATGCCACAGGGGCATCCATACCTGTACTTGCAACTCTACTGAGGTGGGGTAGGGTGCCACATGGCCTGCATTACGGAGGTGCCTAGTCTACCTATTTCTGCCTGGCCTAGGTACACCCACAGGCCTCCACCCCCACCCAGACCCCTCCACTGCACGCAAAGTCAGCAGAATGAGGTTGTACTCACCCCCTTATGTCTGCTGTGATGCCCTCAAGCGCCCATCCAACTCAGGGTAGGCCACCGCCAGGATCCTGAACATCAGGGGGGTCATGGGGCGACGGGCACCTCTCCCACGTTGGGAGGCCATCCCCAGCTGAGCCTCCGCCGTCTTCTTGCTCTAGCGGCGAATGTCCTCCCATCGTATACGGCAGTGGGTGACCCGTCTCTGGTGGACCCCCAGGGTTCGGACGACCTTGGCGATGGCACGCCAAATGTCCTTCTTCTGGTGGGCGCTGACCTACATGACATGCACAAGGGAAGAAGAGAAGTCATTAACAACTGCTCCGTCAATGTGCGTGGCCCCCTCCCCTACCCTAGCCATGTGGCACATTCATTCACATGCATTAATGTTCCCTGAACTCTGCCCCCTTCCCTCTTCCAACCAGCCCTCTCCACCCAGGCCTAGCCCATACAACGTGCTCCCTGTGTACTAACCTGTTGGTCTGGAGGACCGTAGAGTAGCGTGTACTGGGGGAGGACCCGTCTACCAGTTTCTCCAACTCCTGAGCAGTGAAGGCAGGGGCCCTTTCCCCAGACGCAGCAGCCATCGTCGCTTCGAGACCGAGGTCACAGCAGCACTTGCAGTGTAGGTCCTCTCCTGTCGAAGGTCAGGTATCTAGTGATTGAACTGATAGAAAATGGCGGTGACGTCCGCGGCGGTGCGTATCATCACCACCGGCGCACTTCCTCATTGGCTCCTGGGACCCCTAGGGTCCAATGTTAACCAATGCAGCATTGCGCCGCGGTCTACGACCGCCTACCGCGATGGTGTGCAACGCCAGCGCATTTACCCCACAATCCCATTGTCCCAGTTTAGAGGTCAGGCAGCCGCCATTTCAGGGGCCCACATGGCTCCATTTACTTCTGCGTCACAAATAGCTAGGCCTACACTCAACACACATACAGGAAGGGTTTTTTGTTTGGTGTCGTGTTCTGTGTAACTGTGGGTACATACCTGGAAAAAAGTTTACTCGATCCTCGCTGTTGTCCTTGCTAGGCGCCGTCAGCTGGGACATTTGAGACGATGGCGGAATCCTCTGGTGTACCGACCGCTGGTAGACCTGTTGACAATGGAAGAGCGACATTTAATCGTCACCTACAGGTTTGACCGTGCCACAATCCAGGAACTATGTACCCAGTTGGAGCCAGACCTGATGTCAGCTATCCGCCATCCCACTGGAATCCCCCCTGACATGCAGGTGCTGTCAGTGCTCCATTTCCTTGCAAGTGGGTCTTTTCAGACAACAGTGGCCATGGCATCAGGGATGTCCCAGCCTATGTTTTCCAACGTGCTGTCCAGAGTGTTGTCTGCCCTGCTGAAATACGTAAGGAGATACATAATTTTCCCTGAGGTTGAAGATTTGGCAACAGTGAAAGGTGACTTCTATGCCATGGGACATATCCCCAACGTCATGGGACCCATGTAGCTCTGGTCCCCCCCCCACAGGAGTGAACAGGTGTACAGGAACCAGAAGAGTTATCATTCGATGAATGTACAGATGGTGTGTTTGGCAGACCAGTACATCTCCCAGGTAAATGCAATGTTCCCTGGCTCAGTGCATGACGCCTACATCCTGCGGAATAGCAGCATCCCTGATATGATGGGTGAACTCCAGAGGCACCGTATGTGGCGATTAGGGGACTCTGGTTACCCCAACCTGTCATGGCTACTGACCCCAGTGAGGAATCCCAGGACCAGGGCAGAGGAACGCTACAATGAGGCCCATGGGCGGACTAGGAGGGTGATTGAACGCACCTTCGGCCTCCTGAAGGCCAGGTTCAGGTGCCTCCATATGACAGGTGGTTCCCTATTCTACTCACCGAAGAAGGTGTGCCAGATCAACATCGCCTGCTCGATGCTTCACAATCTTGCATTGCGACACCAGGTGCCTTTTCTGCAGGAGGATGGTCCAGATGACGGTGTTTTGGCAGCTGTGGAGCCTGTGGAGCCTGTGGACAGTGATGAGGAGGAAGCTGAGGAAGAAGACAACGGCAACAGGGAGTCAGTCATACAGCAATATTTCCAGTGACACACAGGTGAGAACATTTTCATTTTTTACATTACATTCACTGTCACAGGTCTTACTCTATCCTGTGTGTAATTTACTGGGATTATTTGGTAACTGAGTTGTTCCTTTCCATTACGGTTTCACAGGTGTGATTACCAACGTGTGTCATGTGCAAGCATCCTTCAAGGACTTGTGATGTGTGACATTGGTATGTTGCCTTAACAACTATAAACGCATTTTGACACTGTCATTGATAATACATTTAGCAAACACATAGACTGACTCCAGAATGTTTTGTGGTTCAAGGGTGTTTATTTAAGTGCTCAATATGGAGGGGGGTAGTAAAATGGTGATGGGGGGCGGTGGAGGAATGTCCATGGCAGAGTCCAGTCTATTAGTCTCACAGGTGCACTGCCCATCTAGGCATAGGAAGTGGAGCAGAGGCAGTTAAAGTATGGACAGGGTAACAAAGTGGGACGGTGGGGGGACAATCAGGGTGGTCTAATTTCCTGGCGGGGGTCTTGCCATCTTGCTCTGTCCTGTTCCTGGATCTCAGGGCCCGCTTGTGTGGTGGTTGTCCGTCTGCAGGGGGTGGGGTGCTGGTGTGGTGGTCCTGTGGCGGGGCGTCCTGTCCACTAGCGCCGGCGGAGGTGGTGGGCAGTTCATCGTCCTGGCTAGTGTCAGGGGCCCCTTGGAGTGCCACGGTGTCCCTCAAGGTCTGCTGTATGTCCTTCAGCACCCCTACGATGGTGCCCAAGGCGGAGCTGATGGTCCTGAACTCCTCCCTGAATACCATGTACTGTTCATCCTGCAGGCGCTGGGTCTCCTGAAACTTGACCAGGACCGTCGCCATCGTCTCCTGGGAGTGGTGGTATGCTCCCATGATGGAGGAGAGGGCCTCGTGGAGAGTGGGTTCCCTTGGCCTGTCCGCCCCCTGTCGCACGGCAGCCCTCCCAGTTCCCCTGTGTTCCTGTGCCTCCGTCCCCTGGACCGTGTGCCCACTACCACTGCCCCCAGGTCCCTGTTGTTGTTGGGGTGGTGGGTTATCCTGGGTTCCCTGTAGTGGTGGACACACCGCTGATTGACCTGTCCTGGGTATGGATGTTTGGGCCCGCTGGGTGGGTGCTGTGGTGGTGTTACCATAGGGTGGAAGGTCAGTGTTGGGCTGTGCCTGTGCAAGGGGAACCGACTGTCCCGAGGCCCACCATGGTCCGGGCTGGTCATCAGGCTCCAGTAGGGCAGAGCTGCTATCGTCACTGTGGGCCTCTTCTGTGGGTGGAGTGGAGATGTCTGGACCCTCCGGTGTGGTGACGGACCTTCATGATCCTGCAGGGGCATAAGAGCATGATTATTGCATGTGTGTGTGTCATGGTGTGCAATGGGTGGGTGTTTGTGTACACCAGTGCTAGCATTCCTGTGTGGGGGCTTGTGTGATGATGGTTAGGAGGTTGTTCTGGGTATGTGCAGTGGGCATGCTTTGGTGAGTGCTGACCATGCTTAGTTGTGTCATGCAGGGCTTTGTGTTGGGATGGGTGGTTTGTGTTGTTAGTACATTAGTGAGGAGTTTGAGTGATGGGTGAGGGGGTGAGGGTGGGGGTGTGTGATAGCATGCAGGTAGGGTGGGGGATCTGATAGTTAAGATTCGACTTACCACTGACCATTCCTCCACCGACTCCTCCGAGGCCCTTTGGATGCATGATGGTCAAGACTTGCTCCTCCCATGTTGTTAGTTGTGGGGGAGGAGGTGGGGGTCCACCGCCAGTCCGCTGTACCGCGATGTTGTGCCTGGAGACCGCCGAACGCACCTTCCCCCGTAGGTCGTTCCACCTCTTCCTGATGTCCTCCCGATTTCTTGGGTGCTGTCCCACAGCGTTGACCCTATCAACTATTCTGCGCCATAGCTCCATCTTCCTGGCTATGGATGTGTGCTGCACCTGTGAGCCAAATAGCTGTGGCTCTACCCGTACGATTTCCTCCACCATGACCCTGAGCTCCTCTTCGGAAAAGCGGGGGTGTCTTTGGTGTGCCATGGGGTGGTGTGTGTGATGTGTGAGGTGGTGTATGTGTTGATGAGTGTAGTGATGTGTAGTGGTGTGTGGTGTTTTGTGCGTGGATGTTGTGTGGGTGATGGTGTTGTGTGCCCTGTGTGGTGGGATTGTCTAATCAGTGCTGTCTCTGTGGCCTTCTTTCAGAATTTTTGTCGTAGGGGTTTGTGGGTGATGTGGGTGTGTGTTTTATATTGTATTGGGTGTGTGGGAGTGGTGTGTGTATGTGTATCAGGTGTGTGTATTTGGAATTGTCCAATGTGGCGGTGTTTTGGAGCTGTGTGTGTATTTTGAGCGTGGCGGTGTGTACCGCCAATGGAATACCGCGGTTGAAAGACCGCTGCGTGGATTCGTGGGTCGTAATAGCATGGGCGTGTTTCTGTTGGCGTAGAAGTGGAGGTTTTGTTTTCGCCATTTTAACACTGACCTTTGGTGTGGCGGACTTGTGTGGGTGACTGAATTTCGGCGGATTCCGAAATAAGGGTCATAATAGCTGTGGCAGAATTCCGCGGCCCCGGCGGTGTATTGGCGGTCTTCTGCACGGCAGTAGGCAGCTTTTACCACCAATGTTGTAATGACCCCCAATGTCTCCATTCCTTAAAAGCATTGTTAATTGCCAATAATTCTTTTTCGGCTATGGTGTAGTCCTGTTCTGCTTCATTCAATTTCCTTGATGCATGAGCGATGAGGTGTAACTGTCCCATTTCTTTATGACGTTGAGATAAGATTGCTCCCACAGCAACATGGGATGCATCAGCTTCTACTATGCATTCATAGTGGAAGCTGATGCATCCCATGTTGCTGTGGTTCCTCCACATGGGGATGAGCTACAGTGGAAGCTGTAGTAAAGGTCTTTTTTAATTCTTGAAATGCTTCCTCAGTTTCTTGGGACCAGTTGAAGATGGCCTTTTTTCTTAGCAATTTAGTGATTGGTGCCACCTTTTGGGAGAAATGATGGATGAAGCATCGATAAAAATTAGCAAATCCCAAAAAGCATTGACCATCACGTACTGATTTTGGTGTGGGCCATTCAGATACTGCTTGAATCTTTCTTTCAGTCATTTGCATGCCATTTGGTGTTAAAATGACTCCTAGAAATTCAACTTCTTTGGAATGAAATTTGCATTTACTTAATTTACTGAATAAATTGTGCTTTTGCAGGGAATGTAATACCTTTTTCACATGTTCTTCATGTATTTCCTCTGAGTCTGAATAAATCAATATATCGTCTATATAAATGAGAACAAAGATGTCCAAATACTCGGTCAGAACATCATTTAGAAAGTATTGAAAGGCTGCTGGAGCATTACATACACCAAACAACATCATTACATACTCGAAGAGGCCATAACGAGTTTTGAAAGCCATTTTCCACTCATCTCCCTCTCGAATTCGAACTAAGTGATAAGCACCTCGTAAATCAGGTTTGGTATAGATAACGGCGGATTTAACTTGGTCTAATAAGATTGGAATAAGAGGCAGTGGATATTTGTTTTTGACTGTGATCTTATTGATTGCTCTAAAGTCAATACAAGGCCTCAAATCACCATTAGCTTTGGATACGAAGAATAGGGGAGCAGCTGCTGGAGACCGTGATGGCCGAATCAACTTGTTGGCCAAACATTGTTCAAGATATTCTCGTAGGACTTGATTTTCTTTCTCAGATAAAGCATAGATTCTACAATTTGGTATATTAGCGCCAGGTACTAAGTCGATCTGACAATCGTACGGTCTGTGAGGTGGTAAGGAACTTGCTTTCTTCTCACTGAAAACGTCAGCATATTCGGAGTATTTGGATGGCAGATCAACCTCTTTTTCGCCTGCAGTAGCAATGGAATGTTGAAACTCTTCTTCTGTCAGAGTCACCAGATCCTCGGGGTCTGTGCACGTTCCCAACACTTCCACCACAAGACAGCTCCAATACTCTGATTAGATTTATCACAGAGTCTAAGAGAGTCCAAGTGGGGAAAAGGGGATTAGGACGGGAACAGCTGGGAAGGAGACCTGTAGGAAGCAAAAGGTTAAAACACAACATCAAAATTATATCTCATGAAATCAGTACCATGCTACAACTCTAAGCTTCGTCTTTTCCGAAAAAACATGAACAACCCTAAAATAGTCCTAAAACTGACTAGGCTTTAGATGACCGAATGCCTGAGGAGGAAACAGGAAAAGTTAAATAGGACTTTCAGATTCGAGTACTTTCTTTAGCATGAGAATCAGGAAACACTCTGAGCAATTTCTAAACAACCATATGAATCTCCTTTTAAGAATATATATCAGGAACACACAGCATTACATCTAGATCTCTGGTATTGTTGTGTTCATCTCAGAAAAAACATTGGGAAGTGAATTGCGCACATTGCAGATTTTTATATGAGTATTAAACACCATAAAGGATTGTGCACCATCAAATCACACAACGTAGATTCAAGGAATAAATCACGCAACGTGTCAACTTGAAATGCTACCAAGAAAATGTCTTAGAATAGTAGCGCACAGTAATTTACATTATTTATACACGAGGAAAGAATGCGCGTCTTGCCGATTCAAATGCCACCATACAAATGCAAAGAAATGGTAGCGCACAATGAACAACATGAAAAGCACTCAGGGAAAGAATCGCGCGTCTTGTCGATTCAAATGCCACCATGCAAATGCCAAGAAATGGTAGCGCACAATGAATAACATGAAAAAGCACTCAAGGAAAGAATCGCGCGTATTGCCGATTCGAATGCCACCATGTAAATGCCAGAAAATGGTAGCGCACAATGAACAGCATGAATTACACACGAGAAGTGAATCGCGCGTTTCGCCGATTCGAATGCCACCATGTAAATGTCAAGAAAAGGTAGCGCGCAATGAACAACAAAGTTAAATGCTCATGAAACGAGTTGCACGTCTTGCCAGCTCGTAAAACATCATGTAAATGTCAAGAAATATCAGCGCGCAATGAACAACAATGTAATAACGAAGTCAAATCTTTATGGAATAAATTGCGCGTCCTCCCTATTTGCAAACCACCATACAAATGTCAAAAAATGGCAGCACACAAGTAATCTGTTATTCATTCAAGAATTAAAATCAAGAATATTAAAATTCTCAATTACGGTGTTGGGAAATGTCCAAACACCATCTTACCGCCTGGAAACAGTGATCACCAATGAGAGATGAGTGCAGAAGACTGGAAAATCCAAATAGGCCGCCGGGACAGGAGCTCAGGAAGAAGCTGCTGCTCTGCACCAGGACCTCTGAATAGTGAGCACTGGAAGTTGGGCTGACTCTCTTTTATAGAGTCTTGGCCCAGCCTAGAACCACGCCCAGGCATGTTGCAGGGAAAGTCTCTAGAAGGCACTGGAAAGGGACCACACCCTAACACACTCTGAAGGTCTGCATCAATACATTGCAAATATACAGTATTTATAAGCACCTTAAAAATGAATCTTTTGGATGGAATTCTGCAACGCAAAAGGTTAAACAATAACATATCATCACAATGCATAAATTACATTATCTTGCGAGTGTTGGGTTTTTGCATTCTAGATGCCCGTAGAGCGCGCACTGTCCTGGTGCTGACATCTTCTTTGTTTCTCTTCATTTGAAAACATCTTTTTGCAGAAGAGGAAGAAGAAAAACGTAAAACCTGGTTGCGCCAGTCTATGCATGGATTATGTAACATTAACCACGGCATTCCAAGGATAAAACCATACTGGGGTGCTTGTATTATATCGAAGCAAATGATTTCACAATGGTTCTGGTTTTCATTATCTTTACAAATCATTTGGATTCGTGAAGTTTGCTTAGTAACTGGTCCGTCTGCCAATTTGCTACCATCAACTGCATAAACAATTTAGGGAGTCTTTTTCCTGACACTGAGTATCTGTAAGTCTAGTGCATTCTGTTGATCCACAAAATTACCTGTTGCCTCTGAATCAATTAGAAGTTGTACTTTATGTCTTTTTCCTTGCACAGTCATTTGTACTAGAATTCGGAAATGTTTTACATAACGGTTTGTGCATGAGCACACTGGAGGGATTGTTAATCCACCCAAGAGGTCCCCTTCCTTTTTTCTTGGGCATTTTAGTTTTCCTGTGAGTCTTCCAAAGCAATAGCTATCTTTTTCTTTGTTTCGAAAGTTGGGTTCATTTTACCTTTGAGTTTCTTTTGACATTCCTTTATAGAAATGACCCTTGTTTCCGCAATATAAACACTGACCATTGTTTTGTTGTTTGTCCATTTCCCTCTTTGGTCAATGATGGGCGGACAGTTCTGATATCCATTAGTTCAAACATTGAATCTGAGGACGCTTGAAGATGTCTGGGCCTTTCCAGGAGCCAATTAGTTTTTTCCCATCTTCTCCTTACTCCTTTTCTTTCAGAGTGACTATGATCTAACCGTAGAGTTAGACTAATCAAATCAGAGCAAGTTTCTGGTTGTGGTTCAACTTGGGCCAATACATCTTTCAGTTCGTCTTTTAACCCCTGATAAAATACTGCTGACCTTCTTTCCTCAGGCCAAGCAGTCTCCACAACTAGCCGGTTGAAATGGGACAAATACATTATCAAATCTTTATTTCCTTGGCGCAATTCTAGCAACTCTTTGTCTGCAGACATAGTTATTGCGCGCCTATCAAATACTTTTTCAAATTTGTCCACAAAACGGTGCCAGTTATACACCAAGGGACTGTCTACTCGATCTAAAGGCACAGCCCAAACAGCTGCATCACCACTCAGATACGATATCAGAAATGCAATTCTAGATTGTGTGTCCGGAAAAGCACTGGGACGACATGTAAAATGTAAGTCCACCTGTGTGACAAAAATGTGAACTTTATTGGGGTTGCCTGAAAACCTTTCTGGTGCAACTAAAAGAATCTGTGGTGGAACGTTCACAGCTATGTTAGTAGGTGTGGCAACCATGGGGCAAGTAGTAGAATCAGAACCATCCACCTTACTCTGTAACTGAGTTACTTTGCTAACCAAATTAGCTGTGACATTTTTTGAGTCTGTCAAATCTTTTTGCATCTGAGCTACCACTTGCATAAGGGTGTCCAAGGTGGCCATTCTTGGGCAGCTAACATACAGACCAAGAGGAAAGTATTAAATCGTGGGCTCACTATTCTGTCACAGTGTCTTTTCCTCGGGATCTGCACGCTGCTGAACAAGAAGGCCCACCTCCCGGCGTCACCAACTCAGAAAGCTTTAACAGCACAGAGTTATGATGAAGCCAGGCAGAGGGAAGGGAATTAGGGTATGGAACAGCTGGGAGAGAGATCTGAAAAGGAAAAGGTTAGAACAAACATGCATATACTCATTAATGACAATTTAATTCGCCATTAGAGCCTTTGCGTACATGCATCTCCATAACACCAGATTGCAACTCTTTGTGATGGAGCAATAGCCCCTTCTGTAAATCACAACACCAGAATGAACTGAGACCTCCGAGTCCCAAGAAGACCAGAGTTTTAGGCCACAGACACTCTCTTAAATATCAATCATAGAACCACTTATGCATTGATAAAACTCTTAACATTAGATCTCAGTTTAAAAGACTCGTAAACACTTAAAGAGGTCTTTTCACACAATCTCAAACACCTTAATATGTATCTCACATATCATGCATCCTAAAACAATGAAACTGTGATTTCTTTATCTTTGAAATCCTTTTTCGATAAATGTTCTCCTGTACATGAAAAGCGCTTTAAGTATTGAGCCAAGGGTGCTTTACTTTCTGTGAACTGAAGTGCTTTCAAATATTGTGGCCAAAGCGCCTTGTTCTCCTCTGGAAATGAAGCGCTATGCCAATGTGCGTTTATTCCTTTTGATTGGAGTGCTATGTCAATGAGCGATATTACTGTGAACTGAAGCGCTTTATCAATAGCGCGTTGCTGGCGTGAATTGAAGCGCTTTTACTTGAGCGCGTTGTTGCCGTGAACTGAAGCGCTTTACTGAGCGCGTTGCTGCCGTGAACTGAAGCGCTTTACTGAGCGGGTTGCTGCCGTGAACTGAAGCGCTTTACTGAGCACGTTGCTGCGTGAACTAAAGCGCTTTACTGAGCGCATGGCTACCGTGAACTGAAGCGATTTACTGAGCGCGTTGCTGTCATGAACTGAAGCGCTTTACTGAGCGCGTTGCTACTGTGCACTGAAGCGCTAACATCAAATGGGCTAAAACGCCATGCTCGTTAGGCTAGGGGAATGCTGAAAGTTAGGGAGAAACAACTCCCTTCTGACTTGGGCTCTTCACGACCTTACCGCCCACGAGTACGACCTACTTGTGTCTGAATTCCAAATGGAATAACAGGAACCGCAAGTTTCTGCCAAGCTGCCTTTGAAGAAATTCTGCTTTGCTCTAGAGGAAGGTCCCTTGAGGTCTGTCTGCATCGAAGTCAAAATAGTGAGCTTTGAGCTTGGGTGTGGCTGGGCTTTATAGGCCAGCCACACCACAAGGTGGCTGCTGCCTCTAAAAACATGGGAAATGTAGTCCCTTCATATAATAGCACTGATAAGTGCATCTTGACCACCAATGACCTGAACCTGCAGCTATGTGAGCTTTACCACAGGGCAAACGATGCTGCTGGCCATTCTTGGAACAAGCAGGGATGACCAGTGATGCGCATAAAGTGCCGCAAACCCGTGCAGCGGACCTTCGGGTGGAACCTGGACCACGCACAGCCTTGATCCTGACAAGGGCCTGGCCTGGACAAGGAAGGATCTTGCAAACACTTGAGACTTTGCTTTGAAGTTTGCCAACTTTAAAGGCAGAACTGGGTATAAGAAGAAGACCCAAAACCCGAGACTTTTAGAATCTTTCTGGAATCAAGAGGAACCTCTACCCAGGAGAAGACCTGAAGAGCTGGAGGAGTACTGTCCCTTTTCTGTGTTGCTTTGCTGGACTGGTCTGCAGCTGCTGCTTCTGCCTGAAAAGAGTGCAAAGGGTGAACTTTGCTGTGTGTCTTGCTTGAGAAAATTCTCCAAGGGCTTGAAGTAGAGCTTGCCTCCTGTTGGAAGTCTCAGGGACACCAAAGACTTCAGTTTCCTCGACCTGCAGCACTGGGAACTGTGTGTTTTGTGCTGTTCAAGAGGAGAAACCACTGCAGCGCTGTCAACGACACCGCTGGCCTGCACCGTGACCTGTCGACGCCACACGGACTCGCATTGCCCCGCTTCGCACCACGACCCTGGTCTCCCCGACGCCGTCATCGGATGACTTCACCGAGCCGCTGCTCGCACCGCGACCTGTGGGCCCCGCACTCCGGCATCGCCTGCTCACACCGCAGCCTGGGCATCCCCGATGCCGCCGCTCCTGCTGACACCAGCGCCGCTGCCTGCACTGTGGCCTGTGGACACCGCTTGTGAGGTACACAAAGCACCATACCATCCCCCACCACAGCCCCGGTCTACCGATGCCAGCACCATCAACTCCTGTGTCGTCACCAGGCATCCTGTCTGCACCGTGGCCTGTGGACACCGCTTGTGAGGGTCACGAAGCACTGTCCCATCCCGCACTACTGGCTTGGGCCTACCGACAGCAGCGCTTCAGCAACAACAACGACGCTGCCTGCACCGTGACCTGTGGACACCGCAAGTCGCACTGCCCCGCTTCACACCACAGCCCTGGTCTCACCGACGCCGCTGGACACCATCACCGAGCTGCTGCCTGCACCGTGACCTGTGGAAACCGCACGTCGCATCGTCCCGCTTCGCACCGCAGCCCCGACGCCATCCACGCGGCGCACCTGACTTCATCAGCCTGGAGTACGATCTGCAACGTGTGTGACCTCAAGGGCCCGACGACTCTTGTACCGACTCTGGGACCGACACCGCAACGTCAGTGATGCAGCTCTCCGGAGCTCACCGCGAGGATCACAACGCCCTCCAAATCCAAGATACTGTTTGCGGGTCTTCCCGACACCGTAGCTGGCCCGTAACGCCGCGGCAGGCCTGAACTGTTGTTTCATGTAGATAAATAATGGCTATTTTTCTAAAAGTGGTGTGGTGTCCGTTTGTAGTATTTTCATTAATTACTGTATGTTATGTGCAAATGCTTTACACATTGCTTCTGAGATAAGCCTGACTGCTCGTGCAAAGCTAGCAAGGGGGTGAGCAGGGGTTATCTGAGCGGGTATCTCCCTTATCCTGACTAGAGTGAGGATCCCTACTTGGACAGGGTGCGTACTGACTGCCTACTAGAGACCCCATTTCTAACACTGGTTGTCAGCGGTGAGGACTTGAACTTGAACAACAGCAATTGGTGTACACTACTGCCATGTCGCAGACCATTACGTGCCACATACAGTTTTTTGTTTTTTATTTTTTTCTTTTTGACCTATTTTTGATCTTGAGTTCAAGTGAACCCCAACGACATCATGTCTCAATCAAGAGCATCTTCAGTTGCATCCCAGGATTTGGTTTTTGAGGAGGATATGTTGGAAACCTATTCCATGAAGGAACTGAAAGCAGTTTGTAAAAACCTCAAAGTTCAGAGCATAGGCCTCACCAAAAAGGAAGAACTACAGAAGGCGCTGAGGGCCTGGTAGCAGCCAGAACTGCCAGTGGGCAGTCTGAGGGTCCAAACGGAGAGTCTGCTGACACAAATTCTAGGGAAGATGTACTGAGGGTGCAGGAGCCGCCAGGGGGGGAGGTACCCCCTGTGCCAAGCAGCAGTGGTGGATCAAAAGGCCTGACTCCAGAGGAGCTGGAGGACAGGAGAGAAGACAGGAGGCACCAGATTGAGTTGGAGAGATTAAAAATGGAGGCTCAGAGGGAGCAGCGAGCCATGGAGGAAAGAAAGATGCTTTTGGACCATGAGCTTAAAGTAAAAGAGCTGGATGTGAGGAGCAGGTCCAGCCAGGATGGTGGCAGCAATTCCTCAGTGCAGTCGGACAGAATTGTGCACATTCCTAAAAACGTAGGGAGAGAGAACAAGAAGGGAGATGACATACAGAGGTGGTTTCAGCGATATGAAGCGTCCATCCACATGAATGGGGTCCCTGAGAAGAAATGGGGAGCAGGATTGTGGAACCACTTCACAGAGGAGGGGAGGGACACTTTGCTAGCTTTGGGTAAGGGGTACAACCTCACCTATGCTGACATGAAGGAGGCCCTTCTTACTCGGTATGGTCTCACTCCCGACAAGTACAGGGATCAGTTTAGAAAACTGAGTCCCAGACCAGGTTAGAGTGTGTAGATTTGTTTTGCAGAGCACTGGATGGTTGGGTGAAGGGCAGTAATGTGACCAATTTTCAGGAGCTGTACAACTTAATTGCGTGGGAGCACTTGTCTAGTCTGTGTTTTGCAGAGCTGCGCCAGCACTTGACTGATAGTAAGCTGACTGACCCCAGGAAGCTTGCTATGGAGGCGGACCGCTGGGTGAGTACGAGGGTCTACAATAAGGTTTATGGGGGAGACTCTGCCAAAGGTGGGCGGGGTTCCCAGAAGAAGTAGAGGGAAGTCAAGGGAGACACAGACAGGTCCCAGGATAAGGAGGGAGAAAAAGAGTCCCAGGCCCCTTCTGACAGGAAGGAGGGAGGTTCTGGTAGGCGGTGGCCCAGGGCACCCTATTTTCAACCCCAGTGCTTTAAGTGTTCCCAGTTAGGACACATGAAAGGGGACTCTGTCTGCCCTAAGACAAACCAAATTCATGGCCCCTCTACTGAGGTGGCTAATGTGGCCTTAGGGGGAGGTAGCCCCCGGGGGCAGGTCATAGACCATGCCATGATATCCCTTACTTGGGAAGTTGACTACAGAGGGTGAGTTGGTGATCCCTGAGGGTGGGAGTGGTCACTTCCACCAGGTAACAGTGAATGGGGTCCCAGTCACTGCTCTGAGGGACAGTGGGGCTAGCCATACAATGATGGTGGAAAAGCTATTACACTCTATATCACTCCACTGTACAACTCTCTGCTCTATGCCACTCCCCTTTACGCTATTGCACTGAATAGAGCTCCACTCTATGCTATTACACTATATTCATCTCCACTCTACACCTCTTCAATGTATGCCATTCCACTGTATGTCACTCATGTCTGTGCTATTCCACTGTATGACACTCCACTGTACACTACTCCCCTCTAAGCCACTCCAGTGTATGGCACTCCACTCTATGCCACTTCATTCTATGCTATTCGATTGGACCCCACTCTAATGTACACCACTCCATATTATGTTATTACACTCTACCCTATGCCCCTATTACACTGTACACAACTTCACTCTATGCCAGTCCAATGTATGCTATTACAGTGTATGCAACTCCACTCTATGCCTTTTCAATGTAGACCACTACACTACCACTCCGCTATACGCTACTCCAGCTATTCAACATTACACAATTCTATTGTATGTATATACAATGTATACAACTCCACTCTACGCCACTCCAGTGTAATGACTCCACTCTACCCCACTCCATTCTACGCTATTCCATTGGATGCCACTCCACTGTACGCTATTACACTCCACCCAATTCCAGTGTACGTCACTCTAGTCTACACCACTTCACTGTATGCCTGCACCCTATGCTACTCCACTATATGCTACTCCAGTCTACCCCGCTCTACTGTACAACACTCCACTCTATGCCATTCAACTGTAACTTCACTATAAACTACTCCACCTTACTCCACTCCAGTGTACACCACTCCACTCTATGCCACTCCATTGTATGCTAGTCCATCGGATGTTTCTCCACTGTGTGATATTTTACTCTACCCCACTTCACTGCACACTACTCCATTCTACATCACTCCACTGTATGCCACTCCAGTCTACACTACTGCACTCTATGATGTTCTACTCTAGGGTATTCCCCTCTATGCTTCTGTACTCTGTGCCATTCTTCTGTACTCCACTCTACGCTATTTCACAGTATGCTCCTCCATTCTACGTGATTAGAATGTACTCAACTTCAAACCATTTGACCGTATGGTATTGCGCTCTACCATACCCGAAAATACACCACTCCAGTCTAACCCACTTCACTGTAAGCCACTCCACTGTATGCTACTACACTATGCTATTACATTGTATGCTAATACACTATATGCTATTATACTTTATGCCACTCCACTGTACCCTACTACATCATAATCTATTACACCCAAGCCATACCAATGTACTCTCCTCCACAAAGCTCTACTACACTTTTTGCCACTCTACTAGACTCTGCTCCACTCTATCCCCATACACTCCACTGTCCACATTTACACTCAAATCTATGCCTGTATACTCTATTGTACAACACTCCACTCTATGACACTTTCCAACACTGTACCACACAGCATTCCACTGCATGAGACGCTACATCAGTTGATAATAGTTTACTCAACTCTACGCTACAACACTTCAATGTATGCCACTCCACTCCACGCTCATCCACTGTACCCTACTCCATTCTACGCCACTTCACTATACACCTCTCCAATCTACGCTAACCAACTCCATGCCAATCCACTCTGCTACACCCCACTGAACAGTGTTCCACTGTGCACTATTTCAGTGTATGCTACTCCACTTTATTGTAATCAACTCTAGGGTACTACAGTGAGCAGCACTTTACTCAATATCGCTCCTTTGTATGACACTCTCCTCCACTCTATATAACTCCACTCTAAAAAAGTCTACCACACTTCATGGCACTCTATGACATTCTACTCCAATCTATCCCCGTATACGCCAGTGTCCAACTCTAAACTCCATTCTAGGCCTCTACACTCTAATGTGTTCTACTCTGTTCCACTATACAACACTTTTCTTTACGACACGGCACCCCACTCTACTGTACGAGAGACCATCCAATTTATAACAGTTTATGACCTATGCTACACCAGTACACTCCACTCCAAGCCAGTGTACTCTACGACACACCAATACACTCTATTCTACTTTACTCCACACTATGTTACACCCCTCCACTGGACTCTACTCCACTGTATGAGACTTTACCTCACTCTGTGGTATTATACAACAATCCACTCTACGCTGCTCCACTGTTTCGCACACTACTGTACTCCATGCAACTCCACTCTGCAACACTTTACAACACTGTATGCCACTCTCCAGCACTTTACTCCTGTCTATACCCCTTCACTCCACTTGACAAGACTGTCATATACTGTATGCCACTGTACAAAACTCAGCTCCACTCTACTCTACAATACTCTAGTTCACTATAAAACACTGTACACAACTCTTTTTATGCCACTGCACCACACTTTACTCCTCTCTACTCTTACACAGTTCTGCACTCTAGTCCACTACTCCACTGTGCACCACTCCGCTCTGTGCCACTCAATGCCATTGTAGTCTACAGCACTGTGTGCCAATCAACTGTACCACTCTACAACACTATACTGTACTGTATACCACTCTACTCTACAAAAATCAACTAGACTGTATGCCACTCTACATCCCTTTCCAATACTGTAGAACCCCATTACACTCTACTGTAAAACACAGTACTCTAATTTATGACACTTTACTTGAATGTGTGCTATGTCGCTCCACTCTATTACATTCCACACCAGTATAGTTTACATGACACATTCAAGTTTGACACACCGTTCCACTGTACAACTCGCTGTTCCAGTCTATTATACTTGACTCCTTTGTATGAGACTCATGCCACTATACTATAACACTTTACTTAACTGCAGGATATGCTAATACACTCTACTCCACTTGATTTCAATCTACAATACTCCAGTCTAGGACAATAGACTTTACAGCACTCTCCTCCACTGTACTTACAGTATGAAACTCCACATAACAACTCTCCACTTACGATACTGACTCTATGATTTAAAACACATTTTTATTTTAAACAAATTAAAGAATTGAAATTCAATTAAAAAAACAAAGGTTAAAGGTTAATTACAGTTGGGAAAATGTTTTTTCAATATACAAACCAAGGATAAACTACACAAACATTACAGTTTAGAGTTATAACTTTCAGTTACAATTCAGTTACAATTTATCCACCACCTTCAAATTATTACAAGTAGCTGATCTCATTACAGATTGTTTTCAGCTTGCCAACCAGACAATACTAACTATAACTCACCACTTTACCATGCACTGTGTTCTCACAAATTATGACACTCCACTATATAACCCTACACTGTACAAGACTCCCTGACACTGTACTCATAACACTACACTCAACAACACTGAACCATATGACACTCTATTCCACTGAACTCCACTCCACTCTATGCTACGCCATTGCACTCTACAACACCCTGCTACACTCTATGCCACTCTATTCCACTCTGCTCAATGACACTCCACCACACTTTCATGACAACAGAGTCAACAGCACTCCACTGTACAACACTCAACTCTACTGTTCGACACCGCACTACACTGTACAACACGCCAATCCATTCTATGATACTCCACTCCACGTCCACATCCACTATATAACACTTTACACCACTCTACAATACTCCACTCTATGACACTAGACTCTATAACACTCTCCTTCATTGTACTGTAATTAGAAGAACGGGAAGAAAAGGCTATGATTAAAGACATCTTGCCAAAGGAGCTGTCCATGATAATTCCCTCACAGGAATCAGGTCACAAGGAGCCCAGAGGGTCCCTAAGCTGTTCACAGGAAGGGATCCACAACTCTGTGGAAAATTGTAAGAGTATAACTACAACAACAGAGAAGAACGCCCCCATAGAGCCTCAGGAAGCCCAATGCCACCAAAATCCAAAAGGGAAAAGAAGAAGAAAAGAAAAGCTAGAAAAAAGAAAGAACCACCCAGCAGAAAAACCTATGGCAATACTTTGCACAAAAGAAACAATCACCTTTGCCAAATGCCAGTAAAGAAGTTATGGACCCTTCTTTATCACCAGATCTTAATCAGATTCCAACAGCTGAGAACTGGCCTAACACAAGCTTAAGCTCTCATAGACCCAGTTGCAGATAGGGGCCTGCGTAACAGGGAACAAAGCATCATTTTGGGCACACCCACGAAGAGAAAAGATAAAAAGGCCAAAGAGGTAAATTCGACCAGCAGGCTCGGCAGCAGAAAGTCAGCTTTCACCAAAAACGTACCGATGTGTCCCTCCAAAAGATCAGAGCCGCACTCCCCACTAGAACATCCAGCCTACAACAGCAGGGAGCCCGAGGAGGTAGACATGGCTCAAAGAGAGAAAGAGAGGAGCAAATCCAGCAACTGCCTGTCTTTAAGCCATCAGCCTCAATGCTGACAAGAACCCGGTTTTAAGTGAGCGCCACTGAACGAATACAAGGAATGGAAAACACCAGTGTCGCCTCAGTCATGCCCCCATAGATGAACAAATTATTCTTTATTCCACATTTCAAGCCAGAAGGGAGCTTCGATATTCTCAACAGAGGAAACATCTTGAAACTGATTGGGGAAATAAGAGAGCTCTCTCAGGTCTCATCTGCGTATTTATTGTCTGTCAAATTTAAACCCCATCCATTAAGGAATGACCAAAAAGCCACACTCACCACATGGTCCACGGGAGGCTTATTACACCAACTAGTCTCACATTGTGACATCTTTCACTCATGGGGCAAAGAGCTACGACAGATCGAACACCACTGCTATCCAGGTCTACTGCGGGCCTCTAGGTCCCACAATAACTCAGTGCTGAGAGGAGTGACAGGAGCAGTAACAAATCCATTGGACATGGAAAAACTAATGATCGTTAAGCACATAGACGACAAAGGCATCTGCCAAATTTATCAAGCCCTCAAAGAACATCAGCCCCCTAACCCACAAAAATGTTCTTGACAAAAGCACTATGTCCAGGGGCCTGTGAAACCAAATGTCAACATGTGCTCATGGAATGCGCATGGTATTTTATTCAATATTACATACCCAGAAATTTGTCCTTCCTCCTGGGGTATGCATCATCCTACTTTAAGAAACCTGGAAGTTGGGGACGATTGATGGGTATAAAACTTTGTACATTCCAGCAAAGTGCTCCAGTAAATATGGTCATGCAAAAGAGGGCCTGGCAACCATGATGTCCACAGCATTAATTGGGCACATAGGGCCTGATTACAACTTTGGCGGAGGGGGTTAATCCATCCCAAATGTGACGGATATCCCACCCACTGTATTACAAGTTCCATAGGATATAATGGACTCGTAATACGGCGGGTGGGATATCCGTCACATTTGGGACAGATTAACCTCCTCTGCCAAAGTTGTAATCAGGCCCATAGTTACAATCGACACAGGGTCAAACTGGATCCAGGCAACCAAGGTCACACTAGGCAGGCCCCACAAACGTCAAATTGACCTAATCTTTATAAACGTGTACACCCATCCAAAAAAAGCATGTAAGGAGAGCAAGGTGGAACCTCAGAGTGAAGTAATTAAGTCCTTACATTGATAGCACAATGAGAATATATTCATTCTTTCCGGCGATTTCAATCTCAACTTGTTGACCATAAAAGGGGGCACCGCAGAGAACCAAATTGCAAGTACTCACAGGAAACATCTGGAAAATTTAGGTTTAACTTTGTTAAACGGAACTAGTGAGAAGGACACCCCAGCATATATAACCTTCGCAAGTGGTAAAACTTGCTCAACCATTGATTACACATTTATAAACAACTCTGTCGTACCCAGGGTGTGGAATTTCCAAATCAAATGCAGAGCAGAGAGCGATCACTTCCCACAGACATTGGAACTTGCACTCAAAATAGAAACGCTGCAAACTTTGAACAATTTAATAACACCCCCAGACATGTACAATCTCAAAAGAATAAAATGGGGTCAACAAGGGATAGGGGCCGTGATGAATGAAGTGCATCGCATCGCAGGGTCCCTTGAAGTGAGAATGAATTTAGCAGTTATGCAAGAAAACAAGCCTGCTTTTAAAGGTGACTGGGTCGAAGACTGGGCTAAGCTAAAGCGCAGTCTGCTGGCAAAATTTTCGTCCACCTCCAACTCAACCAGGCAGCGTCAGGCTTTTGACCCAAACAAGGGCCGAGCCCGGCAGCCCTGGTTTATTAAGGCCCTGACCACTCAGAAACCACAAATTGTGCAACAGTCCAGGAAACTGGCAAAAGCGACATTTCGGGGCAAGCATGGAAAAAAACTTTCCCTGTGGGCCATGAAAAAAAGTACCGTATTGACTGCTCGACAGAAAAGAAAAACTTTCTAAAATAGTCATGGTCGGAACTACTTTGGGCAAGCAAAAGGCCAAACCATAAGCACTTCTGGGGCCTTGTGAACGAGCTGACACTTGGCAAAAACAGACATCACAGTTCTGGAAACGATTCAGCTTCCGGGGGAAGCCACAGCCATAGCCTGTAAGGCCTAACAGCCGTGGTAACACGCCAGTTAAGCCTTTAGTCAAACAGCGGGCGTTCAATTATATATCAGCCACAACCAGCCCCCATATCAACAAGACGAGGGGAAGGTGCTGGCCACCACGGAGAAGGTAACATATGATCAAGTCTGGGAGCCAGAACAATTAGTCGTTCTGATCAAGAAAATGAAGTCGGAAGAGGTTGCTCGACCCAACAGGCTACTGAACACAATCTTTAAAAGTGACCCTGAATAGTGTGCGCAGTATTTTTTGCCACTTTTCAATATCATCACCCAAACCCAACAGATCCCGGAATCATGGAGAGGCTGCATTATGCACACAATCTACCAAACTGGTAACCCGGCTTTGCCCTCGAATTACAGGCAATAGCTCTGATCGATGTGGAAGCCAAGTTGTATGCATTCTGCCTGTTACAGCATCTTCAAACCTGGGCAGATGAAAATAAGTACTCCTGAGATTCCAAACAGGCTTCAAGGCGGGCATGGGCACATCAACAAATCTAGGGCCATATTTATACTTTTTGACGCAAAACTGCGCTAACGCAGTTTTGCGCCAAAAAAATTAGCGCCGGCTAATGCCATTCTGAAGCACCATGCGGGCGCCGTATTTATTCAATGACGTTAGCCGGCGTTAGCCGGCGGCGCTGTCTGGTGTGCGTTAAAAAAAACAACGTACACCAGGCAGCGCCGGTGTAGGGGGAAAATGGCGTATGGGCGTCCACAAATGGTGCAAGTCAGGCTGAGGCAAAAAAATCGCCTCAACCCGATTTGCGCCATTTTTTTACGACGCCCAACCCCCATAGAAATGACTCCTGTCTTAGCAGAGACAGGAGTCATGCCCCCTTGCCCAATGGCCATGCCCAGGGGACTTCTGGCCCCTGGGCATGGTCATTGGGCATAGTGGCATGTAGGGGGGCACAAATCAGGCCCCCCTATGCCACAATTTTTTTTTAAAAAAATACTTACCTGGACTTACCTTAATGTCCCTGGGGTGGGTCCCTCCATCCTTGGGTGTCCTCCTGGGGTGGGCAAGGGTGGCAGGGGGTGTCCCTGGGGGCAGGGGAGGGCACCTCTGGGCTCATTCTGAGCCCACAGGTCCCTTAACGCCTGCCCTGACCCAGGCGCTAAAATCCGGCACTAATGCGGGTTTTTTAGACCCGCCCACTCCCGGGCGTCATTTTTGCCTGGGAGTATAAATCCGACGCATATGCATCGGAGTCATTTTTTAAGACGGGAACGCCTACCTTGCATATCATTAACGCAAGGAAGGTGTTCACGAAAAAAAATGACGCTAACTCCATGAACTTTGGCGCTAGACGCGTCTAACGCCAAAGTATAAATATGGAGTTAGTTTTGCGTCGAATTTGCGTCGAAAAAAACAACGCAAACTTGGAGCAAACGGAGTATAAATATGCCCCCTAATCACTCTCTCCCTTATTGTGGGAAAGGCCAGACACAGAAAGTTGTGCCTTTGTGCTTGCTTCATTGATCTCAGATCAGCCTTCGGCCGGGTTCCAAGGGGAAGGCTCTGGTCCAAGCAGGCTAAATGGGATAATCCCTGAAAACTTGCTAAGCGCCATTATTGATATTTACACCGATACTTGGATTCAGGTTAAAATCGGAAATGGCACCAGACTAACAAAGAAAATACCTACAGAGATCGGCCTAAGGCAAGGCTGTGCTTTGGCTACGTTATTGTTTAATTTATATCTGGCTGATCTTGGCGGTGCACTAGCGCAAGCAAACAGCCTTCCTCCAACCTTAAGCTCAGAGAAAGTCGGGTGCCTCCAATATGCCAATGACATCCTATTATTGAGTCATACTCCAAGGAGCCTACAACAGATTCTCACAGCATTTAAAACCTTTATGGACCAGCAAGACCTAGAAATAAATTTGGCAAAAACAAAACTGATGCCCCTCTTTGGAGCGAATTATAATTCTTTCAATTGGTTCCAGGGATAGAAAAAAGTTGATGTGGTGCAGTCATACAAATACCTAGGAGTTCACCTTGAACCCCGATTGAAATGCAAGTGCCACTTCCTCTCGATCAAGGCTCAGGTTCACCCACTAATATACAGCTTCAAGATTTTTAAGAAGAAGTTGGATTGTCCAAATCTCTTTCATCTCTTATATGTCATCTCAGCCCGGCTGCTTCTGGCTATTTCCTATGGGACCAAAGTTGTGCTGGGCCCGGAGATCTTGATTGTTTTTGACATTCCGAAAAGTGCCTCCCGGCCCAGGTCAGATTGGAGATGGGCCTAAAAAAATCAGGTCTTTCAGCAAAAGGGAGCCTTTCTCAAAGCATCTTGGAGACCTCAGTCTGTGGAGAACACCTCCATAACCCATTCCTGTTGGCAAGATGTGCAGGTGCAACAAAACAACAACAGAAAAGGAACATGGGGCAGTTACTTAAACCAAGTCATCCAAAGTTTGGGCATGGAAGAGAGACATTGGCAAGCCTGCATTTAATAGAGTAGTTAACAGCTCTGTTCGCTTATTATCACTCATCACAGATAAAGCCTTGTTGGCCAAAAGACGGCACGCCTGGGCAGTTTTGGGATCTTTCTCAACACTGCCCACACAAGGATATTTACCCGAACATTTTTCCACTCAATTAAAACATAAATTCTTGCTATATCGAATCAAGTTCTTTGACACCAAAGATGCTCGTCCTTCCTGGAAAGATCAGCTTCCTGATCAACTTTGCCGCCTATGTGGCCACAATCAAGAATCCTTGCTGCACGTTTTTTCCACCTGCCCGACACTGGGTCTTGAAAGAAGAAAGCTATGAAAACAGCAGTTGTTAACCTATAACATTCGCTCCTGAAGACTGACCGTAATAACATGGCTCAAGGGTAAGTCAATTCCATTCTGTTGTAGGGGGGTGAATCTCTTACAACAGTTCTGCAAGAAACTGACCAAGGGCAACCAGGGATAACTGTTTGATAAGCTGAGCACTGATAATTCATAAATGACAGCTAACATACTTTATCATCTCCTTAGGAAAATAGTTTTCTAAACCTGCCCAGGCAATTACCTGCTTCCTCTTGGATTTGATTAGGTAACACTACTAAACAACGCATAGAGTCTGTTGGTCAAACATTCAGAGGGTCGAGATTGATAACTTGTATTTGACGGGTCACACACACTGTCATTCTTTCAGGAATTCTGCTTTCTTATGACATTGCAGATAAATCGTTTTCTCTCTGAACATGTAGTTCCATTAATGACTATAATGAATCTGGTTAGGCTGGCCTTCCAACAACCATAATTAGCTTTCCCTATTGTTCATATACCATTTTAAGATTTTAACTTTTGTATCTGATAATTTGTTTAAATTTAGCATTGTCCAAAATTGGCATTTTTATTTTTTTATTGTGTTGCAATGGTTTTTATTAATCGAGCATTAAAGTATAACTGTAACTGTACTGTACTACACTCCTCTTTATGACACTCCAATCAATGAAAATCCACTGATTTAAAACACATTTTAATTAAACATAAAAACCATTAATATACAATGAAAAAAACAAGGGTTAAGGATAATTGTTTGTTAAAATTTATTTTTATTGGCTTTTAGAATACAAAGGTATAGAAAAAAGCAATACACCCTTGGATATCTGGGTGGTGGGGAAGCAGAGAGAATGAGGGGAGGAGGGGGGAGAGGGAAGACGAGAAGAGGAAGTCGGGTACATAGTTTCACAACAGCATCTGGCATAATGACATTGATAAGACGTATATCAGCTGCAGGGCACCCAGAGTGGGTAAATTAGCAAGTCCATAGGTAACAGTAGAATATAGCATTCTGTGGGGTAGGCAGAGGCAACAGGAGGTTGGATGCATATGTCTATATGTATGGGCGTTACACATCTGGTGGCTCTCCCCCACAGGTAATGATGAGGGCGAGGTGGGGCCAAGCAGTGGGGTCGAATCCGGGGTCAATCCTTTCTGAAGAGGACACTGAAGGAGCTCCTTTGGCGCATGAGAGATAAGAAGTCCTTGGGACGGGAACACATAGGCATCCATTCCCAAAATGTGGATAATTGTTCCTGACAGTATGTGACATTTGTAGCCTGGCAACAACTGTGGGGGTGGGTTGCTGGCCCCAGTGTATGGCCACTCTGCATTTGGCCAGAAGGCAGAGCATGGTAGAGTCGACGAGAAGGGGCCAGTACATCTTTAGTGTAGCTCAATAAACCCAATATGGGAGTGTAAGGTAGGACATGCCTGTTTATTGTATGTATGGTGGAGAATACCCTTTCCCAGAATCATGCTACCCCAGGGCATTCCCACGCAAGATGCAAGAATGTGACCTGTGGTGAGCTGCACCTCAGGCAACTGGCCTCTTCTACGAGACCGATTTTAAAGAGTTGTTGCGGTGTGCGAAATAGGCGAGATAGATATATTAAATATATTGGCCTTAGTCGGTAGTTTGGGGAGAGGTGTTTTATCTGACTGCAGCAATAAAGCCATTCGGCATCTGTGATGCGAGGGGTCGACGTTCATATCCCAGGCCGAGCGAGTGCTTTGTATGGCAAGTTCTGCGGAGGATTGCAGGATGTTATATAGACAGGAAATGAGGTTACGCTGCGGGGGATTGCATGAGTATGTGTTCAAGAGCCTGGAGCGCCTGATGAGGAGCGGGGAAAGTGTCATGTAGTGAACAGCAGATAGTCCTAAGTTGATGATAAAGTAGTGTCTAGAGGGCAGTGGGATGAGAGGTTGGGGATGCCTCAATGGGTGGCAGAAAATGGTCTTCCAGGTATAAATCAGGGAGGTCATGGCCCTCATCCTGGCTCCAGCGTCCAGCAAAGGTGGCAGTTGGGATTGCATCCAATTGATATGGAAGGTGCATAGAGGCAAGACAGCCCAGCACTCCTCCACAGACCATCCCATGTCCAATGTAGGCACTCCATCGTGTCCATCTCCTTCCTTGACGCCATATATGGCAGGTAGAGAACAGTGGTTAAAGGTCAAGGCCCCCCAAGATCTGTCTATATGGCAACATGGGATTGGAATGGTGTCAGATATAGCCAGTAATGCAGGTATGTCACCTGTGTGCACATTGCGTATAATGTCATATCGGGCACCCCTAAGCCACCCTGGGTGAGTGGTAGGGTGAGGAGTTCCCATTTGATTTTGAATTGTCAGTGCTGCAAGGTTGTAATAGAGATAGCATAAAAGGTGGGCAGTGAGAGGAAGGGGCACGTTTACGAAGAGATAAGAACCTCGGTAAGACGACCATTTTTGTGATCGCTATCTGTCTGGATACGAACAGTGGGAGCCGGAACCAAAGCGGAATTCTGTCCTCCAGCCACGAGATGGCTCGGCCGTAGTTGGCCGCCCAGAGCTCATCAAGGTGTCGACTGAGCCAAATTCCCAGGTAGGAACCAGTTCGGAGGCCCACTGAAATGGGTAATCCAGTGGAAATGATTGCGTGCTGTCCTTGAAAGGAAATAGGATAGATATAGACCAGTTGACTTGTACGCTGGAAAAAACGCCAAAATGGATAATCTCTCTAGTAAGCGGGGCAAGGTTTTCTTGGGGGTTCCCTGACGTAGAGAGTGATATCATCTGTATATAAGGAGATGACCAGTCTCCTTAACGTGAAACCAAGACGTGGTGTTGTTTCGATTGCCAATGTAAGGTCTTAAGGAGTAGTATAGCAACCCCCTAAGCATAGTTCGAATAAAGGGAAGTGTAGAACTCCTAGCACCAACTTGTGCAGAGTCCAGGTCCAGAGGGGTGTCTCAAATGTTGCTCCTGAAGGAAACTGGTGTCTATGCTGTGTCTATTAAGGTATGCATAAACTAGACGTGTCAGGGACCTGTGAGGGATAAAGAACAGCAGCAAACAGCTACAATGGCCAACAACCCAAACCCACCAATCTCCCAATCCAACCCAAAAACAGGATTGAGATCCCCAACCCAAACAGCCCATGAGATCTACTAGAACAAGTTTGGGAAACATACCTGGAGGCAGAGCAGAACCAGGCGAACGACCCAGCCAAGATCAGGCAGGGTGGCAAATGGGCGCCAGGTGCCCCAAGGTCAGTCACCAGGTACAACAGGACCAATGTGGAGCATGGTGGATGCTGCTGCATTATGATGTGGAGCCCAGCGACAGTTATAGTCTGTGGTGAGTGTAGACAAGGAGCCACTATCTTTATCTCAACCAGGAGGCACCTGATGTCGTCGTCTGGTTGTGCATCGCCCTCCGGGCAGTTGGAGGAGTGCTCTGGCGCAGGTCGCTATTCAGTTTGGAGAGTATGGGGCTTCCTCTTGAAACTAAACTTCTGCTGGTGCACATCATGATTGACCATGGTAACAGTAGAAGAAAGGGCAGGCCCCGTGCAGTGGTGTAGCCAGAGGTTAAGATGGCGATATCAGGGACAAGGTGGCCTGGTGAGAGCAGAGCAGTGTGGTAGAAGGGGAAGAATGTTCACAAGGGTGATAGCGGCAAACCACATAACCGCCTCAGGCCCCGCCACTCCCCTCATCGTCATCTCCCTCGGGGCACAAGCAGGCCCAGAGTCCCAGAGGCACAGCCTGGGATGAGCAGAACATGCACAGCAGCAGTCTCTTTGTTAATGTCGCCCAGTAGTGCACTTTTGTAGTTGTAGGCAGCTCCCACTGTGGTGTAGGTCCTGATGTGTACCAATGCACACAGTGCAGGGGAGACGTGGACAGGACAGACCCCCTCCATTGGGCTCTGCCTCACCCCGGTGAGGCAATACCAACCGCAGAGTACGAGCAGGCCCAAGAGGCAACAAATTAGGCAGATGTGTGTGGGGGGGGACTCACGAATGTGTTAGCCTTCAAAATAACAGCTCACCATCCAGGCAGGACCAGGGGACATCTGCCACCAGCCAGAACAAAGCAAACTCTGGGAGCCCCGACTAAGGGGCAACACAGAGGGCTAACCACTGCACAGTGGGTGTAGGGCTCATAGGGCCAGCCCCATTGCAGTGAGGCAAGCAGAGTCCAGCACAGTTTTTCACCAGTTCCATTGCTGGGTGCCATCACCGCACACCGACCGGAACAAGAGAATCTGTAGGGTGCGCAGGTTTTGGGCAGAGCCACCTTGCAAGTCTCTCTGGGGCTGGAGCCAGAGCAGAGGGGGGCAGCAAGAACCAGCCCACACCCACCTTAAACGTGGCAGGGAGCACAAGTCAGCCTGCAGCCCCAGCAGTCCTGTGAAAGGTCCGGGTAACCCTAGGCCTGGCAGCCGCAGAAGGCCCTTTGGCTAGGTCCCCAGCTACACCAATCAGGGCAGCTCCAAGACACAGGATTCAGTGATGGTGGGGGGGGGGCAAATCCCTATAGCTGTGGCAGACCTCACCTGCTGATGGCGGGAGCCCGCCCAATCCCAGGCACCGCACTGTGTGTCGCTGTGGGCGCTGAAGACCACAGGCCTCACAAGGCCTCGAGGCAGGCCTGGCCCAGGCCTCCATGGTGTGGGCTTTCTGGCGATCGCTGCCCCCAAAAAGTACATGGGCAACCTCGATGGCCCCCACCAGAGATGGCCACGATGTTGTGGGCTCTATGGGAGACTGCTGTAGATGGATAGTGGAAGTATTGTGTCTTCTGCTGGCTGAGCCCTCTATTGAATGGCCATCTTGCTGCCCGATTTGGCTTGCACCCCCAAAGGTTAAGGATAATTTATGGTTAGCAATACGTTATGTATTCTTTGTATGCAAACCCAGCTTGAAACACACAGACATAAAAACTTGTAAAGTTATAAATATAACTTCTATTTATAATATACCCACCACCTTCAAATTACTATAAGTTGTGCACCTCCGCACATGGTCTTCTCACCTCACTCGCCACACTACAGTAACTATAACTCATTCCTTTTCCATGCACTGTTTATATCCTTGCATATTACATCACTTACAGCATGTGAATTATAGCATTCATAACAACCCTTATATCTTCCTGAATTACATTATTTGTCACAACACAGTGCATAGTAGAATGGCAAGTTATAGTTAGTGTTGTCTGATTAGTGAGCTGAAAGGAGCTAGTTATAATAACATGAAGGTGGTGGATGAATTGTAAATGAAAATTATAACTATAACTTGTGAATTGTTTTTATAAACAAAGTTTTATTGATTTTAAAACCACAGAATGATAAAGATGAACAGTGACACATAGCAGGAATTCTCGAGCAGAACAAAAGCAGCACATTGAATATTGAACACAGCCCAGATTATTGTACCCAATAACATATTCAGGTAAAGGATACCAACCCCTTCCCCCAAGCCCGCTCACGTTTACGGGGACAGCCCCTCACCTCATAAACCACTCATTTCTGTTGTGCACACTACCCACTCCTCATCGTCACCTTGACAGTGTAGGGGGAGTAGGGGACATCCAGTATGCAGCGATGTCACGTTTAGCATCAAGGAGGGCTGTGCCTGAAAGAATTCTCTCTGCCCTCGTGCCCCCGGAGCCCGCCAGCAGTGCAAGCAGTAGTATCAGCAGGGGGAAGCGGTACCTCCCACCCATGGATGTCTGAGAGCTCCCATGCCACATTGGTCCAGTAGGACATCACAATAGGACAGGACCATACCATATGGTTAAAGTCCGCTGGTTCTGTCTCGCACGAGGGACAGGATAGACTGGGACGAAGACAAGCCTGATGCAGCCGAACGGGTGAGAGGTAGGCAGAGTGAAGATAGTATATTTATATCATTTGCAGCCGAGCTGAGACAGTAAGGTCTCACGGAGCAATCAAGGCATCTTTCCAGTCCTCATCCTCAATGTGGCCAGTCCATCCCTCCTACCGATCCCTAAGATGTTTCAGGGTGCCAGGCGAGTTAATTATTAATGTATAGTAGATCTGAGAGTTCCCTCCATTGCCAAGATTACCCAAAATTAGCTTTGCCTCCTGGGGGCTAAACTCTGGGAGAGCAGCAGTGGTTGAGGCATGGGTGTGAATTGCGTGTCGTAGTTAGAGATACTTGTAAAATCGAGTGTTCGTCAGTGCATATGTTGCCTGAAGGTCTGCAAAGAGTGCATCTGTATCCCAGTCCAGACATCCCCCAACTGAGAGATACCAATTAAATCCCAGGTCCCAAAGCCCATAAGTGCCGCCATCTCCCCCAACCACCTGCCATGCCAGAGGGGGGTTTGTTGTGTAAGTTTAGTATTCCATTGCACATGACGGAGCGCAGCCCTCCAGGTCAGGAATATCACTCTTGTAACCTGCGGCATAGAAGTGCAGACTGTGGAACTATACAACATGGCCTGTAATTCGGGGAATCCAAGCAGAGATAGTTCTAACCGGTAAGCTGGGTCAGACCAGTCCCTGTTAAACAGTCATGAATGACAAGTAGGTGGAATGCCAAGTAATAGAGGTAGAGGTTGGTCCTCCCTAAGCCACTGTCATATGGGCCTCGTTGACATAGCAAGACGAGGGTTGAGATCTGTGCCACAGGAAAGTTGTTGCTACCTGGCTGAGGTCATGAAACCACTTCTTATGGAGGTGGAGCAGTAGGTTTTGAAAGACCTACAAAAATTGTGGTAAAACCATCTTTGTTTATAGTGTGATGCTCCCTATAACATTTAGCGGGAGGGGGTTGCCATCTGGCTAAGACATCCCTGACTTTCAGGACCCAAAGCTGGAGGTTGAGGGTCCAAGCGAGTTACATATGCCCAGATATTCAAAGCTGAGCTGATAAAGGGGAATTTTTGTCTGTCACTCATAACAATCCCTTGAGGTGGCCAGAGAAACCAAAACAGACTTAGAGGAATTCATCTTAAGGCCCGAGGCTGCTTCATAGTGCTTCAGCAAGTGAAGACATCAGGGACCATTTGTAACAGGATTCGCTAAGTACAGTAGGACATCATCCGTGTATAATGCTATGCAGTCCTCCTGGGTAGCACTCCATCACCATCCCACGTTCCGGGCGTCCGTCCGGTTGAGCTGGGCCACTGGGTCAATTGCTAATGCAAAAAGGAGGGGGGAGACGGGGCAACCCTGTCTCGTCCCCCATCTTTTGGGGAAGGCTTTGGATAGGACTCCATTGATCTGGACCCGGGCTATAGGATTGGAAAACAGGGCACACACCATATCTCGGAATAGGGGGCCAAAGCCAACTCGAGACTGCACCAGGTGGAGGTATCCAAAGTCCACCATATAGAGAACCTTGTCGAAGTCGATAAATAATAGGGCCAAGTCTTGTGGCAGAGACAATGCCTTGTGCCCTGAGTCGGGTTGAAATCACACTGATCTGGGTGCCTCAGCGTCGTAAGGACGCACTTGAGTCTGGCAGCTAGGACAGTAGCGAACCTCTCTGTTCTGTTATGAAGGGATATTGGGCAGTAGTCCACACAGGACATAGTGGGGGGCTGCGTTTTAGGAATGACCACTAGTCTAGTTCCAGGGGAGTATGGCACACTTCTGTGTACACGGCCAGAAGACGGGGCACTAAGAGCTCCCTAAATGTAATATAATACTCTCTGGGGAATCCGTCTGGGCCAGCAGTTTTTCTGGGCACCATCTGGTTAACACCTTACTCACTATCTCCACTGTGAGAGGCTCGTCAAGTACTTGTTTCTTCAACTGGGACATGCAGAGGAGAGGAATCACATTAAGGAAACCACTAGGGTTGTCCATGTCCCCTGTCAGTGAGGCCTTATACAGTTCCCTATAGTAGTGAGCGAACGTTTGAACGATTAGAAGAGTATGTCTTGGACATCCAGTATTATCAATAATTATAGTATCAATAAGTTCAGGTAAAATTCTCGTCACCTGCCTATAAGTGGCCAGCCAGTATAGCAACTTCCCATTTTAGACCTTTGCGTTAGTAGCACGCCAAAGGTGTTTGGCGGCATCAAGGGAGTGCTGCCAGCTGTCATCACGGGTGAGTTCCAGTTGACGGGAAAGGTCTCCAGAGGACCCATTGCAAGTTGCTGTTCCAGGCGAAGAGCTCGGGCCTCCATTAGGGTAACGTGGAGCGAGGGGCTCACTTTCCAGCCCAAATACACCCCCTGACGAAGCCCCTCTTGGTCACCTTACTGGCTGCTCATAGGGTGCCCACTTTCGTGACCGAATCTTCATTATTACTAAAATAGGCCTGGAATTCTGCACATAATGCTTGTAAAAGGAGCTTGTCCTGGAGGCACCACGCATTGAGGCACCACATAAGATGTAGGCCGGTCGCAGGAGGCCCCACGTGGAGCAGCAGAGGGGAATGGTCTGAAATCCCACAAGGTAGTATTTGGATTTGAGTGAGCGCCCTACTGTCAGCAGCAGGTTGGGAAGCTAGGTCTATTTGTGAATGGGTGTGGTGGGCCGCCGAGGTGTGAGTGAATTGGCATAGTCAGGGATACCATACCCTCCAGGCATCACATAGGCCAAGGGAAGCATCCCAGTTAGTAAGAAGATGTGCCCCAGCCCATCTGGAGCTGATAGAGGGCCCCGTTATATCAAACTCTGGATCTGGTACTGCATTAAAATCACCTCCTATTATAGTAAGGCCCTGGGGGAGGGTATGAAGGAGTTTGGAGAGGTCCTGGAGACAAGTATTAAGGAAGGCCGGCAGGACATAGATGCACCTTAAAGTGATCGTTTGACCCTCTAGCGTGCCTGTGAGGGCGATGAAGCAGCCTTGTGGGTCACATGTTGCCTGAGTCACTGAAGGAGGGAAGTAGTGCCACAGCAAGATGGCGACACCCCAGGTTCCTCAGGAATACCCTGCATGGAAGACACTGTCGTAGCCCTTTCGTGCCTAGAAGGGACAACTTTCTCCCATAAGGTGTGTTTCTTGCAGTAGTACCACCACCTCAGGGGAGTGGCGATGGGCGAAGATGAGGACTGCTGCACATTTTATTCAATCTAGGAGACCATTAATGTTCAAACATAATAGTTGAAAGGGCAACACCGTAAAGAGTGGGCATGTAATGTGGTGTAGCTAGGGCAAGGATGGGACCAAACGAGGTCCCATGTTTGGGTGAAAAGTCTTAGCAAAGCACTGCTGGAGGTCGTGGCCAGAGGGTCGCGGCCATGTCTACTACAGAGATGTGTGTCAGAACCTAGAGAGGAAAAGAAAAGTTAAAAAATCATACTATCTATTGTAAAACACTGAAAACTCAACAGGTTATAAATGAACCCCCACCCACTAACTCGTTCCCCTCCCCACACTTCTACCCTAGAAGTATCTGTCGCACTAAAAGAAAAACGGTTAGACACAAAAACATACTGAACATTTTTAGAAACATCATGGAAGGACCCTCTTCCCCCCATGTTATAGAGAGCATCGTAGAGATTTCAGCTGGCTTCTTTGTGACTTAGGTGCCCAGAAGGGAGGCAAGGAAATAGCAGGCCCAATAAATGGAGGGCCCCACCACAGGGGCCCGAACTGGGCGGTAGTTGAATTTACGGTTGTGTGACACTCAGGTGTTCAAGCTGAGTCAAATCACAGGGCTGTGAGAGGGATCAGTGTCTGAATCAGCCGGTCCAATAGACGTCAGATCTGGGGATCTATTTACATCTAGTCCTCCATTTCCCTCCCTAGCCACAGGGCTCGAGGTAGGACCCAGTGGCGCCACCCGCCGCGACTCAGGGGATCGAAAAGGTGATTCTGATCGAGCGGTCCTCTGCCACCTTCTGGAGCAGGTGCATCTCTTGCGCAGCTTAAGCGGTCGTACTGGTGCCCCTGGTTCTGCGGACTCCAATCAACATAGGAAGGCGGGCGCCAGACCACAAAGTAGATGGTCCTCAGTCAGCCATTGCCACATGGACTCCGGGGTGTCAAGGAAATGCGATTTGTTAGTATGGAGGGCACAGAGCTTAGCCAGATACAGGAAGCGTTACTGAAGTCTCATGGCTCTGAGTTTTTCCTTGACGTCCCTGTATGAACGATGAAGTTGCTGCACCTTGTAGTTGTAGTCCAGGAAAAGGAGAACTCTGGTGTCATCACAGCGGTGATCTGGTTGTCTCCTAGCTCCCTGGACTCCTGGAGACAGTCTGGGCGTCAGGGCCCAGGGCGCCCTTTCCATGGCACACCAGGAGGACAGGTCCGCTGGGGGCATCCAGGACTTGATCCACAGTTCTATAAAGTCTGCCACCACCTGGAGTCCGGAGCCATAAGTGCCCTCAGGGACTCCTATAATTCGCACGTTGTTACGCCTGGAGTGGTTTTCCTCACATTCGGCACATCTGTGGAGCTCAGTCATCCAGGAGAGAGGTGTAGAGACCTGTTTCTTAAGGGTGGAGACATCATCCTCGACCATGGAGATCCAGGATTCAGCCTCTGTTATGCATACTGTGGCGTTCCGGAGATCTTTGCGAAACTGCACCACGAACATCCTCACTTCTCCACCATTTTCATCTCCACTATGGCCTGCGACATCTAGATGGCCTGAAGAATAGTGGTGAGCTCACTAGAAGGCACTGTGGGATTATCCCTGCCGGTGGTTCTGGTGCTCTAGAGGTGGGTCCGGTAGTATATTGGTCCATGAGGGTCTGTGAAGCAGCAGAGAGAGCAGGTCTATCCTTGCCCATCGCAGCAGGATCCCAGGCCGACCAATGGGTGTCGCAGATGAGAGCCAGCCCGCTTGCCACGGAATCGCAGCAGCATGAGCAGCTGGCTCTGTGGGGCCAGTGAGCGGTCCCCCCACTGACCAACATAGTAGGTATGATATAGGATCAGCGACCCAGCATCACACCATGGGGCTCCTCTCATACAGGCCCCTCAAATCTCAGGAGGTTAACCACTTCTCTACAATAAGTTCTGTCTCCATGGGCCTTAGCTGGGTGAAATGTAGTTTGGTAAACAGACGTATGCAGGGCCTCGTCGTGGTGCAATCACTCCAGTGGGGATCTGTGGGAATCAGCCGCTCCCCACCAGCTCCACCTGGCCCCTACTTGTACCCTGGGTCCGCCTCACCTCAGGGTCAGCCACTTAGTGATATAGGGCCCTCCCTCGACCCACCGTCTTCAGGCAGGCAGGCTCCAGGGGCCACCTCACATCTCCACCCGAACCACTGGTTCCCCAGCGACACAGTTGCTCCGTCTACCGCTCCGGGGCTCCCACAGTCAAGAAGAGTTGCGTCCTGTCCCTCCGGCCCGGGGGTTGTGCTGGGACAGCCATTGACCGCTGTATCTGCAGATTTACAGGGATTGGGGTGTTTGGTGCACAGCTAATTATGGTGAGGCCACCATGTTCGTCATCCAAGCCACCCCCCTTGAATTTTTAAAGTTTGTGTAGTTTAAACATGTTTTTATGGTAAGTTTTCCTAACTACAACTAAGCTTTGGTTATTTCATTGAATATATATATATATATATATATATATATATATATACATATATATGTATCTTCCAGTGGCAGTCCCCACTGGGCAATTATAGTTAGGCCCGCGCATTTCCATTTGAAAAGCATTTTTTTGTTTGCTAATAACTCTGGCACTGTTTGACGAATCTTCGTGAAACTTTCCAAAAAAGTGTTCTTTTTTCCTTAGCGCTTCATTGGAAAGTTCTGGGGTGATTCATCAAGCAGGGGCCAAGAAAAAGGGGGGGGGGGGGGGAGTCACAAATCGCAAAATCCCCATGCAATTTTCAATGGGATTTTTTAAAGGACTACAGTCAAAACAGCTGAACAGAAGTACACCAAATTCAGCATGGAGCTAGCTCTTGGACCAGAAAGTGTGATTTTTGTGACTTGGTGTAAATTTGTCAGTAGTGTTTGAGAAATTGAGCTTTAAAATATATTTGTATATCTGGATAGTTGGGTTCGGGGGACTCTTACCAAAGTCCCACAAGCCCAGCTTAAAAAATAGAGCATGCTCATTTGCCTTGGGGAGCTTTTTTCCCTTTGGCCATCTCGCCCTCGTGGGAGTGAAAGTCCTGGGGGGAGGGTGCTCTGACTGGCCGGGTACAACATCAGAAGCAAATGTAGTGGCACTGTTAAAGGATTCCAGGGACTTAGTCCCCTGTCCTGAAAATATATTAAAAATAAACAATATAATATGGCAGGGTCTTAATACCCTGTCCCTGTAGTCCCTCTGGGACCTCCCCACCAGAGTTAAAATTGAAAAATTATGCTTTTTTCTGCAATCTTGAGGTGCTTCTGGGTATAACAGCAAAAGCAAAATGACAGGCACCATATGATTTTAAGCGAAATGATCCCTGTGGTGGACCAGGGTCAGCGCCCAATCAAAATATATATTGAAGAGGAGGATGTGCATTGGCCCCTCCTCTGAGAGCCAATTTCAACCCTGGGGACCCCAACTCCACTTCCCAGGCCTATTACAGCCCCAGGGATCCTGGCCCAAGGACCGCCATAGTAATAAAAGGGTAGGAGGGTGCATGGCTCCCCTCCCTGAACCAACATACGTCCCTGGGGATCCTATCTCCCAAGGCATGGCATAATAATGAAATGGGAGGGGCAAGCAGCCCCACTTCCTTAACTCTTTTTACGGCCCTATGGACCCATTACCCCAGGGCCTGGCATAATAATGAATGGTGAGGAGGGCACATACCACCTCCCCATCTATATTACAACCCTGGGGACCTCATCCTCAGTGGTCCTGGATAATACTGAAAGGGAGAGAGTGCTTGGCCCCCCTCTCTGAGCCTAGGGAGGGGTCACAGGAACCCCACTCACATGGTACAGTTTACCTGCCTGGAAGAGCGCCGAAGAGAAAACATGTCTGCTCTCACCTGCTAGGAACTGTAAAAATGATCGTGCAGTTTGGCGGCAGACATTTGTTTCTCCTGCCCGGGTTCTTGTGGGAAGGGAAACTGACATTGCTTCCTTCCAGGGGAAGCAGAGAAAAATGCCTGCTCCCCTGCGGCTGGAGCAATGCAGGCTTCCTCTCTACCCAGGGTGAGTGCATGGAGGGATCCAGCAGGGCGGGGAGCACCCTGGGGCTCCACCCAAGGCCCCAAATGTTGTGTCTTGTCATCCCCCTTGGTAGGCACGGGAGCACCCACATTAAGCCCAGGATGTTGGGGGCCATACCCCCATTCTCCTTTAAAATGATATAACCCTTGGGGATGGGGTCCCTGGAGTCTGTAAAAGCTCATGGAGGGGGTTGCATGCCCCTCTCCCTTTAAAAACAGTAAAAGAAAAAGATCTGGGTGGGTACTGGGGCACATCAAACATTTATAAGTATTTTAAATGAGCACCAGGAGTCACTCATTGATTATTCATAGTTCCTAACATGGAGCGTCCCATAATGGCATTTTAACAAAATACATAACAAAATACATATTCATACATGTGATGCCCCTAGATGAGCCATGGCCATCACCAAATGTTAATGTTGTGGGGAGCGGGCTGCAGGGAGTGTATTAGCCTCCTGGAACTTTAGAAAAAACAGTAAGTCTCCTGGGTCACTGAAACCATCACCCTAGGAGAGCTTACTGTATTTTTTAAGCACTTCTATCTGGAGCTCTATGCTGTTTAGCTGCGTTGAGAAACCACTTGTGGTTGGTTCTGTGGTTGTACTTTGTAGCTTGAAAAATGTTTTAAAAAAGCCTTATTACACGTTTTAATGACAATCACTTTTATAAAAACTGTTTGTGAATTAATGTAATATACATTTCATTATAAACATCAGTACGTTTCAGTCAAGGGCAATACATATGCTTTATATATGTTGATACTCTGAGCCCTTCACAAAGCCAGTAGGCCGACTATTTATATTTAGTGTTCTGATCCTTTGACAAAAAAAATAGGTCTGCCTTATTTAAAATAACATCCCTTATTTTCAGCTTTGTGCACCTGCAGAAGTTTCGGTGCCAGGCCCTGCCTGCAACCCTCTGCTGCACATGACTTGTGTATAATAGGGGGAAGGGATGGGCACTAGTGGGGGCTGGGCACAAGCATTTCCCTCGGCCAGCGGCATGCCACACATGGCCAAAGGCTGTGTGTGGCATAGGGTTGGCTACCAGTAGGGTGTTGGATATAGGGCCTGGCAGCAAGCAGCCATGAGTGATAATAAAACATTACTTTATGTTAAAAAAACAAAACCTTAGAAATGCTGTGAAAAAAACAAATGTTAAAGTGGCATTATAGTTCGGTATGGCAATAATATCTTACCTTCTATTTGAAACAAACCTTTGAAAATCACAGAAAATACCTAAGGTTAAAGGGACTTTACAGATAAGGGAAATGACAATTAAAACATACCGTTTTAAACTAACAAAGCAACTGAAATTCACTAGTTATAGTTCTCGCAAGTGACTATAACTTGTGCCTTCGCCATGCACTGCTAATTAAATCACTCATGACATGATCTATGACATCATTAGTAACATGATTGCAACATCTGAAATGGGAAAGGCCCTGAACCACGACTCCGTAACAACGAAGTTGTGGACAACGAAAGCGGAACAATGCTTTCTTTAACCACGACTTTGTTGTTTTGTGCCTTAACCACGCATGTGCTGAACCACGCACATGCGTGGTTAAGTCACAGAAGAAGGGAGTTGGCTGTGGAGGATGACGCGATGAGTCAGGTAAATGGGGCAGTTTTAGGGGCTGGGGGGTTGGGATATTTTTAGTTTTAGGGGCAGGGGTGGGGGGTTGGGGTTTTAGTTTTAGGGGCGGGGTGGGAGGTTGGGGTATTTTTAGTTTTGGGGGGTCAGGGTGGTTTAGGGGAGGGGGTTTGGGTTGTTTTTTGTTTTAGGGGCGGTTTAGGTTTAGGGGCGGGGAAGGGGGGGTCGAGGTATTTTTAGTTTTAGAGGAGGGGGCGTCAGGGCAGTTTAGGTTTTGGGGTGGGGTAGGGAGGGAAGGGGTATTTTTAGTTTTAGGGGCGGGGTGGGGGTTGAGGTATTTTTAGTTTTAGGGGTGGGGGGTCAGGCGGTTTAGGTTTGGGGGAAGGGGTATTTTTAGTTTTGGGGCGAGGGTGGGGGGTCGGGTATTTTTAGTTTTAGGGGTGGGGTCGGGCGGTTTAGGTTTGGGGGAGGGGTATTTTTATTTTTAGGGGGGGTTGGATATTTTTAGTATTTGGGTGTGGGGGTGGTTTAGGTTTTTAGGGGTAGGGTGGGGGATTGGGGTGGTTTAGGTTTTAGGGGTGGGGGTTGGGGTGGTTTTAGGTTTTAGGGGCGGGGTGAGGGGTTGCAGTAATTTTAGGGGTGGGGTTGGGGTGGTTTTAGGTTTAAGGGGTGGGTTGGGGGTCGGGTAATTTTAGAGGTGGGTAGGGGGATTGGAGGGGGTTTAGGTTTTAAGGGCGGAGTGGGGGCTCTGGGTAGTTTTAGGGGTGGGGTGTTGGGGTCGTTTTAGGTTTTAGGGGTGGGGGTTGGGGTAGTTTAGGTTTAAGGGATGGGGTGGGGGTTGGGGTGGTTTTAGGTTTTAGGGGTGGGTTGGTGGTCAGGTAATTTTAGGGGCGGGGTAGGGGGGTTGGGGAGGTTTGGGTTTTAGGGGCAGGGTGGGGGCTCGGGTAGTTTTAAGGGTGGGGTGGTTTTAGGGGTGGGTGTTAGGGTACTTTAGGTTTCAGGGATGGGGTGGGGGTTGGGGTTGTTTTAGGTTTTAGGGACAGGGTGGGTGTTGCGGTAATTTTAGGGATGAGGTGGGGGGTTGGGGTAGTTTTAGGGGCAAGGGTGGGGGAGTTGGCGTGGTTTTAGGGGAGGGGGTGGGGGGGTTGCGGTAATTTTTAGGGGTGGAGGCCACGGGGGACGCATGCTGGAACCATGCATGCCTATCACTAATGCCTTTACCAGAAATGCCTTTACAAGGAAAAATCGTTGTTAAGGCATTCGTGGTAACAACGCGGTCGTTGTTCCAACCGCGTTGTTCAGGCATGCGTTGTTCCAGCATGTGTTGTTCCGACATACATTCTCTGAAATGACATAATTGATGACAAGACTTCATGGCAGGGGGTATGAATTATATATTTAATTATAACTGGCTATGAGAATGAGCCTCTTAAACCCCATCACTTACCTGACATCAACACCGAAAACCTTTTGCTGTCTTGCCACGCCGGCGGAACCCCTGTGGGGAGAGAAGGAGACACGGGGTTAAGCTGGGTGGGACTTGTGAAGAGACACAAAAGATAACAAAGGGCCTACTCTGTCTTGGAACTTCAATAGCCAAAAACCAATCCGGACTCGAGGAAGGAGCAGTCAAAAATGCTAAAACCAGCGGAACCAAGGGAGAGAGAGACTGCGCGAAACCCAAGGAAGTAGAAGATTTCAGCCTACGGACGCCGAACAAGGAAGAAGACGGGAACCAGCCCAGGAAGGATGTCACCACCGGCCTCGACGTGTCCCAGGAGACGGGGAACGAAGAGTGGTGGACCCCGCCAAAGGACGCCGGACGGCCTACACGAACTGAGAGTTGTGGCATTCCTGGTGATTGGGAGAAGGGAGAGGAGCACTACTAGTTGGGAGGCCTTGGAGGCCCTGGAGGTAGCTCTACCGCTGGCCTCAATGCAGCCGAAACTGCGCAGAAGACAGTCACATGATTGAAACGATAGGAGCGCTGCACATCGTGTAACAAACATTATTTTCTTTATGCTGTTGTTTGGTCGGGATTAAGGCACAAGTGTTTCACTTACTTGGTGATGCTGAAAAGGGGCACTACTGGTGGTTAATGTAATGTATGCCTAGTCGCATAAACTGACTCCACGTGATCCGCGCAGGAGAGCAAAATCTGAGATTACGAATCAAATCCCTGATTAAATGGATATTACCTTTGGATCATAGGGTCTAAGAAATCACGGGAGATAGAACAAGAAAAGGTACGATGTGCATAGAGAAAAGTGTACGCGGGGTTAGTCAAAGCCGAGTTGGGGGGCATACACGGTCCTCCCTACCTGAAGGTACTATCATGGGTGTGGCGACGGTCTAAAACCAACTAGGAAAATACGAATCTCATACTTCCTGCTACTTCTTTCCTTTGGGGAATGTGGCGGCTCCACACCTAGAGGGAAGAGGCAAACAAACATCAGACCCAGCGCAGGAAGGAAACGACGGACAACCAAAAACACTTCCCCCTCACTCCCCCGAAACTCAGAGACCTTTACCATCCTTGCTCTGTGAACCTAATAAAGCATCAAAATTCAGAAACCGATGCAGCCTTTGCACCCTTGTATCTGCCCAGCCCTCCTACACCGGTGAAGTTCAGTGGTTTTGTTAACTTCAAACAGTATGTTTTAATTGACATTTTCACCTTACTATAACGCCCCTTTAACCTTTGATTTTTGTAGTGCATTAATATGTGTATGTGTATAAAAACATTCTATTTCATGTTATTTACCAACAATTAATAATTGTATTTTCCATTTTTCCATTGAAGCGCATGAATGCCATTATATTAACATTGTCTTTGCCACCCAAAGTAATATAGTTTTTCAAACGTATGCTGTGCAGCATTCAGCAGGAAAGAAGACATTCCCTCTGATACAATGTATGCCTGTTTTATTTTGCTTATCTCAGGTATGTGTAAATCTGGCCTAACAGCTCAGCTGTTGCTATATCTTATGGGATCAACCACAAGCAAGCTTTCGGAAGCGCTGCTGAGAGATTTGCTTTGTCTCCACCTTCCTGTTGAGTCCTTTGAGTATGAGCAGACTGTGTGTGCTTCTCCTGATAAAGAGTGCTTGTACTGCACTTTTGCTTTGTGGGAAAGCTTTGACTCAATACAATAGGACTGAGATGGTTAATGAGACAAGCCAGTGCCAAGGCAATTAACCTGACCTGTTTATTACGAAAATTTACCATGAAGGCAGCAGACCAATTTATTCATTGTGAAAAACGTACTTTATAGGCAATAGGCATCTAAGGGTGGATTTTTATCACAGAGTTTTATAGCCTGTAGACACGTAATTTTGTTACATGAAATTTCAAAGATCACCATAGCACTAAGGGTTTTGCTGATGGTAACATCCTCTCACAAACCCTGGGGTTGAAGATTTGCACTATGAAAAATCCTTATTAGGCCCTCTTATCAGGGCTTGTCTACTGTTTTGCATACTATACTTTTGTATATATTTTATGACAGTAAGCCTGATGGTTGCTTTCTGAAGACGCTTTTGATCAATACAATAAGCTTGTGTTTGTGATGATTACAAGCCAGTCATCAAGACCTTAAGCCACATTGGTTCTTTGGGAAAAAGATATTTCATATTCTCATCTGTTAATTATGATAAATTATGACAACAGAAGTAGGCTAAGCGTGCTTATTGGGAAAACCAAATATTAGAGCAAGTAAGCCTTTGATGGTGGATCGTTATTATAGTGTTAAAGCATGTAGACACATCTTGATAGATGGAATCTCACAGATATCTGTTGTAGGGAAGGACTTTTGTGTTTGTTACGCCTTCTGATGTACACTGGCCTTAGAGGATTCGCACAGTTACAATAATTGTAAAGCCCCCATTAGAGGTGATGAATATGTTTTGCCATCAGTAATATTGCACTTATTTATAATTGTAGGACTGTACGTCTGATGGCTGCCTTGTGGGAAAGCCTTTGTTTAATACAGTATCCTGAGTTGTTCATGGTGACAAGCAAATGTCAAGGGCAATGGGCAAAACTGGTTGATTTCCAATAGGTATGTAAAATAAATGATCTTTTTATAATGATTATGACAAAAGGCAGCAGGCCTGATTTATATATTGACGAAAAACATTTGTTAAAACCAATAGGCTTTCAAGGGTGGTTTGGTAATACACTGTATTAAAGGATGTAGACATGTACTTTGCCACATAGGATCTCTCATATTGTTGTAGTGGGTAATGATTTTCCCTTGGTTCCCCCCTTAGACAGACCTTTGGGGTAGAGGATTTGAACTGTGATAATCCATGTTAGACCTTCTAAAGAAAGGTGATACATTGTTTTGACCACTGTCATTTTGTACATAGTTGTAATTTTATGGCCATGTGTATAATGGTTGCCATGTATAAAACCTTACAATCAATTCAGCAAGCATTAGCTGGTTATGGTGAAAAACCAATGATCAAGGCAATAGGCTTCAGTGGGTCATTAGGAGAAGTTATTTCAGATTCCATAGGTCTGATCCATGTATTATAAAGAGTTGCAGCACAGGCAGTAGGGCTGACTTAATTATTCGGAAAGGCAGATGATAAAGCAAAGGTGCCTTTAGGTGTGGATTGTAATTAGACTGTGTTACAGATTGTAGACTGGTAATTTGCTATAGAAATCTCATATATTATCATACTAGGCTGGTGTTTAGGTGTAGGTTATCTTATTTTACAATCCTCGGGGTAGAAGATTTGCACGTTGATAATCCTTCTTAGGCCCCATTATGAGGGGTTGTACATTGTTTTTCCAACTGTAATTTAGTATATATTTATAATGGTATTACTGTATGACTTAGGGTTAACTTGTGGGGAAGCCTATGCTCAGTATAGCAGACCTGATTTGGTTATAATGTCAAGTCAATTTAAAGACTATAGGCCGGATTGGTTCAAAGGGAAAGGTTGTCAGATGCTGTAGGCCTGATCTCTTTACAATGAAGACATTATAACAAAAGCAGTAGGCCTGACATATTTAATGTTTAAAACATGTTAAAAACAAAGTCTTTCAAGGTGGATTAGAAATACACAGTGCTAGAGGTTGTAGACATATACTTTGACATATACTTTGAATCACACAGATTAGCATAGTACACAAGGGCTTTGGTATTGGCTATACCCCCTGACAAAACCTGGCAGTTGAAGACTGTGACTGTTAGAATCCTTGTTAAGCTATTAAAAGAGTGGTTGAATATTCATTCACCAACAGTATCTTTACACATATTTATACTTTTTTTGAGTGTATGCCTAATGGTTGTTTTGTGGGAAAGCCTATGGATAAGACACCATGCAAGTTGGTTATGGTAATACCCCAGTTTTAAAGGCCACAAGCCTGACTGATTCATTGGGAAAAGTTATGTCAGATACCATTGGTCGGAAGTGTTTATTATGAAAAGCTATGAAAAAGGCAGGAGGCCCGCTTATTTATTATGAAAAAAAATATGTAAAGCCAATAGGCATTTAAGGATAGATTGTTAATATAAGACAGGACACAGGTAGACTCCTGTTTTAGAGAGCATGGGAGAGAGAATTAGACATCACCCTTTACACAGACTAATGGCAGGAGATTCAGTCAGTCAGACAGTCTTCTTTATTCGGTTGAAAGCATGAACATAAAAGCACAAAGTAAAAATACATTTTCATTCAATCATGAACAAAGTCAACAATTCATTATATACAGTCAAAATAGAGCAAGTAATCATTTAAATGCAACGGATGATCTTATCTTAGGTATTTGAAACAGACAATTTTCATTATAAAGCATACTTCCTTCTTAAGCTTATGGCAGTAAAGCTATAGTTAAGCACAGGATAGACATTGTAAAAAGACCAACTCCACCTGATAAGAACTAAAGTGCATTTGCGATAAAATTTGGTGTAAAAAATGGGCTCTTAAATTGTCAAACAGAGTGCAAAAAAGCATAAAGCGTGTCGTGGACTGGGGAGAAACAGCATCACATGGACAATTTGGGAGAGAGGTGAACCAAGTGCCTGTCAAGGGAAATGTAACTAGGAAGAGGACCATATTTAATCTTAACCTGGTTAAATAAAATCTATGTACGGGATTCGTGACCTACATCAGGTAGGATTCCGGCCCTGAAATGGTGGAGATTGGCATATATCTGAGAACAGAGGCCATGTCAAGTGACTTCCCTATTCTGACCTCCTCTCTGTGGGATAAGAATCTTTGTTTGACCAGGTCCTTGGTTTGGGGGCCAATACATTCTGGAAAGTCGAAGAAAAGGCTCAGACCCATGTCAGTAAAGGTATTCTTGATATATGCCAACCAAAAGATGGCAGTCATATTATTTAGATGTAGACAGTTGTTGACCTGGCCCTTTTTGCAGGGTTACCCCCAAATGTTTTGCCGCCTTCCTCCTATTTTTCTGGGGTGTTTTGGTTGGCTGTAGGACTCTGGGCCCTTTTCCACTGCTAACCAATGCTAAAATGCACTTGCCTTCTGTCTAAAATGTAATGGTACATGGTATATCCATGATTGGCATATATGATTTACTAGTAAGTCCCTAGTATAGTGCACCAGATGTGCCCATGGCCTCCAAATTAAATGCTACTAGTGTGCCACCCACATAGGTACCCTTGCAAACATGTCTCAGGCCTGCCATTGCAGTGCCTGTGCGTGCAATTTTACACTGCCATGTCTGCCTGGCAAGTGCACCCACTTGCCACGCCCAAGCCCTCCCTTCTACTACATGTAAGTCACCCCTAAAATAGGCCCAAGACAGTCCCATGGGCAGGGTGCAGTGTATTTAAAAGGTAGCACATGTACTGGTGTGTTTTACATGTCCTGATAGTCAAATACTGCTAAATGTGGATTTTATTATTGCAAAGCCTATCTCTCTCATAGGTTAAAATGGAGATTGCCTTGAAACATCTTTTAAGTGTCATTTCCCATTGGCAGCGGTTCGAGATCTGGAGTTTGGGGTCTCTGAATTCACAGTTTAAAAATTCATCTTTTGGTGAAGTTGGTTTTTGAATTGTAAGTTTGAAAATGCCACTTTTAAAAAGTGGGCATTTTTTTCCTTCACCAGTCTGTGACTCTGCCTGTATACTGAATACACGTTTGGGTCAGGATGACAGTTGGGCTGTTTGTCTATTCAGTCTAGATAGTTACACAAAGGAAGCTGAGGTGTTCCCTGCATATCCCACGAGTCCATCACCAGGCTGATGAGTCTTCCTGAGCTAGAATGGTGGGAGGAGGTGGCACTTCCACCTGAATAGGGCTGGGCCTTTTCCTCACACAAAACAGTCTCCAACTCCCTGCAGTGGGGCTGGGGCCACAGCAGGGAAAGGCAGGGCCTTGTTTACTACAAAGACTTATCCTTGAAGTTTGCCTACTTCAAAGTCAAAGACAGAAATGGGAATAATGGGTATAGTACTGGACCTCTGACACCACAGAGTTAGAATCCTTCTGGACTGAGGAAATTCTGCCAGGAAGAAGAGCTAGATGCCATAGGAGGGACTGGCTCCCTGCCTGTTGCTTTGTTGTACTGTCCTGCTGCTTGCTGCTTTTATCCTGGGAGTGAAAGGACTGAACTTTGCTTTCTACATCCTGCTTTCCAAGGTTCTCCAAGGACTTGAACTGAGCTTGGCTCCCGTTAAGAAGTCTCAGGGCAATCAAAGACTTCACCTACCAGTGCCTGAGCTCTCTTGCTGAGAGTTCTGGCTTGCCAAGGGGTACCAAATCCAGTTCCTGGGCCCTTGGAAGTGAGTTGTGGTGGAACCAAGAAGAAACTAAGCACAACAACTCCAGAGCGACTTCAGAACTGGTGCCCTCATCCGACTTTGCGCTGCTGCCTGCACCGGAGCCGTGGTCCTCGCTGAGTGCAATGGCCACGATCTGCAAAATAGGCCAGATGCCACCTCTGAAGTCCCGCCACAGCGCAAGTCCCGTGCCTCCGACATCCAGGACACCCAACTCCGCCGCAGCATCTGTGACCTCCTTGATGTGATTGTGACACCGCAAAGTCAATGCCTCACACCTTGACCTGCTGCTTTCAACGACCCTGCCGGGTCTTAAGGAACTGACACCTTGCCACCAACACCGCCTCACCTCCCCTGCAACTGTAAGGAACCAAAGCCTCACCTCCCATGCCTAACAGTAAGGAACCGATGCTTCACCTCCCCGGTGGCAGTCAGGAACAGCTGTTGCACTGCCTCCACCAATGCCTCACCTCCCCGACTCCATGCAACGTCTTTGTTTCCTCATAGTTTTCCAAGGTACTGTACCTGGGATCCGTGAAACTCCTTGACGCGCCCCCACTCCCTCATGAGTGGCGTTGGACTGTTGGAAACAACTCTGTCAAGATGCTGTGATAGTCCTAGTTGGAGCTATTTTGTTTTTGAGTGCTTTACTAAGTTTTAATCTTTGAGAATTTGCATCTTTACTTGTGTATGTTGGACTTTTGTTGTTTTGGTCTTGTTTTACTCAGATAAATAGTGGCTATTTTTTTAAACTGGTGTGGAGTACTTTTGTGGTGTTTTCACTGTGTTACTGTGCGTGTGTACAAATACTTTACACATTGCCATTGGGATCAGTATGACTGCTCGTGCCAAATTACCAAGGGGCTGGGCAGGGGTTATCTTAGCTGTGTGACTCCCTTACCCTGACTAGAGTGAGGGTCCCTACTTGGACAGGGTGCAGACCACGGCCAACTAGAGACCCCATTTCTAACAGCAGTCCTCCAATACCCTCCTAGAAAAAACTGTCTCAGGAGTGCCCCATAGTTTTAGCCACAGTAATAAAGGGGCCATTCTAACTTGGTCCTCCAAAAAGCCCGTACCCAATTCTAGGTGTGAGATGAAGCTTGGAGTGGTTTTTGGGGTGGCACAGAAATGTATTTCCTGCTGCCTGCAGTATTTCCGGTGCAGCATATCCCCAAACACACAATCCATATGCCCCAACTGAAAGGCACTTGCTGTTATAGAGCCGGGTCACCTCCCTAAGCAGCTTATGGCCTATCTTTTTAGCAAATCTATAAATCGATTCACAAGCTGCCCCCGTCTTCTGAGTCCTCTGGTTAATTAACCTGTCCCACGTCAAATTACCATCAAACAAGATGCTTGTATAATTCAAATAAGATATCTTGTCAATTGAGGTAACCCCCAATAAAAAAACTTAGATCTAGTGTTTTTGTGGCCACAAGTCAAATTAAACAATTTTTGATGGTTTACCTTTAATTGTCAATTTGTCATAAAATCTTTAAGTCTATTTAAGAGATTCCAGAGGCTTTAGCTGTTTGTGCTATAAGAACTGCGTCCTCAGCATATAAAAGTACCGGGACAGGACAGAAGCCAACTTTGGGAACATCTTTGCTACAAGGGCCTAAAACTGCATCTTAGGAATTGATGTAGAATAAAAACAAAAATGGTGCCAATATGCAACCCTGCCTTATCCCTCTGGCGACCTTTATAGGATGCGTTCAGTCCCCATGTTGTGTGTATCATACTTTTGTACTTGTGTCCCAATGTACGTGCCTAACAAGACCAAGTAATGGGGGGTCGGCTCCAGCATGCTCCATCAAGCCCAACAGTTTCCCCCTGTCAACCAGGTCAAAAGCACAGGAATGGTCCATAAGGGCCATATGTAAGGCTCCTCTCTTTGACTTTGACGTACTTCCCCATTATTAGAGATAAGTTGAGTGCTTGCTCCACCGTCCCTAGGCCAGAAGCCATACTGGTTTACAGAAAAAAAGTATTGGCCTCTGATCAATCCTCCATTCAGCGGAAAATGACATGACCTAAGATTTGTTCAGTGGAATCTAATAATGAAATAGGGCGGTAGCATGCTCGGAGGATCCTATCACTTAGTTTATAAATTGGTACTATAATGGAATCCCTCCAAGAGTCAATTGGGCCTCTGTAACCACTGCTCTGAGTACATTCATAATTAGTGGTGCCCAGAATTCTGGGTTGTGCTTGAACAGGTCTATAGGAACCCTATAGGCGCCGGGCGCCTTCTCTGCTGTCGCACTCGAAATGGCTTTGGTGACAGCTGCAAAATCGATGAACTCGCCTAAACCATTGTTCATCAAAGAAAAGAGGGTCTACACTAATTTTCAGTGGGGCTCCCCTACCTGGTTGTGGGTGTTAAAAATAAGGGAGATATAGGCAATCCAATATTGTTTGAGTATATGACATTCCATTCCATTAGCTGGGCCAGCCGAGAATTAAGGGTGGTTTATAACATCCCAGTATAATCTTATTATATTTTAACTGGCCCACTTTTTCTAGAGCTTCCTGGGTTTTTGCCCTTATTTCCCACTATGGGAGCATTTCACAATATTAAAATCACCAGCCCACATAAGTGATATATGGCTTCTCTTACTATGCACAAATTCCATTACTAATTTCTCCAACTCTTCAATGATACCTACGGTTGTGTTGAAAAGAAATTAAAGTAAATATTGGCTAGTATAATGTTGATTGAGCTTGGTTGATAGAGATGTAAAACCTAGTAACAAGAACTGGATACTAGGACCTTGACCTCCAGGTTTTTGATGGCAACCGAAATAAAAAATAACCAGGCCCCCCTTTCCTTTTCCTGCAATTGACAAAGTTGCCAGAGAATAGTAAGATTTAAAACCATCAATATGAATGGGATCAGAGCCCCGGGTCTCCTAACAGCATATTATTTCAAATGTCTGGATGAAAGATAGCCAATCCTCATTGGACAGTTTCTGGCAAATTCCCGCAATATTCCAGGCTAAAAGCTGAAAATCTTGGCTACGCTTATCAGGGATCTGGACCATATTTAGGTTTGATACTACCTTGGAACAAATGGGAGATTTAGAGCTGGAATAAGGATGGCCAGTTTCTCCATCCGAGGTGGCTATCGTAGACTGTCAGGCATTTTTGGAAAAGCTAGACAGTGCTTCAAAGCAGTTAGCATGGGCAATTAGAGCCACTGGCACAGTTTCTTGTGTATTCCCCCAGCTTGGGATGATTCATGCATTGTGGGCATTGGTGGAAAGTGGGCGGTAAAATAATCTAATGGGTGAGCCCCTGCTTTTCACTGCTGAAATCGGAGATGGCTCAGGCATGATAACAAAAAACGAACAATCTGGAACTTTAAAGCTAAGAACACACAGTTCTCCCTTGAGGATTTCGTTAAAAGACCTACCCTGTTTATCCCTACATACAATTATAATTTTGGCAACTACTTCAAATGGACAAACTGCGTTTTTCTTGCACCAATGTGCTGCTTTATTTATGAGGCTTTGGCAATCCTTTTGAGCTTCTTCTTTCAGCAGCAAAATCCCCTTCAAGATAATTGCGTATGGGGTACTTTCCAGTGGTAGATGTAGGTTATGTATTTGACCTTTGGGGACTAGAGGTGGGAGTTGTTGTGTATAGATGCAGGTATGCCTGTCCCTGCTAGGTGAAAGGTGGTGGCGCTCCTGGTTGTCTACGAGTTGATCTTTAGCCCCTTTATCACAAGCATGCCTCTCAAGGCATTGTTGTCAGGCTGTTGGGTAGTTTGACGGTGTAAAGCAGCTGTCTGATGTTCTCCTCTGTTACTTCGTACATCTCTGTGAAGTACCTCAACCAGGGTTTGAATTTTTTGTAGATAGAAGTTTTATCTGGACCATCCTGGAAGGATGTTAATGTACTATCCACAGAACTATTGATAGATTTACAGCATATTTTAAGAGCACCATTAATATTGTGCATAGATGTTTTGTTATAATCTGCTTGTTCGATGGGGCCGGGGTGCAGAGAGGTTCCATTTCGCTCCATACTGTGAAGAACAAAGGTCACACAGTCCTTTTAGAGTTGGCCAATTCTTCTTCCCTCGCCCTGCTTCTTTTTTGATGCCAGTGGTCTTTTAGAAGAGGTGGGGCTTGGTGATTCCAAGATTATTTCGCTGAGATCATCATGCACTATGCATGGATTTTTTGGCTTGTTTTTATTTTGCCTCATAAATTTCTGGTTCGTGTGTATACATGGTGTACCATTGTTCCCAGTTGTAGCAGGTGGGACTAGGTTAGGTTCCACATCAGGGGCCTTTTATTGGGTCACGGTCAATGGAGAGGGTTAAGTAATCAACGTCTGTATGGCCTCAATGCAGTCTTCAACCAAATTAAGTTCAGAAGAATTTGCCCCATAGCAATGTAAGATAAGTGGTTATGGAGAAGGTAGAGGATAATCCCTCCCCCTTAGGCCCTGAAAGACTTTTCTTCCCCATTGCAGTGCGGAGTTCGCCTCATGGATATGTTTTAGAGAAGGGGAGGATAAAAAGAGCAAGTCAGACTCAGTATTTATCCCACATAGCAGAGACATAAAGGGAAAGACCGACCTTGTTGTGTGTGATGAATCTCTCGCATGAATCCAATCAGTAGAACCACCACCAGATAGGCAAGGCCAAGAGATGGGGCACAGCCGGGTCTTGTTTGGCCACGGATGGGCACAGACAAACCTGCTCTTGACCCAGTCTTCGGATGGGCATGTCCTGCGTTGCAGGTGTGAAGCTGTCTCTTATGGAGTGATCGACCAGCATTATGATGTCCTCCTGTCTCATCCTCCTGAACATACAAGCCAGACAGTGTTGAGTTGTGTGGGGCTTACAGTTCTGCCCATAGTCTTTGTGCATCCCACGCCTCCCTATTGGGTGTCCGACTGGCGCTATGGTGTCCTCCCGCCTCATCCTCCGGAACAAGACAAGCCAGGCAGTGCGTTGTTGTATGGGGCCTGCAGTCCTACCCCAAGTCTCTGTGCAGGAGATTCTCCAAAGAGCAACTACAGGGGCCACACATATGGCTGGAAGGGAAACGCCTCTTAAACTCTTATATAGATGGCACTACACATCTTAGTGCTTAGCTCAGATGAATAAATCACAGAGCAGAATGCTGGAGAGGGTGTGGGGAGGAGGGGTCATTAACTCATGTCTTGTGGTCTTTCCCGAAGATCCAAGAGTTCTTGGATGAGATCCTCTTAGAGATACATCACATCAAGGGTTCAGAGCCAATCTTATACCCAGAGGGCATACTCCTGGGCTGCCCTGATGATGAATGTTACCCACTGGGGGGTAGGAGAGGACAACTAACGTCCCTCTGTTAATGTGTGCCAAACAAACACTACTGATGTTGTTTGAACAAAATGTGGTAGCTTCAACACTTGTGGAGCTGTTGTGGATGGAAAAGCTGGCTAAAGGGACGAGAGTGGAAATGAAAATCTTTGCTAAATAAGGGTAGTCATTACTGCGCTACTTTCAAACAGACTTTTAAGAACTTACGTGTCCAAAGATTAAGACCCTAAATATACTAGAACATTAAAAAATTGATGAATATTATCGATCCATGTAGGAGACTGAGTGGCTCCCTGAGTCTGCCCAGGTGGGATGCAGAGTGGGCATGTGGTGCCATGGCCTGTGACACTGTTAGGTGAGGGTGATGAAGCGACATAGGATTGGGGGTGGGGCTCCTGTGAAGAAGGGGGGAGATTCTTGTAAGGAGTGGGACGGGGGGTACTGAGGGTAGAAGCTGTGTTGTCCTGTTCTGGAAAACTAATAAACATGTATTTAAACATAAGGGTAAATTGTTACACTGTGGTAAATCCTGTAGGTATTGCCTGAATTTGGAGACTTGCCAAAATGGCGAATGCCAGCCTAACAAAATGAGGCTGATGAATCTTCATTTTGAGGAAATGCCAAAATAAATAAAATCCATTTGAACCCAAATTAAAAGGTTTTTGTGGAACATATGCCAGACCAGCGTATGAATACCAGATCTGGTATATAAAAAAAGTTACAAGTTTTGACAATTCCTGAAATAATAGGTATTGTAAGCATATTTGGTGAAAGGAGCAACATAAAATCCAGGTTGTAGTGTCTCTGATGACCCAGAAAATGAAAAGAAGATGGAAAAGTGAGGAGCTGATGATGGTAAGTGGGTGAATGCATGAATGAGTGGGTGTGTGGGCGAATGAATGTATGAGTGCATGAATGAGTCACGCAGTGCCTGCATAATGTATTGAGTGCCTGAACCCACTAGTGACTGAAGATGCACTTTCAGTTACAAGCCTGACGTATTGCTATTGGCAATGCATGTTTTAAACTTGGCTTCAATTACCTATATACTCTGTGTGCAAGCTGCATGGTTATTCGGTGGGTACCTGGTTTCATTATGAAACAACCTGCAAAGCAACCTTGTACGTAAATAATAAGGAGGTTTGTGTTTTTCACTAAGCAGCATGTTTGGTTCAAGTCATTAGTCCTTAAGAATAGACGCAAAATGTAGATTTTCCTAGTAGTTTATGAAGGAAAGTCTTAATTTTATTAAAGACACAGAGGCGAGTATTATGCAATAGTCTTTTCTTTATTTTAATAGCAGCTCCAGTCAAGAATAAACTACAAATCCCATAAGGCAAACAAAGAACAGCCAATGGGAATGCAAAAGTAATTTCCAGTAATGCACCAATCACCAACAATCCCCTGTAATAATACCTATCTTGACTGAGAACAGCCCTCTTTTCTTGTGCGAGACTCAATGAGAAGTAAACAACGGAATAATAGAACAGCAAATACAGAACGCTAAACAAAGCGATAAAAGTTGTTGTAAATAGCACAAAAGTCTCTGAAGGAAGACCAGTAGATTGTGGTGATCCATCCTTTGAAAGTCCTTGCAAGGAAAAGTCGTGGATGATCCCGTACATGAAGGGTCTCTAGGAAGAGGTCTGCTGTGACGATGTAGAAGCTGAAAGGGAGGGTAACAAAACAACAGCGTTAGAATTTGTAGAGGCGGGATAATACTCGCCTCCGTGTCTTTAATAAAATTAAGACTTTCCTCCATAAACTACTAGGAAAATCTACATTTTATGGCAAGACCGGAGGTTCCTATTATGCTATTTTAAAGCGTATTAATTACATTTAAAGAGGCATGTTGAATCGGTTTACAATATAACACTTTAAAAATATTGCCATTAGACAAGTCAGCCGACCTGAGAATATCCTCCAAACGAGACCCGGCCCAAAAAGCTTTGGATGCCATTGCTCCTCTAGCCGAATGAACTCCAAAGGCAGAGGTATCAATGCCAGCCAAGGACATAACCCAACGGACCCATCTAGCCAAGGTAGGAGAGGACACAGGATTGAAAGGTTTCCTGAAGGAAATCAGTAACTGGGTAGAAGAGGACTTTCTGAGACCGGCTGTCTGTTGTTCGTAGACTTTTAAACAATGGCCTACGCAAAGTTTGGGATGGTCAGGAAAGAAGGGATAAAAAACTGAAGAGAGATTAGTTTTAGTATGTCTCAACAAATTAAACACAACTCCTGAGGGAGTAAAATGACGAGGTGTCACATCTAGGGCTCTAACATCTGATAGACGTTTGAAAGAAACTAAACATAAAAGCATGGCGAGCTTAGCCGACAACTGTTTCAATGACAACGAAGAATTGTCAGGCCAAGACATAAACAGTTTTAACACAGCATTCACATTTTACTCCCTTCAAAAGACGGCATACCAAAGGATGTTCTCCAACTGGCTTTCCTTGAATATAAGAATGAACGGAAGAAATATCTGACCTATATAAATTAATGGTACGAAAGGACTTACCTCTACTGGCTTCCGCCGCCAGAAAGTTGACAATCAAAGATACATCCGCTGTAAAGGGATCAACTTGTCTTCCCATACACCAGCTATGCCAGAGAGACCAAGCAGATCTATATGCTCCAGGGGCAGTTGCCCGTTCGATAAAGGATGCAGGTTCTGCCGAAATAGGAACGCTAAGTCGGGATTCCCCGATATTTTCCAAGCCAATAAAATAAGGGTCTCTTGAAGAACGAGACTGTGATGGAGGCCTTGGGGATTGGACAGGAGATCCGGAAGGGAGGGAAGCAGTAGCGGAGGTTCGATTGACAGTTCCAGGAGGGACAGAAACCACACCTGGGAGTGCCAGAAGGGGACAATAAGAACTAGAGAAGCTTGTTGACGTCTGACTTGTGCCAGTACTCTGGAAATCAAAATAAAGGGGGGAAAAGTGTAATTGAGGGAGGATGACCAGTCCTGAGAAAACGCGTTGAAGGGCAGAGCCAGAGGATCCGGATGCCAACTGAAAAATCATGGAAGTTGAGCATTGAGACGGGATGCAAAAAGATCTATATGGAAGGGGTCCCACTTGTAGAGAAGGTTGTTGAACACCTGCGTGTTGAGCATCCAGTCGCTGGAATCCCGGAAATAACGGGAATACCAATCCGTTACGACATTGAGGTTGCCTAGAAGATATTCTGCTTGAACTGATATTCTGTTTTGAAGACAGAACTCCCAAAACCCTTTTCCTAATTCCCCTAAAGGTTTGGATTTTGTGCCTCCCAGCCTGTTGATGTAGCATACCGCTGAAATGTTGTCCATTCTGAGCAGGACTGAATAAGAAATTTTGTCTCTTGCGAGGCTCCTGATTGCAAAGGAGCCGGCAAGCATCTCTAAACAGTTTATGTGCAGTTTTGACTCCTCTATAGACCATGAGCCTCTAGTCGAGATTGTACTACACTGGGCTCCCCATCTCGACAGACTTGCATCTGACCTTAATACAAGATCTGGGACTGATGCGAAGATAGTCCTGCCGTTCCAGGAATCTAAATGGTCTATCCACCATTGGAGTTCTGCGCGCGAATCTTGGTCCAGAGCGATGAAATCTGTATAAGCCAGTCCTTTTTGTAGGTGACAAATTTTTAGTCTCTGCAAAGCCCGGTAATGTAGTGGACCCGGAAAGAACGCTTGGATTGAAGAAGAGAGCAGACCTACAATTCTTGTCAAAGATCTGAGGGATAACCGAGAACTGCGTAAGATCAAGAGAATTTCTTACTTTATGGACTTGATTTTTGATGATGGCAGAAGAAGCGTAGCCGCGAGTGAATCTACTAAGAAACCTAGAAACTCAATCTTTTGAGATGGATCCAGGATAGATTTTTCGTAATTTATGATAAAACCTAAATCCTCTAGTAGGGATCAAGTAAGGTGAACCTGAGACAGTAGAGAAGCGCGACTCTGACACATAATCAGAATGTCGTCCAAGTAGATAACAAGATGGACGCCTCGAGCTCTGAGAAAGGATGCTACTGGCTTCATTATTTTTGTGAAGCACCACGGAGCGGAATACAGGCCGAAAGGAAGAGATGTAAAACGGAAATACTGGCCGGCCCATTGGAATTGAAGACATTTTTGGGAAACGGGATGGATGGGAACCGAAAGATATGCATCTTGAAGGTCCAGCCTTCCATCCAATCTCCCTGGAGTAATGTATCCCTGAGATGTAGGATGGTCTCCATCTTGAAGTGCCGATAAAGAACTAACTGATTGAATTGTTTCAGGTTGATAACTGGGCGCATCTTCTTGTTCTTTTTCTGAACCAGAAAAACTGAGCTGAGAAAGCCTGAAGAATCTAGAGAGCAAGGAACAATTGCTTGCTTGAGCAGCAGTGATTGAATTTCTATCAAAATTAATTTTGTCATTTGGAGAGAAAATTGAGGAGGAGGGGGAAAACTTACCTGAAAAGGCTCTGAAAAGAGCTCTATAACATATCCTTGAACGGTATTTAAGACCCAAGGATCTTTTGTAAGATACTCCCATTTCGACAAGCATTGGGAAATACGACCCCCCACCACTGGAGCACCAACATGCTGACTTACCGGCTTGTGCAGCGAATCTGTCGTTGCGGCTTCCTTTAGATCTGAAGCCCCTGCTCCTTTGGGGGTAGAACTGCAGTCTGTAGTCTTGAAACGTGTTGTTAGAGTAGGGACGGCGGGAACCTTGATTGGCATAGGAACGGCCGGCAAAGCGGTTCCTACCTCTGCCGGCCCTGGTGAAAACCCGAGACGCAGACATCTTTTTTAAAGATTGCTGCGCCTTATCCAGAGAAGAGAAAGTTGCCACGTACTTGCTCAACTCTTTTATGAACGAGTCCCCGAAAAGCAAGCCTTGTGCCTTCACACCTGGATCCAAACCTGCCAAGTTGACTAGTTTCGGATCAAGCTTAAGCAAGAGCCCTTTTCTCCGTTCATGTGTTATGGAGGAATTTGCGTTCCCCAACAAACAAACCGCACGTTGTGCCCATAATGAAAGCTCCTCTGGGTAAATAGCCACATGTTCCAGACGGGCAGTTTCCACCATATCAAATATGCGGGTTAAGGGACCCACAATGTCCAAGAGTTTGTCTTGGCACGTAGACTAAGCTTCATCAACCCCCTTACGAGGATCCTTGCCGTATTTGGTGAAGAACATAATCAATGAGGTGTCAATGGTCGGGGTTGCCGTAATTTTGGACGATATGGCGGGACGGGGCCACTTTGACTTGAGTTTTGCCCAGACCTGTTTGTCCAATGGAGTACGAAGTCTGGCTGTTACATAGTCTGCCACATGTTCGGAGGGTACCCACTCTGTGGAATTTGGATGCTGAATATCACATGGGTCAAACATTGGAACCCCTTGCGAATCATAAACCGTGTTGGACCCTGAAGACTCGTGGACCGCAGGTTTAAATTTTTTGTGTGGAGGAGGGGAGAGCAGCTCTCCAACGTCCTTGTTGGAGTTATCCGCATCCGAATCAGGGTCCTGCATCTCATCATCGGTGTCCAAAATGTTTGTTATTTTAATCGGAGAAGATAAGTGTTTAGATTTGGCCATGCATTTCTTTGAGGACTCAGCTATTAACCCCTCCTTACACGGAGGCCCTTGAGGAACTGTTTCCTTTGCCATATGTGAAGCTTTGTCACATCCTGATAGCGTCGTTTTAAATTTTTTTGAGGTGGCGAGACGCTTTCTGCTTTCCCCGCAGAATGGGTCAGCATGGTCTTGGACACTAGATTTACCACAGAGTTTTCCAAATTTTTTGTCAGCTTCTGCCAAGAGGCAGCCATAGCCTGATCAACAGTTAGTTGTATGAACTCATTAAGATTTTCCTTTAGGACGTCTTCCTCCTCTTCCTGCGATAAATGAGACAGAGAACTGTCCATGGTAGCAACCCAGAAAACCAGCACCTACACTGAGGTAGGAAAGGGGTTAATTTTCCCTCTCAGAGAGAGAAAAAAGTGCTGCTAGACTCCGCCTACGGCGGGGCAGGAAAGCCTGAATGAATCTATGCAGAGGTAAACACGCCCACCAAGGAGCCGGTCATAAGGAGTAAAGCGAAGGGCTCCTGCTGAGATGAAACTATTTGTAAAGGCTCTAACGACGATAAGTAAACAAAACCAACAGCTGTGCTTTCGGACATGTTCGCCATGGGGAATATTATTGATTGAACCTGCAGATGAGGATTTACAGGGTCCTGCAGGCGTCGGAAGGCAGAAAGCCGAGGTTCGCGTTGGGAAACAGAAACGCTTTCTACACAGCACGCGGCAGCAACAGAAATGCTGACGCGCGCTGAAGAGAAAAACGGACCGAAATGCCCGTTAAAGCGCGAGCGTGGCGCAAAGGAAAGAATATAATGCGGCTTACAAGCCAACTGGGAACAAAGGCAAAATAAGCTAATAAGTCATGAAAAATACAGCGCTTACACACAACAGTGATAATATAATAGTGTGACCAAGGGCAAAATATACTTATCTTGACTGCGAGCAGCAAGAAAAGAGGGCTGTTCTCAGTCAAGATAGGTATTATTACAGGGGATTGTTGGTGATTGGTGCATTATTGGAAACTACTTTTGCATTCCCATTGGCTGTTCTTTGTTTGCCTTATGGGATTTGTAGTTTATTCTTGACTGGAGCTGCTATTAATATAAAGAAAAGACTATTGCATAATAGGAGCCTCCGGTCTTAACATAAAATTTGAAACAATGAATGCTTTGAAGACAATGTGTGTGACAGAAACATGAATTTTCATGAATAATTTGCAAGAGTGAATTACTCTGTCTCCCCTTCACAATTACATTTAAATACACAATGATTTGTTGCCTGCTGCAGAAAGAAGTTGAACCTCAATCTAATCATTTCAGGATGTCTAATAATTTTTTTTTTATTGCAACTGTAACAGCAGAAAACATGCCCCACCGGCCCGGCTGAAGCCCACACTTACCAGCATTTGCATGGTTAGATGACGGAATAACGCATACCATTACCACGCATGTTTTTACATGCAGACTTTACAACCCCCTACCATTACAATGCATGTTTTTACAACGCATGTCCCTACCACGCATACCCATAGAGATGCACTGCAAGTAACTTCACCACGCATACCATTACCACCCATTCCAATACAAAGCATGTCATTACCACACATGATTCCAAACCCTTAATATATGTTGTTTTTGAAGGGAAAATATATATACATTTGTAACACTCAACTGAGTGAAATGGTACAAAACATTTAAATTCTGGATTCAAATGTATTGTGTAATAAAACACTAATTTAAAACGCAGCAGTATTAATGTCAGAAGCACAGTCTGCATTAAACGTACAACAATTATGGAGTCCTTTCTCTGTTTCCACTATCTGTATAGATAAAATGGCAGTCATTCTACAACAGAATGAAAATAAACATTCTTTTCCCACTGTACAAAATAATTATACGTTCAGTCAGATTCTAAACCACGCAAAAAAATACATCCCAAAGCATATTTTGTTTTAAATAATTATATTCCACTAAAAACATATAAATTCAACCGTCCACCATTTTGTGCTCAGAGGTAAACTGACCTCACTGGTTATCACGCGCTGCTGAGTAAGGAGGGGACAACTGACTGTTTACTGTGGAGATAGTGCCTCCTGTCCACAGAAGTAAGTAAAACAATTATAAAAGTCACATCAAGGAAAAATCCAAATGATTACAAATTATATTAAAAAACTACAAATTTATTAGAGAACATCAAAACCTTTACCAAGTTCACAAAAAAGACCTGCATACTAACAAATGTAAGTTTTAATTATAAATATTTTGAATCCAAATTGTTTTCTTTTTCTAAAATAATGGACATTTTCCTTAAAAAAAAAGGTGCTGTACAGTGGCAGGGGTCAAATATAGTATTCTAACTCCACCAGGGGCATCCCTCAGGGCAGGTGCTGGGGTTTGACATGGGGCAAATTTAGTATTCTAACTGCATCATGGGCATAACTCAGGGCAAGTGTTGGACAGTGACTGGGGGTTAATTTACTATTCTAACTCTGCCGGGGGCATCACTCAGGTCAGCTGCTTGCTAGAGAGAGGGGTAAAATTTACTATTCTTACTCCTCTGGGATGTCCTCCAGAGCAGGTGCTGGACAGTGACTGGAGGCTAATTTACTATTCTAACTCCACCAGAGGCATGCCTTAGGCCAGGCGCTGGACAGTGACTGGGGTCAGATTTACTTTTCTATCTCCATGGAGGCATCCCTCAGGGCACGAGCTGGACAGTGACTGGGGGAAAAATTTCTATTCTAACTCCAATGGGGGACATCCCTCAGGGCAGAAGCTGGACAATGATTGGGCCAAATTTACTATTCTAATTCTGTTGGGGGCATCCCTCAGCGCAGAAGCTGAACAGTGACTGTGAGCAAATTTACTATTCTAACTCAACCGGGGACATCCCTCAGGTCAGCTGCTGGACAGAGAGAGGTGGCAAATTAACTATTCTAACTCCGCAGGGGTGTCCCTCAGGGCAGGTGCTGGACAGTGACTGGGGGCTAATTTACTATTCTAACTCCGATGGGGGCTTCCCTCATCGCAGGTGCTAGACAGTGACTGAAGGCAAATTTACTATTCTAACTCTGCGGTATCCCAAAACACTCCTATGCACATAGCAAGGTAAATGTCCACAATACATAACCTAAGTAGAATTATTCAAAGACAAAAACAGGCAAGTAACCCACAACATTTAACTCTCCAAACCTACTCTGATATTAATATTCCACCTCAACTAAGTGTAACCTTTACTGAAGAAATGTTCCTATTGCATGACAACAAAAACCCTCAGAAAAGAATACTAATCTTTAGTACATCCCATAACTTAGTTATTCTTGAAAATAGTAATATTTGGATGATGGATGGCACCTTCAAGTCCACACCCCATCCATTCACTCAAATATACACTATCCATGCTAACATCAATAACACAACAGCATCTTTAGTGAACAGTTTACTGCCAGATAAGCATTCCTCAACCTACACTGAATTATTGACAGTGGTAAAATCTAAAACACTATAAAAAAGTCAAGAATTGTGATAATTGATTTTGAATTAACCATGATTAATACTATTTTAAAATGAATCCCTGATACCCAAATTCGAGGATGTTTCTTTCACTTTTCACAGGCATATTGGAGAAACTTACAGTATACATCCTTAGTTGAGGAGTATGTATCTGACAGTAAACTTCAGTTCCAATTGAAAAAACGAAGGGCCTGATTACGACATTGGTGGTCCTAAAACTGCCAATGCCGCGGTGGCTGTCGGACCAGTGCACTCCAGGCGGTCTGACTGCCACATTACAACCCTGGTGGTCGGACAGCCAGGGGACCGCCATGCCCGCCAGGAACATGGTTCCCGATGGGCTGGCAGCGGTCGGAGTCGTGTTCAGCCACAGCAGTGCTAAGTTCAGTGCCAGCGCACTGATCATGAGTCTAGTTTCCATCAGCCTTTTCATTGCTGGGACCCACCATGAAAAGGCTGGCGGAAACACATTGCAGGTGGCCACAGGGGGGGCCTGCACTGCCACTGCCCAGCACCCTTGGAATGCGCACTATCTGCTTTGCAGACAGTGCACATTCAGAGGATGCTGGTGTGCTATGGTATTGGCCTCGGCTCCCTTAAGGGAGCTGAGACCAAAACTGTAGCACTGTTCCTGCCGGGGCTAACTAGCAGGAACCTCGTAATGCGATGTACCTGCTGGTCACGCTGGTGGGAACATGGTAATATAAGGGGGGATGAGGCAGCCGGCTTGACGGCCGGCACATCCCTGTGAGTTTGGTGGTTTGCTCGTCCAACCACAAAACTCAGAATAAGGCTCTAACTGCATTACGCTTTGAACCTCCTGACAGTGTTGATGAGTCCTACACTTCAGTTACCGAATCAAAATATTTTTCTTTCAAAACAAAGACAAATTGGGACCCTTTCTAAATTATGTTGAGGTCCCATGGATTGGCCATCTAAGCCGGTCGGGTCACAGGAGGAAGCCAGGGTTTCCTATTGTGTTGTGGAACTCTTACACAACCTGCGTAAAGGGAGGTGCGAAGACTAACAATGCCATTGATGGTTGGCACAACTCCTTCAACTAATCGATTGGTAGACCACACCCTAACTTCTATCGTTTTGTGGACATTTTGAAGAAAGGGCAACGTTTTCAGTAAACGAGAATATCACAATCTTTAACAGGTAGTCTGAACCTGTGTTAAAAAAAAATCAAAGAAATGTCCAAGCAACTATTGGCCCAAATTCAACAATTTACATTGTTGGTGGCTTCAGACTACCTGGAAAATATTGCACACATACTACATTTCTAGAACACGCTTGCTCTAAACTACTTGCCTGTTGTGAGCATTTTTTATTTACAATTTGATTGGCTTTGTTAAAATTATTTTTGTAAATTAAAGTAATTTTAGGGTTCTTATCCGGAGATGTTGCCTTTATTCGACCCTTGGTGACTTTTTAAAACCACCAGTCATCAAGAATCTCTGGTATTCCACTAATCTAAGATCCAAAATGCATTTTCCACCAAACGGCCCAATTTCCATAGAATAAAAACCATGTATAGTCAAAGACACCATTTCCATTCCAAAAAATAGCAGGTTAAAGTTGAGCACTTTTGTACATAATTAATACCAATGAAAAAACACCAAAAGGTGTCTGTGTTTGCAAAAAATCACAACAGATCGTTAACAAATTCCATCACAGCCATCCGAGAATTTGTACAGTAACATCCAGAATCATGTACTTCCAAAAATCCTGTTCGAAAAATTTGTTGGTTTTTGAAAGAATGAACTCCCAAAAAAGTGAAAAAGGATTTAGAAATCAGCATCCAATCCAGGGAATCCATTTTCCTCTTTAAGCCACGTGGTCTGTGTCCCACCAAGAGTCAAATCACCGTACAAAAATAGGACGTAAACAATTTGTAAAAAATATATCTTTTTTTTAGCAAAATGGTTTAGAATTGTACCATACTTCTGTATAAATCACCTTTTTAAGCCGCAAAAAAATCAATCATCCCGATGTGTGCCTATAACAACTACCTGCATAGGAATTAAATTGTGGTTAAAACATCAAAAACAATACAAAATTCTCCAAACATACATCCATCTACTTCCTCCCTCTCTCCTTACAATAAATGATGTCACCTATAGCCTTAGAAACATAGTTGAAATTGTTCTTACCGAAAGACAGCTCTTCCTTACATCCCATCTTGACAGCAACGCTTTACCAACTGTACAAACGGATGCACAACCGCGTACATCAAGACAAAAAGTAAAAAAGGACAACGTTTTTCATTGACTTCAATGTTAAAATGTGGGAAAATACTTTAATAAATGTTTTAATATATATTCTAATGCCATAAAAGTGTGAAACTATTTTTAGAAAGTAGTGCATTTTTTGGTGATTTTTAAAAAAATGTTTGTTATTTATTAAACTTTTCAAATTTAAATTGTTCACTTTTATATACTAATATAATATTTTAAAAATATTTTAATAATTTCTGTGTGGTGGCTGTATTTATCTTTTCATTAATTCTAACATTTTATTACACTAGGAGTTCTAATGTTTTTTTATTAAAAATACTTAGTTGATATGTTATTACAATTTGTAAATTACGTTTAATGTTTAAAAATTAATACACAGATATATGTAATACTTGAGCATTACAACCCTAAACCCCTATATCTCTTGCATTCCATGCTAAAAGGTGCTTTTTACACACACTCGAAAAAAATAAGATTTTTTTAAACATTGTTCTTTTTATTCTGTATTATATATAAATTAACAGGCAGGTATTACATTTAATACCCGAGTATTAATACACTTCCTCACCCATTAACCCTATATCCTGAAGTACCAGGGACCAGGGAGCCAGACTTTGGAACTCTCTACCTTTGAATATTCGTACGATGACCCAGGAGACAGAATTTCGGAAAGCCATTAAAACCTGGCTATTCTAACTACTAGTAAGTTCCCCCCTCTCTAGAGAAGTCTAGGATTCCTCCAGTCTGTCTAATCTCTCAGTCTGATCAGCGCTACGAGGCCTCCGGGTAGTTTGCGCTATATAAGACCCAATAACATAACATAACATATCCCTCACACCCCGTGCCCAGAAATGGGTGTTACACCATTTAAAAAAAAATCCTATATGTTGCAAATACTTTTTTATTTTTATTAAATACTTAACATATTAAAATTAATAAATGAGTATTAAAACACTTCCCCTCCAATTAACCTTTGTAGTGGATCCTATTTAGTTTTAATGGGAATCAGGGGTTTCGCTTAGCCTTCAGGCTCGTAGGCCTGCGCCTTCGTCCATAGTGACTTTTAACCTAATTAGCTTGCTCTGTCTTAGCCTTTTATTTAATTATTTCTTTCAAAATGGCTGCTATGTTTATAGCTAGAAAAATGTTTTGATTTTACGTCATCACTGCCACTCTGTGAAGGCATCACTATCAGCATCAAAAACAAGTGATATAAGTAGGTATTCACATCAGGCCCCTTTCCAACTTACGTGTGACATGAACATGATGTACTTTTGGAGGGAATTGTTTACATAATTGCAACCCCAAACATATCTCCTTATCTATTGTGTGGGAACATACCTCCATCAGGGGTCCTAGAATCCCTTTTTAAATATAACTCACGCAGACAAGATTATTGACGGTTTCCTACCAGATGCCATCAACACTATCTATTGATGCAGACCCAGCCTTCATGTCCACACAGAATCTGACCTAGAGGCCTCATTCCAAGGTAACGAGGGTTGGGGGGTGCTTCTCATGGACACAGTACTGGCAGATTAGGTTTATCACACCTATCTCCCATTAGGTTAGAGATTAGGATCTCCATGCTAGGGTTTTAGGGTTTTTCTACATCTCATATTTTTTGCAAGATAGTGGGTGTCTTTGTATTCCTGACTTTCATTTTCACAATTATGCTTCTTGCACTGTGCATTATCCTCCTCAATGCAGCTCATGCATTTTTATCACAGATTGCAGTATTTTTAATAATGTGTGACTGAGACTTGTTGCTCATGTGAGAAAAGGGTAATTTCTGTTCCACCACGACTCCCCTGAGATGTCGCATTCTAGAGTCCATGCGTAAAGGTTGCAAGGAATCACCTTTTATTGCTTGTTTTTTGGTGAGGTACTGCTTGTGAGCCGGGAGAGGTGGGACGACAGTTGTGACGTTGTAGGATTGGCCTAGTCGCCTACAAACAAAAGTGCTGCCATCTCTAAGCCAGCAGTCTCGCCAAGAGCAAGAGTTCAACTACGGCATGGCACCACCAACAATGGTGTTTTGGCACTAACCAACGGATGCCCTGAGTATCTCTGTTTTACACACAACAGGTACCCTAAGTACCATTATACGGAGACGTCCGTGGTCTTGGGGATAATGCTCCCCAACTGAACAGGGAGAACCTAACTAGGTTGCAGGTTGTTCAATCATGAACTCTTAAAAGGACTTTTTCCCCTCTTGGTGTTCCATCTCTGTTCCCATTACTCAACATGGCTACCACCATAGACATTCCGGAAAATGCTAGACATGCATTAACAATACATCTAATAGTGCATGGCTTAAAAGATGAGGGTGGGGATGTTACGTTCATTGTAGAAGGCAATGAAGCTTACCAAACAGAAACATTCTATTCTTGGGTTACCTTTCCTGAGGAAGACCCTACAACATTCACATTTCACACTTATGAAATAACGAACGTACCACGATGGTAGCAAGCTTACCAGTAACTTGAAATACTGATTACCTACCAAGAACATCAGAACTGGTTTAATGTCACCCTACCACATGTTATACAACCCATGAGATTAGGTCCCTTAAGTGATGGTGGACGAACGTGGCCAATGTTTGCTATGTATACACTACACCCAGGTGTACAAAACATGCAGGCAGCTGATCTGCACAATATTTACAATGAGCTAGTAACATTATATAGAAGGCTTGTTCAGTTCGTATTGCGAACTTTGAACATAACACCAGCGCATTCAGCACTACCGGCACCAGCTGGATACCATTTGGCTGTTACTGCGATTAACCCACAAACAGTACACTCTGTCATGGGCAAGGTACCCACGAAATGTGAAAAAATCCCGTTCTGGATAGCACAAAAAACTAATCAGCTGGAAGCTGTGTTTCTCCATACGGGACCACAGGCAAAACAAAGAATTCTCACAATGTGCTTTCCATTCAGAATGGTTCCCTCAGTGGACGACTGTCCCTCATGGTGTACAGTCTTGCTGCAATTTATACTACCACACATGGTACCCCGACACTTGCCAATTTGCCGGAAGTGTTAAAACAAATTAAAAATGAGTACGAGGCTGCTCCAGCCCTGGATTTGGAGATTAAACTAATGCGTAACTGCGATACAGTCTCCTCAATAATACTCAGTAACATTAAAGGGAAGCGGTAGCGTTGGCTTTACCCCAGAGTCTCCGGGAGAGTCCACAACTGGAACAGGAGCAGCAGCTACCAATAATTATTTCCGACACCTATACTAGTATAGGATAGCATAGTTTGGAAGCCGAGCCGAAAAAGCTTGAAATTCAGAGTACTACCCCTCAGGAAGGTACTAAGCAAGCACAGGAGGGTTAAAAAAACTGCTGGGATAAACAAAAACAAAATAATGACAGACAAAGTCAGAAAGAAGACTCTCCACACCCTTAGAGCTCCGAAAGGAGATATAGGCCCTCATTACAACCCTGGCGGTCAGTGTTAAAGCGGCGGTAATACCGCCAACAGGCCAGCGGAAAACAAAATGGAATCACGACCATGGCGGAAATTGCCAACATGGACAGCCACTTTAACACTCCGACCGCCACGGCGGTAGAAACAAACACTGCGGCGGTCACCGCCAACAGACAGACGGAAGACAAAGTACCGCCCACTGTATTTCAAGACACCTATCCGCCACCTTTTCCGGGGCGGAACCAACGCGATCAAAAGCACGGCAGAAACAGTACACAGAAGGGAAAACACTCACCTCTCGACACCCAACGAGGAACCAGGACGCCATGGAGCCCGAACTGCAGGTGATACCAATGTTGGTGTATCTTCTCATCTACCAGGATTACGAACGGCGGCGGTGACGACCACGTTGAGTACTGCACCTACAACACAGGAGAGTGGGGGGAAAAGAGTGACACATGCAATACCCCCACCCCCACCCTCACTCACAACAACATACACACAAATACATGCAGCAACATTACATATACACCCCCGCACTCCCTGGAACAACACAAGGACAAAATTAAATGATTGTAACGATTGTAATCATGAAAAATCAGATAGTCAAAATTCTAAATTCAGTATATACAAATATGTACACCAACTACACAAGTCCGGATAGTGTACCAATCATTGTCCGTGGACCACTGGGCCCAAAATGCATGGGCGAAGCCCACACTAGATACCTGACTGGAAACGGAGAGAACACTGATGGGGCATCAGACCGAAAATATACAGGCACCTCAGGGGGGAGGCGGAGGGGGGCACCTCAGCCAGATGAAATCACAACGTCACTGCTGCACGAGGTGGCTCCATGCCCATTGCTTTATCCTGGGGACTGCAAAGCCAAAGTCTCTCAAGTCTCTCAAGTGGGTGGTTTGCCCACTGTTTTATCCTGGGGAGTGCAATGCCACAGTCTCTCAAGTGGGTGGTTTGCCCACTGCTTTATGCTGGGGAGTGCAAGGCCACAGTCTCTCAAGTCTCTCAAGTGGGTGGTTTGCCCACTGCTTTATCCTGGGGAGTGCAAAGCCACAGTCTCTCAAGTGGGTGGTTTGACTACTGCTTTATCCTGGGGAGTGCAAAGCCACAGTCTTTCAAGTGGATAACAGTCTCCACTGGTTCTGGAGGGGGCATAGCGCCCAGAGTGCTTCATCCTGCCAAGGACTGAGGTAGTGGATGTATCTCTCCACTGGTTCTGGAGGGAGCTTTGTGCCCAGAGTGCTTATGGGTCAGCACCTGCTCAGGGACAGAGCAGGACGTCTCCTGCAGCCTCAGACGGCTGCCCACTGGAGAAGAGGCTGGGGACTGTCGCTGAGGCTGTAGACATGCCAGTGGCGGTGCAGGTGGCGGTTGTGGTGGCGGGGCAGCTAGCGGTGTTCGCCGCGGTACAGGTTGGTGTGATTGTGGACAGAAGGTGTGACACTGGTCCCTCAGTCGGTGCCACCGTGCCCTCTCCTGACCTGCTCTTCTGCTTTTGGCCCTTCCCCAGCTTTGATGGTGCTGCAGTTGTCTTGCCACTATCCCTTTTCATTTTTGCTGAGCGCTTGGTGGCTGGTAGTTGCGGCTTCTCCCTCCGGGATGTGGGCACATTTTTCACCTTGGCAGGTGGTGGAATGTCCTTGCCCTCACTATGTGGCACACTGGCAGCCCTGACGGGTGGCGCACTCGATGACCACTGCACCTTGGGATTTGGTGGCTGAGGTGCTGGGCTGGGACTTGGAAAGCCTGGCCCGAGGGGAAGGACGGGGGGAGGTGAAGGGAAGTGGTCAGTGTTAGCCAGGAATAGCTTTTTAGACACACTGGGACGGGAAGATGGAGGGGGGTTTGGGAGTGGAGGAAGAGGTAGTGGTTGTAGGAGGTGTACGTCTGCTGAATTTGGGTGAAGGTGCATGGGCTGGAGGCTGTTGTGAGGTGGATGGCTGTTGGATGGGTGCCTACGTTTGTGTACTTTGGGAGGAGGGCTCACAGCGACACTGGGAGAGGACACTGGGGATGTGTGAATGGTAGTGGGGGTGGTGATTGCACGTGAGCGGTGTGTGGTGATGGGCGTGCTGGTGATGGGGTAGTGGCTGAGGATGTAGTGCATGCAGGTGTGAGTGGAGACGAGAAGGGAGGGAGGAGGAGGACTTGGAGGGGGGGACACAGTGGAGACAGTGGATGTTGGTGTGTCTGCATGGGTATGGTGCTTGTGTGAGTGCCTGTGGGATGTGTGGTGCTATGCTTGCCTGAGCCACTCTTGTGTGTTGATGTGTGTGCATGCTGGTCTGATGGTGTGCTTGGGATAGACTGAGGTACAGGGGATTGGGTCTGGGTGGAGGAAGTTGGAGGGGGGATGCTGGACACAGGGACAATGACTGCCATCAGTGCTGGGGCCAGAGCCTGATATGCCCCCCAGGTATGCATTTGTTTGTTGCAAATGCCTCTCAACACCCTGGATGGCATTCAGAATGGTAGATTGTCCAACAGTGAGGGATCTCAGGAGGTCAATAGCCTCTTCACTGAGGGCAGCAGGGCTGACTGGGGCAGGGCCTGAGGTGCCTGTGGCGAAGGAGATGCCCACCCTCCTGGGTAAGAGGGGACAGGACACACGCTGAGGGGCTACTGGGAGGGCGTGCTGGTAGGGGGGTGGCGGCTGTACCTGTTGATGCAGTGGGCACAGAGGTGCCCGCCACCGCAAGGGAGCTCCCATCAGAGGAGGAGTTGCTGGTGTATGCTCCTGTCTCCGTCGTGGAGCTCCCCTCGCCCTCCGTCCCACTGGTGGCTTCAGACTCCGTTGCTTCACCCTCTAGGGCCAAGTGGGTTGCAGCTCCCTCCTGCTCCGGTGCCAATGCTCCTCCGCCTGATGATGCTATTGCACACAAGAACAGGGAGACCACAAAAAGGGGGGGGAAAGACAGAAGAAAAACATGTTCAGTGCATGCAACACCACTACCGTTGGGGGACACAACACACAGGGAGCAGCCCTCTCCACTACGCCATGCACTAACAGTTCCTAGAAATTTCACCTGACCATGGGGTACGAGGCCTAAGCCCAATTGCTGCACACCTGGAAGTCACAGGAGCCTGACTAGGTGTAGATGGCTCTTACCACTAGTGGGGTTGGGGTGCCACATAGCCTGCCTTACAAGGGACCTTGCCTACCAAGTTCGCCCTGGCCTAGGGGAACCCACTGCCCACCTCCCCCACCCAGACACCCCGTAATGCACGCAGAGTCAGCTGAAGGAGAGTGTACTCACCCCCTTGTGGCTGCTGTGATACCCTCAAGCACCCATCCAACTCCAGATATGCCATGCCAGGTTCAGGGACATCAGGGGGGTCATGGTGCGACGGGCAGCCCTTCCACATTGGAAGGCCATCCCCTGCTGGGCCTCCGCTATCTTCTTGCTCCAGCGGCGCAGGTCCTCCCATCTTTTTACGGCAGTGGGTGCTCCGTCTGTGGTAGACCCAGAGGGTCTGGACGTCCTTGGCGATGGCATGCCAAATACCCTTCTTCTGGTTTGCGCTGACCTAGAGGAATGGTACAGGGGGAAAGGAAATTACTCACCCGTCCGGACCGTCATAGTCTTTGCCCACCAGTTCCCACCCATGCCCTGACACACATACACTCCCCATCCGCACATGCATGCCTCAGCCCCCCCATGTATCTTCCATCCACACCACTCAAAGCAGGCATTGCCCATGCAGCATGCTCACAGTGTACTCACCTGTTTGTCTGGAGGACCGTACAGTTGCGTGTACTGGGGAAGGACCTCATCCACTAGTTTCTCCAACTCCCCCGAAGTGAAGGCAGGGGCCCTTTCCCCAGACACTGTAGCCATCATCGCTTCCAGACACAGGTCACAGCAGCACTTGCAGTGTAGGTCCTCTCCTGTTGAAGGTCAGGGATCAAGTGAGTGAACAGACAGAAAATGGTGGTCACGGCCGCGGCGGTGCGTAACGTCACCGCCGGCGTACATCGTCATTGGCTCCTGGGACCCATAGGGCCCAATGTTAACCAATGCAGAATTGCGCTGCGGTCTTCGACCGCCCACAGCGACGGTGTACAACGCCAGCGCAGTTACCTCATATCCCCTTGTCCCACCTTACAGGTCAGGCAGCCGCCACTTCAGGGGGCCACATGGCATGGAAAAAAAACGGCGTCACACCTATCTAGGCCAGGAATACAGACAGATTCCGGCACATAGCGGATTACTAACGTTTCTGCAAATAACACATTGTGATACCTCAGTGTTGGATGTCTCTCTGCTCGCTGTTCTCCTCCATAGGGCATGTCTGCTGGGGCAGGTGATGAGATGGCAGCATCCTCTGGTGTACAGACCCCTAACGGATCTGTCGACAATGGAAGAGAGACACATCATAATCACTTACAGACTTGATCGTGCAAGAATCCTGGAACTGTGTGCCCAGTTGGAGTCAGACCTGATGTCAGCTATCCGCCATCCCACAGGGATACCCCCTCTAGTGCAGGTCCTGTCTGTACTCCATTTTCTGGCCAGTGGGTCTTTTAAACAACAGTGGCCATGGCATCAGGGATGTCCCAGCCAATGTTCTCTAACGTGTTGTCCAGAGTGTTGTCTGCCCTGCTGAAACACATGCGCAGCTACATCGTTTTCCCTCAGGTGGAGGATTTGCCCACAGTGAAAGGTGACTTCTATGCCCTGGGACATATCCCCAACATCATTGGTGCCATTTATGGTACCCATGTGGCATTTGTCCCCCCTCGCAGGAATGAACAGGTGTACAGAAACCGGAAATGCTACCATTCGATGAATGTGCAGATGGTGTGTTTGGCAGACCAGTACAGCTCCCATGTCAATGCCAAGTATCTTGGCTCTGTGCATGATGCTTACATTTTGAGAAATAGCAGCATCCCTTATGTGATGGGGCAACTCCTGAAGCACCGTGTGTGGCTAATAGGTGAGGCCAAGGTCCCAATACAGTTGACATAGGTGTTTGGGTATGGGGTTGTCCCTAAGAGTTAGTGTGTGTCTAACAGTTGTCCCTCGACATTTGCAGGTGACTCTGGTTACCCCAACCGGTCATGGCTACTGAGGAATCCCAGGACAAGGACAGAGGAACGCCACAATGAGGCACATGGGCAAACTAGGAGGATAATCGAAAGCACCTTCGGCCTTCTGAAGGCCCGATTCTAGGGCCTCCACCTGACAGGTGGTTCCCTATACTACTCACCAAAGAAGGTGTGCTAGATAATCGTGGCCTGCTGTATGCTGCACAACCTGGCTTTGCAACGCCAGGTGCCTTTTCTGCAGGAGAATGGGCCAGATGGTGGTCTTGTGGCAGCTGTGGAGCCTGTAGACAGTGAAGAAGAGGAGGCAGAAGAAGAGGATATCGACAACCGAAACAACATCATCATGCAATACTTCCAGTGAGACACAGGTAAGAAGATGTAACTGCTTCCCACATCTCATACTATTGTTGGAGCTAGCATAAGTCTGTCATTTTCACTCAGTGTATGGACACTGACTTGTCATTTTGACTTTCCATTTCACAGATTTGGGTCCCACTTTGTGCCCTCTGCTATGTTTACTCCTACAGCTCTGTTACATTAGTATGTGAACAAGTAAATTGACATTGCTATATTCCATAGATATCGCAATTGTACATTTGTGAAAGCACAGACTGACTCCAGATTGTTTTGTGATTGAAGTGTGTTATTCCTGTGCAAATAAGTGGAGGGGGCTGTAAAATGGGCTGGGGTGATGGTGGAGGTATGTCCATGGCAGAGTCCAGTCTATTTGTTTTACAGGTGCATTGTCCAAAGGGGTATAGGAAGTGGAGCAATGGCAGTTTAAGGATGGGCAGGGTGACATAGTGGGACAGAAGGGTGACATTCAGGGGGTTCTTATTTCCTGGCGGGGGTCTTGGCAGTGTTCTCTGTCTTGTTCCTGGATCTCAGGGACCATTTGCAGGGTGGTTCTCTATCTGCCGGGGGTGGGGTGCTGGTGTCCTGTTGTTCCTGTGGTGGTGCCTCCTGTCCACTAGCGCCGGCGGAGGTGGAGGGCTGCTCATCGTCCAGGCTAGTGTCAGGGGCCCGTTGGTGTGCCGCTGTGTCCCTACTGGTGTTGAGAAGGTCTGCCAGCACCCCTGCAATGGTGATCAGGGTGGTGTTGATGGACTTCAAGTCCTCCCTGATCCCCAGGTAGTGTTCCTCCTTCAGCCGCTGGGTCTCCTGAAACTTGGCCAGTACCGTGCCATGGTCTCCTGGGAATGGTGGTATGCTCCCATGATGTTTGAGAGTGCCTCGTGGAGAGTGGGTTCCCTGGGCCTGTCCTCCCCCTGTCACACAGCAGTCCTCCCAGCTTCCCTGTTATCCTGTGCCTTTGTCCCCTGAACCGTGTGCCCACTGCCCCCAGGTCCCTTATCGTCCTGTGTTAGTGGGGTTGCCTGGGTCGTCTGTAGTGGTGGACACACTGCTGATTGACGTGTCCTGGGGACAGAGATATGGGCCCGCTGGGTGGGTGCTGTGCTGGTGTTTCCTGAGGGGGGACGCTCTGTGGTGGTTTGTGACTGTGTCAGGGGAACCGACTGTCCCGAGGTCCCTGATGGGCCAGGCTGGTCATCTTGATCCAGGCATGCAGAGCTGCTGTCATCACTGTGGGCCTCTTCTGTGGGGGGAATGGATATGTCTGGCACCTCCTATCCGGTGACGTTGGGTATGGGTCCTATTGCACTGTAAATGCATACTTATTGTATCTGTGTGTGCCATCTTGTGCAATGGGTGAGTGACCCTCTACTCCTGTGCTTGCATTATTGGCTTGGTCCTTGTGTGATTGGTGATTTTGGGGCATGAGTGAGTCTCTGTACTGGACATGCTTTGGTGATGGGTGTCCATGCATTGGTGTTACATGCAGGGCTTGATTTTGGGTTGTGTTAGTGGGGTATCTGTGGGTTGTTGGGGTGATGGGTGTGAGGGTAAGGGTGGCGGTATGTGATGGCATACAGGTGGGGTGTCAGGGATAAAGTAGTAGAGATATGTCTTACCAGAGTCCAGTCCTCCTGCTACTCCTGCGAGACCCTCAGGATCCATGATCACCAAGACTTGCTCCTCCCATGTTGTTAGTTGTGGGGGAGGAGGTGGGGGTCCACCGCCAGTCCTCTGTACAGCAATCTGGTGTCTGGATATCACGGAACGTACCTTCCCCCGTAGGTCGTTCCACCTCTTCCTGATGTCACCCCGTGCTGGGATGCTGTCCCACTGCATTGACCCTATCGACAATTCTGCGCCATAGCTCCATCTTCCTAGCAATGGATGTCTGCTGCACCTGTGATCCGAATAGCTGTGGCTCTACCCGGATGATTTCCTCCACCATGACCCTGAGCTCCTCCTCAGAGAACCTAGGGTGTCTTTGAGGTGCCATGATGTGGTGTGGGTAATGTGTGAGGTGGGGTCTGTTGTGATGTGTGAGGGGATGTGTTGGTGTGTTTTGTTTGAGGTGCGTGAATGTTGTGTAAGGGATGGTGTTGTGTGTCTGTGGATGGTGGTGTTGTTTTAGGTAGTCTCTCTCTGGCCTTCTTTCAAAATTTTGGTAGTAAGGGTTTGTGGGTGATGTGGGTGTGTGCTTTATATTAGATTGGGTGTGTGGGTGTGGTGTGTGTATGTGTATCAGGTGTGTGTATTTCGAATAGTCCAATGTGGTTGTGTTTTATAAGTGTGTGTGTATTTTGAGCACGGCGGTGTGTACCACCAATGGAATACAGCGGTTGAAAGACCGCCGCGTTGATTCGTGGGTCGTGATACTGTGGGCGTATTCCTGTTGGCGTGACGGTGTTGGTTTTGGTATTGCCAGTTTATCACTGACCTTTGGTGTGGCGAACTTGTGTGGGTGTCTGTATTGTGGCAGATTCCGAGCTGTGGGTCGTAATACCTGTATCGGAATTCCGCGGCCGCAGCGGTATGTTGGCGGTCTTCTGTACGGCAGAAAGTGGGATTTACCGCCGGGTTGTAATGAGGGCCATAATCTCAGAAATAGAGAAAATATGAAAGATCGTGACAGATATATTGATTCACATCCCTCTCGTTTCTTTCAGGACTCACCGGATAGACATAGCAAAAGAGTGGGCTGGCCAGAGCAACGTCCTGACTACTTGAAACAGGAGAAAGACTCACAGCAGTCTTCAGACAAGAAAGAAGACAAATTTCCACAACGAAAGCCACAGTTTAAAAAGAAAAAGGTGGCAGCTATTTCAATTACACATGCCAGCAAACTTGAGAACATTGCTGAAGAACAAGACGTGGGCAATGAGCCTGCTGGACTGGGCCGCAGAAGTCATGATATGTCATCATAGTCTGAAAGATCATCTGGATGAGACAGCAACTAGCGACTTTATTGCAGTCAAGGCAGCGGACGGGCATGTTTTCCCACCTGACAGGGTTTCTGATTTAAACATCCAAGTTGAGGGAGATATAGAGCGCACCATTTGTGTAATATTCTGAGATGTACTTAATTGTGCTATCCTATTGGCAGAAAGAGACTAGCCACCCGAACACGTCCATACGCTCCCACATGGGGAAGATGTAATTTTGCCTTCTTTCTCTGATCTTGTTCCAGAGGCGGTAAAACAAGCCTACGCTGTTAACTGGGCTTTGGCTCAGGCCCCTGTGCTATACCACAACCATGTGTTTGGAATAAGGATTCCCCCTACCATGTAATACCTATTAGGTCTGCACCCCAGCCTCAGCCCCAATATCCTGTTAAGCATGAGGCCAAAGCTCCATTGAGGGAGATCCTCACTCAGCTAGACTACCAGGGACTAATAGAGCCCTGTGTCTCTGCACTGAATAATCAATTATTCCCTGTTACAAAACGTGACCATTCATATAGAATAGTCTTAGATTACAGACACTTAACAGTCACACACACACACACATACGCAATACGAAACTCACACAGCACCGCACCGCACTAATTAACAACATGGTACAAAATACAAAACAAGATTGGATATCTCCAATGGTTACTTCTGCCAAAACTTAGTGCATGAAAGTCGGGACCTGAGTGCATTCTCATTCGACTTACCAACATGTGTCTATCGTTTACCCGAGGGCTATAGGAACAGCCCAGTGCTGTTCTCAGACCGTGTAACATTGACTTTGCAAGATATTGACACCAAGGTTTTTCCTATGTGGATGACATCTATCTTACCTATGACAACCTCAACCTTCATCTTGCCAGGGTCGATCAAATCTGGGATACAACCTATCAAACGAGGGTAAGAGCCTGGCCCCACACATTTTAGAAAAAGTTGCTTAACTCCAGGCACCAAATACTATCAAGAAACTGACTATGCACAATGCATCAAGCCACTCTATGATTTAGTATGCCCAGATTTCTCAAGCAGACACTGAACAGTTGAACACACACACCTCCATACTGGATTGCAGCAGGACATGCTAGAAGCTAAACACTCACACACCTGTGACAACAAAACAAATTTGATCATCAGAATAATTGCTGGTGCCAATGGATTCACTTATGTTACCTTTAATGAGGGCGACACGGTGCCCATAGCATATAAATCACATTTGTACTCCAATACAGAACAACGGTGTGCACCCACTGAAAAAAAGCCTGACTGCTGTACAGATGGCTGTCATAAAGGAGAGGCCACTTCTCCAAGGGAAACACATTATTGTCATTACCCGGGTGCCAGCCTGGGAGGCTGTCACCAAAGCAAGCGTTCCTAAAGCTAAAGCATTACATCCACTCTGGATTCAATGGGCAACCTCCCTGACGTTCACTTATGTTGATTACATCTTTGACCCAAAACTTCAAACACAAGTATTTTTCCAATACGAACATGAGTACCCCGCACCTCTTAACATCTTGCCACTTGACAGATACCTCCCTGTCATATACAGGGATGGTTCAGCACAATCAGCTGTAGGTACAAAACATCAATATTCAGCCAATTGTGCGGCCTTGAGTAGAGTGACGAAGATGGCGTATTACACCCTCATTATACCTACACGCACACCCTAGGGAACTGCATAGCACAAATGGCTGAACTCCGAGCTCTTATCTTGACACTGGAACATGCAGATCCAACACCTCACTTTGATTGTGTATGATTCATACTACGATGTCCAGTCCCACAATGATTAGCTCAATCGTTGGCAGCTGAACGGGTTCAGAGACTCCAAGGAGAACATCATTAAACACAGAACTCTGTGCGGGAGAAAGGCTGATCTTAAGGATAAGCTACCTGATCCTCATGTAGTCCATACATTGGGCAACCAACATGTAGGTGTACACGCTATTGGTAACACCTTGACTGATAAAACAGCCAAATCTGCAGTAGCTACGGCTCTGTGGCAGCAGTGACAAGTTCCCATACGTGATTGTATGCTGAAATTCTGGCTGCTGTGAAAGCTTCAGCTGCAGGCAAACTTCTCCCAAAAGCATACCATACTAAATATTCATACCATATCAGTGGACAGAATGTTGCCTTTGTGACAATTCCTGGGGTGGGAGATCAAGTGATCCCCAACCAAGACCAAAGATTAGATCTTATCAAAGCAGCGCATGAGGGTGTCACATCTGCTTATGCTGGTGTTGCAACCACAATAACACTCTTGCAGAAACGCTTCTGGTGGCCAGGTCTATTCCAGCAGACCAAGCAATATGTCCTTTGTTGTGACATTTGCCAGCAAATTAAGGGCTCAAACATCAAAAAGCCTCTGCAGACATCCCTCTTAGTGTCCAACAGGCCACTACAATGTGTGTACCTGGACCATTGTGGTCCCTTACAACCTGATGGTACATACAAATATATCTTAGTCCCTGTTGATTCCTGTTCTAGATACGTGGGTATGGCCACAGAGGTCGGCTGATGCCCAAAGTGTTATAAAAGACTTGCTAATCTTTATCGGTATATATATGTGGTTGCAGCATTCCATTCAGACCAGGGCCCTGCTTTTGCCTCTAAGGCATTAATGGAAACCATGAGGATGATGGGTGATGAGCTACATTACTCCTCACCCTACCATCCTGATGGAAATTCGGTAGTGGAGAGGAGGAATCGAGATCTAAAGCAGTCTTTAACAGCTAGAGTATTGGGTTCAGGCCCCAATTGGCTTCATCACCTGTATGGGGGTCCAGAGAGCACTGAATAATCTGCCAAGACGGTCCTCAGGAGGACGCACTCTTTATGAGGTCCTCTTTGGGATACCCATGTATGCCCCAGATCTAGATTGCCCTGGTATGGTGGCAGCAGACACACCTTTTGACATAAATGAATGTCTCACTGTCTTACAGGAGCTTCAGCAATTTTGTGGTGATAATTAATCCACCAGTGCTGCCACTTTAGGAATAAGGGATTTGCCAACAACTTTTACAGGCTGGATTACTAAATTTGGGGGATCCGGTTCATCAGAAGATTGCTGTGGAGAAGGAATTCGGCCCATCCTACAGAGCACCGGTCCCAGTCCAGGGAATACAAGGCACCAGAAGAGTCATCTTCTCACCGCTACCAGGCTCTAAAGCAAACACATTTGTCTCCATTGACAACATCAAACTAGACCATGTGGCCGATCCTGCACAGTAGACCAAGTGGTCCCTGGGTAGTCCCTGGTTCCCTTTGACTACCCAACAGGATATACCTCTCCAAAGAAGAAGCAACAACACTTCTGAATATATCAGCACTTACACACTGCTACAAATGCCTCTTCAAGTGTGGGGAGGGCGGAAAATTAGCTCCTTCTAATTCCTTTTACCACCTCGCCGACAAGAACTGTCGAAGATGTGGCTGTCTTCTACTCTAATTCAGCTCAAACTGAATACACCATCTATTATGAACCTTCCCGCAAAGTGGATCCATCCATCAGTAATGCACCGGCTCCTGTGTTTGCACAGACTGCTTCTAACTTCGACTTTGATGTCTTTTCTTCAACTTCATCTACACCTGCTACTGAAACTGTTTCAAAGTCACGTAAGCTTTACATATGGCTTAAACCTAACTATTTATTTAGTCTATCCATGGTATTATCTGTGTATTTTGTTGACATTGCTTGCCTTTCTGCTATGGATTGGTTTTGTGACTGTTTTCTTTCTCCTTATAAATGGTCATAATCGTCCTGAATGCTCTTCTGTTGAGCTCTTCTGGATGAAGTTCTAACACCATATTTTTCCTCACATAAGGTCAGAAGAGACTTGTCCCTTGTCAACATTTCAGCTGTACCAACTCCAGATGAGATTGTTTGGGATAAAGTTCCATTTGATATATACAGGCCTATGGAGGTTATCCAAATCCCATATGTATTCAAAATCTCAATGACTGATCTAATTACACCTGGTGTTGTTTCTGATGACTGGGATGTTCAAACAGTTTCAATGCTTGCTGAGCTGCAATATTGCACTGTATTTGAAAGTGATGATGTGTATATTAACACAGCGAATTATGAAGAAATGTTTTGTTATAATCATTGGGGACATTACTACCTCCACCAAGCAACTAGACATAGATCAGTATTTAATTACACACATTGGGAACACTGTTCAACGCCTCCCTGGGGAGCCCCAAAACCAAGCATAAACAGACAAATTTACTTATTTTTCTGCGCATGACACTACAAATGCAGAGTCATATTATTTCAAATTACCACCTTCAAAAACACGAAAGATTCACAGATTGGCAATCCTTCCTAACTGTCACTGAGGAAGAATTAGATGCTAAGGTTCGGGATGGTACCTATAATTTGTCACTTTCCAGTCCCAGCGGATGTTTATTGTGACCAATAGACATTAATGGGTGTCAGGAAACCTATTGCCAGCGTTGTTAAGTTCTTCCCTCAGCAAAATTGAATCGCCTTTTCCTTGTACCCATGTTGGTTGCAGCGGCGTCCTCACTCCTGGTGGCTTTTGCGGAGGCTGATCTCAGAACTTGCCTCTTCAGGTTTAACAGCCACTCAAGATGGTGGCTTCAAATCCTTGTGAGGTCAGCGCTTCAGTGTTTCTACCTTAGTCCTGTGCAGAAGCTTCCCTTCAGCTGTTTCTCTCTGGGAGCCCTGCACTTCAACTCTCATACTGAAGAGCATGAGCAGTGTTCCTGAGGCTCTTCATTTCATAGAGAATTCTTCCAGTTTTGAGTAATTAATTCTTTTTCTTGTTACGGTGTGCACACCAGCTACTTTTTTCCTTTTGAAGAAGCTGAATTTTTTCCTTCTTCCAACAACTGGCAATCGGCTTTCTGAAGAGAATTTGTTTTGGCTTAACAGAACTTCAAGCAATTGTAGGAAGGAATCCTTTTGTATGATTTCCGGACCTGCCAATATATATATATATATGTACATATATATTCAAGAACTCTTTGCTTTGAAGACTTGTCAGTCTTAGAGACAAACTTCAGTGCTCAGACTAATTCCTAGAGACTGTGATTGAGAAAAATGAACCTTGAGAAGGAGTTTTCGTTTCCGGTAAAAGACATTCCTAGTTTGTATATTTGTGAACTTTTGAACTGTTCTCAAGAGAACCTTGGAAACCTCTGACTCCTGGAGAAAAGAAGATTTAAGTTAACATTGTTCTCTTAGAGAGAGGCTAGTCTCTCAAAAGATCCAGGTTAGGAGAACGATAGAATTGGCTGACCAGTTGAATGCACAGTAGGAATGTACTTATCTATGCTCTTATCACCTGACTGCAGGTCCCTCCTTCAAAGAAATCCCAATAAGAAAAAAGGTGTAGGTTTTCAGAGACACACACTGAATATCCTATCTTCAAGTGGGAAACACAAGCTGGAACTGGATCTGGATCTGGAGGCGTTTCTCTTTTTTCAATTCCCATTCCCCTTTCCCCCTATCGGATGCAGGGTTCAGATAATCAGTTAAAGTCTGAGCACACATCTGTTGGAGGGAGTTGGGTAAGAGGTATCTGCTCCTGTGGAAGTTTGATTTAATGGGTAATCTTCTGACAGATTGCAGTGTCTTAAAAATACTTATTTCCAGCCAAGCAGAATGGCTGAAGGTTTAGATGTTAATGCCTTTGCGGCACTTATGGATGAAATGCAAAAACAGTTAACCCTTACCCTAGATGAAAACAAAAACTTGAGAGAGGAAATAAAAAGATCCCATGTTGAGACCCAATAGCCCATGGACAAATTAAATAACTTCACTTTTGGGCATACCGCAGGGACGTGTGGGGTTTCAGGTAAAATCTTCCCTACCTCTACCTCAGAAATATCCACACAAGTAATTCATTCAATGTCCCCTATCATTCCCCTTGCCCCACCTGAACTTTTTAGTGGAGATCCTTACAAGGCACAGATATTTTTAACCCAGTGCTCCTTACTCTTCTTTGTCGTCCCGTTATTTTTACAGAGGATCAGTCAAAAACAGCGTTCAATTTGTCTTATTTGAGTGGAGATGCAGCTTCATGGGCCATGCCTTTGGTGTCACGAAATGACCCTATATTATATGATTTTGAAGTCTTTAATACTGAATTCCTTTGAATCTTTGACCCAGAACAATTGCCCATGCCACAGATAATGAATTACTAGACTTAAAACAAGGTAATAGGGATTTGATCTCTCATCTGGCCCAATTCAACAAATTAAGGCCCTCATTACAAACCTGGTGATCGGTGAGAAAGCGGCAGTAATACCACCAACAGGCCGGCGGTAACAAAAATGGAATTATGACCACGGCGGAAACCGCTCACACAGACAGCCACTTTAACACACCGACCACCACGGCGGTAGCAACAAGCATCACGGCGGTCACCGCCAACAGCAAGCGGAAGACAATGTTCCACCCACTATATTAAGACAGGGCTTTCCGCCACCTTTTCCGGGGCGGTACCAACGACATCAAAAGCACGGCAGAAACAGAACACAGAAGTCAAAGGACTCACCTCTGGAGACTCAAGGAACAACCACGACGCCATGGAGTTCGAGTTGCACATCTTCCCCATGCTTCTATACCTTTTCCTGCATTACGAACATCAACACCAGCGAAGACGACCACAGTGAGTACTGCCACCTAGCACACAAAGAGGGGGGGAGGAGAGTGACACACATGCAACATGCAACACTCCCACCCCCTACACCATACACACAACCAGATGCAATAACATTACATATCCATCCTGTACCCCTCGGGAATAATGCAAGGACAGAAGGAATTGATTAAAGTGAGTGTAATGAGACAAAACAGTATAAATACGTGCTTCAAATTCAAAATGTATATACATATTTACAAATGGAGGAACACTGTCCAGTCCTCAATGTCCGTGGGCCACATGGCAACTACACATAGGCCAAGGCCCCACCTCACTCCTGCAACAACACGGAGAGAACAATGCAGGGGCATCAGGTTGAAAATACACAGGCACCTCAGAGGGATGGGGAATGGGGGGGCACCTCAGCCAGAAGATGGTACAACTCCACTGGTCATGGAGGGGGCTACATGCCCTGTGCGATGTCCTGGGGAGTGCAAGGCCACAGTCTCTCAAGTTGGTGGTTTGCCCACTGCTTGGTCCTGGGGAGTGCAAAGCCACAGTTTTTCTAGTGGGTGGTTTGCCCACTACTTGGTCCTGGGGAGTGCAAAGCCACAGTCTCTTTAGTGGGTGGTTTGCCCACTGCCTGGTCCTGGGGAGTGCAAAGCTACAGTCTCTCTAGCGGGTGGTTTGCCCACTACTAGGTCCTGGGGAGTGCAAAGCCACAGTCTCTTTAGTGGGTGGTTTGCCCACTGCTTGGTCCTGGGGAGTGCAAAGCCACAGTCTCTCTAGTGGATGGTTTGCCCACTGGTTCTGGAGGGGGCCTTTTGCCCAGTGTGCTTCATCCTGGCAAGGATGGGGTGAGTGGATGGCTTCTTCCACTGGTTCTGGAGGGAGCCTTGTGCCCAGTGTGCTTCATCCTGGCAAGGATGGGGTGAGTGGATGGCTTCTTCCACTGGTTCTGAAGGGGGCCTTGTGCCCAGTGTGCTTCATCCTGGCAAGGATGGGGTGAGTGGATGGCTTCTTCCACTGGTTCTGGATGGGTTATTGTGCCCTGTGATGCAGATCTTGGGGAGTGCAAGGTTACAGTCTCTCACCTGGGTGTCACACCTACAGGATTTGCAGGGTCCAGGATACAATACAGCCCATGGAGGCAGGACTACACACTGCCCGCCAGAGGTGATGGCTGCTCAATGGGGGCAGTGACGGGGCTGGTGTCGGGGCTGGCAGGGGTGGGGGGAGGCTCCAGCCCATCCCATGCAGCCTCGGACGGCTGCCCACTGGGGCTGCTGCTGTTGGTGGCGGTGCTGGCAGTGCTGGGGAGAGGCTCCAGCCCATCCCCTGCAGCCTTGGGCGGCTGCCCACTGGGGCTGCTGCTGCTGGCGGCGGTGCAGGTAGTGGTGCTGGCAGTGGTGGGGGAGGCTCCAACCCATCCCCTGCAGCCTCAGACAGCTGACCACTGGGGCTTCTGCTGCTGGAGGTGGTGGTGCTGGTGACGGTGCTGGCAGTGGTGGGGGGAGGCCCCCACCCATCCCCTGCAGCCTCGGATGGCTGCCCACAGGGGCTGCTGCTGCTGGCGCTGGTGCCTGCAGTGATTGGGGGAGGCTCCAGCCTTTCCCCTGCAGCCTCGGACGGCTGAACTGCCATGGTTGGTGGTGGGGTCTCAGTATCAGTCCCAGCACCAGGCCTCCTGCCCTTCCTGCCTGCTGGTGCAAGCCCCTTGCCCTTCCCTTTGGCAGCTGGTGGTGCCTCCTTGCCCTTCCTTTGGCAGCTGGTGGTGCCTCCTTGCCCTTTCCTTTGGCAGCTGGTGGTGCCTCCCTGCCCTTCCCTTTGGCAGCTGGTGGTGCCTCCTTGCCCTTCCTTGACGCACCTGGTGCAGGCACACTTTCAGTGCTGCTGCCTGGTTCCCTGGAGCCTCTCCCACCTGTAGTAGCTGTCGGCACTACTGTGCCATGTACTGGGTGGCTGAAGTGCTCGTCTGGGTTCTGACCACCCTGGCCCGACGTGAAGGACGGGGGTGAGAGGGGTAGGGAAGAGGTCAACGTGGAGAGGAAAAGCTTCTTATGGACATTGGGGTGGGAAGAGGGTGAAGGTTTGGGAGTGGAGGAAGAGAGAATGGTTGTAGGAGGTGTCTGCTGAGTTCAGGTGCAGGTGCATGGGCTGGATGCTGTTGTGAGGTGGATGGCTGTTGGGTGTCTGAGTGCTTGCGTTTGTGTACTTTGGAAGGAGGGGCCACAGACACAGTGGGAGAGGAAACAAGGGACGTGTGCATGGACATGGGGGTGGTGACTGCCAGTGAGGGGTGTGTAGTGATAGGCGTGATGGTGATGGAGGTAGTGGATGAGGATGTAATGCATGCAGGTGTGATTGGAGACACTAGTGGGCGGGAGGTGGACAACGAGGAGGAGGGGGACACAGTGGAGGCAGTGGATGTAGGTATGTCCGCATCTGGATGGTGTTTGTGTGAGTGCCTGTGGGATGATGTGTGGTGCTTGTGTTTTCTTGAGCCACTCGTGTGTGTTGTCTTGTGTGCATGCTGGTCTGCCTGTGTGCTTGGGATAGGTTGGGGTCGAGGGGAATGGGACTGGGGAGAGGAAGTTGGAGGGGGGAGGCTAGATACAGGGATAATGGCTGCCATCAGAGAGGAGGCCTGAGCCTGGATCGCTCTCTGTTTGGCCGCCATGCCAGAGTGAATGCCCTCCAGGAATGCATTAGTTTGTTGCAAATGGGCTGCCAGCCCCTGGATGGCATTCACAATGGTTGACTGCCCAACAGAGATGGATCTCCAGAGGTCAATAGCCTCCTCACTCAGGGCAGCAGTGCTAACTGGGGCAGGGCCTGAGGTGTCTAGGGCGAAGGAGATGCCCACCCTCCTGGGTGAGCGGGCATGGGAAACGCACTGAGGGGCTGCTGGGAGGGGGGTGCTGGTATGGGGTGGCGGCTGTACCTGTAGTTGGGTTGGGCACAGAGGTGTCCGCCACCAACAGGGAGCTTCCATTGGAGGAGGAATCACTGTCAGAACTGTCACCTCCTGTCTCCGCTGTGGTGCTCCCCTTGCCCTCCGTCCCACTGGTGCCTTCACCGTCGGTGGATTTGGCCTCATGGGACCTGTGGGATGTAGCTCCCTCCGTCGCCGGTGCCTCTGCTCCTCCACCAGATGATGCTAATGCACATAAGGACAGGGTGACAAAACAAAAAGGGGGAGAAGAGACAAAGGATACACTTGGTCAATGGCTGTTCCAACACCACCGTTGGCGTACATGACACACACGCACAGGGAACAGCCCTACGCAATAGGCAATGCACAACCAGTCACAATGCTAGTCACCAGGCCATGGACAGTAATACCTAACACCAATGGCAGCATACCTGAGACCCACAGACCCCTGGCCAGTAGTGGATGCCTACTAGCTTGGTAGGAGGTGGTGTACATCAGACCCTGCCCAACATGGGATCTACCCTGCACCCTCAGGCCCACACCCCCCACCTGAAGACCACCCCACCACCTACAAGTAGAATATTTGGAAACTGAACTCACCCCCTTGTGGCTGCTGTGATGCCCTCAAGTGCCCATCCAGCTCCGGATAGGCCACCACCAGTATGCGGGCCATCAGGGGGGTCAAGGTTCGACTGGCACCCATTCCTCGTTGGGAGGCCATCCCCAGCTAGGCCTCCATCATCTTCCTTGCCCAGCGTCTCAGGTCCTCCCACCGTTTGCGACAGTGGGTGCTCCGCCTGCCATAGCCAACTGATCCGCGCCACCAAAAGAATTTCCTTCACAGACAGACTGGACAAGAACACTCACAACAGCAAAGAACTCTTCAACATTGTCAAAGAGCTCTCCAATCCTAACGCCAACTCCAACGCCATCACGCCCTCACAAGACCTCTGCAACTCCCTCGCCACCTTCTTCCATCGTAAGATCACCGACCTACACGACAGCTTCGGACACCAGACCCAGCCAACCACCACAGAACCTAGAACCCCAGCCATCACCCTCAACGCCTGGACTCACATCAGCACGGAGGAGACCAAAGCTACCATGAAGTGCATCCACTCCGGTGCCCCCTCGGACCCCTGTCCACACTTCATCTTCAACAAAGCCAACGACATCATCGCCCCGCATCTCCAGACCATCATCAACAGCTCGCTTGCTTCTGCCACCTTCCCGAGAGCTGGAAACATGCAGAAGTCAACGCCCTACTGAAGAAACCTACGGCGGACCCCAGCGACCTGAAGAACTTCCGCCCCATCTCGCTCCTCCCCTTCCCTGCCAAAGTCATAGAGAAGACCGTCAACAAGCAACTTACCAACTTCCTTGAAGACAACAACCTACTCGACCCCTCTCAGTCCGGATTCCGAGCCAATCACAGCACAGAAACCACCCTCATCTCAGTCATAGAAGACATCAGAACTCTGATGGACAACGGAGAAACAGTCGCCCTCATCCTCCTCGACCTATCGGCTGCCTTCGACACCGTCTGCCACCAAACCCTAACATCCCGCCTGCGCTCCACCGGTATCCAAGGACTGGCCCTGGACTGGATCACCTCTTACCTCTCTAACCGCTCCCAAAGAGTCTACCTCCCTCCGTTCCGCTCAGACCCCACCGAGATCATCTGCGGCGTCCCACAAGGCTCCTCGCTCAGCCCGACTCTCTTCAATGTCTACATGAGCCCCCTCGCCGACATCGTATGCAAACACATCACCTCCTACGCCGACGACACTCAGCTGATACTTTCCCTCACCAAGGACCCCACTGGCGCCAAGACCATCCTACAAGATGGAATGAAAGACGTTGCAGAATGGATGAAACTCAGCCGTCTGAAACTGAACTCAGAAAAAACGGAAGTCCTCATCCTCGGAAACACCCCGTCCGCCTGGGGCGACTCTTGGTGGCCCAGAGCCCTAAGCACCGCACCAACCCCCTCAGACCACGCACGCAACCTTGGATTCATCCTGGACCCGCTTCTCACCATGACCAAACAAGTCAACGCCGTATCATCTTCCTGCTTCCTCACCCTCCGCATGCTCCGAAAGATCTTCCGCTGGATCCCCGCCGACACCAGAAAGTCTGTTACCCACGCCCTCGTCACGAGCCGCCTGGACTACGGAAACACCCTATACGCAGGAACCACCGCTAAACTCCAGAAACGTCTGCAGCGAATATAAAACGCCTCCGCTCGTCCTCGACATACCCCGCAACAGCCACATCTCCGCCCACCTGAGACACCTGCACTGGCTTCCCGTCAACAAAAGGATCACCTTCCGGCTCCTCACCCATTCACACAAAGCCCTCCACAACAAGGGACCCGAATACCTCAACCGTCGCCTCAGTTTCTACACGCCCACCCGTCAACTTCGCTCCGCCAACCTCGCACTCGCCGCCGTCCCTCGCATCCGCCGCACCACGGCAGGTGGGAAATCCTTCTCCTACCTGGCGGCCAAGACATGGAATTCTCTCCCCACCAACCTCAGGACCACCCAGGACTACCTCGCATTCCGGAGGCAGCTCAAGACCTGGCTCTTCGAGCAGCAGTAACCCCCTCCCCCTCCCCCTAGCGCCTTGAGACCCTCACGGGTGAGTAGCGCGCTTTATACATTTTTTTGATTTTATTTTATTTGATAGACCCCCAAGGTCCGCATGTCCTTGGTGATGGCACGACATTTACCCTTTTTCTGATGGGCGCTGACCTGCAGAAAAATACACATGGAATAAGGTATCAGTCAGACCGTCCGGCCTGTTACACTCATGTCCCACCATAGCCCTCACATCCCCTTACGCACAGACATTGCCCACCATACATGCAGCACGCTGCCCAGGGCCCTTCCACCAACCCCTCCCCCCCACACGAGGCCCACCATAGCCCTCACATCCCCTTACGCACAGACATTGCCCACCATACATGCAGCACGCTGCCCAGGGCCCTTCCACCAACCCCTCCCCCCCACTCGAGGCCCTCACACACAGCACTCCATGCATTCATGCCCCATGCATCGTGCTCACAGTGTACTCACCTGTTGATCTGGAGGCCCATATAGCATTCGGTACTGGGGTAGGACCCCATCCATCAGTCTCCAACTCTGCAGCGGTGAAGGCAGGGGCCCTTTCCCCAGTGACACGAGCCATGGTCGGTTCCAAACACAGGTCACAGCAGCACTTGCAGTGTAGGTTCTCTCCTGTTGAAGGTCAGGTAGCAAGTGAGTGAACTGATAGAAAATTTCATTCACATCCGCGGCGGCGCCGGCGTACATCACCATTGGCCACTGTAACCCATAGGGCCCAATGACAACCAATGAGGAGTTGCACTGCAGTACTCGACCACCTCCCGCAACGGCACACAACGTCAGCGGCATTACCTAATTTCCACATGTCCATCCACACAGGACAGGCGGATGCTATTTCAGGGGGGGCAGGCCATGGCACCTAACTGCGTCACAGTACACATAGGCATCATTTGGGCCTATTCAACAATATACTGTTTCAGTCACAACCTGCAATGCAGTGTAGTGTTTGGAAATGTGGAATACTGACCAGCTGTTCACCGTTTTGTCCCATAGCTTACAACCGCTGAAGATGAATAGGAGATGGAGACCTCCTCTGTGTACAGGCCTCTGGTGGACTTGGCAACTATGGAGGACAGGCACATCATCCTCACTTATAGACTTGACAGGGCCACAATCAGAGAGCTGTGTGCCCAATTGGAGCCTGACCTGATATCTGCTATCTGTCACCCCACCGGGATCTCCCCTCTTGTGCAAGTCCTATCAGTACTCCATTTCCTGGCAACTGGCTCCTTCCAAGTGACATTGGGCTTGGCAGCAGGAATGTCACAGCCAATGTCCTCAATAGTGCTGACCAGAGTGTTGTCTGCCCTGATAAAACACATGCGCAGCTACATGGTTTTCCCCCAGGTGGAGGATTTGGCCACAGTGAAAACTGACTTTTATGCAATGGGACATATCCCCAACATAATAGGGGCTATTGATGGTACACATATTGCATTTGTCCCCCCCCCCCCCTCGGGGAAATGAACAGGTGTTCAGAAATCGAAAGAGCTTTAACTCCAAGAATGTGCAGATAGTGTGCCTGGCGGACCAGTACATATCTCATGTCAATGCAAAGTATCCTGGCTCTGTGCATGATGCCTTTATCCTGAGGATTAGCAGCATCCCATATGTGATGGCCCAACTCCAGAGGCACAGGGTGTGGCTAATAGGTGAGTTCTGGTTCCCACCCAGTGGATGTTGGTGTATGGGTATGGTGTGGGCCCTAAGGGTTAGTGTGTGTCTAACAGGTATCCCTCAATATTTGCAGGTGACTCTGGTTACCCCAACCTCTCATGGCTACTGACCCCAGTGAGGAATGCCAGGACAAGGGCAGAGGAACGTTACAATGAGGCACATGGGCGGACAAGAAGGATTATCGAGAGGACCTTTGGCCTTCTGAAGGACAGGTTTTGTTGCCTCATCTAACTGGTGGATCCCTGTACTACTCACCCAAGAAGGTCTGCCAGAAAACCGTGGCATGCCGCATGTTGCATAACCGTGCCTTGAGACGCCAGGTGCCTTTTCTGCAGGAGGATGAGGCAGGAGATGGGCTTGTGGCAGCAGTGGACCCTGTGGACAGTGAAGATGAGGAGGCAGAGGATGAGGATGAGGACAACAGAACAGCAATAATACAACAGTACTTACAGTGACACACTGGTAAGACACTGTAACTTCACTTTACATTAACAGTTTTGTGTTGGACATTGTACATGGCAGGCAGATTCTCCCAATTCTGCGGCCACTTACTGTACCCTTTGACATCTCTATTGTCAGATATCTGTGCCCCACTCTGGCACCTGGTGTGTTGACTGCAGCCTACTACAGTTCATTCCTACATATACATTCCTGTACAGTTGTATTGCAGTGTTTAACCCCTTCGCTGCCAGGCCTATTCCCCCTCAGGTGACAAGCCTTTTTTTGGCTATTTGGGGCAGGGCGTGCTTAAGCCAACATATTGAAATTGAGGTGAAAAAACAGCCACTTTTCTCCACATTTTCCCCTATAACTTTTTCCTGCAATGTCAGATTTTTGAAAGCAATATACCGTTACGTCTGCCGGACACTTCTGGTTGCGGGGATTTATAGGGCTTGTAGGTTCATCAAGAACCCTAGGTACACAGAGCCAATAAATGAGCTGCACCTTGCAGTGGGTTTTCATTCTATACCGGGTATACAGCAATTCATTTGCTGAAATATAAAGAGTCAAAAATAGGTATCAAGAAAACCTTTGTATTTCCAAAATGGGCAAAGACCCCTCACCCACCAACCAAGTTGGTGACATGCTTCATCATCGGGGTCCCACCTGAGACACCTAGCGTGTCACAAGTGTGCTGTGATGCCTGATTACAGCGGAGCAGGTTTTGTAATTTGTACCACACATACTGGTTGGATTTGGCACAAGGGTGAGTGATGGTTCAGTAGATAAAATTTTATTAACAAGAGATTTCACAAAAGGTAAATGCACTGCTAATAACTGAAAGGCCAAAAACTGAACCAATGACTCACAGCTCGTGAGCTGTAAAGCCGCGTCAAGGCACCGACCGTTTTACAGTCCATTCCCACACTTTTAATAAATCACATGCACAAGACCTCTTCGGGCACATACTCTACATTTCTTAGTGGGTAAGTCTTTTTTGGGAGTGGGAGGAATGTGATCTGGAAAGTGGCGATATTTCAATCTAGCCACATCCTCCACTACTGCTACTCTAGGAACTCTTGCCTGTTCCACCACAATAAGGCTCTCTTTCACCGACTCCTGAAATTTAACAAATGTCATCCTTGACTCAGGTGAACAATCCTTGAACACAATAAAGGCATTAAAAGTTGCCAAATGAAATAAATGTAGGGCCAGCTTTTTATACCACATGTAAGACTTACGAAGAGCAGTGTAAGGTTCCAACCTCTGATCTACTCTATCAACACCACCCATGTGCCTATTGTAGTCCAAAATGCACTCAGGTTTGCGCACTTCGGCAACCTGACCCCAAACAGTCACAGGGGAAGTACTCTCATCATGGATGGTAGATAGCATGTACACATCCCTCCTGTCTGAAAATTTCGGAGCTAGCAGCTCATTATTCCGCAAGGCACTGCACTGTCCCCTCTCAAGTTTTTTTTACAGACAAGCTCCCTTGGATAGCCTTTCTGGTTAGAACGGATTGTGCCACAAGAAACAGTGTCCACTCTAAACAACTCCTTGAACAACTGCATTCCAGTGTAGAAATTATCTACGTTCAAATGGTGACCTTTGTTAAACAGTCGTCTACCAAGTTCCCACACAATTTTTTCGCTAAGTCCGAAAGTGGCCGGACAACCAGGAGGGTCAATACTGGAATCCCTACCAGTGTAGACCCGGAAAATATACACGTATCCTGTACTGCTTTCTGACAGCATATACAATTTAATCCCATAGATTGCCCTCTTACTAGGAATGTACTGCTTAAAAACTAAACGCCCCTTGAAAAGGACCAAAGACTCGTCCACACTTATCTCTTTGCCTGGAACATAGACCTCTGAAAACTGATCTACAAAATGATCAAGGACAGGCCTAATCTTAAAAAGATGGTCACAATCAGGGTGATCTCGTGGCAAGGCTAAAGCATTGTCTACAAAATGCAGCATACGAAGAAGAAGCAAATAGCGATTACGAGTCATAGTTACAGGAAATATAGCCGTTGCCATCAAGGGACTAGTAGACCGGGGGGGCGTGGCTAGCCTGCCGGCAAGATGGCCGTCACTTTGTGAGGCTCTGCCGGGCTTAGGGCTTTATTCTTCATTTCTCCTGACAGAGCAGCTGAAATAGCGCTCCCCCGGCCGGATGGTTGGCTGCCTGTGACGGCGCACCCGCCCGTCCCGAAATCTGGGCTGACTGGCGTCTCTGGAGACCGGCGGCGAGGAGGCGGGCTCGGCCGGGGTCAGGCCTGCGGCGCTGGAAGTGCACCTGGCCTTTGGAGCTGGCCAGCACTGCCTTGGGGCACACCGAGCGAGCGGAGACCGTGTGCCGGCTGGAGCGGGCTGCGGAGGAGGTGTCGCTTGGGGGGGCCGGTTCGGCAGTCTTATCGGGCCCCCCACACCTCTGCGGCCCCCGCAGCTCTGTGCGCGTGGAAGCTGGGCCTCGCGGCCTGGAGCGGAGAGGCCCTGCGCCGCCTTTGGTGCCGGCGGGATTGGCGGCCCGCGGCAGGGCCGGGATTGTGGGCGGCCTGCATGGGCCTGCCCTCCTGTGGAGACTTCAGCTGTGGGGGCCCCTGGGACTGGTGATTGCGGGGTCCCCCCCACTGTTGTGGGGGGCCCTGGGCTCGGCCCTGTGATCGGGCGGGGCTCGCCCTGGACCTCCTGGTGGGGGTGCCTCCGGGGGGTGTCTCTGAGTGGCCCATCGCCGGCCGGATCGGGCCGGGGGGCCTTCTTTGGGCCCTTTTGTTTTGCATTTTTGTATTTTTCACACTGCATTGGCACCTTGTGTTTTTTTGGGATACTGAAGACGTCGTGTTCGTGATTGCGGAGGCCTACAAGGGACTTTGGGCCATATGTACGAACACTTTTTCCCATAGACACAGAATGGGTAAAAACCTTTGCTACATCTGGCCCTTTGCTCCATGCCTGCTGCTAATTAGAAGGTGAGCTGTCAGCATTGAAGGTGTACGGAGATGATAACAAGGAGTGAGAGGCTGGCGGCTGGAAGGCATCGCATTGTTAGTGGAGTTTATCTGCGCGACGCCGTCCAGGAGGCAAACTGTTTGTGCTGTTTTTCTCTTTTTTGGGATCCTGTGGTGTGTTACTCCCTGTGGTTGTTTGGTGGCGGAAACTATGGGAAAGACGGAGCAGCGGCAAGGGAAGATTTCTTTCGACTGAGCCAGGAGGAAGGGTGGTTTACCTGCATCGCAGTCTGGGGAGGCGCGGTTGGAGGAAGGGCCCTCGGACACTTCAGTTAAGCCTATGTTTTTGGATCTTAAGAGTAGCTTGGCGGGCATAGATGCTAAGTTGGACCACTTAACTGAGCAGATGGACCACATCAGGGCCAGGGTGGATGACCACAATGTTCGTTTTGAGCAGCTAGAGTCTCGCACCTCGGAGTTGGAGGATCAGCGGCATAGGGAGCGAGAACGCTTGTTGCAGATGGAGCGGGTGCTGGAGGTTATCCGAAATAAAAACGAAGATTTGGAAGCGCGGTCTCGGCGCAATAACATTAGGATGATTGGTCTTCCGGAGTCCACGGATATGGGCAGGATGGAGGACTTTATGGAGAAAATGTTCGCAGATCTATTTCCTGGTGAGCTCTCTCGAATGTTGGTAGTGGAGAGGGCTCACAGGTCACTTGGACCCCGGCCTCCTCCTGGGACCCCGCCACGACCCATAATTTTCCACTTATTGAATTATCGTGATAGAGATGCTGTGCTGAGGCTGGCTAGAGAAAGACGTCCGGTGATATATAAGAACACTGAGTTGAACTTCTTCACAGACTGCACTCCAAGTGTGCAGGCGGCACGCAGGGCGTTTCTGCCAGTTAAACGATCCCTAAGTTTGACTGCTTCCCGTTTTTCTCTTATCTACCCTGCAAAGCTCCGAATACAGCATGGAGGTACATTGCATTTTTTACGGACCCGAAACTGGCGGCTAAGTTTGTTAAGACGATTCCGCGGAGGTCTACAACTGAGGGGACGAATGATCCTGGCTCGGAGCGAGCAAACCTCAGTGACACTGATTGACTGCCCTTGGGGCTGGAGTATCAGTAGGCCTTGATGCCCTTCCGGCAATGCTGCTGTGGTGCCTTTGTTTCCCTTTTATGAGCTGCTCTGTCACTATAACTGCTTCTCTAGCCCTCTGCCCTCTCCAGCCCATCTGCTCGGTTGGCGGGTTGGGTAGCTAGTCTTACGACCCTTGGATGAGGCCTCTTACTATGTTGTGGGCTTTTGGTCTCCTTTTTGGGAGGATTAGGGGGCTCCTTGCTTTAACCTTCGTTAAGTTTTGTTCTTCCTGTGTTGTTTGGGTTTCTTCTCATTGTCTTCTTATATTGGATGTGACTGGTGGGCGGCGGAGAGTGGCTTGGCGGCAGGGAGTACGGACTTGGTGTTTTGGTGGTGCTGGGGGGATGACGGCGGTTAGCTGCCTTGCCTGGAATGTGCGTGGCTTGAATGACCAGCGCAAGGTGCGGCTCATGTGTGCTTATGTTCAGCGTCATCACATTGATGTATGCATTCTGCAGGAGACTCATTTGGTGGCGTCCACGCTGAGTCGTCTGAAGGCTGAATGGATCGATGAGTATCATGGCGCGGTGTACTCGCGTTATGCAAGAGGTGTGGCGATTCTGCTGCGCAGGGGGCTGCTATGGCGTACGCACCGAGCAATAGTTGACCCGAATGGGCGTTATGTTCTGTTGAGTAGAATGCTATTGGACAGGCCCTGTTGGCTTGTTTCGGTTTACGGCCCTAATGTCGACGACCCTGAATTCTTTTGTGAGGTGTGGCGTCTGATTGACTCAATGGGGAGTGGTGCTGTGATTTGGGGAGGGGACTTCAATGTAGTCCTGGATCCGGAGAGGGACCGGGAGAGCTCTACTAGGGCACGACATTCTGCTGCTGCCACTGCTTTAATGACGGTAATGAGTGATGGTGCCTTGGTTGACATATGAAGGGTGAAGCATGGAAATCAGAGGGAGGGTATGTGTGTTAATTATGTACACAATAGCTGTACCCGTATAGCTCGATGGCTGGGCACGAGGGATGTGGAGCTTTGGACATGATCGGTGGAGCACTTGGCCCGGATCCTCTCGGACCATTCCCCGGTTAAATTGGAGCTGGTGATACCCGGGGGCCCGAGTGCCACCTTTGCCTGGTGCCTGACGCAGGGTGCTCTCCGTGATGCGGCATTCCGTGAGGAGGTTTGCGAGGCAATTATACAACTTTTTGATCAAGGAAAGCCTCTGGGAGGCTTTCAAGGTGGTTATTCGTGGAGTGTGTCTTTCTAAGCAGCACGGAGTGCTTCGTGCGCTGCGACAGGAGCTGACCGAGTTGGAGTCGCAAATTGCTGAGCTGGAGGCAAAATTGGTGGTGGACTGGGCTGGCGACACGTTGGCGGCTTTACGGAGCACGGTCTCTCGATATGAAGAGGCATCCCTACGGGAAGTCTGCTTTTTGGGGAAATATGCCTGGGCTCGGCGCTATGGTGAGGGAGACAGAGCCGGGCGAACGCTGGCAAACATGTAGCGCAAACCCTGGGCTAGTGGACATGTCACCAAAATAGATGGGCTGGAGGGTGAGCGGGTGGCGGCGGGGACGGAGGGCGTCATGAAGGTTTTTACTAGATATTTCATGGATTTGTACTCAGCACCCGCCAAGCTGAACTCTGAAGCGGCGCAGACCTATTTTTCAGAGATTAGTTTGCTCTGGTTTGAAGACGCACATAGAGCTTATTTTGATGAGCCCTTCTCGGTGGAGGAGGTTATTGCGGTAATTAGCAGATTGCCCGGTGACAAGTCCCCGGGATTAGATGGCTTGACTCCTGCCTTTTATAAGGAGTACTCCGATATTTTGGCCCCCTACCTGCTGGAGGTCTACACTGAGGCAATGGAGACCGGGGTTCTTCCTGCTTCCCTTTGGGAGGCGCTGATCGTCACGATTCTTAAGCCTGGAAAGGATCCCCATAGCTGTGACTCATACCGCCCGCTCTCTATGATTAATGTGGACAATAACATTTTAGCTAAGTTGATAGCGGCAAGGCTGGAGCCGTTGATGCAGCGACTGGTGCTCCCAGACCAGTCTGAGTTTGTACCAGGGCGGTCGACGATGCATAATCTGCGCACGTTCTTTGCGATGCTGGGTGGCCTTGTGGTGGAGGAGGAAGCTGCTGCGGTGTTTTTAGACGCCACAAAGGCGTTTGATTCTTTGGCCTGGCCATATCTATTTGCGCTGCTGGGCAGGGTGGGCATGAGTGTGTGATTTGTGAAGCTGATTTGCTTGCTGTATACTGACCCTGTTGCTCGACTGCAGATGAATGGTAGCATTTCTGACCCCTTCCTGGTGGCCCGGGGAACCCGCCAGGGATGCCGTTTGTCCCTGCTGCTCTTTGCAATCGCAATGGAGCCGTTGGCAGCTGTTTTGCGGCAGCACCATAACAGTAGGGGGCTGCCGTTCCGACATCGACCTATATTAATTTCGATGTATGCTGATGATGTTGCGTTGTATGTGCGCAAGCCGAGCAAGAACCTTGATGTCCTGCTTAATGAGGTCATCCGATTTGGCGCCTTCTCTGGCATAATGATAAACTGGTCTAAATCGGTCATCCTGCCCCTCACTGTTGGAACCGCAAGCTTTTTGTCGCAATATCCAATCGAATGGGCGGGCGGCCCAGTCAGATACTTGGGAGTCTGGCTGAGTTGTGACATAGAAACCCTTTTCAGGACAGGATTGAGGTGTGGTGCTCACTGCCGCTGTCGCTTAATGGGCGCATTGGTATCGCCAAAATGGTAGTGCTGCCAAAATTTCTGTGTCTCTTTGTTAACCTTCCGTTGACGCTTACTGTCGGTTTCTTGCGGCGGCTCTGATCGGCTCTGGTGCGGTTGGTCTGGGCGGGTGGGCAGCCCAGGATTGCTTGGGAGAAGCTGACGCTGCTGTTCGAGCTGGGGGGTCTTGCTGCCCCCGATCTGGAGCTTTATTACTATTGTGCACAGGCCCAGTTTGCGTACTACTGGATCCGCCCCATGAAGTACTTACCTCATCTTGCACCTGAGAGTGATGCGGTGTGGCCGGATAGGTTTGCCGAGGGTACTTGGGTGCATGTCTAGACTCCGGTCTCAGGGGTGGACACAGTTGCGTGCACTTCCGGAGCTTGGGCGGCTTTGCTATGCCAGTCGGGGATGTGTGAGCCCTTTGCTCCTGCGATGCCAGTGTTGGATATTGCTGATGAGAGGATGTCCCGGGATGTACGGATGCAAGACTTCCTTGATGACTCGGGGCTGTCATCATTGGGAGATTGGTTTGAGGGGGAGCGATTGATTTCCTCGGAGGAGGCGCTTAGTGCTGGAGCTGACAATGCATCGGTTATATGTGTTGTGTGTTTATGCGATGCTCCGTGCGCGATTTGCTTATATGCTATGGGGCTGCGTGCAGATGCACAATGTGAAAGGCGCCACACGCCGGATGCCGATTTCATGCATTTGGTGTGGAATTGCAGAGAAGTGCCGGCCTTTTGGCTGGAAGCGATGCATGCAATAGCGGGAATGACTGGCTTGGATCTACCTCTCTCCCCTGAGCTGGGGCTGCTTGGACTGATGGATGTGGTGCCGCCGGTGTGGCGCTGACTGGTGGGAATGCTGCTATTGTTGGCTAAAAGAAGAGTGGCGATGTGCTGGGGGAGGGGCAGGGCCCCGCGTGGGGCTGAATGGCTGCGTGATGCAGTGTTTTGCCAGGAGCAATTGACGACTTTTGGGGAACTGGCCCCTGAGTCCTCCTGAACCAGGGATATCTCGGCAGCGCTACGCTCCTTGGAGTCTCATAAATGAAACGTGATGCGTTTTTTTTCTCTTCCTTTTGAGTGGTACCCGTCAGCGACATTTGAATTGTCAGGTTGGATGATTCTGCTGCATGTGGCCGCCCTTCCGCCCCCCATCATTATCTTGTTGATGTTGTTGTTGTGTTTTTCGCCCTGGGAGAGTATCTTATTCTTGGGTGACTTCAATAGTTAATGTATGTACACTGATGGATTATCTCTGTCTGTATTTGCTCCGCTCCCGGGGCTGTCGTTGCCTGTTTTAAAATCTGGATAAATAAATAAATTAAAAAAAAAAAAAAGGACTAGTAGACCAATAAGAAGCCAGTGACGGCTTCCTTATCAACCCCATCAAAAAAGTCAAACCTAAAAACATTTTCATCTCTGGGCCCCAGGCTTCTGCACTCTTGGCACATCAATGTCCTCCTCTAAAACAGGCCCATCATCTGCACTGAGAGTGGTTTCCTCATCAGAAGAATCCTCTCGAACAGAAAACTCACTGCCAGAATCTCTCACTTCCTCCTCTGCCTCAGATGCAGAGTCAGTTTCGTAATCATGGTCTGAAGACGACTCAAAAAGCATGCCAACAACCTGCGGAGCGGTCACTTTGCTGCTAACCATGATCCTCACTAACAACAAATGGATTGCCAACAACAACTAGCACTAAAATAAGTAATAAACGAAGTGTAGCTTTATCACAAAGAGTTATGTACTAAAAAACTATACCACTCACTTGCCTGAAAAAGCTACTCACCAGCAACTACTCTGCACAGACACAGCAATCACCAATGATATCCCACTAAAAAGAAAAAAGAAAATTAGACATATGTCAACACAAATATCATCGTGCTCAAATCTAAGGACAATTTCACACACAATACTGCATTTAGTACACCACCTACAAACATGTCATTCATGCATGTCAACAATACTCCTTTGGAGTGAATTGCTTTCACTTACCTAAAACATGCAACTATGCAACCCGCAGGACAACTACTGCCAAAACCGCAAGGATCCACAGCAAAGGAAGCAAAAGCTTTGAACTAGAACAAAAAGAAGAAATAAACTGTAATCACAAATACAAATACTTCACCAGTTGACAAACATCCCGGCACCAAGAACTTAGAAATTGTCCCTGGTGGCTAAGTGGCTTCTGCCCCTCCTTGGGGGCAGATGGACCTAAAAAAATAGCCTGATCCGCCCCCAAGCGGAGCTAAAGTGGTCATCAGTAATGTGCCCCCCTTTAGGGAGCGAAGCTTGCCAAAGGGGCCGCCCCCCCACCCACACAAAATACACACACACAAGATCCCTGGTGCCTAAGTGGATTCTGCCCCCCTTGGGGCAGATGGGCCTAAAAAAATAGGTGAATCTGCCCCCAAGGGGGGCAGAAATGGCCAACAGCTCTGTGCCCCCTTCGGGGGGGGGGGTGACCCTTGTCAAAGGGGGCACCCAGCACACATAATAACAAAGGGAACCCAAAAAAATAATCTCTGACATCTTGGTGCCTTCTGCCCCCCTTTGGGGGCAGATGGACCTAAAAAAATAGGCCGATCTGCCCCCAAGGGGGGGGGGGGGGCCAGAAATGGCCAACAGCTCTGTGTCCTCTTTATGGGGCGACCCTTGCCAAAGGGGGCAAAGCCGGGCACCCTCAGCACAAAACACAAAAAAGGGGGAAAAAAAAAAATCTCTGGCGTATTGGTGGTTTCTGCCCTCCTTGGTTGCAGAAGTGGCCAATACTAACTTTCCCCCGTTTGGGGGGCAACCCTTGCCCAAGGGGTGCCCCCAAACACACGCACACCACACAATCCCTGGTGCCTAGTGGGTTTCAACACCCCCCCCCGGGGGCGAGATCGGCCAAAAACATGGCCGATGTAGTGCCAGGAGGGGCCGAAACATATAACAAAGTATTGCGTCCGGGTGAGCGATCCTTGCCCAAGGGGTCGCTCAACAAAATCATAAAGAAAAATAAAATCCCTGGTGGTCTAGTGGTTTTCGACCCCCCCCGCCCGGGGCAGATCGGCTGAAAAAATGGCTGATCTGCCCCCATGGGGGGCCGAAGTAGGATTAGGTTATGGCCTCCCAGGGGAGCGACCCTTGCCCAAGGGGTCCCTCCCCAAAAACATTACAAAAATACAATCCCTGGTGTCTAGTGGTTTTTGACCCCCTGGAGGCAGAACAGCTGAAAAAACAGCCGATCTGCCCTGAGGGGGGCCGAAATAGAATAAATAATAGCCCCCCCATGGGAGCGACCCTTGCCCAAGGGGTCGCTCCCACAAATAAACTTGAAAAAAAATCCCTGGTGCCTAGTGGGGATTGCTGGTCCGCAATCGTGGACCAGGAATCCACTGAAAACAGGCACAGGGGGGAAAGGAAAAACTCTTTCCTTTCCCCCGTGTCTTTTTTCCCCCCTTAAAAATCCCCCAGGAGAAGGACTTACCTAAAGGAATGTCCTCTCTCCCCTTGTGCTGGAAGCAAATGGCCTCCAGCGCGTCCTCATCAGCTTCTGATGACGTTGGCGCGCTGTGAGCGCACTGATGTCATCAGATTGCCGAGGGGGGGTTGGGGGTGTAAGGGCAAGGGATTCCCCTTCCATCCTCGACTTGGGTGGGTGGGTGGAAGGCCCATGGGGGGAGCACTAGCGTACTCCCGTAGGCCGGGTGCAGGACAGGCTGGTCTCGTCCAGGGCACACGAGCACCGTCTGCCTGGATGAGACCACCTCGTCCAAGGCACCGAGGGAGTTAAAGCTTGTTAAATGAATACATAGTTCAATCATTTGCCAGACTCAACACTTGTATTTTTTAAATGGTGTTTATTTAAGTGCCAATAAGTAGAGGGGTATGTGCAATGTGCTGGGGTGATGGTGGAGGAAAGTCCAGGATAGAGTCCAGTCTATTTGTATTACAGGTGCATTGTCCAAGGGGGCATAGGAATTGGAGCAATGGCAGTTCAAGGTGGACAGGGTGACAGAGTGGGACACAAGGGTGACAGTCAGGGGAGTCCTATTTCCTTGCGGGGGTCTTGGCAATGTTCTCTGGCTTCTACCTGGATCGCAGGGACCGTTTGCGGGGTGGTTCTCCTTCTGCAGGGGGACGGGTGCTGGTGGCCTGTTGTTCCTGTGGCGGGGCCTCCTGTCCACTAGTGGCAGCGGAGGTGGAGGGCTGTTCATCGGTGTGGCTAGTTTCAGGGGCCCGGTGGTGTGCCGCTGCCTCCCTCATGGTGTTGGCCATGTCTGCCAGCACCCCTGCAATGGTGACCAGGGTAGTGTGGAAGTCCTTCAGGCCCTCCCTGATCTCCAGGTACTGTCCCTCCTGCAGCCGCTGGGTCTCCTGCAACTTGTCCAGTATCTGGCCCATCGTCTCCTGGGAATGGTGGTATGCTCCAAGGATGTTGGTCAGTGCGTCCTCTAGAGCCAGTTCCCTGGGCCTGTCCTCCCCCTGTCGCACAGCAGTCCTGTGCCTCTGTCCCCTGAACTGTGTGCCCACTGCCACTGACCCCAGGTCCCTGATTGTCCTGTGTTTGTGGGGTGTCCTGGGGTCCCTGTAGAGGTGGACACACTACTGATTGACGTGTCCTGGGGACAGAGGTATGGGCCCGCTGGGTGGGTCCTGTGCTGGTGTTTCCTGAGGGGGGAGGCTCTGTGGTGGTATGGGACTGTGCCTGGGTAACCGACTGTCCGGAGAGCCTTGATGGGCCAGGTTGGTCATCCAGATCCAGGTGTCCAGAGCTGCTGTCATCACTGTGGGGGTACTAGATGTTGGTGGCACCTCCTCTCCAGTGACGTTGGGTGGTGGACCTGTGGGGATTTAAATGCAGTTTTATTGTTTCTGCATGTGACATCTTGTGCATGGGTGTGTTATCCTCTATGGTTGTGATTGCCCTGTCAGCGTTGCCTTGGGAGAGTAGTGATTTTGTGGGCTAGGTGATTCTCTATAATGTGCATGCTTTAGTGATGTGTGTCCATGCAGGTCTGTAATGGGGGTCCGTGCATTGGTGTTACGTGCAAGGCTTCGTATTGGAATGGGTGGGTTGTGATGGTGGGGTATATGTAAGGGGATGGAGCGATGGGTGAGGGTAGGGGTGGGGGTATGTGATGGCATGCAGGTAGGAGGGGGTGAAAGTAGTAAAGAGTTGATTTACCAGAGTCCAGTCCTCCTGCTATTCCTGCCAGGCCCTCAAGATGCATGATCGCCAAGACTTGCTCCTCCCATGTTGTTAGTTGTGGGGGAGGAGGTGGGGGTCCACTGCCAGTCCTCGGTGCTGCTATCTGGTGTCTTGCTACCACGTATCGCACCTTCCCCCGTAGGACGTTCCACCTCTTCCTGATGTCATTCCTTGTTCTGGGGTGCTGTCCCACGGCATTGACCCTGTCCAAAATTCTCCACCATAGCTCCATCTTCCTAGCAATGGATGTCTGTTGCACCTGTGTTCCGAATAGCTGTGGCTCTACCCTGATGATTTCCTCCACCGTGACCCTTAGCTCCTCCTCTGAGAACCTGAGGTGTCTTTGTGGTGCCATGGGTGTAATATAAGAGGTGTGTGTGAGGGTGTGTGGGGTGATGTGTTGTGGTGTGTGATGTAAGGTTCGTGGATGGTGTATGGGTGATGTTGTTATGTGGCTCTGGTTCTGTGGGTGCTCTTAGTGTCTCTCTAAGTTGTCAATTTTTTTTAGTCAGAAAGGGTTGTGGGTAGTATGTGTGTGTGTTTTATAGTGTTGTGGGTGTGGTGTGTGTATATGTGTCAGGTGTGTGTAGTTTGAATTGTCCAATGTAGTGTTGTTTTGTATGTGTGTGTGTGTATTTTGAGCGCGGCTGTATGTGCCGCCAATGGTTTACCACGGTTGAATGTCCGCTGTGGTGATTCATGGGTCATAATGCTGTGGGCGTAGTTGTGTTGGCGTAACGGTGTGGGTTTGGATACTGCTAGTTTATCACTGACCTTTAGGTTGGCGGACTTGTGTGTGTGGCTGTATAGTGACAGATTACTATGTGTGTGTCATAATATGGGTAGCTGTAATCCGCTGCGCCGACGGTATGTTGGCGGCATCCAGCATGGCAGTAAGCAGGACTTACCGCCAATGTCATAATGAGGGCCTAAGCGTGGAGTCTGGTTGGCCCGAGAGCAAAAGAGCTGCGGTTTGTTACCAAGGTTTACGAGAAGAACTAAAAGATGGGCTAGCCCAAATTCCAGATCGACCTACTGATGTGTCAAAATTAATTGATCTAGTTTTACAGATTGATCAGCGTCTGTTTGAAAGAAAAGCTGAACGCAAGAGAGAATTTTGTCCTATCCCACCACGTTTCGATAGGGGTAAAGTGGAAAGTATCAAGACCTCCGAGACACACTCTTTGGAAGAGCCAATGCAAATCGGCAGTGTTAGAGGTCCCCTGTCTAAAGAGGAAAAGGACAAGTGAAGATCTAAGAATCTATGTCTCTATTGTAGGTTGTCTGGGGATTTTGTAAGAGAATGCCCAAAGAATCCTAACTAAGATAATTCAGGAAAAGAGAAAACTCATTCTACCAAGAGAGTAGCCCTGGTTGACTTACAACACCAACCAGCCTCTGAATCCCAATTAGTGGCAAACACCTTACAGTTCCCCTCATCTTACCATGTCTTTTGACATCATCAGAGAAAAAAAGCTACTGTAGGTTTCAGTGATGATTGACTCAGGAGCTATGGGAAATTTCTGCGACATCTTGTATGAAACAAAAATGCGAATACATTTTGTGAAAAGGAGAATAGCAGAGCCTGATCGTGCGGCGGATGGAACAAACTTATCTTCAGGTCCTATCACAGATGAAACTGAACCTATAGTTCTGAAAGATCATGTAGGACCCCAAGAAAAGATATCTTTCAATCTCATAGATGCTCCTCCATTTCAGCTGGTCTTGGGCTTACTGTGGCTTACGGAACACAACCCTGAAATTAATTGGGAAAAGAGTACTGTCCAATAAAATTCAAGTTACTGTCAAAAGTATAGTCATGGTCCTCAAGACATAAGTAGTGCACCATCTCCCGCTCAAGTTTTAGCTACTAAATCCAATGTGGTTTGTGCTCTGGAAAAGGTTGTCATTCCCCTAGAATATAAAGAATTGTCTGCAGTCTTTGACCAAGTCGAGGCAGAGAAGCTACCTCCCCACAGATCTTATGATTGCAGGATCGCACTTGAGCCAGGTGCGAATCTACCTTGCAGTAGAATCTATGCCCTTACTGAAAAGGAGAACAAGTTCCTAAAAGAATATTTGGAAAAATATTTGGCAAATGGTTTTATTCATCCCTTTCAATCCCCAGTCTCTTCCCCACTTATTTTCATTCCTAAGAAGAACAATGAAAAGTTAATCACTTGTATCGATTATAGGGCGTTAAATCAAGTTACAGTGAAGAATCGATATCCCCTGCCCTTGATTTCAGTACTGCTAGATCAGGGAAAAGATGCAAAAGTCTACACAAAACTAGATCTTCGTGGAGCGTACCATTTAATTCAAGTTGCTAAGGGAGACAAATGGAAAACGGCCTTCTGCACCCGGTTTGCTCTATACAAGTACCAAGTGATGCCTTATGGGCTAAGTAACTCACTGGCCGCTTTCCAGCACTTTGTAAACGATGTTCTGAGAGATCAATTTGTAGTAGTCTACATTGATTATATTTGAACCTTCTCCCAGAATTTGCAAAACCATGTAGATCACGTTAGAGCAGTTCTAAAGAAATTGTTGGAAAATAATATATATGTGACGTTGGAAAACTGTGCCTATCATGCAAAGGAAGTAGAATTCTTGGGATTCATCTTATTGGGAAATGGAGTTTCCATGGATCCTGCTAAAATTCAAACAATGCTGGATTGGCCTTTTCCTAAAACGGTGAAGAAGGTGCAAAGTTTTATTGGATTTATAAAAGAGTTTTCTAAAAAGGTGGTCCCCATTACAAAAGGTTTAAGAAAAGGAGTACCCTTCCATTGGTCAACTAATGCTGAAGAATCTTTTGAGTTCCTCAAAAGAGCCTTTAAGACAGCCCAGATTCTTCTCCATCCTAACCCTGAGGAGCCATTTTTGGTGGAAGTTGACACCTCCGACCAAGCGATTGGTGGTGTATTGTCTAAGAGGCACAAGGAAACAGATCAACCTCACCCAGTGGCATTTCGATCCAGGAAATTAACTCCTCCTGAAAGAAATTATCCAATTGCTGACAAAGAGCTATTGGCAGTGAAGGATGCCTTTCAGGAATGGCAGCATTATTTATTAGGGGCTCGTCATGTAATCACTGTGTTCACCGATCATAAAAATCTTCAGTTTTTAAAGTCCACTAAGACATTAACTCCAAGGCAATTGAGATGGTCCTTGTACTTAGCAGATTTTAATTTTACCATTACCTATCGACCTGGTTCTGCCAATGGCAAGGCAAATGCGTTGTCAAGAATAAATAATATACCTGGAGCCGAAGAAGTTGAAAACATTCCAATTATTCTAGCTGACAAGTTTGTTTGTACATTACAATTTTCCAAAATAATAAGGAAGGCTCGAGAATCCATGTCTGACCAAGAAATTTCAGATTGGGCCAACAAAAAAGAAAGAAGAAGGGTTTTAGAAAATCTTCCTTTTGTTCAAAATGCTTTATATTTATATTTAGATTTATCCAACTCGTGAGTTGCAAGAACTAGTGCTACAAGCGTGTCATGATGATCCTTTAGCTGGCCATAAAGGAATTTTGAAGAGTACTGAATTAATTAAGAGGTATTTCTGGTGGCCTGCTATGATCCCTCAAATAAGACAATACGTTCAAACCTGTGATCAATGTATTCGGGGAAAGACAACACGATTAGCTCCTGAAGGTGAGCTTCAGCCTCTTCCCATTGCACCATATCCCTGGCACACCATTACTATGGATTTGATTGTAGATTTACCTTCAAGCCAAGGTTTTGACACATTCCTAGTTTTTGTAGACACCTTTTCTAAAATTAGTCATTTCATCCCTCTGAAGAAGGTTCCTAGAGTCTCTCAGTTAGCACAGTTATTTTCACAGCACATAGTGAGAGCTCATGGCATTCCAGTGTTTGTAATCTCAGATTGAGGTCCCCAATTTGTTTCCCAATTCTGGGGGACCTTTATGAAACAACTTGGAATAGACTCACTTTATTCTCCCAGTTATAATCCGGAAACGGATGGACAGACAGAAAGAGTTAACCAGGAGATAGAGCAGTACCTACGCTTATATCTCCTGGACCAAGATAATGGTTGGCCAGATTTCATTTGGACGGCAAAATTGTGTTCACAATGCTATTCATGCCTCCACTGGTTATTCTCCTTTCTATTTGAACTCTGGTAGGCACCCAAACATTATCTTAGGAAGGTCGAGAGGCTCGGTCCCAGCTGCAAATGAATTCAGTAAGAAAATTCAAAAGACCTACCAATCCGCTAAAGAACACTTGACCAAGGCGAAGGTCTCTTACAAGTAACATGCTGACAAAAAGAGTAGAGGCAACCCTGGTTATTGCGAGGGTGAGAAGGCCTGGCTATCCACTCAACATTTACATTTAAGAGAGAACAAATCTTCCAGCCTAGATATGTAGGATCCTTTAAATTAAAGAAAATTATAAATCCAGTAATAGTCAAACTCGCCTTGCCCCCCTCAGATTAAGGTTCATCCAGTATTCCATGTCACACTACTCAAAAGAAGCTCTCCTAATGTTAGGACAACCACCCCTCCAGATCTTATCCAAGTAGATTCACATTTTGAATATGAAGTAAATAGGATTTTAGACTCAAAGTTTAAAAAAGGAACATTATATTACCTCATTGATTGCAAAGGTTTTGGCCAAGAAGAAAGGTCCTGGGAAGCCTTCCAAAATGTGCATGCTCCAAGGTTGATAAAGCAATTTCACAACACTTTCCCCAACAAACCTTCTGTGGGAGGGAGTTAATTGGCGGGGGTACTGTCAGGAAAACTATTGCCAGCGTTGTTAAGTTCTTCCCTCAGCAAAATTGAATCTCCTTTTCCTTGTTCCCATGTTGGTTGCAGCGGCATCCTCACTCCTGGTGACTTTTGCGGAGGCTGTTCTTAGAACTAGCATCTTCAGGTTTAACAGCCACTCAAGATGGTGGCTTCAAATCCTTGTGAGGTCAGCGCTCTAGTGTTTCTACCTTAGTCCTGTGCAGAAGCTTCCCTTCAGCTGTTCCTTTCTGGGAGCCCTGCACTTCAACTGTCAGCCTGGGGGGAATGAGCAGTGTTCCTGAGGCGCTTTGTTTCATAGACAATTCTTCCAGTTTTGAGTAATTTATTTTTTTCCTTGTTACGGTGTGCACACCAGCTACTTTTTCCCTTTTGAAGTAGCTGAATTTTTTCCTTCTTCCAACAACTGGCTATCGACTTTCTGAGGAGAATTTGTTTTGCCTGAACAGAACTTCAAGCAACTGCAGTACGGATTCCTTTTGTATGATTGCCAGACTTGCCGATATATATAAGTACATGTATATTCAAGAAATCTTTTCTTTGCAGACTTGTCAGTCTTAGAGACAAACCTCAGTGCACAGACTAATTCCTAGAGACTGTGACTGAGAAAACTGAACCTTGTGAAGGAGTTTTCGTTTCCTGTAAAAGACATTAGTAGTTTGTATTTTTGTGAACTTTTGAACTGTTCTCAAGAGAACCTTGGAAACCTCTGACTACTGGAGAAAAGAAGATATTAAGTTAACATTGTTATCTTAGAGAGAGGCTAGTCTCTCAAAAGATCCAGGTTAGGAGAACAATGGAATTGGGTGAATGTGAATGAATGAAAGATTAGCCGGCCGGGCCTTCCCTTTGTCTCAGGTCAACATTTGGGTATAGTTACCACATGCCGTGTGGGTAAACTGTGCCAACAATGGTTACAGACTAACACCTTAGCAGCAGTTAAAGAACATCTCATTCTCCTATCAGAGGAAGTAGACTTGCAAGATTTCTTGCTAGGTCCAAGAAAGACCTCCTCTAAGAGATTCCTGTATGCCAAATACAATGAGAGCTTGAATCTTTCGCAGATGGAAGTGGCTGGACGTTTAAGGCAGATAGATAAGGAAAAGTTGGAAAAGGCTTTAACTATTGTCAATAATGGCATGAATATTCTGGCCAACAAAATTTACACCCTAAATACATAACGTAATCTGCAATTGACATAATTCAGAATGATATGTCCCTTCTACACCATGAACAAAGTCAACTATGTTCCGTTATGCAGTTAGATTGGATGTTACAGATTCTGAAAAATGACCCCGTCCCATGGAAATACATTAACAGTAGTGACTTGTTTGCCGCTTTTAGTTTAGCCAGGTAATGGCTAAAAAGGAAGCAAGTTACACCATGGTTAACATAGAAAAGTTAGAGAAGCTGCCTTTCACAGCTGCAGAAAGTCCTTCAACAGTATGGCTCATACATAGCATTACAAATGTGCCAATTTCCACCTTTTGTTTCATGAAATGTTTGAAACATTTTGCTGTGGGCATATACGAGCAGCTAGGAGATAGGTATATTAAAGAAGAGTGGGAGTTGCCTATTGAGTACAAATGTCTGAACGGCAAAACAGAGGTCTTTCTCAGCGGACGCGAACACAAGACTACTGTTAGTCATTCAATGAATGGCAAACAGGTGTCCCTTTCATGGCCTTTGCAATATGGGGGTCATGAACATGGCCTTTTTTTCTGAAGGGTACTACCGTCCCTTTGATTTATGCAGCAATTCATATACTTTCGAATGGAAGTTATGTGGTCCTGAACGAAGTGAGCAGATTCGGTATGAGACGATGAATTGCCTACGCAATTTCAGACTCTAAAATTGTAACTTGTTGTGGACATGTTCTATTCCCCCCCCCCACACAAAAGGCAGTAGCAGAAATGTGGCCTGACATTGATACATTATGACAAGCTGAGCAGACTAAAGGCGCAACTGTTCCAAAAATAAGTGCCGTTGACATCGGCTAGAGAGACTTATGCTCTCCAGGTAGCAAGATCATCAGCCGAGATACAATCCCTATTAAATACCAAATTCCCCAAGCATTTTGGCAAGCTGGTTTCCAGAATAGCCAGTGCTTCAAGCACTACAGGGATTGTGCACTTCTTTAAGGCTGTCAGGTCTGGATTAATTTCCATCTTCTAAACTGTCTTCGAAGTCATTCCATCAGCCATCCATTCACTCTTTTCAAATGTGTTTGGCAACTTTCTGGTGACTTTGGCATTGATTGGCGGGATACTGTTGCTGTTGTTCCTTATACGCAGTGGTTGTGCCTTCCCAGCTAAGTGGAGTGATGGAGCTACTACCACTAGCCTAGCTGTGCAGTGATCGCACAGTGTAGTTCTTTGGCGCGCCGTTGCTGGAAGAATTGGAGCATGATTGGTCACTGTCATTCCGACCATTCTTATGGTGTGTTCAACCAGTCTTTCATTGCAGCCGGTGCCTCTTCTAGTGTCTACCATTGGTGTGTCTTGCTATTCCGCCAGTGCTTCCTGTGGACCAAGAGCTGCTAATGTTCCTGATGAGGGTTCATTCACAGTCGTTCCCCATGAGACTGAAGCTGATTCGCGAAGCCACTTATTAGCTGTCCTTGGTGAACTATCTGGCTCCTTTAGGCACTTTGGAGGGTGCTGCCTTCGTGGGTGATCCTGCATTTGAGGCTGCAGCGCACTTCTGCTCTGTGGATCCGTCTGCCAATCCTGTCATTGATCTGACATCTGACACTGTGGAGTCATTCCTGATGCATTTCCTTTCGATGACTTGAGAGATATTCTCCAAAATCACAAATATTGTTAAATTAATTTGACCACTGGCTTTATTTTAAAGTTTCAAAGTTATGCCAAATTGCCTTCTTGATAAAATTAACTTTGGCCTGCTGTGCTTGTCATGGTCAACATTTTATCTCTTTGTATGTTTTTAGCTAGTTTTAACTAGTTTAAATAAGATTTTAATAAGATTTTAGTTGATTTTAGCTCAGAGCTTTTTAGCTTGGACTAATACACCTTCTCTGGGGTCATCACTATGATGTCATCCACGTTCCGGCAATGGGGAGTGTGTAGTGGATCATATTTAGTTTTAATGGGAATAAGGAGTTTCGCTTATCCTTCTGGCTTGCAGGCCTGTGCCCCCGTCACCTTGTGACTTTTAACCTACTTGGCTTGCTCTGTCTTAGTCTATTGATTTAATTATGTCTTTCAAAATGGCTGCCATGTTTATAGTTAGAAAAATGTTTTGATTTTACATGATCACTGCCTCTCTGTGAAGGCATTACTATCAGCGTCGAAGATAAGTGATATAAGTAGGTATTCACACAATGTGCATCTCCACTTAGGTGTGACAGGACCATAATGTACTTTTGGAGGGATTGTTTTACATAATTGCAACCCCAAGCATGTCTCATTATCTATTGTTTGGGAACACACCTGTGTCAGGGGTCTTACAAGATCTGTATAAATACATTGCACACAAAGTTATCAGAGGGATTCCTACCAGATGCTATCAACTCTATCTATGCTACACGTCGCCTTGATGCAGACCCAGCCTTCGTGCCCATGGAGTCTGACCTAGAAGCCTCATTCCAAGGTAACAAGAATTGGGGGTACTTCTTATGGACATGGTACTGGCAGATTAGGTTTATCACATCTACCTCTCATTAGATTAGAGATTGGGATCTCCATGCTAGTGTTCTATGGTTTTTGCACATCTCATGTTTATTGCAAGATAGTGGGGGTCTTTGTATTCTCAAATCTCATTTTCACAGTTATGATTCTTGCACTGTGCATTATCCTACTCATTGCAGCTCGTGCATTTTATTACAGATTGCAGAATTGTTAGTAAATATATTGAAAACCTTCCTGCATCTCCTTCATTGCTTGTGTGTGACTGAGACTTGTTGCTCATGTGAGAAAAGGGTAATCTCCATTCCACTATGACTCCCCTGAGATGTCACATTCTAGAGTCCATGCGTAAAGGCTGCCAGAAATCACCTTTCACTGTTTGGGTTTTTGGTGAGGTACTGTTTGTGAGCCGGGAGGGTTGGCCCGACAGTTGCGACTTGTTGTAGGATCACAACCCATGCCTAAAGTTGTGTAATACATCCTTTTAAAAAGAAATCTGAAAATGTTTTGGCATTTTTCTTGTTAAAAAAACTAAGGGCCTTATTATGACCTTGGCGGATGGGATACTCCATCCCAAACATGATGAATATCCCGCCCGCTGTTTTATAAGTTCCACAGGATATTATGGAACCAGTAATACTGCGGACGGGGTATCCGCCACACTTGAGACAGAGTATCCCATCTGCCAAGGTTGTAATCATGCCCCAAAGATATATTCATACTCAGGTATTGAATGTAATGGCTGGATATTAATACACTTCCCCACCCAATACCCATAATTCCCTTACATTCCATGCCGTAAAATGTATATAAAACCCTTTGAAAATGTGTATTTCCTTTTTTTCAATTCAATTTACAGTTTATTATAAATGTATTATAAATTATTTTAAGGTATTAAAATTAATACCTGATTTTTTAAATACTTCCCCACCCAATAACCCTATATCCCACACAATCCGTGCCTGAAGGCATATGTTTTTCCCTGACAAAAATAAAAAATATATAACAATAACAACAAAAAACAAAAAACAAATATAAACCATATACATACCAATACACAATCCCACAAAAGGCAAAGAGTGGTAATGGCATTTGCGTTGTAATGGTTGCATTGTAACAGTAGTTCGTGGTATCGTCCGCGTTTTAATGGCTGTTTCCCTATTTACATTAGTTAGGCATTTCTTTTATCAGTTTGGGATGTTATCACCGTTGACACACAGTTTCTGTTCAGCTTGAATAAAGAGCTGGATGCTAATTGCACTTCATGTCTAGAGTTGAAGAACCGCCTTCAATACACCAGATGGCCAGTATCTAAAAATGTTTTCGAAATAAGCACAGATATGTCCTCAAATTAAACACTTGCAAACATGAGATATTTGTAACTACAAATTGCCCATTAGATACCAATTTACTGGACTGGCCTCATGAAACTATCATATTATGTCTAGTACTGATGAAAGCAGTGGCAGTGTGCAACCTTGGTATTACTGTTAATTCGAAACTCTACTTAAATATCAAGTATCAAATGTTGCTAATGAATATTGTTTGCGGTTCAAAACTATAAGGTTACTACTTTTTCTAGAGGATAATCTTCACACTTCTGTAATGAATGCACTCGTTCAGTCTATGTTCGATTGTGGCAGTGCCATAACCCTTGCTTCTATGTATATCTAACTGACCAACTACACTTTATTGAAAATGCAGAAGCCAGTTTAGTTACTGAGACCTTGGGAAGAGCTCATATAACTCCAGTTTTGTGTAACCTGTATTGGTTGTCTGTCAATCCAAATATAACCCTTTAGGCTTTAGTTGTGCACACAGCTCTTCAACAAACAATCACAGGTTCCTTGCAGAAAACCTTTGCTGTCATCCTGTTCTCACCGCTTGGACTCTCCATATTTACTTGTCATTACTGGAACTGCTACAGTTAACAGCTGTATTTCACAGCCGCGTTGGAGAAACATCACCGACACCCTGTGCCTGAGCGATAGGCAAACTAGCCCGCACAGGCCGATCCCCGCGCAGCTCCCGTGCTAGGTAATGGCATGAGAGCAGCACGGGAATTGCACAGGGAATCTTTCATGCTGCCTCAGGAACTGCTGGTACCAGGAAGCAGAGGAGCGCTGGACGGCTGGCAGCACCAGGTAAGGTGCATAATAACTCCCCCGTGCTCTCGCCCTCCCTGTGCCCCCTCCACCTGCCCACCACTTATAATTCATGTCGGCCACTGTTGATATCACAAAATCAGAAAGGTGACTTGTTAAATTCTGCAACAAAACTGGTTCTGTATTGCGCTCCTTGCACAGTGTTTTGCTAAGTTGTGATCCACTAAAGCTAAAAACAGTGTTGTTTTGTTGAATTAGCCAGTAGACGGTTGGGTGATGGGGCAAGTGAAGCAAATCCACGATTGCTCGAAGCAGAATCAAGTAATTACAGGGCATATGCATGTAAGGGGAGACATTTAACTGCCTTCTAAATGATGATAGGCAGTTTTAATTCTCATTGGCTAAATAACAAAAGTGATAAGTGGCCGCAAAAAAGATCTCTTACAACCAGCATTTTACCTCTTGGAACTGACAATGAACTACAGATGTGGAAGGTGAGGAAAAAGAGACCACAGAAAGAGGGGACCACAAAGAGACCAAGCAGGTTAGAAAAGACAGGAAATGTGCTACCTTACCTAGTAAGGGGATGGACATAGAAGGTAAAGGAAGAAGACAATAGAATGGTCAATGGGAAATTAAGAACAAGCATTGGCAAAGCCAATAGGTCTTGTCTATGGAAGAGGTATAGACATTGCAAATGTGTTTAAGCCATGTTGTACACCAGCGCGGCTGCTGTTCAGCATGTTCAAAGATTAGTGGCATGGAGAAGAGTGGTGTGGAATGTTGTGGAGTGGAATGGTGAAGAGTGGAATAGAGTACTGTAAAGTGAGAGTGGCAGGGAGAGTCATGCATTGAAGTGGCATTGTGTGGAGTCACGTAGAGTGGCATACACTGGAGTGGCAGAGAGTAGAGTGGACTGGCATAGAGTGTTGCAGAGTATAGTGGTGTACAGTGCAGTGGCATTGGATTCAGAAGCTTACAATGCAACGTCATACAGTCGAGTGACGCAGAGTAGAGTCGTGCAGATTAGAGTGGCACAGATTACAGTGGAGTGGTGTAGAGTGCAGTGGCGTAGAGTAGAGTGACAGAGTGGTGCAGAGTGGAGTGGCATAGAGCTGAGTGATATGGAGGGCAGTGGCACAGAGTAAAGTCGGGTGGCATGGAGTGCAGTGGCTTAGAGTGGTGCAGAGTAGAGTAGCATAGAGTGGCGCAGAGTAGATTATAGTGCCATGCATTGCAGTGGGATAGAGTGGAGTAGTGCGAAGTAGAGTGGCATAGAGTTCAGTGGCAGAAAGTGCAGTGTTGCAGAGTAGAGTGTCAGAGTGCAGTGGAGATAAGTGGCAAAGAGAGCAGTGGTCGTAGACTAGAGTGCTGAGTAGAGTACAGTGGTTTAGAATACAGTGACAGAGTGCGCTGTGGAGAGTGCAAAGGCATTGAGTGCAGTGGTTAAGAAAGGAGTGGCATAGAGTGCAGTGGCATACAGTAGGTTGTTTCATAGTGGAGTGAAGTGGTGTAGAGTTGAGAGGTGCAGGACAGAATGCATTTGCATAGAGTGGCACAGAGTGTTATGGTGTAGAGTGCAGGGGCATAGAGTTGAGTGTTACAGAGTAAAGTGCAGTGGCATTGAGGATATTGGCATAGAGTGCAGTGGCATAGAGTTCAGTGTTACAGAGTGTCATAGAGTACAGCGGCGTACAGTGGAGTTGTGCAAAGGAGTTTGGTGTGGCCTAGACTGGAGTGCAATGGCGAAAACTGCAGTGGTGTTGAGTGGCGAAGTGTGCATTGCCACAGAGTAGAGTGGTACAGGGTAGAGTAGAGAGGCGTAGCATGAAGTGGAGTAGAGTGCAGTGGCATAGAGAGGAGTGGTGCAGAGTGCAGTGGCGTGGAGTGGAGTTTTCATGGCGTGGTAGCACACAGCCATTACAGACAACACATTTTCAATTGGAATGATCATTACATTTGCACAGACATACTGGTTGACTAACAAAACGAAACAGTGCACAGACGAAAATGTGTGGAAATTGCATCGCCTAGTTTATTGATTCATTTTGATCACAGTAAAGTATTTGTTTCCAACATGCTTCAGAAATAACAAAAAATGTGCACCTTTGTGCATTCATAATTCTAATATATTCTGAAATATTTATATAATTCATTTAAATGGTGCTGTGTGCTAGAAGAATTTTGTCACATAAATCCTCTCACTTTAAAGTCATAAAAGAAGGATAAACAAGCGTTCTTTGAATACAGCGCCTGACATTTGACCTGTATTTGAATGTACAGCAAATGTGACAAGACAAACACAGGATTTACGGCCCTTTTACAGAAAATAACCACTTGGAAGGATTCTGTAAATAAGGTTATGGCAAGGTAAGGGCCAAACTCAAGCTGGTCAGTCTAAAACAAATACAGCCAGCAGGTGGGAAGCAAGAAAATGTGAGTTAGAAACCACAGAGTCAAAGGCAAATAATGGACAGAATTCATTCCAAGGTCAACTTTCTGAATGTCCCCAGGATGTCTTTAGCAAACCAGACAGCTCTGCTGTCTGGTAGGCTGTAACCCAAAACAAGTATTGGCAAAGCCAATAGGTTTCGCCTATGCAAGAGCTATTGGTTTTGCCACTATTTTTTAGCCATTTTTTACACCACTGTGTAAAGTGTAGAGTTCAGTGCCATGTAGTGGAGTGTCATGCAGTGTTGTAGAGTGCTGTGGAGTTTCATGGAGGGAGTAGAGTGCCATTGAGTCGAGAAGAGTTGTTTGGTGTAGAGTGAAGAAGAGCGTCATATGGAGTGAAGTAGAGTGTTGTGGAATTGAACAGTGTCGTGGAGTGGTGCAGTTGCATAGAGTCAAGTAGAGTGTTGTAGAGTAGATTCACAGTGGAGTGGCATAGAGTGGAGTACTGGTGTGGAGTAGTGTGTTGTAGAATAGAGTGGAGTAAAGTGGTGTGGAGTAGCTTCAAGGATTTGTGTAGAGCATCTTAGAATGGACTCGAGTTGTAGAGTGCAGAAGAGTGTTGTAAGGTGGCGTGGCATAGAGTGGAGTAGAGTATCAACCTGTTGAGTAGAGTTTAATGAAGTAGAGCATCAGAGTGGAGTGGAGTGGAGTGTCCTATAGTGGAGTAGAATGGCCTAGAGTGAAGTGGGTTAAAGTACAGTGGTGCAGAGTAGACTGGCATAGAGTGCAGTGATGTAGAGTATAGTGGTGTAGAGTGCAGTGGCATAGAGTGCGCAGAGTAGAATGAAGTGGCATAGAATATTTCAAAGTAGAGTGGAGTGTTTCAGGTTAGATTGGAGTGGTGCAGGGTAGAATGCAGAGGTGTAGAGTACAGTTGCAAAGGTGAGAGTAGTGTAGCAAGCAGGGACATGGCGTGCACTATTACAGAATAGATTACAATAGTTTGGAGTGATGCAGGGCGAGGTGGTGTACAGTGCAGTAGAGTGGCATATACTTAATGGTACAGAGTAGAGTGCACTGGAGTAGAGTGGTGCAGAGTTTAGTATCATAGAGTACGGTGGTGCAGCATAGAATTGAATGATGTAGAGTGCAGTAACATAGAGGCAATTGTGTAGAGTGGCGTAGCTTGCAGTGGCATAGAGTGAAGTGGTGTAGTTTAGAGTGGAATTGAGGTCAGTGGCGGAGTAGAGTGCTGTAGAGTGCAGTGACAAAGAGCAGAATGGCTCAGAGTAGAGTGGTGCAGAGAGTACAGTGGTGCAGAGTAGAATCAAGAGACTTAGAGTGCAATGGTGTGGAGTGGCGTAGCGTAGAGTGCAGAGTAGATTAGAGTGGCGCAGTATAGAATGCATTGGCACAAAGTTGAGTGAAGCAAAGTTCAGTGGCAGAGAGTGCAGTCTTACAGAGTAGAGAATCAGCGAGCAGTGGCACAGAGTAGAGTGGTGCAGAGCATAGGTGTGTACTGTGCAGTGGGGTAGAATGCAGTTTTATAGAGTGTTGCCGGGAAGAGTATAGTAGCATAGAGTGCAGGGGTGCAGAGTAGTTGGGGTGCAATGCAGTGGCATCGAGTGCAGTGGTGCATAGTAGAGTAGGGTAGGGTAGAGTGCGCTGGTCTAGAGGAGAGTGATGCAGAGTAGAGTACAGCAGTATAGAGTGAAGTGGCGTAGAGAGTGCTATGGTGCACAGTAGATTAGAGTGCCATAGAGTGCATTAGCATAGAGTGCAGAAGAGTATTGTACAGTGCAGTGTTGCAGAGTAGAGTGGCATCGAGTGCAGTGGCATAGATTGGTGCAGAGTAAAATGACAGAGTGAAATGTGTAGAGTGCAGTGGCATAGATTCTTGCAGATTAGAGTGGCGTACAGTCCAGTGGTGCAAACTAGATTGGTATAGAGTGTAATGCTTTGCGTAAAGTGGTGTAGAGCACATTTGCATTGAGTGCAGTGCCAGAGTGTAGTGCTGTAGAATAGAGCAGTGTCAAGTGGTGCAGGGTAGATTGCAGTGCCATACATTACAGTGGTGCAGAGCAAATTAGAGTGGGTTAGAGTCGACTGGCGTAGAGTGCAGTGGTGCACAGTGGGTTAGAGAGAACTGATGAGATTGCAGTGGTGTAGAGTCCAACTATGTAGAGTATTAGGTTATAGTGCTTTGGCGTAGAGTGTACTACAATGGCGCAGAGTAGAGGGGCACAGGGAGTGCAGGGGGTGCAGAGAGTGCAGTGTTACGGAGTAGACTGTCGTAGAGTGCAGTGGTGTATAGTAGAGTGGCATAGAGTGCATTGGCATCAAGTGTAGTAGTGGAGAGTGGTGCAGCGTAGAATGGTACAGAGAGCAGTGGCATGGGGTACAGTGTTGCAGAGCAGGATAGAGAGGCATAGAATGTAGTGATGTAGAGTACAATGGCCTAGAGTGCAGTGGCATATAGTGTTGCAGACTAGAGTATAATGGCATTAAGTCCAGTGGTGCAGAGTAGATTGGTGTAGAGTGCAGTGACTTAGAGTGCATTGGTTTTGAGTAAAGTAGTAAAAAGTGCTTTGGTGTACATTGCAGAGTAGACTGCTGTGGTGCAGGGAGGAGTGTCTCAGAGTAGATTGTTTCAGAGTGGAGTGGTGCACGGTAGAGTACCATGGCGTAGAGTGCAGAGTAGGTTAGAGTGGCGCAATGTAGATTGGCATAGAGCGCACTGGCCTAGAGTGGAGTGGTACAGCATAGAGTGCAGTGGCAACGAGTGCAGTGATGCAGAGTAGAGTGCAGTAGCGTACAATGCAGTGGCAAAGAGTGCAGTGATGCAGAGTGGAGTGCATTGGCATAAGTGCAGTGGCAAAGAGTGCAGCGATGCAGAGTAGAGTGCAGTGGCAAAGAGTGCAGTGATGCAGAGTAGAATACATTGGCATACAGTGCAGTGGCAAAGAATGCAGTGATGCAGCACAGAGTGGAATGGTGCAGAGTGCAGCAGCACATACTAGAGTAATGTGGTTAGAGTGCATTTGCAAAGATTAGACTGGAGTGGTGCAGAGTAAAGTGAAGAGGGGTAAAGTGGAGTATGCATGGCGTGATAGCGAACTGCCATTACAGAAACACATCTTCAATTGAAACTGCAGAGACGTTCAGGTTTACTGATAAAAGTATACATCACACATTATACTGTGCAGAATTTATGTAAACTATACAACAAATAAGACAGACAGGCCAACATTAGTCATAATAAGCATTTAGGCCCTCATTATAACATTGGCGGTAAAAACCGCCTACCGCCATGGCGACGGCCGCCAAAAGACCGTCGCCACGGCTACCAGCCGTCTGCCATAGTATGATAACAGCCGGATTTCCGCCACAAGAATGGCGGAAATCCGGCTGTGGTCATACTGGAAGATGGCGGCAAGGTGGCGCTGCTACCACCAGCACCGCCACACCAGTAGACCGCCGTCAGCTATATTATGACAAATAATACGGCCTGGCGGTGTCCTGCTGGCGGGCGCTGCTGGCAGTAGCAGCGCCCCGTCCCGTCTCCTGCCAGAGGACCCCCTGGATCCAGGTAAGTCGGGTCTCCAATAGGCGAGGGGGATGGGGGGTGTTTTGTGTGTGGGTGTGTGTGAATGTATGTGTGTGCGTGAATGCAGGGGGTGGTGAGCATTGAATGCGTGTGTGCATGCACGGATGTGTGAGTGCGAGAAAGTTGTGAAATGTGAATGCGTGTCTGCGTGTATGTTTGGAAGTGTGTGCTTATGTGTCTGTGATTGGATGTATGCATGCGTGTATGTATGGCTGAATGAGTGTGTGTATGTGTGTGTGTGTGTGTGTGAAGGGGGCGTGGATGTAGGGAGGGTAGGGGGTTTGGAGAGGTGGGGGGAGAGGGGTATCTGGAGAGGTGGGGGTGACCCCTATTAGGGACAGGGAAGGAATTCCCTTTCACTGATATGGCCTACTGCCGTGGTTCTTGTGGCTTTACGAACGCCAAGAAAACCAAGGCGGCAAGGCGGCACAATGGGGGCCGCGGGGCTGGAGATGGATATCTCCAGCCCAGCGGCTGTTACCACCGTGGCGGTCAGAGTGGTACATTGGCGGGTTGGCTTCAGTCAACCCGCCAATGTCATAATGTGGCAGTAAGTACCGTCAGCCTGTTGACGGTACTACTGCCACATTATCGCCGACCGCCGGGGTCGTAATAACCTCCTTAGTCCTGTTTAGCACAGCTCTATGTTAATTTCAGTTTTTCTCCTGATGCCAGTTTTTCATATTTGCCACAGTAAGCCTTGGTTAGTGTCGTAATTGGGGGCCCCTAAACACAGGCACAGCAGTAGCACAAAACAAAAATCAATCGTTAAGCAGTGAGGATGAAAAGCTGCACAAGGTGTCCCAAGCCTCTGATTGCTCACAGACGTTGCCTATCACTGAAATAGGAAGCAGGCGCAGTTCAGAGTTTCAAGGCACACGTCTCTTTGACTCGCACTGTGATGGCTGAGCGCCATTTAAAGTTTGACTTTGAGGAACAACACATTCCCTCTAATGCAGCAAAAGAAGAAATATCACATGGAAAAAAATATATTACTGTTTCCACAGCATTTCAGACACTTTGAGCAAACGCACCACGTTTGGGTAGCACAGAGAAGTCTGCGCTGCAGTACTACAGAAGTGTTATTAAACGTGCCATGTCTGTGTGTGGTGTGGTGTTTGAGAAGGCTCCATGAGGAAAGTAATCAGCATTCCTCTTACCTGTAAATGCTCTCACTTTGAAGTCAGGGTAAGCAAAGTAAACACCAAACTCCCTGGAAGACCCAGCTTAACATTTGACCTTTGTCTTTGAATGCCCAGCAAACATGACAGTGACAAGGTAAGAAACAAGATTTAAAGGCCTATTTACAGAAAACGAGTTCATGGAACGATTCAAAAAGCACAATTTCGGCAAAGGGAGGACATGAACCTGGAGAGACTAAAGTAAATAAAGCCAGCAAATAGAAACCATGAAAACGTGAGTTATAAACTGCGAAGCCATAACAAGCAGTGGGCGGAATGCATTTCTAGGTAAACTTTCTGAAAGTCCCCAAGATGACTGTTATACCTGTCAGCCTTTGGCATGGTTTCTCCTGTCTTTGTGTCTTCTGACCTGTTTTGATCCTGTGCTGAATGTCGTTTTTTCTGGCTTTAGAACTTTGAACACTTTACCACTGTTGACCAGTGCTAAAGTGCAAGGGTTTTCTGTCTAAATTGTATTGGTAATTGGTTTATCCATGATTGGCATATTTGATTTACTAGTAAGTCCCTCGTACAGTACACAGTGTGTGCCAAGTGCCTGTAAATCAAATGCTACTAGCGGGTCTGCAGAACTGATTGTGCTACCCACATGAGTAGCCCTGTAAACATGTCTCAGACCTGCCACTGCAGTGTCTGTGTTTGCAGTTTTGAACTGCCAGTTCGACCTGGCAAGTGCACCCACTTGGCAGGCACAAACATTCCCTTTTAATACATGTAAGTCACTCCTAAGGTAGGCCCTGGGAAGCCTTAAGGGCAGGGTGCAATATATTCAAAAGGTAGGACATGTACTAGTGTGTTTTACATGTCCTCATAGTGAAATGCTGCTAAATTAGTTTTTTGCTATTGGAAGGCCTATTGTTCCCATAGGTTAATATGGGGATTGCCTTGAAATATCTTTTATGTGTAATTTCCCATTGAGAGCAGATAGAAATATGGAGTTTGGGAGTCTCTGAGCTCACAATTAAATAATGCATTTTTTGGTGAGGTTGGTTTTTAAATTGTAAGTTTGAAAATGCCACTTTTAGAAAGTGGGAATTTTACTGCTTAGCCATTCTGTGCCTCTGCTTGTCTGCTGGAATACACGTCTGGGTCAGGATGACAGCTGGGCTAGTTCTGAATTCACTCCAGACAGTTACATAAAGAGAGCAGAGGTATGCCATGCATATCCTGATGGGTCTACCTGGGCGAGATTGGTGGGAGGAGCTGGCACTTGCACCTGAATGGGGCTGTGCCTGTCCTCACAAAAAGCAGTCTCCAAACCCCCCGGAGTGTGTCTGGAGCCAGGGCCAAAAAGGCAGGGTCTTGTGCACTACAGAGCCTTTCATTTGAAGTTTGCATATTTCAAAAGCAAAAATGAGTATAAGTATTGGGCCTCTGAGACCACAACTTCAGAACACTTCTGGAGAGGACATTCTGCCAAGAAGAGCTAGATGCCGTAGGAGGGACAGACACTCTGCCTGTTGTTTTGCTGCGCTGCCTGCTGCATGCTGCTTCTATCCTGGGAGTGAAAGGACTCAACTTTGCTTTCCACAACCTGCTTTCCAAGGTTCTCCAATGACTTAAACTGAGCTTGCCTCCTGTTAGACCCCTCAGGGACAAAGACGTCATCTGCCAACACCTGGACTTTCTTACTTAGAGTCCTGACTTGCTGAGTGGTGCCAAATTCAGTTCCTGTGCACTTGGAAGTGTGCTCTTGTGAAACCAAGAAGAAACCAACTGCATCAACTCCAGAGTGACTTCGGAACGACACTGCTGTCTGAATCCATGCCGCTGCTGCACCAGGAGCCGTGGTCCCCGCTGAGTGCAATGGCTGTCACTGTTTGCATGTCTCTTACCACTGTAGTCTGCAAGTCTCGGGGCACCACCTGGTTTTTTGCATGTTCTGGATTGGCCAAGATAAGGGTGACCCCTCCCAGTAGCCACGGTGCTGCTGACAATACTACACCAAGTAGGCCATACCCTCCAGAAGGTGTCCCTTAGGAAAAAAACAAAATATGGGAAAAAAACTCAAACTACAGGAACTCCTGAAATAAGGCAAAAAGAGAAACAGTAAGAACTAAGAATCAGGAACAATAAAACTGCTGAAAAAAACAGGACAGAGATCCAGAATAACTGGGAGCAGGAGCAAGGATCACCAGGAGCAAGAATCACCTCCAGGACGGAAGTGTTTGCCACGCAAGGAAAGGAAGACCTTCTGTGTTTTTATGCTACCAAACAGGAAGTGACATGCAGGAAGAACTAATGATACCATCTTGGATTGGGAAAACCACATATAGATGAATAGATAAAATGGCATGTCAGAAAAGGAAGTAAGCAATGCATGCAGGGAAGGAACCACAGACAACTGGGAAAAAGAGAATATGGCCATAAGAAGAAAAATGGAAAAGACAGAAAAAAAAGAAGACAGTAAGGATTCCAGCATAGCAGGTAAGAGAAGAAACTTACAGGGGCTGCCAGCGAACGTGGCGCAGCCCGGACCCTAAGAGAGGACACACGGGCCATGCAGCAGCTGAGAAAACAGGTTGTAGCCCAAAGAATGGGCCAAAGAATGGCCCACAGCAGGACCGGCCACCCGAAACGCGGACCGCTGATCTGACCTTGGCCCACGAGTGGGGCGCTGCAGGAACCCACGATGTCACAGTAGGCTCCCCCCCTCGAAGCTCCGAGCTTGTCCAGAAAAGGTTGAAAAAAACTGCAAATGAAGCGGGGAGCGTGGACAGAGGATGCATCCTCCCAGGAACAATCCCTAATGGGGTAGCCTTTCCAGTGAATTAAAAACTGGAGACGCTTGCGGAAAATGCAGGAGTCACAAATTTCCTGTAACCAAACGAGGAGGAGGGCATTGGGCATGCCTGTAATATGGATCAGGAACAAAAGGCTTAAGTTGAGAAACATGAAATACTGGATGAACTTCCCAGGTCTGTGGTAAATGAAGTCACACAGAAACTGGATTCAACACAATAATCTAGAGGGTCCATAGTAACGGGCTTGCATTTATTGTGGGACAAACGAAAAGGCAGAAATTTAGAAGAAAGCCATACTTTATTCTCCGGCTGGTATAATGGTGCAGTACTACGTCGGGTATCAGCTACTCTTTTCATATAACTTTTTGTAGCCAGAAGATGGGTACGTATCATCTCTTGTATATGGTGGAGTCGTCGAGCAAGTGAGGTACCACTGGGACTGTAGATTGTTCACGAGTGACATTAGGATAAGCTGTAGGATGGAAACCATCCGTACAAAAAAAAGGTGTGGATCCTGTTGCACTGTGGACTGTATTATTATAGGAAAACTCAGGTAATGGGAGATACGAGGACCAGTTGCTTTGCGTGGCATTACAAAAACAGCGTAGGCACTGTTGTAGCCCCTGATTTAGACATTCTGTCTGACCATTGGTCTGTGGATAGAATCCAGATGATAGAGGTTGCTCTATGTGTAAAGACTTACAAAAAGCTTTCCAAAAACTTGACACATATTGGGGTTCTTGATCAGAAATGATTACTTGTGGGAGGCAGAATATATCTTGCATGAAGATTTGGCTCCTTTCTTTAGCGGTAGATAATTTCTTCAAAGTCGTAAAATGAGCCATCTTGGTAAACCAGTCAACAGTTACCATTATGGTGTGGTGTCCTGTAGAAGATGGCAAAGAACATAAGAAATCTGTAGACAACGTATGCCACGGAACGGATGGAACAGGCAAGGGCATCAATAAACCTGCTGGCTTAGTTTGGAGTGTCTTGGTTTGAGCACACATTAGACAAGAGGTTACATATGTTTCGACATCTGCCCTTAGAGTAGGCCACCAAAAGGAACGAAGGAGCAGTTCCCTGCGTGTTCTTGATTCAACTGTGTCCAGCAATAGGAGAGTTGTGATACATCTGCAAAGCTTCTTTTTTAACTCTTTTAGTAGGTAAAAACAAGGTGTCTTGGTTATAGTAGTATCCTTAATTCTTTTGTAATTGAGGACCCATAGTGTCCCACTTTTCAAGAGGAAGATATTGCTATTCTGATTTCTCACGATCAAGAAAGGATTGTAAGACTCCAATTATTCGACATGGCTCTATTATATGTGGAGAAGAATGAATCGTACTTTCTGGGTAACAGCGTGATAAAGCATCTGCCACAAGGTTCTGGGATCCAGGTATGTATGTTACAACAAAGTCATACTGACTGAAAAAGAAAGCCCATCTGGCCTGCCGACTGTTTCGACAATGAAAGCTGCAGAGGCATTGTAGATTACAGTGATCAGTTCTGACTTCAAATACTTCCTTAGTACCCATCAGAAAGTGCTTCTATTCTTTGCAAGCAGCCTTTAAAGTGAGCAATTCCCTTTCCAATACAGAATAATTGTGTTCTGCATTCTGTGCAAGACAGGATGCTCCAAGCCATCGTCATCTTGTCTTTGTAGCAACACTGCTCCAATGGCTCTGTCAGACGCATCAGTGACCACCATGAATTTCCTTGTCGTGTCAGGGTGGTGTAATATCAGAGCTTGGGTAAAGGCAAGTTTAAGACTTTGAAAAGCTGTTTCCGCATTCTCAGTCCAAGTAAAACCCTTCTTTAGGTGTTCTTTTTTGATGGTCTGGGTAATAAGGCCTTGTTGTTGGGCAAAGTCTTTTATGAATTGTCAATAAAAGTTGGACAGACCTAGGAAGCACTCAGTTTCCTTAACAGAAGCAGGAGAGGACCAGTCAAGAATGACTTGTACCTTTTCTGGGTCTATGGCTATGCTGACTTGATTGATGCGGAAACCAAGATATTGTACCTTGGTCTTGTTGAACTCACATTTTTGAGGTAGAAGTATAGATTATTCCTTCGGAGTCTTTCTAAAACCTGAAGGACATGCTTTGTATGTTGTTCAGGATAACGAGAATATACTAGAATGTCATCTAGATATATTACAACACTTTGATTCAAAAGATCGGAGAACACAGATTCCATAAATCTTTGGAATATGGATGGTGCGTTGGTCAGGCAAAAAGGCATAACACAGTATTCAAAATGTCCCAAAGGAGTACGGAAGGCTGTTTTCCATTTGTCTCCTTCCTTGAGTTGTAAAAGATTATAGGCACCCCTCAGATCCAATTTTGTGAATCTTTTGGCTCCTTGGACTGCTTCTAACATATCCTTAATAAGGGATAGGGGATACCCATCCTTGATGGTAATCTTATTTAACTCTCAAAAGTCAATACTGGGGCATAGATCCTTAGTCTTCTTTGACACAAAGAAGAGAGGAGCTCCAGCTGGCGACGTTGAGGGAGCACTCAATCCAATCTGTAAGTTGTCTCCTATGTATTCTCTAAGTACCTTCTTTTCTTGATCAAACAAGGAATACATCCTTCCAAATGGAACCACTTCCCCAGGTATCAAGGGAATGGCACAGTCATATACCCGATGTAGGGGTAAAATAGGCTTCTTAGGTTTCTGGAACACGTCAGAGTATTCTTGATAACAACTAGGTACCCCTTGGACCATGTTGATGGTACAACCCGCTTCTTTGGGGGTAATGATTGAACCCTTAGGGGACCAATAAGAGACCATCGAACAACAATGTTGTTGACAAAACTGGGATGAGAGCGATATAGTTCTTGTCTCCCAATTAATATATGGATTGTGCTGTGTCAACCAAGGAATGCCCAAAATCATAGTATGATTAGAAGAAGATATGAAGCCAAATGTAATGTATTCCTGATGTTTTCAGAATTGCAAACAAAGGGTAGGAGTGGTATCAACCACTGGTCCAGAAGTTAGAGGGGAGCCATCAATTGTTTGGACATTGTCTGGCATCTTTTTAGGAACACAAGTTATTCCTTTTTCTTTAGCCCAAATCTCATCCAAATACATTCTACTTGCTCTGCAATCCAAAATTGCAAACACTTGTTCTTCTTGATTATTTGAGCACTGCTGGATAACTGACAATATAAAAAGAGCTGTGGTATTTTCTTTTGAAGAGCATATAGAAGGTATCTTAACACCACCCCTCCCCTTCCTTCTCACAGGAGATGGGAGTTGGCGTTGCACGAAGGTGTGGAAGGACGGCTAGGACACAGTCGAATCAAGTGACCTGCCTTGCCAGAATAGAGACACAGGTGTCTGTTTTCTTGTTCTGTTTCACATAAGGGTCCATGAACAACATCTATTTGCATGGGCTCTTCTTCTGTGGAAGCTTGGTTCTCTGACCGACTTTCATCTGAGCGACGTACAGTGGAACAAGATACTCCTGACTGGGACTGCACCCGGATCTTCCGTTTCTCCATCTTTCATTCTCAGAAATGATAATCTATGTTTAGCACTAGATCCATCAGTTCTTTCAAAGAATCTGCTTGAGTAGAATGCACCAATTCATCCTTTATTTCGTCTCATAGTCCTCGACGGAAAAGAGTTACAAAAGTGTGTTCCACCCAAGTGGTTTCAGCCGCCAACTGCTTGAAACAGGTTATATAATTCAGGACATCCTGATCGCCTTGTTGTATATCACATAAAGCTTCTTCAGCAGCTGCCTCCAGTCCGGGTCATTCAAACATCTGTTTAAAGGCCTTAATAAAGGCTGAGTAGTTAGACAACAATGAGTCTTCAATGGCTACCAAGGGAGTCACCCAAGCTAGGGCTGGGCCAGACAGGGCGCTGATCAAATATCCCACTTTGATCTTATCTTGTGTAAACTGGGTGGGTCAAAATGCAAACAATACCGTTAAAGAATCAAGGAACTCCTTTAATTTATTAGGATCTCCAGAATAGCGTGGTGTTGAGGCTGATCCAGAGGGTGTATCGATGGACTGAGAAACCAGAGCTTGCCGAAGTGCTGTATTCTCAGCATGCAGTTGTTGTAACTCCTGGGCTGGTAGTTGTACGGTGTGAAGCATGGATTATGTGGTTTCTATGATGTTTTCGGTAGGTTCTTCCATGGTTCTAGAGCAACGCTGAATCTTTTGGCTTTGCTATCTGTCATGGTTTGCACATCTATTACCGCTGTAGTCTGCAGGTCTCAGGGCACCACCTGGTTTCTTGCTTGTTCTGGATTGGCCAAGATAAGGGCGGCCCCTTCCAGTAGCCACAGTGCTGCCGACAATACTCCGGCAAGCATGCCCTACCCTCCAGAAGGAGTCCCAGAGGAAAAACCCAAAATGTGGGAAAAAACCTCAAACCACAGGAACTCCGGAAATAAGGCAAAAAGAGAAACAGTAAGAACTAGGAATCAGGAACAATAAGACTGCTAGAAAAAACAGGACAGAGATCCAGAATAACAGGGAGCAGGAACAAGGATCACCACCAGGACGAAAGTGTTTGAAACGCAAGGAAAGGAAGACCTTCTGTGCTTTCATACTACCAAACAGGAAGTGACATGCAGGAAGAACTAATGATACCATCTCGGATTGGGAAAACCACATAGAGATGAATAGAGAAAATGCCATGTCAGAAAAAAAGTAAGCAATGCATGCAGGGAAGGAACCACAGACACCTGGGGAAAAGACAATATGGCCACAAGAAGAAAACGGAAAAAGAAGAAAGAAAAAAGAAGAAAGAAAAGGATTCCAGCATAGCAGGTAAGAGAAGAAACTTACAGGGGCTGCCAGTGAACGCGGCGTGGCTGGGAGCCCAAGAGAGGACCCACGGGCCACGCCATGGCTGTGGAATCAAGTCGTGGCCCAAAGAACGGCCTGCGGCAGGACTGACTACCCGAAAACGCAGACTGCCGATCCGACCAGGCCCGCGAGTGGGACGTTGCAGAAACTAGTTATTTCACAATAACATGCGACCGATGCTGCTGCAGTGCCTCCAAAGTCCCCCACAGCGTGAGTACTGAGTGCCGTGACCCCGACATCCTGGACACCTGACTCTGACCCTGCTGCAGCACCTGTGGCCCTGTGGTGTGATTGTGACATCGCAAAGTCATCACCGCACGTCTTGACATGCTGGATTCATCAACCCCGCCGAATCATAAGGAACCAACGCTTCGCCACCGGCGCCGCATCACCTCCCCAGCAACAGTAATGAACCAACACCTCACAACTGTGCTGCCTGGTAGGCTGCAACCTAAAAAGAAGAAAGCCACTAAGATATATTGCCTCCAATTAATCCAATTTCTTGAAACCTTATCTCATATACCAAAGACAACATAGGGCTGACTATGTCTGTGATTCTTAGACTCATAAGGTCTTTCATCTTCTGAAAGAATGGTTTATCACTGTATGTAAACTCCTACTTCGTGACCTTGGCCTTCCATTCATCTTTGAGGATGATGCCTTTCAGTGTGCTATAAGAGTCATGTTGCTTTAAATTAACACTGTCAATAATGAAACCCATCCAGTAGCACACTACCTCAGATATTAAATTCGGCAGAGAAAGATACTACTTTTAAGAAACAGCTAATAGCAACAAAAGACTCTTGACACATGGAGACAGCTTATTGCTGGGTCCCACCATATCCTAATTGTAATTACAGTTTACCCTAAATTGGGGTTTTTGTTTCTCAGCTAGTGCAACAAACCAAAGATAGGCGTCTTGGATATACATGTTTTCTAGGTTATTTTTTTGTGTATCAGTCTGGTGAGGTACCTTCAGTGCTTAATTTGTAAAAGAATAATTGTCATGGTTGAAGATTTTTCTCAGAAGCCTGTGGTTGGTGCTATCGAATGTCAGGTGTGGCAAATACTCAAGCTGCATAGCTGTGATTTTACCACATATCTTTTTAATCCTCCACCAGACACACTCCCTGCCTCTTTACCTTACTCCCTGCTTTATTTCCTGTTCACTGTTTTTCTGTCTTTCGCTTCCTACTTTTTCCCCTCTGTTCGGGTTTTCTCTCTCTTTCTCTGAGTCAAAGTCTGATGAGGAAAAATAATTGCTGGTCCCCAAAAATGAGCACTGGTAGGCCACACATGGATCCATCAGCTCAAATTAAGCACTAGTACCTCCAACACTAAGACTTTGTTTCGTGCTTGTCAAAATATCAGGTCTCATTAAATCCACAGTAAAATGATACTATGGACGCGGTTACTGACTTACTCCTACACAGAGGTTCCTAATTGGTAACACGGTTTTAGAAGGCAGTTAGACATCTAGTTGAGATGTATACAGTACCTGAAACGGCCCAAAATATGTTTGGTCCCTGACCTCCCTGGTTAGATTTTCTGCAGTCATTAGAGCCTGGCAGCAAGCTAGGGCTCTGCAAAACTGGGAAAGCAGAGAGCGGACTCTCCAACTCTCCTGTTAACATAGTTTACAAGTTACAAAGACTGACCACAATCAAGGTTACATCAAACCTGTCAGATAATCTGCAGGACAAATTTAGACAACTTGTTTATCTGATAGAGATTTCTAGACGCAAATTCCTTACCTTTGAATAGACACCCAAGCAATATCTCCCCAAAGGTGGGTCTGTGAGACAAATGCTAGACCAAATAGTCATGCAGGACCAAAGGCAAAGTGCCCACCCCAACGGACCTGATTGTCCAGGCAGTGGTGCTTTGTGAACCTGTGCAACGAGTTCACGTTGCTGCCTGACATATGTCCTGGACTGGAACTCCATGTGCTTAAGCAAAGGATGCAGCTTTGGTCTTGTGGACTGAGCATGACAACCTTCAAGGGGTTGTTTTTTTGCCAGTGTGTAGCAGATCTTAATGCAGAGCATGATCCAATGGGAGATGGTCTGCTTCTGCACTGCCTTTCCCTTCTTTGCTCCAACATATTGCACAAATAGGTGGTCATCTACCAGGAAATGTTGAGTGCAGTCAGAGTGGAACAACAACACTCTTTTTAGGTCCAGACTGTGAAGTTGCTGCTCTTCCTTGGTGGGATGTGGCTGAGCATTAAAAGTAGACAAGGTCATGGATTTGCCTACATGAAAAGGGATGACAAGTTTAGGTAGAAAAGAGGCCTTAGTTCGCAGAACCAGCTTGTCTGGATGAAGGCTGAGATATGGAGGCTTTGATGATAAGGACTGGAGTTCACTAATCCTCCGGCAGATATTATGGCCATGAGGAAGGTCATCTTGATGGTAAGAAGCTTGAGGGGACATTTATGTAGAGGCTCAAAAAGAGCACACATGAGGAAAGTGAACACAAGATTAAGGTCCCACTTAGGCCTGATGAAGGGTGAAGGTGGAAACATATGTTGTAAATCTTTCAAGAATCTGTTAACAAGAGGGGATTTGATTTGAAGAGGGAAGTTGATCAGGCAGCCACAAGAAGGCTGAAATGGCAGAAAGATAGACCTTGAGAGTGCTCAGAACACAGCCCTGCTAGGCAAAACTGAGATTAAAGAAAATAATATGAGCAAGGGGAGCGGGGGGGCAATCTTTTTCTTTGTACACCATGCCACAAACGTGCACCAACAGTAGGCGTATAGAGCCTTTGTAGAGGGATGCCTGGCTGTCAAGATAACATTTCAGACTTCAGGCAAAAGGTAGAAAGCTGTAAGGTATCACCACTCAATCTCCATGCATGAAGAAGAAGCGTTGGCTGGTTCAGGTGGAGAGCCCTCCTCTGAAGAGCCTCCCGAAGGGGCAGTCTGACTAGAGGACTGATGGCCATGCTCAACAGCTCAGGATAACAAACTCTCCGAGCCCAGCTCGAAGCCACAAAGACGACTTGGGCCCAGTCATTTCTGACCTTCTTGAGAACTCTGGACAGGAGTGGTATGGGCAGAAAGGCTTAAAGGCAGCCTGAGCTCCTCTCAAGAGTAAAAACGTCTCCTAACAAGAGCAGCTTTAGAAACTCCAGCGTGCAGAACTGCTGACAGTGTGTGCTCTCTGTGGTGGGAAACAGATTTAACCAAGGCTCTCCCCACTGCCAAAAAAGTCTCCGCTACGCATCTTCTGCTGAGTACATCCACCAACTTGTTCAGAGAGTCCTCCAGGTGTTGAACCACCAGAGATATACCCTGATGTTCCAACAATGTCCAGAGGTGCAGGTCCTCTTGACAACATGTCCACAAATCTACCCCACCCTGTTTGTGGCAGTACCATGTATCAGTGATGTTGTCCTGAACACCTGCACTAGCCCTTCCCTCATGAAGGGTAAAAAGGCTTTCAATGCCAGTCAGATTGTCCGGAGCTCCAGCAGGTTGATGTGGAGACCGAATACCACCAGAGACCAAAGCCCTCTGATCTCCACCTCTCTCAGATGGCAGATCCATCCCAGGAATGACACATCTGGTGCTACTGTCAGATCTGGTTTGGGATGGGAGAGGGGTCTACTGCTGACCCAATTGCAGTTTGTTAGCCATCACTGCAATACTTTTGCAGCTCCCTCCGAGAACTATACCATGTCGGAGAGATTCCCCTGATGCTGGACCCACTGGAACTTCATGCCCAATGCAGAGCCTAAATATGCCAGGAGGAAAGAGTCACAAGCAGGTTGCAGGAGGCCATGAGTCCCAGCAGCCTCAGAGTCAGACTCACTGAAGTCCAGGATAGAGGCTGAAAAATTGGTACCATAGCCTAAATATCCTGGACTCACCATTCAGGAGGATAAGCCTGAAACTGCACCATGTCCAGAACAGCTCCAATGAAAAGACGCTTCTGAGAGGAAGTCAGGTGTGACTTCCACACATTTATAGTGAACCCCAGTGAGGGCAGGAGGTCCACCATAGTCTCGAAGTGACCGACAACTGCCTGGGGTGAGCTTGCGTTTAACAGCCAATCATCGAGATAGGGGAAGACTGTCACCCCTGATCGCCATACAGATGAGCTACAACCACTGCCTTCACCTTGGTGTACATCCAAGGGGCACTAATAAGGCCAAAGTTATGCATGGTGAACTGAATGTGCTCTTGGCCTATCGTTAGCACAGGTAACACCTGTGGGCAGGTTGGATGGTAGTGTTGGACTTACAGGATGCTTACTTTCACATATCTGTCCTGTCTTCTTGGCCCAGTGCAGACAGGTTTTGAGTGGGCGTGAGCATTTTGAATTTCTCCTTCTTGAGGAAGATGTTGACAGGGCACAGTTCTAGGATAGGATAAGCCCCCGTCCTTTTTTGACACTAGAAAGTAGCAGGAATAGCAACCACGATATACTTCTGGGGTCAGCATCTTATCTATGGCACCTTTGGCCAAGAAAGCCGTCACTTTCTGGCAGAGAAGGGAAAGGTGGTCCTCTGTCAGTCTTTCGACCAGTGGGTGACGGGGTGGAGGGGAGGTCGCGAAGAGGAGCGGGTACTCCCTTTGGACAATTTGAAAAAAAAATCACTGGTCTGATGTTATAGACCACCAGTGGGGCAGATGATTATGTATCCTGCCACCCGCTGGATGACCATGATGGAATAATGGCAAACTAAAGTAGTTTGGAGGTTGCAGCTTCCGGGGGAAGGGTAGACTAGCCTGACTTCTGGCTATCTGACCCACAAAGTCTGTGGGTACCGCAACTTTGAGCATGCAGAGGCTGGGAAGCTTGCACACCGTGATGACTGGGTGGGTAAAGGCACAGTTGTAAGACCCTTCCATGGCCACAAATGGTACCAATGACAGACTCAAGGATCTGGCCGTAGCCCTACTATCCTTGAAGTGCTCCGGCACCGAGTCTGCCTTGTGTCCGAAGAGACGGGTGCCCTCATAGGGCATTGTCCATAATCGATGCTTGGACTTCACCTGAAAGACTAGTCGTCCTGTGTCAGGTGTGGTGAGGTAAGTCCACCGACAATGAAACCCCTTTACCCAGCTAGTCAGTGTTGTCCAGTCCACATCAGATTGTGAACTTGGCTGCATTTCTCCTGTCAGCAACAGCTTTGGAGAGAACAATCTGGGCCTCCTCTGGAACCGTTGGCAGCACCTACGCAAGTGTATCCCACAGTGCATAGGAGTAGTATCCCAAAAGGCACACAGTGGTTATGGACCACAGTGCTAGGCTGGTGGAAGAAAACATTTTCCTTTATAATGTGTCCAGCCTCTTGGATTCCCAGTCAGGTGGGGTGCTAGGGAATGTACCAGGATTTACACAGGAGGTTGAGGCTGGGACCACCAAACTCTCTGGGGTATGATGTCAGGTGAGAAAGCTGGGAAGCTGTGGTCCCCTGAGGCGGGTGTAGTGGTGGTGGGCAATCATTCTGTTCACTGGAGCCCATGTGCAGGGGTTGGACCAAGACCCTAGCAGGATGTCCATGAGGGCTTCACTAAATGGGAGAAGTGGTTCTGAGGGGGTCACTCCTGGCTGAAGCATTACTGACATTAGTCTTGACTGCCATTGAGGGCAACCGAAGGTCAAGGACCTTAGCAGCCCTCCTCACTGCCATTGCAAATGAGGCTCCCTACTCCATAGCCACAATAAGAGGAGAGCGCATGCCTGTGCCTGGAGAAGTATCCAGTCCGCTGGTGTCGGGCAGGTCCTCACACCAGCCCAATTTGGGATCTTAGGGCTAGTATTCTTCAGGGCCCAGTGACCTCCCTCTCACTTCAGCAAGTCTAAAACCATGGGAATAGGGCTCGGGATCCAACCTGGGGGGAGGTGTCCCCGTTGGCTTTGTCGGAGTTCGGGATGATAATGGGGAAGATTGAGGTGATACAACGGGTGCTGGTCTGGATCCATCAGTAGATCCAAGGGGCCCCACTGATGCTGGGGCCGGAGCCATTGCTAGAGACCCAGTTGGGGCCACTCCCTAACTTGTGGGGCCCTTAAGACTTGCCAGATGGAATCGCCCGCCCAAATATAAGGTGCATAACATCATAAAACTCATAGAGTTGGGCGGGGTCACACTGGCTCCCAGAAACTCAGGGAGGTGCAGGGCCGGCCCAGAGCTGGCACATCTTTAGAGCCAGGACACGAATGACAATGCTTCCTTGTCTCGTTGGAAGATTTTGACAGGTTTGAAGCTGGCCTTCCTAGAGGACATACCTGCCACACCAGGAGAACAACACTCAAAAGGCTTTGACAAAAAGTCAAAAAAGCTCAGTCAAAAGTGACTGATGATGTAGCAGCCCCTGGATCTGCTCTGACTAGCCAGAAAGAAAAGAACTGACATCAGTGTGCTGGGATGGCCCCTATATAGGTACAAAGCACATCACTTCCGGTGGAGGCAATGCGGACAATATCTCACAGAGCTGATCAACACCACCTACCAGCACTTAGGGGTACTACTCAGGAAAAAAATCCAGATCTTTTCTGACACCTGTGGAATATTCAAAGGTAAAGAATCAATGGCTATCAGATGTCTCTTTAAGAACTCACTGTTAGGACTGTCTGAGAAGCTGTAGTATGCTCTAAAACAATGAAAATAAAAAGATGAGAAGGAAAGAAATGAGAGGAAAACATGGAAAACTGAAGAAATGGTGGGTATGCATGTGATGAGGAAAATGCTTTCATTCATGGTGCAATAGAGTCATTGTCTGAAGTGACTGACCCCTGAATGTTATCAGGGTTACTGACTCCATTTGGTTGACTCTATTGCTCTGTGATGACAGCATTTTTCCTGTCTGATTTTTCTTTCTTTCTCCTAGTTACATTACACACACACACACGCACACACACATATATATATATATATATATATATATATATATATATATATATATATATATCGCCACTAGATAGTTATAGGTAGGACCGCCCGGGGACCCCCACCTCCCTGGGACTTAAATTCTATGTGGGGGGGCCATGTGCCTCTCCCCGCAGCCCCAGGGACTGCCACCTTCCTGGGGCACTAATTATAAACAGTGCATGGGGGAGCACACAGCCCCCCGGCAGCCATGGGGACCACTACCTCCCCGGGGCTACTATAAAAGAATGGTCCATTTCAGAACCCCACGGCCCCAGGGACCACCACTTCCCTGGAGTTATACTTGTTGGAGGGGGCCGCGTGGCCCCCCTTGAGGAGCTACTAATGGCCCTAGGCAAATATTAGTGCAGGGAAGACAGATAAAAACATTGCTCCGCAAGCAGAGAGCTGCTATTAAAAGCAGCTCCCTGCTTGAGGGAGAGATGCTGGCTCCCACAGGGTGTGGGGTACGGCTAGGACCAATGAGGCCTTTAAGCTCCCCTGATCCTTTCACTCTCTCTCTCTCTCTTTTATCCCATAATGGGATGAGAGAGAGAGAGGCCCATTGAAAGGGCCATTGAAATGGTTTCTCCTTGTAATTACTTTAAAAAAAACACTACAGTATGAAGATACTTGTGGCATAATGGTCAAGGTCACAGACTCTCACAGTGAAAGTTGAGGGTTCTAGTACAGGTGTATCAGCAGTCATTCCTTAATGTAATTTATTTTCAAATTGAAACATTTAAGGTTCATAATAAAAGGTGATCTCACTCTAATTGACAAATACATTTTTATTTTCAATATGTCCAGAAATATCTCATTTTAAGTATATCATTCACCAAAGCCTAAATAACTCTCTCTCTCTTGCTCTCTCACTCTGGTCCTCTCTCAGTTTCCCTTTTTCAACCTCTTTCTCCCACACACACACACTCAGACCCTTACGCACCCACTCACAGACCCACTCAGATCCTCGTGCACCCACTCACAGCCCCACTCGCACCCTCAGGCACCCCCACTCAGAAACTCACGCAATTACTCACAGACCCCCTCACACTCTCATGCACCCACTTACAGACCCACCCAGACACTGACGCACCCACTAAGACAATGAAATACCCACTCTCGTACCACTCTTGTACCCAGACAGACACTCACTCACCTACTCACAGACCCACTCATGCTCTCACACACCCACTTACAGACCCACTGAAACCCTCACACACCCACTCACAGACCCACACAGACACTGTTGCACCCACTAAGACACTGATGCACCCCACTCTCACACCCAGACAGACACTCTCACAGCCACTCTCACCCCAGATACACCCTCTCACACCTATTCTCACACCCAGAGAGACAGGCTACGGCCAACTCTCGCTACGCACGGCCCTTTGGCCAGTGTGGAGTTGGGCGGTTAGAGGAGTTGGCCGCAGGGTCTGGCAATAGGCCAGGCCCTACGGCCAACCACTTCAGCACATGGCCAAATGCTGTGCTCAGTGGTAGTTGGATTAACGTATAGTTATGAAATTACTTTACGTTACAAAAACCTTAGAAATTCACTGAAACAAAACCAAAGATTACAGCGACATTATAGTTAGGAAATAGATTTTTTTTTAATACATAGAAATTCACTCAAAAAACAAAGGTTACAGGGACATTATAGTTAGGCTCCCAATTTAAACGTACAAAACCATATAATTTCACCTATTATAGTTAGAGATTCTCAATTATCTATAACTTGTGCCCTAAGGTAACTATAACTCTCGCCCTCGCCATGCACCGCTAATTACCTCACAAATGACGGCACTCATGACATCTTTGATAACATCACTGATAATATCAATGTAATATTTTCAGTAAAAACTGTGCATGGCGGGGGCGCGAAGCCAATAATGTAGAAGAACATCTAAAGGAGTACTTCTGGAGCCCTCTTGATGTCTGCAAATGTAATGAAGTTGCTGTCTGTATATAAATTTCTCCAGCTCAAGTCAGCCAACAAGAGAGCACAGCGGAGAAATTGCCTTTGCTTTTTGTCTCGCATGCAATCTTAGGTGGTGAGGTGTGGAAGCATCAGGGAATATCTGATGTCTTGACCAGCCTTCCCACACAGGCCATCCCAGGCCCTGACAGTACACACAACTGTGTCTATGGATGTCAACTGTTGAGGGACCAGTGTCCTCAACAATGATTGAGAGGTAAGTGGGGCACAATACCTAATTTAGCAGCTGCGTGAGGCAGGTGTGGAGATGGATGGAACCAGTAGTAGGCAAAAATATGCTTGTGCTCTTAGAAAGTATAACTCAAGGTCAGATGGCTCAAAACCTCCTTGATGGAAGGGTATCTTTAGCGTTTCCCAACTAATCACAGGTTGTTTCCCAGTCCACGCCAACCTAATTAGCTGGTTTTTATGTATTAGAAGGGATCCTTTGAGAGGTTGTAGAAATAAGGTCTCTAGCCTTTACTATTGGCTTGACTCCAAACTAACAGGCCTACTGAAGACATATGCTAGTAGCCATCATGCATTCAGTTCTAAAATTACAAATGTGTACAAAATTACAGTTTGCAAAAAAATATACAACCTGTCACAAATGTCTACCATCAGGGTTTGTCACAGCGGATGTTAAACACTAAAACCTTTGCCAACTATGGTCATCTATGAGATTTCACATAACAAGATACTTGTTTGCAGCCTGTAACACAAATTGATAACAATCCACTGTTAAAAGTGTATTGGCTTTAACAAATGCTTTTCACAATAAATAAGTCAAGTCTACTGCCTTTGTCATAACATTTTATAATAAAGAGAGCAGACCTATGGCTTCTGACCTTTAGCAATGAATCAATCAAGCTTGTACCCTTTATCATTGTCGTGTCCCCATAGCTAACGTATGCCTACTGTAATTGAGCAGAAAGAGGCAACAAGCAACCATCAGGCATACAGTCACAAAATTACAAATATAAATAACATTACAGTTGACAAAACAAATTAAAAATACTAAATCTCCTAAGAAAGTCTAACAAGGATTATCACAGTATAAACCTCTAACCCTATGGTTTGTCAATGAGCTCATTATCACTAAAGCCCTTGCCTAGGACAGAAAAATATAAGATTTTATGTAACAAAACACATCTCTTCATAGTTTAATAGAGTAATAACAATCGACCTTTAAATTCCTATTGATTTTAACATATCATTTTCACAACAAATATATCATGTCTACTGACTTTATTGTATGTTTTCATAATAAACAGATTAGGTCTATACCCTTGATCATTGGCTTGACACCACAAACAACTCAGTCCTGCTGTACTGAGCAAAAGCCTTCACACATGGCAACCAGATAAAAATGAAGACAATAATTATCTAATTTTTGAGGAGAAGTTGTTTAACAGAACAGCAGCAGTCCATTACAGTGGCATGTATTTGACTGAAAGGACAAACACGACAGCTTGGTTTCACAAAGAGTCTGGCTCAAGCAGCTGGATAAACACATGGTCACAGCTGGTTAGAAGGTAAGCACTCTTTTTCTGTAGGCACACAGCATTTAACAAAATTCATGTACTCAAATGAAGTAGCCTGTGGGTGAAGGCACAATCTCGCTCTGTGGTAAGCCTGAAAGCCCTTTTTGATGACATATGGTCTAGTGGCAGCTGTACTGACAAGCAGGACCTAAAAGACCCAAAAAGGAAAAAAAAACATGCAGCAGAGCACTGTTCAGGGTCAAATACAAGAATAAAGGGAACAAGTGATAGTAGTGTCTGCTGGTTTGTGGTCTGTTAAAGCATTATGATGTACTGTTCTTTAAAGAGGTGCACCTTCAACTCTTTTTTAAATTGGATCAGTGCTGGGACTGTTCTGATGGCTATAACGATCGTGTTCTAAATCCTAGGTGCAGAAATGGAAATTCATGCTGCTGTGTTTTTTCTTCTTAGTCTGCAGTCTGATGATGTCCTGACTGTGACTGTGCTGAGATATGGTGAGCTTGTCTGCAAGATAAGCGGGGTGCTTGTCATGATGGCTCCGTAAATAATTCTGCTGGTCTTGAAGATGGTATGGGCAGTATCTGGAGCTAATGAAGTTCGTTCAAGGTACGGGTGATTTCATTATATTTCTTCAGGACCTGATGAGGTGTGCTGAGGCATGTAAGATGCCATAAGGGGGCCAGTGTAGAATTTGGAAGGCAATGGAGCAGGTAATTTCCACATCTAGATGAAAGAACGCATGGCCTTGAACAACAGTTCTGGAGAAACAGTTTCACTGTCTTTAAACAAGAGAGATTGTGCCAGGCTGTCTTTGGTTTTTCTTTTTTGCAATGTGTTCCTTGAGGGTGAGGTTGGGGTTCAGACTGAATGGTATTCAGTAAACAAAAGGCATTTGAAGCCATCAAAGTTCATGCAATCATGCCAAGTTGTTAATTTTTGGGCAAATATCAGGAATTCTGTCTTGGTTGGGTTGAGCTTTATGTAGGTGCTGGTTATCTAGGTCTGTATGATGTGCAGGCAGTGTTTGTGATACTGGATGTCTGATTCTATCAGTATTACTTTATACCTTTTTAGGTGACAACAAACAAAAATGCTGCTAGAAAACAGCAGCTATTACTTGATGGATTCCTATTTATAAAAGAAGGGGAATTTGATGAAATAAACTGTTTGGAAATGTACAGAGTACATCACACAAAAATGTAGGTGATGAGCATATTCAGGCTCCTATACTGTAGTAAGGAAACCTGCTTGCCACCATGTTCTCAATACGGGGAAACCAGAACTAAAATTAATGACATGCAGTTTAAAGTTGAAAATAGGAAAGTACCTACAAGTTAAAATGTATAAGGCACCTATTAGAATGTACCCTACAATTTAGCAGCCATCTATCTGACATTAGCCTTCACACTTAAACAGAGCGTACGTAACACAAGAGAGATACATCATAATATGCCCCCACCATTAGTTTACAAAAATATAAATATTTAAGAACAATTAAAATAACACTAAAAGTCAAGGAGGTCTGAACATTTGACAACCATAATGAATAAAATAGAACCTTCTGTACTTTCCCACATTTGTTTAAGCAAAGGGACACAACTCATGCTATATTTGATGGAGCAACCTAGCCCTTGTTTACAATCTTTTGCAGAACCAAAACTGAGGAACTCTTTACAGCAATTTAAAAAACACAAGAAAACAATAATGAGCAAAGCCAAACATTATTTAACAGTAAAACTTCAATTAACCAGGCTTGTTCACGTTTCCCAAACATACAGTGCCATATCCCAAAAAAATTATCAACAAACTGTCCATACTAATGACTTTACACAGCATTCCAACTAAACTAATTAGCAGCTCCTACTTTTATTCCCCCAAACAACATCATGTCTACGTTTGAGAAAGTAATACATACTACCGTCTATAATTCAAAGGTATGCTATCCTCATTTCTCTGCCACTTTGAAGATACATACATTGTACCATACAACAAAGGGGGACAAAAGCAACAAAGAAAGTACAAAACAATTGAAAGTGACTTTCTAAAAAAAATACCCCGTTTTACGCTGGAACAAATAATTAAGAAATGCAATGAGACAATCACAGCCACCCACAAGGAAGTATATTCATTTTTAAAACGTTGCAGGAAGACTGAGCACTACACGCAATACAAATCTGTACAGTATCACCACAATCCATGCAGTGTTAAAGACAGCAAGAACAAAAACAAATATATATGTAGCTTACAATTATTAAATATTAAGGCCCTCATTACAACCCTGGCGGTAAATGCCGCTTACCGCCGTTCAGAAGACCGCCATCATACCGCTGCGGCCGCGGAATTCCGCTACAGGTATTACGACCCACAGCTCGGAATCCTCCATAATACAGACACCCACACAAGTCCGCCACACCAAAGGTCAGTGACAAACTGGCGAAAACAAAACCAACACCGTCACGCCAACAGGAATACGCCCACACTATCACGACCCACAAATCAACGCAGCGGTATTTCAACCTCGGTAATCCATTGGCGGTACACACCGCTGCGCTCAAAATACACACACATTTACAAAACACAACCACATTGGACAAATCGAAATACACACACCTGATACACATACACCCTCACACCCAATCCAATATAAAGCACACACCCACATCACCCACAAACCCTTACTACCAGAATTTTGAAACCACGCCAGAGAGAGACACTACCTAAAACAACACCAGCATCCACAGACACACACCTTCACTTACACAACATCCACGCACCTCAAACAACACACAACAACACATCCCCTCACACATCACATCACACACCACCTCACACATCACCCACACCACATCATGGCACCTCAATAACACCCCAGGTTCTCTGAGGAGGAGCTCAGGGTCATGGTGGAGGGATCGTCCGGGTAGAACCACAGCTATTCGGATCGCAGGTGCAGCACACATCGATTGCAAGGAAGATGGAGCTATGGCGCAGAATTGTCGACCGGGTCAACGCAGTGGGACAGCATCCAAGAACACTGGATGACATCAGGAAGAGGTGGAACGACCTACGTTCCCTACGGGGAAGGTGCGTTCCGTGCTCTCCAGACACCAGGCAAGTGGTTCCTTTCAAACAACAGTGGCCATTGCATCAGGGATGTCCCAGCCATTGTTCTCTAACGTGTTGTCCAGAGTGTTGTCTGCCCTGCTGAAACACATGCGCAGCTACATTGTGTTCCCTCAGGTGGAGGATTTGCCCACAGTGAACGGTGACTTCTATGCTCTGGGACATATCCCCAACATCATTGGTGCCATTGATGGGACACATGTGGCATTGGTACCCCCCGCAGGAGTGAACAGGTGTACAGAAACCGGAAGAGCTACCATTCAATGAATGTGCAGATGTGTGTTTAGCAGACCAGTACATCTCCCATGTGAATGCCAAGTTTCCTGGCTCAGCGCATGACGCTTACATTTTGAGGAATAGCAGCATCCCTCATGTGATGGGGCAACTCCAGAGGCACTGTTTGTGGCTAATAGGTGAGGCCAAGGACCCTACACAGTGTGAATAGGTGTCTGGGTATGGGGTTGTCCCTAAGGGATAGTGTGTGTCTAACAGTTGTCCCTCAATATTTGCAGGTGACTCTGGTTACCCCAACCTGTCATGGCTACTGACCCCAGTGAGGAATCCCACGACAAGGGCAGAGGAACGCTACAATGAGGCACATGGGCGAACTAGGAGGTGATCGGACAAACATTCGGCCTCCTGAAGGCCAGATTCCAGTGCCTCCATATGACAGGTGGTTCCCTCTACTACTCCCCAAAGAAGGTGTGCCAGATAATTGTGACCTGCTGTATGCTGCACAACCTGGCTTTGCGACGGCAGGTGCCTGATCTGCAGGAGGATGGTCCAGCTGGTGGTCTTGTGGCAGCTGTGGAGCCTGTGGACAGTGAAGAAGAGGAGGCAGAAGAAGAGGATATCGACAATCGAAACAACATAATCATGCAATACTTCCAGTGAGACACAGGTAAGAAGATGTCCCTGCCTCCCACATCTCAATCACTTTCTGGAGCTAGCATAAGTCTGTCATTTTCACTCAGTGTATGGATCCTGACTTGTCACTTTGCCTTTCCATTTCACAGATGTTGGTCCCACTTTGTGCCCTCTGCTATATTTCCTCCAGGCCTACAGCTGTGTTACATCGATATGTGCACAAGTAAATTGACATTCCTATATTCCATGGTTATTGCAATTACACGTTTGTGAAAACACAGACTGACTCCAGATTGTTTTGTGATTGAAGTGTGTTTATTTCTGTGCAAATAAGTGGAGGGGGTTGTAAAATGGGCTGGGGGGATGGTGGAGCAATGTCCATGGCAGAGTCCAGTCTATTTGTTTCACAGGTGCATTGTCCAAAGGGGCATAGGAAGTGGAGCAATGGCAATTGAAGGATGGACAGGGTGACAAAGTGGGACAAAAGGGTGACATTCAGGGGGGTCTCATTTCCTGGCGGGGGTCTTGGTAATGTTCTCTGTCTTGTTCCTGGATCTCAGGGACTGTTTGCGGGTTGGTTCTCCATCTGCAGGGGGTGGGGTGCTGGTGTTGTGTTCCTGTGGCGGTGCCTCCTGTCCACTAGCGCTGGCGGAGGTGGAGGGCTGTTCATCATCCAGGCTAGTGTCAGGGGCCCCTTGTTGTGCCACTGTGTCCCTCCTGGTGTTGACAAGGTCTGCCAGCACCCCTGCAATGGTGACCAAGGTGTTGTTAATGGACTTCAGGTCCTCCCTGATCCCCAGATAGTGTTCCTCCTTCAGCCGCTGGGTCTCCTGAAACTTGGCCCGTACCGTTACCATTGTCTCCTGGGAATGATGGTAAGCTCCCATGATGTTGGAGAGTGCCTTGTGGAGAGTGGGTTCGATGGGCCTGTCCTCCCCCTGTCGGACAGCAGTCCTCCCAGCTTCCCTGTTTTCCTGTGCCTCTGTCCCCTGAACCGTGTGCCCACTGCCCCCAGGTCCCTGATCGTCCTGTGTTACTGGGGTTGCCTGGGTTCCCTGTAGTGGTGGACATACTGCTGATTGACGTGTCCTGGGGACAGTGGGATGGGCCCGCAGGGTGGGTGCTGTGGTGGGGTTTCCTGAGGGGGGAGGCTCTGTGGTGGCTTGTGCCAGTGTCAGGGAAACCGACTGTCCTGAGGTCCCTGATGGGCCGGGCTGGTCATCTTGATCCAGTTGTGCAGAGCTGCTGTCATCACTGTGGGTCTCTTCTGTGGGGGGACTGGATATGTCTGGAGCCTCCTGTCCGGTGACGTTGGGTAGGGGTCCTGCAGGGGTGTAAAGGCATGATTATTGCATCTGTGTGTGCCATCGTGTGCAATGGGTGAGTGACCCTCTACTCCAGTGCTTGCCTTCTTGGCTTGGTCCTTGTGTGATAGTTGGTTTGGGGTCTGTGTGGGTATCTGTAGTGGACATGCTTTGGTGATGGGTGTACATGCTTTAGTGTTGCATGCAGGGCTTGGTATTGGGATAGCTGGGTTGTGATAGTGGGGCATATGTGAGGTGTTGGAGTGATGGGGGTGAGGGTGTGGGTATGTGATGGCATGCAGGTGGGGTGGGGGGATAAGGTAGTAAAGATTTGTCTTAACAGAGTCCAGTCCTCCTGCTACTCCTGTGAGGCCCTCAGGATGCAGTATTGCCAAGACTTGCTCCTCCCATGTTGTTAGTTGTGGGGGAGGAGATGGGGGTCCACCACAGACGGAGCACCCACTGCCGTAAAAGATGGGAGGACCTGCGCTGCTGGAGCAAGAAGACGGCGGAGGCCCAGCTGGGAGAGGGGTGCCCGTCGCACCATGACCCCCCTGATGTTACGGATCCTGGCGGTGGCCTATCCGGAGTTGGATGGGCACTTGAGGGCATCACAGCAGCCACAAGGGGGTGAGTACACTCTCATTCAGCTGCCTTTGCACGCATTACGAGGTGTCTGGGCGGGGGAGGTGTGCAGTGGGTTCCCCTAGGCCAGGGCGATCTTGGTAGGCAAGGTCCCTTGTGAGGCAGGCTATGTGGCACCTTAATCCCACTAGTGGTTAGAGCCATCCACACCTAGACAGGCTCCTGCGACTTCCAGGTGTGCAGCAATTGGGCTTAGGCCTCGTACCCCATGGGCATGTGATTAATCTAGGAACTATAAGTGCATGGCGTAGTGCAGAGGAATGCTGTGTCTGTTGTGTCTGCCAATGGTAGTGGTGTTGCATGCACTGAGCATGTCTTTCTTCTGTCTCCCCCCCCACCTTTTGTGGTCTCCCTGTTCTTGTGTGCAATAGCATCATCAGGCGGAGGAGCATTGGCACCGGAGCAGGAGGGAGCTGCATCCCACTTGGTCTGGAGGGTGAAGCAATGGAGTCTGAAGCCACCAGTGGAACGGAGGGCGAGGGGAGATCCACGGCGGAGACAGGAGCAGAGACCAGCAACAGCGACTCCTCCTCTGATGGGAGCTCCCTTGCGGTGGCGGGCCCCTCTGTGCCCACGGCATCAACAGGTACAGCTGCCACCCCCCCCCACCAGCACCGCCTTCCCAGCAGCCCCTCAGCGTGTGTCCCGTGCCTGCTCACCCAGGAGGGTGGGCATCTCCTTCGCCCAAGGCACCTCAGGCCCTGCCCCAGTCAGCCCTGCTGCCCTCAGTGAGGAGGCTATTGACCTCCTGAGATCCCTCACTGTTGGGCAGTCTACCATTCTGAATGCCATCCAGGGTGTTGAGAGGCATTTGCAACAAACAAATGCATACCTGGACGGCATTCATTGTGGCCAGGCAGCCCAATAGAGAGCATTTCCGGCTCTGGTCTCAGCACTGATGGCAGCCATTGCCCCTGTGTCCAGCCTCCCCCCTCCAACCTCCTCCACCCAGACCCAATCCCCTGTACCTCAGCCTATCCCAAGCACACCATCAGACCAGCATGCACACACACCAACACACAAGAGTGGCTCAGGCAAACATAAGCACCACACATCCCACAGGTACTCACACAAGCATCATACTCATGCACACATATCAACATCCACTTCCTCCACTGTGTCCCCCTCCTCCACGTCTCCCTACTCCCTCCCAGTCTCGTCTCCACTCACACCCGCATGCACTACATCCTCATCCACTACCTCCATCACCAGCACGCCCATCACCACACACCGCTCACGTGCAATCACCACCCCCACTACCATTCACACATCCCCAGTGTCCCCGCCCAGTTTGTCAGTGAGCCCTCCTCCCAAAGTACACAAATTCTGGCACACACCCACCCAACAGCCATCCACCTCACAACAGCCTCCAGCGCATGCACCTTCACCCAAATTCAGCAGACGTACACCTCCTACAACCACTACCTCTTCCTCCACTCCCAAACCCCCTCCATCTTCCCGTCCCAGTGTGTCTAAAAAACTTTTCCTGTCAAACCTTGACCTCTTCCCTTCACCTTCCCCCCCCCGTCCTTCCCCTAGGGGCAGGCTTTCCAGGTCCCAGCCAAGCACCTCAGCCACCACATCCCCAGGCACAGTGGTGCCAGCAACTGCGGAGTGATGGAGTGCGCCAACCATCAGGGCTGCCAGTGTGCCACGGACCGAGGGCAAGGACATTCCGCCACCTGCCAAGGTTAAAAAGGTGCCCACATCCTGGAGGGAGAAGCCGAAAACACCTGCCACCAAGGGGTCAGCGAAAACGAAAGGGGATAGTGGCAAGACAACTGCGCCACCATCAAAGGTGGTGAAGGGCAAAAAACTGAAGGGCAGGTCAGGAGAGGGCATGGTGGCAGCTACTGAGGGACCAGTGTCACACCTTCTGTCCACGCCAACCTGTACGGCAGCGAACACCGCCACCTGCACCGCCTCCGGCTTGTCTACAGCCGCTGCGACAGTCCCCAGCCTCTTCCCCTGTGGGCAGCCGCCGAGGCTGCAGGAGACATACTGCTTTCTGCCTCAGCAGGTGCTGACACATGCCCCGCCGCCACAGACCCCGCAGCCAGCACCACCGCCACAAACCCCGAAGCCAGCACTGCCGCCACAGACCCCGAAGCCAGCACTGCCGCCACAGACCCCGAAGCCAGCACTGCCGCCACAGACCCCGAAGCCAGCACTGCCGCCACAGACCCCGCAGCCAGCACCGCCGCCACTAACCCTGCAGCCAGCACCGCCACCACAGACCCCGCATCCAGCACCGCCACGACTTACACCGCCACAAGCACGCCACGACTTACACCGCCGCCAGCACCGCAAGCGGCCCCGTGACATTCTCGGACAGTGGCACCACCGCAGACGTGCCTACCATCCCCAGTGGTCAGTAGTCCGAGGCTGGTGGTGAGTTTCAGGACCCTGGGCAGCTTCCATGAAGCATTACTGTCATCACAGTTGTCACCTGCATATGGAATGCGAAGCCGCAGCAGTGTGGGGTATGTCTCTGCCTCCATGGCGTATCATGCTACCTGTACCTCGGCAATCTCATGGCACACACACCCAGGTGAGGGAATTGTGCCGGCCACACTGCATGTGGAGCACTCTGGGCACAAAGCCCCCTCCAGAACCAGTGGAGAAATGCATCCACTACCTCAGTCCTTGGCAGGATGAAGCACTCTGGGCACAAAGCCCCCTACAGAACCAGTGGAGAAATGCATCCACTACCTCAGTCCTTGGCAGGATGAAGCAATCTGGGCACAAAGCCCCCTCCAGAACCAGTGGAGAAAGGCATCCACTACCTCAGTCCTTGGCAGGCTGAAGCACACTGGGGACAAAGCCCCCTCCAGAACCAGTGGAGAATCACATCCACTACCTCAGTCCTGGGCAGGATGAAGCACTCTGGGCACAAAGCCCCCTGCAGAACCAGTGGAGAAAGGCATCCACTACCTCAGTCCTTGGCAGGATGAAGCACTCTGGGCACAAAGCCCCCTCCAGAACCTTCTGGGCACAAAGCCCCCTCCAGAACCAGTGGAGAAAGGCATCCACTACCTCAGTCCTTGGCAGGATGAAGCACTCTGGGCATAAAGCCCCCTCCAGAACCAGTGGAGTAAGACATCCACTTGAGAGACTGTGGCTTTGCACTCCCCAGGATAAAGCAGTGGGCAAACCACCCACTGGAAAGACTTGAGACTGTGGCTGTGCACTCCCCAGGATAAAGCAGTGGGCAAAACACCCACTGCAAAGACTTGAGAGACTGTGGCTTTGCACTCCCCAGGATAAAGTAGTGGGCAAACCACCCACTGGAAAGATTTGAGAGACTGTGGCTTTGCACTCCCCAGGATACATCAATGGGTATGGAGCCTCCTCGTGCAGCAGTGGCGTTCTGCGTTCATCTGGCTGAGGTGCCCCCCCCTCCCCCTGAGGGGCCTGTTTCATTTCGATCTGATGCCCCTACAGTGTTCTCTCCATTTCCAGTCAGGCATCTAGTGTGGGCATCCCCCATGAATTTTGGGCCCAGTGGTCCATGGACAATGATTGGTGCACTACCCGGACTTGTGTGGTTGGTGTACATAATTGCGTTTACTGGATTTTGAATTTGATAATGAGATTACTCATGATTACATTTGTTCAAATCAATTCCTTTTGTCCTTGCGTTCTTCCAGGGGGGAGGGGTATGTGTACTGTTGCTGCATGTATTTGTGTGGATGGTGTTGTGGGTTGGGGTGAGGGTGTTGCGTGTTGCGTGTGTGTGTGCCACTCTCTTTTCCCTCCCCCTCCCCTGTGTTGTAGGTGCAGTACTCACTATGGTCATCGCCGCCGTCGTTGGAGCTCCTGATAGAAGAGAAGGAAGACCATCATCTGCAGTATCTGCAATTCGGGCTCCATGGCATCCTGGTTCCTCGTGGGGTGTGGAGAGGTGAGTGTTTTCCTTTCTGTGTACTGTTTCCACCGTGTTTTTGTTCGCGTTGGTTCCACCCCAGAAAAGGTGGCGGATAGGCATCTTGTGATAGGGTGGGCGGTACATTGTCTTCCGCTTGTCTGTTGGCGGTGTCCGCCGCGCTGTTTGTTTGTACCGCCGTGGCGGTCGTAGTGTTAAAGTGGCTGTCTATGTTGGCGGTTTCCGCCACGGTCGTAATCCCATTTTTTTTCCGCCGGCCTGTTTGCGGTATTAACGCCGCTTTAACACTGACCGCCAGGGTTGTTATGAGGGCCTAAGTGGCTTGGAGTATCTGGAATAAATGTATTCTTTTATAACAAACTTTATTAAGTTTTAGCATAATAAAAGAAAACAGACAACACTTAGCACTTCACTGTTATTGCTCATAGGAAGATTGTACAACAGGGTAAAAAAAATAGCAAATATGGTCTGATAGCATCAGATAGGCCACCCCTTTCTCCCTCAGACGGTGCCCTATGGAATTTATCACAGCCCTTTCCCCCACACTCAATTATGCTTTCGGGGCAACCTCAGGCCTCATAGACCGACCTTTCTGTTGGACACACCAGTCAAGTCCCCTTGGCCATTGTGAGAGAGTGGGAGGTGTATGAGCAGTGGGTCATAATATCCTGTTTAGCAATCATGAGGGCCATTCCTAGGCATGCTGTCTGCTCTCGGGTCTCCCACTCCCTCTAGAACCTCCAACAAGATCACTAGGGGAGATAGGGGGACCTACCACCCAAGTATCTCAGTGAGTTAATTTTCATCTGCTATAGCTGACAAGTAGTGTTGAATTATGTTTTGTTTGTATCTTTATATATAGCTCACATTTGGTCAGCGGACATTAGAGCGCTTTACAAGAGAACCATAATAGTGTCAGGAATTATACAAAGTGTCCAACAAGTAATCGTTCTTGGTCTTCATTGCCTTCAGATCTCGGGAGGGTGCTAGTACAGGTGTGACTTACCCAGCTACAGCTCGTTTTCTAGAGACACTTAATCGATATCGAGATAGAAAGAGGACCGAAAGGAAAGAAAAAAACAAAACGTGGTGGAAACGAGATAGAAATAGGGAAAGAACTGCAATGATTGGGAGTTCAAACAAGTTCACAGTTACTAAACTAAAGGCAGAACAAAGAAGTAAGGAGAGACTAGGAAAAACAGGAAATGAGGAAAAAGGGTTTGCGAGTAGTGAAGCGACAAATTATTCTGATGGGTCTTTTTTTGTGAAATGAAATATGGAGATATCACTAATGTACATATTAATTTGTTTAGATTAATTTGCAAATTAACATTAAAAAGATTTTTCAAATATTCAATGAAACAATTGAGTGAATAATTTTCTGGGCCTAGGCTTGCAGATTAATCAATTTCTGGTAAAAGGGACATTCAATTATGATTGAATAAATAAATAAAGGATCAGAGGCTGCTGTAGAGAACAACCTGAAAGATTTTAAAATACAGGAAGATTATAGTTTAGAAAGTGTACTCTGTCAGGGACTACTCGTTGCCTATGTTTGTGACCCACTGGAACAGCGGAGAGGTCTTGATTCTTGTAGGTTCTGCCTTGACCCAACTAGGGGCGACCCTTTCTGGTAGCCACGGTGCTGCCGACGAAGGCACACCAAAAGCAGTCCGTGCCCTCCAGAAGGAGTGCCAGAGGGGAAAAAAACAAAAGGGAAAACACCTCTTCAGGAACTCCCTGAAACAAAAACAAAAGTAAAAAGGTAATTCTGAACAATAGGACAAAACATAGTACTGAAAAAAGCTGGAATAGGCTGGGAAAAATATAACTGGTGAAGAATAAGCAGGAGCAAAGATCACCACCAAAGGAAGTGTTGCAGCGCAAGGAGAACAGGAATCACACACCTTATATACCCAAGAAACAGGAAGTGACCAACAGGAAGTTAAAAGACACCATATTGGTTTGGGAATACATCATAGAAACTTATAGAAAAGACACCATGTTAAAAAAAAAGGTTCCAAAGGCATGCAGGGAAAAAGAAGGCATGCTGGGAAGAAGAAAGAACATGGCAGCTAGAAAAGAGCATAAATACAGGAAAATTAAGAAAGAAGAAAAGAAGAAAGGAAATAGGAAGGAGAGAACATAAGGTAAGTGAGGGTATGTCTGGAGGGAGGCAGGAACTAGTGAGGGTGCGCCATGCCCGTAACTCGTCGAAGCCCCATGCACAATTTGGGGCCTTGAGTAAAATAGGGAATGGCAGGGGCGCGGCACTCCCTGCTGCTGCAGATCGCGGCCGTGCCCCGAGCCAAATGTTCAGCTTGCGCTGCGGCCCGCAGCACAACATCCTCAGGGTAAAATTAAAGTTTTTCCCACCAAGCAAAACAGATGATAATACTGAAATCTTCTCCAAAAAAGTAACTAGGGATCTCCATGTATTAGAAAATAAAGGATTACAATCAAAACCACCAGTGGGGAGAAATTTAACTAAAGAAGGTTTTGCATGATTTGGAGTTGGATAAGTTCATAGTGATATGAGAAGCTGAGAAGGTAGGAAATGTAGTCTTAATGAACAGAGCTGATTAAGATCAAGAAATAACAAGACAGCCAATAGTAAATATTATCAGAGGATTCAGGAGAATCCAATAAATATGATCAAACAGTTTATCAACTTTCAGGTGACTGGGTGGAAGGAAAGAGGACACATTTTGGAGGATGAAGCACAATATAATCTGGTGACACACACTTTGTATATATATTTTACCAAAGATGCACAAGGGTTTACGACTCCCACTGGAGAGGCCCATTATTTCTGGTAACGAGTCACCAACTGAACATTTATCAGAATAGGTAGATTTCATTTACACAGTTTTGTGCAGAGCATGCCAGCATACACCATTTCCTATAGAGTTGGACAGGTAACTTCTATGGACATATCGAAATGTTAACAGAAATGGTTGAGATCATCTTAATAAATAATTAATTCATGTACAATGGAATGTGGTATTGCCACTTACAGGGAACTGTGATGGGTTCCAGGTATACTCCATCCTATGCAAATCTCATTATGTCGTGGCATGTGAGGGAGCAATCCTACGGCCCCAACAGCATTGGAATGAACTGATTCCACTTACTTTTTAGATTATTTTAAACAATACCATTATTGTAATATGAAAAGGAATGGAGGACCAACTTATGAGATATGATGAATATTTGAATGATAATGGCTCTAATATGAAGATAACAATGTTCTACAGTGGAGAGAGGATGAATGTCTGCATTTGGCCCTATACATTGTGAGTGATCAAATCCAAAACAAATTACATGGAAAAACATTCTACTGCAGTAGCGTCCTACATGCAGCAAGTGCCCATCCATCTGCTATCAATAATAGTATCTCCAATGGGAAGATGGTTAGACCAAGGAGATTATACAGCGAGGATAATATATTTCATGATACAGTTGAGGATATGAAGGGGAGGTTCTCTGCAAGAGGATACATCGAGACGTTTCTCAGGAAATCAGAGAGCAGAGTTGGCAATGTAAAAAGAAAGGATACTTTAATTAGATCCAAAAGAGAACAGAAACAAGTAGACCTAAGTTTCATCACTGAATACAATATGTATAGTCAGAGGATTGTTAATACACTCAAACTACATTAGCACCTACTGCTAATTTGTATAGAATTGAAAGAGGAAATACATTTTAGACCTAAAGTAGTGTGCCGGAGGAGTAGAACGAGGGAAATGATGCCCCCAAGTTATTTGAGTACAATGAAATCAGCAATTATAGACAAGTATTTCATCCAGCCAAAGTGTTTCTTTACTTGCATTAAATGTAATTTGTGTCATTATTTCCGTAATACAATCAAACAATTCCATTACAATTCAAACAGAGAATATAAGATTGATCAATTATTAATTGCAATACCACATATGTACTTGTCTGTCTTTGTAACAAAATCTATGTGGGCAGCACTGTGAGGACTTTGAAATCCCGAATACAAGAACATGTATGGACTTTGAGAAACAGTGACCACAGATATCCCATGACTGCACGCTATAAGGAATTTAAAGGGTACGTGCTGGAAATATGGTGTCATGGGATTGATCAGGTTAAAATAATTCGAGAGGGGGAAACAGAGAGATCTATTAATAGCATGTGGATCTGTAGATTGAGAGCAGCATCCCATGGTCACAATACAGATGATGAATTACATTATTTTTTTTATAAAGGAAAGATATAATATTACAGGTATGAGATGATATAATATTCACCCTTAAGGGGAGTATTTTTGCGATAGCAGCAGGACTTAAGTACTGTTTGAGCACTTAAGCATATGTTAAGGTATGGTTAGCACATGAAAAGAGGAAAGAAATGGTGATGTTTAACACATGTTGAAAATCTGGTTTCACTGGATTGACCATGTTAGAGTGTCAACATCAGGGCAGTGCGCGCTCTACGGGCGACTAGAATGCAAAAACCCAGCACTCTCAAGATAACGTAATTCATGCATTGTGCTGATATGCTGTTGTTTAACCTTTTGCACTGCAGAGTTTAATCCTGAAGACTTATGTTCAAGGTGTATATAAATACTGTTCATTTGCAATGTACTGCTGCAGGCTTTCAAAGTGTGTCAGGGTGTGGTCCCTTTCCAGGGCCTTCTAGAAGCTTTCCCTGCAGCATGCCTGGGTGTGGTTTGTGAGCTGGGCTCTATATAAGGGAGCCAGCCCAGCTCCACATGCTCACTATTCCGAGGTCCCGGTGCAGAGCAGCAGCAACTTCCTGAGCTCCTGTTCCCGGAGGCCTACTTTGATCTTCCAGGCCTCGCCCTTTCACTTTGCTCGGTAATTCGTGATCAGGGCGGTAAGACGGAGGTCGGGCTGGGCCCCGATTCCGTTCTTGAAGGATTTTGAGTTCTTGGGCATAATTAGCATGATAAAACTATTTTGCTCTCGTGCGTGTGAATGTGCGCTTGATGTTTAATGGTATTTTACATGCTGGCATTCAAATCGGCAAGAAACGCAATTATTTTCTCGAGTACAAATCTTGATATTCATTGTGCGCTACCATTTTATAGCATTTACAAGGTAGCATTCGAATCGGCAAGATGCGCGATTCATTTCTTGTGCTTATTTCATGTTATTCATTGTACGCTACCATTTCTTGGCATTCATATGGTGGTATTCGAATCGACAAGACGCGCTATTCATTTCTTGTGCTTAATTCATGATATTCAGTGTGCGCTATCATTTCTTGGCATTCACATGGTGGCCTTTGAATCGACAAGATGCGCAATTCATTTCTTGTACTAAATTCATGATATTCAGTGTGCGCTACCATTTCTTGGCATTCAGATGGTGGCCTTCGAATCGGCAAGATGCGCGATTCATTTCTTGTACTAAATTCATGATATTCAGTGTGCGCTACCATTTTTTGGCATTCACATGGTGGCCTTCGAATCGGCAAGACGTGCAATTCATTTCTTGTGCTTAGTTAATAATACTCAGTGTGCGCTACCATTTCGTGGCATTCACATGGTGGCCTTCGAATCGGCAACATGCGCGATTCATTTCTTGTGCTTAGTTCATGATACTCAGTGTGCGCTACCATTTCTTGGCATTCACATGGTGGCCTTCGAATCGGCAACATGCCCAATTCATTTCTTGTGTTTAATTCATGATATTCATTGTGTGTTACCATTTCGTGGCATTTCCGTGGTGACATTTGAATCGGCAGAACGCACGATTCATTTCTTGTGTTAAAATCACAAAGTTCATTGTGCGCTACCACTTCATGGCATTTACTTGGTGGTCTTTGAATCGGCAAGACGCGCAATTCATTTCTCGTGTCTAATTCATGTTAATCCTTGTGCACAATCATTTCATGGCAGTTACAAACCTTTGTGGAAATCGGTAATGTGCGCAATTCATGTTCCTGCATTTTAAGAAAACTAAAGTGTTTTAAAATTCTAGATGTTATATTGTATGTGCATAACAAGTCTCTCAAGTACAATTCATATGGTGTTATAGAAATCATTCAGATTATTTCCTTGTCCTCATGCCAAAGTCTATGCTTGAATTTGAAAGCGTAATTCTCGAAAATTCTGATGTTTCTAATTCATGTGGAACATTTCATTGAGTGGTTTATTAGAAAGTTGGATTAATCTTTCTTGATTCCCTCACAGGTATTCAAACATTTTTGAAGCCTTGTTACTTAAGTCCATGCTTAAGTTATCCATGTTTTCCAGTATGACAATGCTTAGAGTCATAGCCTAGTAATGATTAGTATGATATAATCTTGATATTGTGTGTTCTAACCTTTTTGCTTCCTACAGGTCTCCTTCCCAGCTGTTCCCTACCTAATCCCCCTTTCCCCACTTGGACTCTCTTAGACTCAGTGACATTCTAATCAGAGTATTGGAACTGTCTTGTGGTGGACGTGTTGGGAATGTGCACAGACCCCGAGGATCTGGTGGCTCTGACATAAAGCAAATCTTAGAAGGGCAATAAAGAACTATTTTTTTTGCAGGTGGAGGTTAAATGGATTTGTAGACTAAGAGCAACGAACCATGGCCACAATACCTATGATAAATTACTTCACTTATCAGAATGGAAAGATAAACCACCAGTGAGATGAGACGTAGGTGTGTGTAGCACATTACACAAGGGAGGAAATGGTGTTTACCATTAAATGTATGTTTGAAAGGATGAGAGAAAATGCAACATTCCCTCTGAGGGATATAACTTGTAAGATAGGGCCATTGGTTTTGGGCTGATGTACTGTTTGCAGCACATTATGTGATGGATGTTTGCGCAGAAAAATAGAAAATGGTGTTGTTTATCATGTAATATGAGCTCGAATAATTGACAGTTCATACATTTTAAATTGTGGTTAGTTATACAGGGGAAATTTAAAGAATATATAGACAGATATGTAAAAATGTAAAAGGCATTGCAGTGGAAAGACCTTTAACAATGGGGCCCACTGTATTTGAACTTTCAAGAAGGTGGCCATTGTTTTCCAGCTGATCCGCTGTTTTCAAGGGCATTAAGGGATTGGGTGTTTTTTGTGCATAAAAAGAGAAACATTGTGCTTGAATAGATGAGGTTTAACATATTTTGAATTGTGGTTAGTCACATATGGAAATGCAAATAATTTACTGACCAGGGAAAGACCCTTAAAGATAGTGCCCAGTGTATTAAGACTGACGCATTGCTTAGAGTACATCATTTGACCGGGGGTTTCAGATGTATAGAGAAAGCAAAAAACATGGTGGTGTTTATTGCTAGATGCAACATTTGATGGGGTGAGGCATCTTGCAAGCTGCAATTTGGAGAGTTGAGAAATGACAGTTGTGGTTAATATGAAATTAATTAGGTTTGGTTACCTCCAAAATAACTTTCAGTAGGTATACTGAAGTGGATAGAACTTATTAGATGCAGACATTTATTTGGGACGGAGAGGAGGATTTGAATCTTAACACATGTCTTGAAGTTGTGGAGATTGACGGGTAGAGGGGAAATGGCAGCACTCACTAGCTATTTAAAAACTCACAAAATTCATAATGTCTGGGAAGGAGGGAGTGTTTAAATGGAAGTCACAAATATTTATATTTGGATGTATGTTATTTCAGAGTAGAACATTGTCTACATGTGTATAGTACAAACACTGATAGTGAGAGAGCGCTGAAAGCTGATATAAGCAATTGGCACCTTACTTTAGAGCATATACCAATACCATATACAAATATGGTAAGGATGGGCTGGTTTGGAGAATACATAAAATTGCTAGCATCCTAACTATATAGCAAATACATAGACTATGAAAACATTGTGATTGCGAGTATATTCCATATTGTTACAAATTGATTGGTTATATTGATTTAAAGTGAGTATTCTATATATTAGCAATAAGGGCAAGTCAATATCACAATGTTAGTAGTAGAATAGGAATGCACTGGTTTAGATCACATACCAAAAAGTATAAGTGTCTACTGGACAGACGGATAGGTCAAATTTGGAGTCATCCTATTACGTGACGGCCAGTAATGTAACAAGCGTGTGGTATGGAAATGAAAATAGTGTTTTTAAAATGTCTTGGCAGATGGATGTCTTATACAATAAATATCGAGATGGGGTCCCTGTTTTAATATGTTAAACACAGAAAAGTTGTAAGTGTATGATGACTAAAGAATAGAAAATAAATATAAACAATAGTAAATATTAAATGGACTTAATTATGTGTCATTTTAACAGGGTACTGACAATACATACCATAAAAGGGAACATTGGACTTGATCAGTTACAGAGATTTACCATGAAGGTGAAATAAATGGAAGAAACAATATTGAAATATTTGGTAAGCGACAGAGATTTTTGTGGTTCAATGAGTTAGTGTTCAGATAGTGTGTCCATCAGTACTATGAATGAGTGATATAGGACCTGCAGGATCATGAAACGATTGTGTAGATGTTTCCCACTGTTGATTGATTTTTTTATGATTGGGATGTGAGTATATTGAGTACAAGTTGTAATTAATTTAATATGAATCTGGAAAATGGAACAAGATAGTGATATGAATGTGATTTGAATATTGCAAATACTTTTCTCTCACATATCTATATGAATTTGGGTACAATATACTGGTGTCATAAAAAGAATCCTTGGATTTGACTAGATTAATTTATGTTTTAAATCTAAAGGATCTTTTTATAAAAGTATTTTGGGTTTTTAAAATAAAATTTGATCACTAGATCTATATATTTGTCATTCACAGCCTTGTGAGTCCGAATGTGGACAAAACAAGACAGCTGTCAATGCATTGACTTGATGTGAAATTTTTAATGAATTTGGAAAAATAAAGAGAATAGAGGACTTTTGAAAGCTGAAAGACATCACAGTGGGAAAAACAATTTAAAAAACAAATTGACATGCAAGGATTAAATATAATGTTATGTTTATAACTGGGTGCATTCTAAATGATGAAAATGATTAGAGAACCAGATTATGTTACACAATTCTTTAAGGAACACAGGCATTAAAGGTCCTATTAAAAAAGGTACATTTAAATGAACTCATGGGTAAACGTACTACTGCACTTACTAGTAACTTTACACTTGTTGCTATTCACCATTTTCAAGTGTAATTTAACTAAAAGGTGTAGTCTTGCATGTTACTTCCTTTCAAAACTCAAATTGGAGCCTGCTAGAACAGCATTTACAAGAGTAAAGTTATTACTAGTTATTTTTCAAATGTAGGAAGAAGTCTCTGCAATTGGGGTGGAGATCTCCCTACAGTAAAGTAGTTTGGAAAATAATAAGGTTTAATGATTATTAAAAATGTATTCTATTTCAATGTACAATAACATTGTAAAATAACTTAAAACTGTAGGAAAGTTCCCATTTGTGTATGATCACCCCCCACATTTTGTGCCCCACTACTAATGTGAATTACTCTGTTAGAGCACTGTAAACTGATAGGCCCCAGTGCTCATGTTCTCTCCCTAAATTGATTTGTCGACTTGGTAATTTCCTGATTGGCAAAGACTTTACCATCTTGTAAGCCCCTAATAAATGGTAACCAGGGAATAGGTGGTAAAGGGGTCCCCAGGGCTTGCCAGTTCAATAACTGATCCCCACACTTGACGCTGCAACAGCAGGGCATAATGTGCAGCCTGCATCCGACATCGACTACACAGCCACTGCTGAATTTTTGCATCCCTTCGCCAGCGCTGTTGTGTAAGCAATAAAATCAGCACCAGCTCATGTCCTGTTCAGTGCTGACAGCCAAGACAACTCTGCACCTGGATGCCACGGACCAGGTAAAACTGAACTGACTGTCATGAACTGGTCATAGCTACTGTACACCCTTAACTCTGCAAGGGTTCCATGTAACTCGTTATCTTAGTATTGTTTTGCTACACGTTGTATTTCTCCTTTGCCTTCAATGCAATGGTTAAATGTCATTTTTGCTGTGATTTAATTTTGCTTCAAAAATTCATAACTCCGGTCGTACATATGCAATTCTGTTCATTCTGGTGTCTAAATTAAGACGTGTCAATTACTTATCGTCCACGTTGGTACTCTGAAATGCTTAATATGTGTTCCTCTAAGTAAATCCTGACTGCTCTTTGTCACACTACCAGGACTGAGCTAAGGATTTACTAGAGTGAATCCAAGGACCATCTTTGGGGTATTGTGGGAGTATTACACGGTTGGGACCAATCGGCCCCCACCACCAAATACTCCACTTTCCTACAATACCATAGACCAAAATAAAATGTTATAGCATGTTAACTCAAAGTGAATGTCTGTTAAAGAATTAAATAATATATATTATATTGCGTTATCATTATTGATGTTATTTTTTAAAATACCATCCTAAATATAATTTTTATATTCAATTATTTTTAAAATGTATTTAATTGTATTTTTTATTAAGTTTTTAAGTTTTACTGAATCATATTTAAACAAAAAGTTAAATATTAATCTATTGCCATCACCAAATCATCCTGCTCGCCACTAAACCCTCTGCCACATAGGGTCTTGAAAGACCTAGCAGGTGAGTTATTCCCGCCTCTATTGCAAATACGTAGTCAGTTGCTAGAATGGCAGTGTACCTCAGGCCTGGAAAAAAGGCCATAGTTATCTTATTCTGAAAATATTCTCTCTGGTTCACTGATTGTTAGTAGCTATAGGGCAATATATCTTATGCCCTACCCAGTTAAAATACTGGAGTGCTTTGTTAGTAAAAAACTGTCTCAATATGTTTTAGACCACATCCTCTTAGAGGAGATGCGGTTTGTTTTTTGTCCCGGACACGAGACTGAATCCGCCCTGCTCTTGGCTATGGATGAACTTAGGATGCGGGTTGATAGCGGTCAATCAGCGGTCTTGATTCTACAAGATCTCTCGGCTGCATTTGACACAGTTAACCACAATATGCTCCCAACTCAACTTACTTCGATCAGATTTTGTGGTACCATATTGGACTGGATGCGCTCCTAATTATCGGATCGATTTCAGGCTGTTGCACATCCTCCCTATTGTTCTAACTTTAGAACAATCAAAAAGGGAGTTCCCGCAAGACTCAGCACTTGGCCCAATTCTTTTCAATATCTATATGAGGTCATTGGTTACACTCATTAAATCCCCTAATGTTAGTTTAGTAACTATGCTGAAGACAACCAACTAATTTTGTCATTCAACGGCAACCAGCAGGCGGTAGTTAATGCTTTTCATAATTGCATAAATTACATCATCAGTTGACTGAACTCTAACTCTCTCAAATTTAAGGGTGACAAAACAGTGTTTTTGTGCTGTTCAGCAAATTAGTTTCCCGTTTACTCCTCTTGAATCTCTGGCCAGTGCCAACTGACAAAGAGCTGACACAATCCGAATCGGTTTGCAGCCTTAGAGTCACATTTGACAATACGCTATCTGTCTCGTGAATAAAGTTGCTGGCACATGCTTTTCCCTACTCAAGCATCTCTGGAAGTTTCTTTCATTGTTACCTACTACCACCAAAACTCTGGTTGTACGAAGAGTTATTTTAAGCAGGTTAGACTACTGCAATGCCCTCCTTTTTGGAGTGCCAAACTTTTTATTAGATAGACTACAGAGTCCAAGTGTTGGGTGCCAAACAGCCACTGAATAGGAGATCATCGGCTTCAAAGGCATTAAAGGACCTTCATTGCTTACCACTGAGTCAATGAATAGCTTTTAAATCACTGTGTATTGTTTTTAAAGCAATCCAGGGTTATAGCCCAGTGCCCCTGCAAAACAGAATAAAAAGATTCTCCGCAGGGAGATGCCTCCGTTCTTGCACAGCTAACCTTGTCTTTTGCTATATTAGGGAAGACAAGACAAGGTGGTGAGCTTTTATGGTTAGAGCAGCCCAGTTCTGGAATCAGATACCTGCCTTCCTTAGATCCTTGTCTGATCTACTGCATTTTAGAAAGCCCTGAGAATTTGTCTCTTTCCTTAATAACCCCCTCCTTACATCTTAGCACTTTTTTGGCTGCATTGGTTTCTTCTTACTCCCGGTAGAGGCTTAGCATCAGGACACCAGTATGGTGACAGTGCACTCTATAAATGTTATAAATAAATAAATAAAGAAATCAATCAATCAATATTTAAACTAAAAATTAACTGAATATACAATTCCACACACACATATATAATTTATATATGTTCTCAATATTTTTTTAATTCAACCTTATTTCCGAATGGTGTTATTTTAAGTTCCTGCCTAAATTATTTTCGATGTGTGTGCAGTGGTGAAGTGTAGTGCTGAGCTTACTCAACGGATGGGCTGGAGTACAGTTACAACTAGTTTGGGTCCTTTTTGGCAGTAGTAACTTTTGAAAAGCAGTCTGTGAATAGCAACGGGCTTGCTCTTTTGTTGGTAGGTGTTTGTATGTGCAGATCTCTCCTTAAGCCCCTTTTATCCCTCCGTAGTCCCTCCTTACACCTCCCTAATGCTTTTCTATTTAGTAGTAATTATTCGCCATTTTCCACACACTTCTTCATCCATCCCACATTTACTACTAAAACTTATACCCACGTGCGCAAGGTTCTAGCACGCGTGGCAGAGACCTCCGCATACAAAAGATAAACAAACCCTGCCAAGTGTCATGCATTAGTGACACAGGTTAGTGAAATAAATCTTAGTACTGGTCCCTGCATTACCGCATTAAAATATAAAGTCAGACTTATTAAGCTCCTCTCTGAGCGAATTGCTATACACAAACAGAAGCTTTCTGCCGTGTGCCCCCAGGAATAATGTGAGCTGGGTCCAGGGTCCAAAAGAGGTGATTAGTTGCCATGGATAGCAGTCACTGGAACGCGCGCAGGGCTTGTTTATTTTCCATCGTTCTCTCTTCCCAGTGACAAACAATCGAGCTCAGGCCCTGCTTTAATGTGTGGTGCAAGAGTAGGATGGCCACTGTCTGTTTTTTTACAAGCATAACCGGTATTTTAATGTCCCAGACAGTACAAAAATTAGAAAAACAACTTAAAGGTGAAATCTTCCCCCTTATCAGTATATACTTTAAACAGGGAATAACACAATAAAGCTATTTAAAATTTGCTCTACAGCTGCTATAGGAGCCATTACTCATATTTAAAGTAGGGAAGGCGAGGGTAAAAATAACTACAGCCAATTTTCTCTAAAGTTAAATTTAACTATCACATCCAGACCTTTGCAGAATCTTAAAACATGAACAACTGGATGGCATTCTGACCTGGGAAATATGGCAAGATGAAAGAGGTGCTCGTGTACAGCGTTAGTGTGAAAGTTGCAGCTCCTGAAGGAGAACAGCCACAGCCAGTGCTTTAAATGGGAAAAAATAAGTGCAGGTACTCATTAACATATACTAGTAGTGTGGTGGGTGGGGCTAGGGGCGGGGCTAAGAGCAAGACATGGGATACTTTGACTTATATACCAGTTGCAGCACATGCCAAGGCCCATGAGAAATGTGTTTGAACAAACAAAACAAGTTAACTCGTTAAACGAAATGTAAGCGAAACACAACGCTATTTATCTTACTGGCAAACATATTTGCTGTCGTTTTGCACAATACTATATATTCTTGAGCGTGCACACACAGAAAGAAACAAGCAGAGGCGCACACCCAAAGCATTCCACACAGTCCTCCTTAAAGTGCCCTGATTCTCTCTCTCTCATTCGCTTTTCTCTCACACAAAGACACACACATACCAGCAGGCAAACACACATACATAAGCAGACCCTCGTTCAAGAGAATCAGGTGGGATCAAAGCCATTGTAAACTTTCCTCCCATGGCTTTCTTAGTTGTCACAGCGGGGCTGCCTCAATTCCTGTGTTTACACAAAAGCACACGAGTGTGTAAATGTGATTGACAGCACAGGGCCTGAATGGACCCTGATCTGACAAACACAGCGTGATCGTAAATACCCAGACATTAGGCACATAATCCCCGCTGAATAGCTCAGCGGGGCGACAGAAGCAACTTTGCTGTCAGAGGCGGGTTCAACTCTGAGAGTCCAGTGCTCCCCAGCACTAGCAGCTAATGAGCCTACCATTCATGAGTACCGGTACTGTTCTTGGCAGCAGAGAAGTGCCGGTACACAGGGTGAAAAAAAATAAGAAGTGCCGGTACTCAGTACCGGTGAGTACCGGCCCATTTAAAGCACTGGCCACAGCAAACACTTACACATGCTCACCGATTTTAAACCCTATCTTTTACTTCTGTGAAACAATCTGCTCCGGAGCTGTGCTCATAGCTCCCATTTTATGGGCGAGCACAAGGTGCTCAGTCCATTCAGTAATCTCTCTTTGGGCTTGAAACCACGCCCATATTACGTCAGTCACTTACATTGGTTCGTGGGCTTGCCTTTTAAAATCGGCTTGCTTTCATTTGTGAAAGGCATGCATACGTCATGCCTTTTCCGGTGTTTAGCCCACCTACACAGCACCAGTAAAGTACAAAAAACATACGAGGCTCCATCTTTTCAGCCTGGAGTCCGGACTACTTTATCTGTTTATTTTACACAGCTCCATTGCGCTGTTTTTTTTTTTGCTTTACAGCGCTAATAACTCTAACTCGAGCAAATGCGAGACCCGTTGCATTAAAAATGCTTGTTTAACTTTACATCGAAATATCAAAGTCAGGTACTGTCTTAGCACTTGTTTGCTACTCCAAACTTTCATTCATTGCAACGGTAAAGTGTCGCGTTTTCTTTCCTCTATCACGAGAGTTTCGGTTTGACAGGCTACCTGAATATTTTATGTACTTTATTTGCATGTGTAAGATAACTCATGAGTTAACCTTTGCGGAGAGGTTGCAAAAGGCCTCCATTCCTTTACTCGTGCAAAACAGGAAGGTACAAAATATTCTGGGGCTAATGCTAGCATTTCCAATATTTGGAGGCTGCTGAAGCCAGAGGGGGGGCTATAAAACAGGCAGTTTTTCATGCTGCAGAAAAGAGTTGCACCCTGACAGTCTCGATCACTACTCAAATAGCACTTTTTTGCAACGTTAGAATAATGAAAAAATAATTAAAATAGTAACATGCTGCATTTATGCTTTGGTGTTTGCGTGCAGATCCTTGTTGCCAGTTCATAACTCACCGATTTATATTAGAATTATTACATAGTGATCTTCCGGTAACAACGCAATCTCTGTAGCAAAAGCAGAAGCCCACTGAGCTGTCTACACAAGATACAGATCAGTCACCAGCGTTTTCTATATTGTGCTGCGCAGCAGTGACTTTTGCCTTCTGTGCTATTTTATGATGAGCTAAACTTGAGGCTAGATTGCACACAGAGTTCTCTGGCAAGTGCATTAATTTTCAAGTAGGTTACTGACCTTCCATTCCAGGGATTTGGCAGCAGTTACAAAGCCTTTTTAAAGGTTTTCCTTGCTCTCTCTGAAAAGGGAATTCCCGATATTTATCTCTTTACATGGGCTTCATTGCTTGGTTTAATCCGGAGAAAGTTGCATTTGAAGTGTCATGTTATTTGGCAGGAGAATTTCACTCATAAGCACACTGAATGCATGGAAATGTCACAAATAAGCAACCTGAAAAGTCTCTGCAGGTAGGTTTGTGAATAGTAATTTGCAGTACTTGAGTAGTAATAGTGTAGTACTGCTAACCTACCACAATCTGCAGTTTGTGAATAGGCACCAATGTGATTTGGCTATCATCAAAGGATGTCAAGCCGAGTTCAGAATATGAATCTGGTACTCCAGTTCCAAGGTCAGCAGCTCCAGCCACTAGGCCATGTCAAATGGCAACAAGAAAAACAACAAAAAAGGAGTACACAAATTGAAATAATTAAAACTGATGCAACATCCCAATACCCTATAATATTCATTACAACTGCCAACCCCATCTGCTTACATCTAGGAAGAAAATTAAAACATACTTCAAATTCAGAACCACCATTTTCCCCATCCCATCCCATTGTTAATAATCTTAATATAATAAACACATTGCAAACCTGGAAAAGCCTAACCTTCTTCCACCAAAGATGTTGCTGCTTGTGAGAAGCCACAACTTTTTTGCAGAGTCCCCCCGCACACAATCCCCACTTTGTGCCCCCATTTTGACTACTAGATAATGGTTTACTGATTCTGATTGTGCCCTGGGTCTGCTAAACAGACCCAGGACCAGTGCTCTGTTTAAAAGGTACATGGAAATTAGGTATAATTACAATTGACATGAAAACCTACCCGTAAGTCTATAATATATTGTAGGGAATGAAGGTTTAGAAGCTCAGTAGATGTAATGCATTTAAGTGTGTACTGCTGTGCTGCATGCTCTTGTTTTAAAGGCAGCCCTGCTTTGCAGGTTGTTTTTAAAAGTAAATTCTATGCAAATTCAACTGTGGAATTAAAAGTACTGCCAAAGTCTTAAACTACTTTATGTTTATACGTCACCACCAAGGTCTCCCGTAAATGCCCAGGGGTAGGGTGCCTTGGAACATTATAAACTATGTTTTATAAGCCCTGAGGAGAGGAAAACTGCTAATTTCATGTTTCCCCATTGTAGCCCAATGGCTGCATAGGCTAACATGGGAATACATTATTAAAGTATATCTATTGATAGGAATGAGCTAAACGCGCTGTTAGATTTAATATAACTAAAACAGAAAAGAAGGTTTAGACCTTGTTTTTCTGATGAGCCAAAATCCAACCTTCCAGCAGCCCTGCTCTGATTGGCCAGCCTCTGCCAGGCTGAGCCAAGCCATCCTAATTAGGTGTGAAGTGGCCTGCATTGAGACAAAATGACATCTGGTGGGTGGATATCTGCAAGATGCAGAGCAAAAGGCAGGAAGAACAGGGTAGCCAAAGAGGGAATGCCAGTTAGGACAAGACACAGATTCACCCCCACTTCCTGCACCCCCAGCCAGATAGGAGCCTTAGTAATGGAATTAGCAGAAGGGCCGGAAGGGGAGTGTTAAGGAAATGTAGCCACACCAGTGGGATGGCTTAGCCAGATCTTAAACTCCAGGAGAGAGTTTCTCAATTTTTTATTTTCAAGAAAGAGTGCTTTCTGGGACATGAAAATGCCACACATTGGAGGAAGTTGTCATACTTCTTGGTGTCACCCGCACCCCACTGTTCAGTGGTGCCACCCTGCCTGTCACCCAGGAACACTGGATTTATATGGGAAAGCTGCCCAACAACTCAGATCCCTGCCTGATACTACAAGGAGAAGAAGGACAGCCCTGCTGGATCCCTGGCCTGTACCCTTCAGGATTGCACTCTGAATGACTGCACCTACTGCACACTGTGGGATTACAATCCTAAGGACTTTGCCTTGCTCCGAGAAGCGAAGGAGTGGACTCCCTGAAAGAAACAGATCAACAGAGCTCCACCTGCACCATCCCCACTAAGAAGAACCTTGCTGGACGGCCTTCAGTGGACTTTTAAGGATTTGGTCAGTTGCATTGTGGGCATTGTAGTCCCAACGTCCCAAGGCGCAAGTCAGAGATTCGGGGACCTTGGATTGGTATTGTGGACCCCCAAAGATCCAAAAGAAACAACTGGACAAGAGGGCTGCCCTGCTGGTCCCTTGGACTGCACAAGATAGGACTGCACTCAAAAGGACTGCACCTGCTGCTCTCATAAGGCGTCACAACAAAAGGACTTTGCCTGTTTTAAAAGATGATGTGTGGACTCCCTGATCAACAGTGCTGGAAGGGCTGCCTGCAACATCAACAACAAGGACAACTCCAGCTGACAAGCTTCACCTGGATTGACCAGGTGCATTGTGGGAATTGTAGTCACAGACCCCAAGAGACAAACCAAATCTTCTGAACCCTTGGCTGGTGCGGTGGACCACTTTCCTGCATCAAGAAACACTGCTGGAGTGTAAAAGTGTTACATCGTAGGAGGCTGGAACTTTGTCCCGGTCCAGTGTGACCTTTTTTTAAACCTTTGCACACTATTTGTTTCTCAGCACTATTTTTACTTTTACTCTTTAAAAATTCATATCTCTGGTTTTCTATGTTGGATTTGTGTCATTTTGGTGTCATTTTAATCATAAACATATTTCATGTATTGTGTCTTACTTAGCTGATGTATCGTGTTTTTAAATGCTTTACACATCTTTTTCCTAAATTATGCCAGTATGCTCACAGCCAAGCTACTAAGGGTTGAGCAAGGATTAATTTATTGAAACCTTGACTGGACCTTATGTGTGATTGTGACCTTATTGCTAGCTGTAAGTACCTACCTACATCTACTAATAATCCACCTTTCAACGCTGCTTAATCACTTACAATGACCATAGTCCTTTAAAAAATGCAAAAGTAACGAAAAACCTTCCTTTACATACATCAATTAAAGCCACTCACGCTGCTGTAGAAAAGTACAAAATCCATGTACTGCTGCTCTTCACCCAGCTTTCCTGCTGTTAGAGTATGACACTGTCATCGTTGAACCAACTGATAAAAAAATGACGACTTACTATAGTGGGTATCATATTTTATATATTTATGCCTATGTGTATTATCACAATTATTAGATAGGTTGAAGAATGTGTATTATTCCTCTTTCCAAGATTAGTGGTTTCTGTTGGGGTGGAAACACCCTGGTTTTAATTGTGGACTTTAAAGGTTTCTCCTTTCTCTTCTCTTTTCCATTAACAGCTGGCGTTCCCATCCAGAGCCCCCGGAAGAGAGACACTGGTAAGTATTGGATTCTATTAGTAACTGTGAATCTCTCCTTTCTTTCCCACTTTTTTCTGCATAACTTTTTTTCTTTCTGGTTCTTTCCCACCTTTCTTTATTTCTGGTTCTTTTATTTTCTTCCTGTTCTAATTATGAATGTCTTTTAATTATTGTTCTCTGATTGTGGTACAGACTCTGCAGTTCTGATCAGCTTTGGCTTATTCAGTGTCTGACTTGTAAATAGGGAGTTATGTTCAGCTCATCTCAATTTGTGAAGTCAAAATCTATCTATGCAAATAACCAAATTCAGAATGTTTCATTCAAAAATACACCTTAGAGAGTTCTCTTTTCCATTATATGTGCAGCTTTTCCCTTGTCCACATTTTGCCAGCCACCATCCTCCACCCTTGAACCTGTGAAAGCTGAATTAATTACTAATAAATTAGCATTGATTAATGGTTAAGAATTTACATGAATTAGGCTAACGTAGAAAATAATGTGTGCCTTGGAGAATGTGCCCACTTGATTGGCCACCATGACATGTACGACAATTAATAATGAATTCACACTTATAGTTTAAATAATGTGCACCTGTAGACTAAAATGTATTTGTGGGTTATCCTAACGAGTTGATGTTATGAATTTGCTTGAATAAAATTAGCAATTAGGCTTTGATTAAATATGTGGTTTGGGCCTACTTGACAAAGCCTCATGTTAAGTTGCATGGCATAAATGTTCATAAATGTTTTGTGAAAGCAGAGAATTAATTTTTACCATTGTTCACACAGAGCTAATAAACGATTTGTAAATGTCTTAAACTTTCTTGATACTTTGGAGATTTGATGCATGAGAAGATGATGTTCCCAGGCGCCAACAAAGGCTGCACTGACTACAGCTAGGTTTGCAACAAAAGAATTACCTGACAAACCTGACAATGGGAATGGGAGAAGAGGAACCAATCATCGACATGTGAAAGACTGTTTAGTTATATTTAAGATTTAGAATTTAAAGACTGTTGGTCCTATTGTGAACGTACGATGTTCTGACCAATGACGGCGTGAAAATATACTTTATGGAGTATTAACTTAGTCTGACCGCACTTAGGAAGTTTAGTCCATTCCCTGTCCTTTGTCAGGCAGTTCAGTTGTTCTATTCTATTCTCTAACCCTTAGTAGACCTGTTCGTGGAGCTGAGCAGTTCATGATATCTTTCTTTCCTAAATTTAGCTTAATTAGCTAGTCTGTTAATGGTAGATGCTGATTCCTTATGCTCAATGACCTTTCAAAGTTGGTTCAGTTAACTTAGAGCCCGACCGTGGCTGAACTATCCCCTTCACTGTCCCATTGCTGACGCTGACCAGACGGATGTCTGACTGACAAAGAAATCGCAGCTTGATGATCTATTGAGGGGAGGTATAACGAAATGCTCTTGTTTCTGTTATAGATTTTGTTCTTTCTTTTAGGTACCAACTGCTATTTTTGATAGAGCCCTAGTTAGGTGTTTTCTAAATTAACTTTTGACTAAAATTGAGATTCTTTCGCCGCTTTGGTCCTGTGTTGTTTGTATATGCTTATCATTTGGTATTGAGACTAATTTACGTGATATTAGCATTGTTCATATAGGGAAATAAACCTCCTAATTTTACTAAAGGTTTGGTTATTCACGGCCGCATGGGTCATGGTGCGTAAAGATTACTGACTCAAAGTTTCTGATGATTGATTGGTTGAGCAGGTTATGTTGTTGCTGGTTAGATTATGAATAACATTTGTGTACATGGTGGAATCACTCTAAGCTTAGTCAAAAGGTCCCTTGAACCTCTAACACGTCCCCTTATAAATAAATTACCAAAAACCAAATAAGGCCAGACGTGCTCACATACCTGAGAACACACCAGGTCTAGCCACTCTTCGCTGGACCAAGGGCATTTCCGTCAGTTTTCGCCATGAAGACTTTCTTCTGTTCATGCTCTCCCATACTCTGTCTCCTCTCCTTGATCTCCACCATCAGGCAGCTTCTTGGCCCACAATACATCTTTCTGTGTCTTCCTCTTCTCTATCTCCCCTCTCCGTGGGATCTTTGAACCCTCTGTGTCTTCCGGTTCCACCGTCCTTGTCACTTCGTCTGTTCCCTCGTCTTATCCTTCTTTCCTGTTTTCTGCCTTTTCTTCTGGTAATGCTATCAGTTCTTTCTTTGATTCTGAATTTTTGTTTCTTCTCGAGCCTGACCTTCTTCCATTTTAATTGTTTCTTTTTCTTTCATTTTAGACTTTGGGTATGGCGTGGGCAAGGGGGAAGCTCAGGTATGTTGTCAAAGCAGCATCCTGAATTTAAGGAGTCTCTTTTGTGACAGATACCTACTCAGGCTGTCCAAGCAAAGTAAGTATCTAGCCGCAAACAACATAAAGTCCAAATCTTTGTTTAAGTGAAGCAAACCCTGGAGTAGCAAAGTCTGTGAAGTTAAATGTAATATAAATTATTCTGTACAAAGTGCAGAGATCCAAACCTATATGTTTCTCTGCTTGTAAATAAAAAGGTAAATTAAATTTAACAAACCACCCTGTTATATTCATAATGTTACTGGTATTCAGTTCTTCACATTTAAAGAAATGTAAACATTTAGCCTATTTAATTTTTGGACACTCATTTCTTGCGTTTCAAAACATTGTCCTGCTCAAAGAAAATAGGAACAAAGCTTGTTATATTACAATGTAATGTTTAGGTCAGGTATGAAATTGGAAATAGTTTACTCTTAGAAAATGGGGGCCAGGGGGTAAGAGTAGAATGGAGGTGGTGTCAAGAGAGGTGGGGTCAGGATGAACTAAATCTGACAGTCAAAGCTCTTAACTTTGAAGAATCTGCCCTCAAAAATTGGCATCAAAGATAAATGTGATATCTGGCTTACTTAACTGGTCACTGATTGTATTAAGGCACTTAGGGCCAGATGTAGCAAAGGTTTGCGACTCGCAAACGGGCAGAATCGCAATTTGCGACAGTGCAAAATCGGAAATGGGATGCAAAAAGCCCATTTCCGACTCGCAAAAAGCGATGGGACCCGTTTGCGAGTCGCATCCGTTGCGACCCCATTTTGCGACCCGCAAATACCAAGTCGCAATTTGCGAGTCGCAAACCTTATGCAATTGCAACTCGCAAATTGCGACTAGTCGCAAAAAGGCCATTTTGCATGTCCCATTTACCACTAACTCAGAGCAGGTGGTAACCATTACCAAAGTATAAAAGGAGACCCAGAAGGCATCTGGGTTACACAAGATGGCAGAGATATACCTGATAGCAGTGAGAAGGAGAGTCCACGCAGCCCAGCAGAGGAGGAGGAGGGGCCACAGACAGGAGAAGATATATAGAACAAGGCAGACTCTTTTTCAGCAAACTGAGGATGAGATCTATGACAAATACCGCCTTAGCAGCGCAGCCATCCTAGAATTAATAGATTTACTCAAACCACAGCTAGAGCACCAAACTCTGCGTGGCTGCGCCATCCCTACGCATGTGCAAGTGCTATGCTCACTGCACCTCTTGGCCTCAGGGAGCTATCAGGGGGTCATTGCTGTGGCAGGTGGGGTATCCCAAAGTGCAGTGTCAAGGTTCCTCAGGGCCTTCCTAGATGCCTTAGTCACGCACATGTCCCACTTCATATACTTACCAAGGAATGAGGCAGAAATGAACAGCACCAAGCTGGACTTTTACCGCATTGCCCACTTTCCCCATGTCATAGGGTGTGTAGATGGGACACACATTCAAATATGCCCCCCTGCTAATCTAGAACACATTTTCCGCAACAGAAAGTGTACCCACTCACTCAATATTCAGGTTGTTTGTGACACCCATTATGTCATCACTGACATTGTAGCTAAGTTTCCAGGCAGTACCCATGACTCATACATTTTTAGGCACAGTGGGATACACCAACGCCTGGAACGTGGGGAATTCGGAGACGGTTACCTCCTAGGTAGAGCCACAGACACTTGCAGACATACACACAGGTCACTGTGCACGACAATCTGGACTTCCTAACAGTGTACTTTTGTGCCCAACAGGTGACAGTGCATATGCTCTCAGGCCTTGGATCATGACTCTGTTTTTAACACCCAGCAATGATTCAGAGAGGCAATACAACAGTGCACATAAGAGGACCAGGAACCTCATTGAGCGCACCTTCGGACTCCTGAAGGCAAGATTCAGATGCCTCCACCGCAGTGGAGGTGCCCTCCAATACACCCCCATTACCGCATTTAAAATTGTGGTCGCATGCGCCATCCTCTACAACATAGCCACCCGACGTGGGCTACCTCTCACCCCTGCAGACCCAGTTCCTGATGATGAAGAGCAAGAACAACCACATCGCCATCATGGGGATAGGAGTTTGGCAAATCAAGGCAGACTGAGACGGGAACACATTGCAACACAATATTTTGGACGGTACGTGTCAACTCCAACCATACTCACCTATTAACCAAAAACTCCATTTGTTAAGTGGCACAACAATAACTGTTTTATTAGTGTATTAAATAAACTATTCACAAGTGAAGATTGTCCATGGGCAGTAAAATGCCAACCAGGCATGTGGCACATTAACGTCATGTGCCACATTTAATGGTCCAGGGTGATCTCTAAGACCTTCTGCCCCTCCTGTGTGGTTTCTGGAGTGTTCTGCTGCACCTGTAAGCAATTTTCAAGGTAATCGCAATTTGCGACACCTACTCGCTAATTGCGAGTTCGTTTTTTGCACACTTGCAAAAAGCGACCTCGCAATCTGCGGACTCGCACACTGCGTTGCGAGTCCGGGTGCGAGTCGCTATTTCGGAACGTTTTTTTTCCTTGCATTACAAATTGCGAGTCGCATTTTGCGAGTCGCATAAACTCGCAAAATGCGAGTCGCAATTTTTTGTTTTGCTACATCTGGCCCTTGGTGTCAGCACTTTCCTCAGGGTCATTTGTAGAATGAGTGCCAGCTGCTGCAGATGCATTGTATCTAGACAAGGTCAATGACAGATGGTGTCACTGAAGCTGATGGTGACTGCTGAGCAGGGTTCCCTGTAGCTGTAGGTTTACTACTGGAAACTGCTCAGGGAAGCCTAGGCCTCAGGGCACTCAGGGCACTGAGGGCAGGAAAACAAAACTTTACACCTTGCAGTCGACAATTCTTCCAAGCACCAGTCTAAAGACTCTGGGCCTGATTACAAGTTTGGCAGACAGAAAACCGGACTGCACGACCCATGGTGAAGAAACTGCCATCGAGGTGGCGGTCTCCCCACTGGCCCTATTACAACTTTTCCTCAGGGCTGATTGGTGGGAACCAAGGTTCCTGCCTGTCAGCCCAGTGGGAAAGGTGTGGCAGCATTGTCGTGGCTCATAATTGAGCCGGTAGCAATGCAGCCACATGCAGGGTGCACAAGCACCCTTCAAATGCACACTGTCTGCACGCAGACTGCTCATTTCAAGGGTTCTGGGCAGGGGGACAGTAGGGCATAGGCATGGGCAGTGCAGGGGGCTCCCTGTGCCCCCCTGCACTTGATCCCCACCAGCCTCTTCATGGTGGTTGAGCCGCTATGAAAAGGCTGTCGGAGAACAAGGTTGTAATCAGCAGGGCAGTGCAACCAAGGCCTCCCTCATCCTGTTGGGATCACTGATCTTTGGGGGACAGCGGTATCTGGGAGGGTCTGCCCAGCAACCTCGTAATATGGCGGTCAGACCGCAACAGCCGCGGCAGTCCAACTGCCACCACGAGACTGGCGGTCTTTGGACCGCCAGCCTCATAATAAAGCCCTCTATTTTTGAACTTTCTGTAGATCTGTAAATGAACACAGGAACAAAATAAAACTCGGAACTCACCATGGAGTGTGAAGTTGTTCATCTGGAACAAAGGTATCAACATTGAACTGCTAAATTCAGTGCAACAGCTAGGAATGGAATGGGCACCTAGAACTTTTAAATACCTGTGGGGTCAAGGTTTTTCACGGGGACTCCATTGTGGGGAAGAAAAACTTGGGTGGAGTGATCCAGGTCTTCAGTGGGAGCATAACCTTCTGGCAGACGCTCCAGATCCCAAAAATAGCTAGGATAGCCCTAACAAAAATGGTCATGCTGCCAAGGGTCCTCTACTTTTTTCACAAATCTGATAGTCTGGATCCTGAAACTCTGATTCAGAACTCTGAATGGCATTCTCTGGGATGGGCAGCAGAACCAGGGGTTGTTGTACACACTTCAGATACTGACCGATAAAGGGGGACTGGGAGTTCCAGACTTTGAAATCCATTACTACACAGCCCAATTACAGTGACTGGCCAGATGGATGACTGAACTAGGTTTTAAGGAGCTAGGGGAGTTTGTTCCATGCATAGAGAGGGGTCGATGCTAGCAATGATGCAGGTGGCAGTATTACCACAAACCTGCAAACCAAAACCCCTGCACATTAACCTTTGTTGCTGGAGGGGATTACAACTCAGTTGGTTGCACCCCGCTGTAAACTCCTGCGATCCTACTAGTGGGGTTACCAACACTGAGGGGTAGCTTTTTTACAGCCTGGCAAGGGGGCCTAGAGGGAGGTGGGCATAGCGATGCTACATGCCAGTTATTCCAAAGGATCCTTTAGCACACTGGAGAAACTAACTACAGGCAGTGGTCTAAGGGAGGGCCAGTTCTTTGGTCTTTGGAACAGTCTTGCAGCACTAACTGGACTATATGGAGCAGTGAATCTGGACCCCCCTTCCCATGACATGCAACAAACAGTGCTAATATTTGGTCATGGCAGGCACTTAATATCTTGGTTATACAAAATGACACAGTCCATGACAGAGGACCCCATGCAGAACCTACAGGCTTGGTGGGAGACCTATATTTGCTGACAATTCTTGGGGAAGGAGTGGGAGCAGATGCTAGAACGCACATACACATACACGTGTAACACTCAATTCAAATTTACACAGCTTAGTTATCTGCACTGTACCTACCTAACGCCACACAAACTAAGGCCCTCATTATGAGTTTGGCTGTCAGACCGCCATGTTGGCGGTCATACAGACCGGCTTATTACGAGCCACACAGCCAGGACCGCCAAAAGCCAGCCAAAAACTGACACTGCCAGGGCTTGTGAGGGCACCAAATTGGCAGTCCGACCACCAGCACCGCCAGCCCGTCAACTAAACGCCAAACCTATTACTAGTCAAAAGTCTTAATGACGGTTCAGCCATTGCAGTTTTCCAATGGCAGTTCTGGGTCACCACAGTAATACACAACACCACATTGTATGGATCTGAAAACAACACAGCCGACACACATTCCTACAATTGACACACCTACAAAGTACACTATAAAACACACCCCTTCACACACCACAATCCTCTGCATTTTCACAGCAGGCCCTTGGAAGACAGTGCGAAATTCCTATAACTTAAAATCCACTACAATAGGCTCCCCTCCAATTTACACCAACCACACACCCCACACCCTCAACACACTCCTATCACATCCATCTGCACCTCCCTGCTCCATTTACTCCCCGTCACCTATTCATTTTCCCAGCACCCACCCATCTATTTTTAACACTACCATGTCACAAAAAAATCTGTGTTTCACTGAAGATCAGTTAAGAGTCATGGTGGATGAAATCATTAGAGTAAAGCCACATTTATTTGGTGCCTAAGTCCAGCAAACTACTATTGCATGGAAAACGGAAATGTGGCAAAGGATCGTCACAGAGTGAAAGCTGTAGACCCCACCCCGTGCACAAGGGACAACATCAGGAAGAGGTGGGACAACATCAGGAAGAGGTGGAATGACCTCAGGGGGAAGGTCCATTCCATGGCATCCAGGCACCAACTGCAGTATCAGAAGACTGGTGGTGGACCCCCGCCTCCTCCTTTACAACTCACATCATGGGAGGAGAAGGTCTTGGCCATCCTGCATCCTGAGGGCTTGACAGGAATAGCTGGGGGAGTGGAGTTGGGTAAGTCACAACACAACAATATTGCACTTAAATGTATTGGCATGCATGCGCACCTTTGGACACCTTCACTGGCATCCCAATCACCAGCCCAGTCTTCACCTGTCCAGAGAACACTGTCTGCCATCTCACATGTGAACTAGACTCACCTAGGGTAATCTCATTTGTGTATACTGGGTGTAGGACAGGGGCTGACAGCACTACAGTTCCCAGGAGGCACTGTTGTACAATTCGAAAAACCAGAACCGTGTATCACATACAAAATTACCATGTATTGCAAAGCTCCAAACTAGTGTATTTGCCTAGAAAGGAGCTCAACTGTACATTGTGCGTGTGTAGCACAGGCACTGACAGAACTGCTAAGGCCAGGTGGGCACTAGTGGTGTTACCCCACTCAGCCAACACAGTGTCATCTGCTATAATGAGCCTACTACCACTACTCAGCCATTGAACTGTACTCACCTATAAAGGATCACAACTGTATAGTGTGTGTGTGTGTGTGTGTGTGACAAAGGCCAGGATGCACTAGTAGTGTTACCCCACTCAGCCAACAAAGTGTTCTCTGCCATAATGAGCCTTTCACATCTACTGAGCCACTGAACTGTACTCACCTAGAAAGCGTCATGTCTGTATGGTATGTGTGATACATGGAGTCCAATGGCTACAATACACAGGAGGATCCCTAACTGCCATTCCAAGTACCAGTCCAGTGAACAACTGCCAAAATAAAATTTTCCTGGGATTTCACACATGAAGTGTACTCACCTGGGGTGATGACACATAATAAGGAGTCACATGATTGCTAAGCCAGGAGGCTAGGTCTACCCAATCCAAAGCACCAGCCCACTCTGCATATGCTCAAATATCCTTGTAGGTTAACTTGTAATAGAAGTGTACTCACCTCAGACCATGACCCATGTATACTGTATGTAGTACTTGGAGACACATCACTGTAAATCCCAGGAGGGTAAGTCCTTGTAACTCCTATCACCAGGCTAGTGTTCATGTGACATTGCACATCTGTCTGTGAACTCACTAATGAAGTTTACCCACCTGGGAGGGACCAATATACAGGTCATGGTACACACTGTGATGTGGCTACACACCCAGAACCATTTTAAGCAGCTTTGGCAAGATGAAATGTTGTGGACAGGAAGGAGAGCTCAAAATGTGGGCTATAAAACTTTATGACAGATCAAAGTCCCCAGGATGCATCATCTGAATTGTATTGGCAGCAGACATATCCACAATGCACTGACCACATGGTGACAACTATCACATATACTGCAAGGTATTGGGTCTGCCTGCATAACAGCCAACTAAGTCGTAATATGACCTAAACCACATCCTGCCCAACCACTGGTTTGCCTGCACTGCTGGGAAGATAGAAGTCTTTGACCCTCCATCCAAGTGCCAAGGTACTCAGACATTCTGAAGTCAGATGACTGAAATGAAATAGGTATGTTACTCAAATCTCAGGTCATTACTAATGATAGCATGTCAGCCTATCATATAAGGGAAAGCTTCTAACCCAAATGTGTACATGATCCTAGCCAAATATCACTGTCATCTATTGGAGGTAGATGTCACAATGCAACCTGTAACACTGTATCTCTCAAATCAACAGGTTAAGCAGCCACTGCAACTACTGACATCACTGAAGAGACTGCCACAACCCCCATGGATGAAGCCCTCAGTGAGGACACCACTCCTGGACGTGTGGAAATTGAGGACAGTTCTGGCCCATCCGGGCAACCTGGTCAGACAACACCAGTGAGCCTCACCCTGACCACATCAACTCCTCTCAACCCTGTGGCTTCAACATCTTAGGCAGCCAGTCACCCCCCAAACGTGTGTCCAGAGGAGTCACTAACATCTTATTCCCCCAGCCAGGTTCCTGAGTCACAGCAAGCCAACTCCGACAATGATGGACCTGGAATCAATGGAAGGGGGCAAGATGCGCCAACGGTGCAGGCATGTGGGGTCAGGGTGTGTGGGAGGGATTGTGTGGCCCAGGGACAAGAGACTGCTGGTGATGCTTTTGGTTGGGACACCATCAGCCAAGTCTTGGGACCCTACCAACAATCCTAAGGTGTGATGGGCCAGGTACTTACCAAACTCAGGAAGATGAAGCAGCTGCAGAGGGACTTCCATCGGGAGGCCATGAAAAAGTGGGAGGCCTCCAACGCCATCTTCACCTAACAGGAGTGTTCAAGGAGATCAGCAGTACCCTGATCAGGGACCGTGAATGAACAACGTACCCCTTCCTGTGGCCCAGCAACACCAGCTTCTTCAACACCTGTGGCAGCCACTGGAAGGGAGGCTATGTCAGGGGAAGCATCCGTCTCACACACCCCCGCGTCTGTAGCTACTGATCCCCCACCACAAGTAGGAACGTCCACTCAAGACTCCAAGAGGTGCCGATGGCAAGACACCAACCACTGCAGAAAGTGACCTCTTCCTGATGGAACTCCTTTGTGTGCCACAGATTCACTCTGTTGACTGGTCTTTTACCACTTTACATTTGCCATGGTAGTAGGACACTGGACTTTGGACTTCAAATGTTGTAGCATCTTCTCTATTGATTACATACACCATAACTGATCACTTCACCTTACTTTTGCTTTTGAGAGTTTCACAATTATTCTATCTAAATAAACACACCTATCACAAAAACACTGCTTACTACCTCTTTTTTTTTTTAGCAATTTTGAAATGTCAAATGTTAAAACCATGTAATGCACACGAGGAAGATATGAGACGGTAATAGAAGGAGGGTGAGGTCTCAGGTAGTATCATGCTGAGGATGACTAGCAACACAATGTCACAAAGGTCTGTTTACACCAAACATTTTATTGCACTGTACTGCACATAGGCTGTTAAACTGTCTGGATTGCCATAGCCAAGAACATCTGAACCACATTCAGGCCAGATATCCCAAAGGGACCGTCCACCAGACCACAGCAGAATGTGCTTTGTCAGACCTTGTCACGTAGAATAGGCCAACAGATTAGTCGATGTTGTCACCTGCTTGAGCCTTAACACATACTAAACCAGGTCTGCCAACTCCACATACACCAGGGCACAGCAGAGGGCAGTACAACATTTCCTGACCCTGGGTCCATCCTATTACAATGACCAAGCATCTGGTGGTATGATGCTAACCTGTGTCAGTGTTGTGGCACAGGCACTCAGGCCTTCAACAAGGAAACACATTGACATACACAGAAATGTTATACTGGATCACTGTACATACAATGTGAAGGAATAATGCATGGATTGCACTGGATGACGTAGCAAGGCAACATGGTCACACACATGAAGCAATTGGCCCATCACACCACAACTCACAAATGTATTGTGCACTTCAGATCTCCCCCAATCCACTGTCCAGGCTTCTTTGACACAGGACCCATACATCCCAAATCTGTGACAAGCATTACCTGAATCAGTCCATGTCCACTTCACATGTCAGAACAGCTACAGCTACCTGCCAATGTCACAATTCAAAAATGTCCACATGATGATGAAGAGACCTGGGTGAAAAATTAGAATATGGGGAGTTAAGGCATGCAAAATCGTACATATGACCCACATCACATCACAACCTCATCACTGTAGACCCACTCAAATTGCAATGAGACTGACACAAACAAGGCGGATCGCAAAGGTAGTTACATGTCCTAGTCTGACTTAGGCAGCAAAGCTTGGCTGTATACTGCAAAGCATGAGATGCCCTGTCTTTAGTGGGAAATTATCCCACTCAACACATCCTGACCTCTACATTTCCCCAGATAGTCACAGAAATCACATCACATATATTTACACTCAAGTGAAGAAGTGATTGATGAGATCCGCCCACAAGTTTTCACCTTCCTCTTCATTAATGTAATCCTAACTTGCCATTTCAGGAGGCTCACCCGATGGCACTGATAGCTCCCACTCATCTAGTATATATGGGATACTATTCCGCAGGGCAATGTTGTGGACCATGCAGCAGGACACAATGATCTTACAAACCTTTTAGGGTGAGTAGAGGAGGGCTCCACCTGTCTTGTCCAGACACCAAAATCTGGCTTTCAGGACCCCAAAAGCCCACTCCACGACATGCTGTGTTCTTCCATGGGCATCACCGAAGCTGTCTTCTCCTGGTGTAGTTTGGTTCCTCAACAATGTCAACAAACATGGACGGTTTGGGTATGCAGAGTCCCCTGTAAGGGAATGCGACATATGTGCAACTATGAGTCCCTCTCATCATTTTATTAATACAGACATTGCTTTAAAAAACATAAATGACATATGTGACTTACCAACCACCCAGGCCCTCTTTGGGTACAGTTGTGACATCAGCTGTGGAATTGCGCTGTTCCCCATGGTGAAGGCATAATAGACTGAACCCAGATAACAGGCTCAGACCTGTGAAATGTAGAGATCTGCCAAACAACAACATTGATGGAATGGAAATTCGTCCTGTTCCGGTAGACTTGTTTATTGCCATGTGGTGGAACCAAGGCTGCATGTGTACTATCAATGGCTCCCACCACATGTGGGATGTGTGGCAAAGAAGTCAGCCTTCACATGGGCAAAATCCTCATATTGAAGAAATCGGTCCAAAGCAGCTGTCCAGGTGTTTCAACATTGCTGAAAGTACATCCTTCAATACTAGAATGAACTTAGGCTGGGAAATCCCAGCAGATAGTGCCATTGTATTCTGGAAGGACCCTGTGGCCAGGAAGTGCAACACTGTTATGACTTGTGTGTTGGGTGGCATGCTATTTAGATGACCAATGGTAGGCATCAGATCTGGCCCCAACTGACGACACAGATCCACGATTGTTTGCCTATTCAGACGGTAAATCTGGATGATGTGTCTGTCTTTCATGGCCTGAAGGTCTACCAATGGAAGTCACAGAGGAGGCTCCTTCCCCTCCCTGGGTACCTATGTGGAACAAAAAATGAGTATAGGCATCATTCAATGTGTCCCTTGCAACATACATATATGTCTGTCATTCACAAACTGTGACAAGGCATGTCATAGGTTGAGGACATGATACACAGTACACATCACCACTATCAATCACACAGAAGTAACATATTTTCCCCTTGGATTCCCACAACTGTGTACACATCATCTACCTGGACAGCAACTATTTGTGCATGAGTTTACATCACTTAACATAATTTGTGCGGGGGCTGTGTCCCAGAGCAAGTAGCCATATGTGTGTAATGTATGCCCAAAAGGGTGTAAAATTCGAAGGACTTAAATGCCAGCACAAGACCAGCACATATCACTAGCATTAACAAAATTTTTGCACTTGTCACACATTTTGTTTGGCCATTAACCGCATGTTATGTTCCTAAATGGCTGCTGCCTGACCTACTCAACTGGACATTGTGAACCCCCCTCAACCGCCGGTGAAAGTCGTCATGGCTGTAGGCAGAAGCTACCGCAGCAGGCTCTGCCGTAGGTTAACATTGTTGCCAGTGGCTGTCTTGGGTCAATGGATGTGTCCGCCAGCGGTGACAGCTGCGTACATGGCGGACATGACCAGCATGTTCTGCAACATCCCTCATTTGACTCTTGACACTGCTGCCAGCAAGACCTCCATGTCCTGAGCAGCTGTGTACAGCCTCTGGGAGCAATCATGCCACGTCCAGCAGGTGATAGGATCCCAGCCCTCTCACCTGAGGTGTTGACCAGCACCATAAAATGGCAAGTGCCTGTCCTGTATGTAGGGACAGGTGGAATTCATTTAACTCCTCCGACGTTGGGCGTTATGGCGGAAGGCGGTCTTGCACTGCTGTGCTATTCCTCATTGGCTAAATTGGGGCTGTATGAAGTACAGTGTCCAATGAGGTTCACTGGTGACGGTGTACACCGCTGCAGACGTGACCGCCATTTTCTGTCTATGACCACTTGATTCCTGACTTTCCATAGGATAACACATCCACTGCGTGTGCTTCTGTGACCTGAGCCATGGCCTGTGTGACAGGGGAAAGGGCCCCTGCCTTCACTCCAGAGGAGTTGTAGCACCTGGTTGATGGGGTCCTACCGCTGTATGGATGGCTGTATGAGTTACAGTTGAGTATAGCATGGGGACGATGCATGCAACAAGGTTGCATGGAGATGTGTGTGGGCTGGCAGTGTGTAATTTGGGTGGGGGTATGGCTGGTGATAGTTTACATGAAGGGCTTCAGGTGATGTGTGTGCCATTTGAGGGTAAATGGTATTTGTCCGCCATATGTGTGTCAGGCTGGATTGTATGGTTAATTGTGTCCTCCTGTCTGTATTTCCTCTACAGGTCAGCGCCCATCAGAAGAAGGGATAGTGGCATGCCGTAGCCAAGGACGTGCGGACCCTTGGGGTCTATAGCAGGCGAAGCAACCACTGCAGGAAACGGTGGGAGGACCTGAGACGCTGGGCCTGGAAGACCGCAGAGGCCCAGCTGGGGATGGCCTCTCAATGAGGGAGGGGTGCCTGTCGGAACCTGACCCCCTGATGGCCTGCATTACTGGCGGTGGCATACCCAGAGCTGGATGGGCGCGTGATGGCAGCACAGCAGCCACAAGGGGGCGAGTACAATGTATGTAATAACCGTCTTTTTTGCCTGGCATGGGATCCTGATGGTGGGTTTTAGTTAGTGGGTACCCCTTAATGCCAGCTTAGACATGGCTGCGTGGTCCAGCTCAGGGTAAATGGGTGAATGGCAAAATCATGTTAACTAGCTAGGTGGCATTCCATGTCAGACAGGGCTTAGTAGGTCCCAGGAGGGGTACAGGTGTCGGTGGTTGGCTCATCCTGCTGTGATACCTAGCCAATGGAATGCCAGTGCGGTGCATACTGCTCAATCTTTGTCCCTGTTTGTGATGGTAATGTGTATGCCATCTGTGGTGTTGGTGCTGTAATTGACCAAGTGCTCCCTTTCTCTCCCCCCCTATTTTCTTCTGTCATCCTGTGCATGTGTGCATTTGCATCATCTGGCAGGGGAGCAGGGGCACTGGCTACTAAGGAAGCTGCAACCCATGGGACTCAGGAGGCAGAGTCCTCCGACACCGAGGGGACCAGTGGGACGGAGGGCGAGGGAGCACCACGGCAGGGAAAGGAGGTGACAACACTGACTCTGATTCCTCCTCCAATGGAAGCTCCCTGGTGGTGGCGGACACCTCTGGAACCACCCCAGCTACGGGTACAGCCGCCACCCCCATACCAGCACCAAACTCCCAGTAGCCCCCCACCGAGTTACCCGTGCCCGCTCACCCAGGAGTGTGGGCATCTCCTTCGCTCCAGGCACCTCAGGCCCTGCCCCTGTGAGCCCTGCTGCCCTCAGTGAGGAGGCTATTGACCTCCTGAGATCCAGCTCTGTAGGGCAGTCAACCATAGTGAATGCCATCCAGGGGCTGGCATTCCAGATGCAGCAATGCAATGCCTACCTGGAGGGCATCCATGGTGGGTTGGCAGCCCTACAGAGATGGATTCAGGCTCTGGCCTCCTCTCTGATGGCAGCCAGTGTCCCTGGTCCTTCCGTCCCCCTTCCAACTAACACTTTCCAGTTCCAGTCTCCTCAACCCCAGCCCATCCCATGCAAACATCCAGACACATAAAACATCACACAAGAGTGGCACAGACTAAAACAGGCAGCACACTTCAAGCCACAAGCACTCACACAAACAGACAGTTGCACACACAACATCCACTGCCTCCACTCTCTCCACCTCGTTCTCCCTCACTGTCACATCTGCACACACACCTACATGTACTGCATCAACAGCCACCACCGCCGCCACTACCATCACCACATCATGCAGCACTCACACCTCACTTGCAGACACCTCTACATCATCCATCCATACGTCCTGTTTGTTCTCTCCCACCCCGTCTGCCCCTCTAAGAGACACAAACGCTCCCACTCAGACACCCAACAGCCATCCACCTCACACATGCACACTGTTCATACACCTGCACCCAAGTCCAGCAGACGTACACCTCCTACAGCCACTCCCTCTACCTCCACTCCCATCTCTCCTCCCACATCCCACCCCAACATCCCTAAGAAGTTTTTCCTTGCCCAACTTGACCTCTTCCCTTCCTCTCCACCCCACACCCCGTCCTGCCCATAAGAGCAGGGTCCTAACAACCCTGCCCAGAACCTCAGCCAAACAGTCTACCACAGCTCCCAACAAAAAAACAGTTGCTGGCACAAAGGGGCCCCTGAGTGTGACGCAGCCACTCCTAGTAAGTGCACACCTCTGCCTCAGAAAGGGAGGAATAGGGTGACAAAAGCCAGGGGGTCAAAGGACAGGGTCAGTGGAGGCACCTGCTAGACCTGGAGGCAAGGACACCAGTCACATGTCAAAGGCCAAGGGGGGCCGTCACAAGGGGAAACACATAGACCCCCCTCTCCACCACCAAAGAAAGCCAAGGTGCCCCCTCCACCACCAAAGAAAGCCAAGGAGCCCCCTCCTCCATCAAAGAAAGCCAAGGAGCCCCCTCCACCACCAGAGAAATCCAAGGAGCCTCCTCCACCAGCAGAGGGCAAGGATCCGTCTTCACCAGCAGAGGGCAAAAAGCCCTCTCCACCAGCAGAGGCACCCAAGGAGCCCCCTCCACCAGCAGAGGGCAATGAGCCGTCTTCACCAGCAGAGGGCAAAAAGCTCTCCCCACCAGCAGAGGCACCCAAGGAGCCCCCTCCACCAGCAGAGGGCAAGGAGCCGTCTTCACCAGCAGAGGGCAAAAAGCCCTCTCCACCAGCAGAGGCTCCCAAGGAGCCCCCTCCACCAGCTGAGGGCATGTAGCCTACCCTCCAGAGATGGTTGGGCAATGAGCCCCCTCCAGAACCAGCATGCATGTTACCCACTCCAGAGACTGTAGCCATTCAGTCCCCTCCAGTGACAATTGGGCAAGAAGCCCCCTCCAGAACCAGTGGGCATGTTACCCACTCCAGAGACTGTGGCCTTTCACTCCCCTCCAGTGACAAATTGGGCAAGTTGCCCCCTCCAGAACCAGTGGGCATGATACCCACTCCAGAGACTGTGGCCTTTTACTCCCCTCCAGTGACAAATTGGGCAAGTGGCCCCCTCCAGAACCAGTGGGCATGATACCCACTCCAGAGACTGTGGCCTTTTACTCCCCTCCAGTGACAATTGGGCAAGAAGCCCCCTCCAGAACCAGTGGGCATGTTACCCACTTCAGGTGAGGTGCCCCCCACCTCCCCTTCCCTCTGAGGTGCCTGACCATTGGCAACACAATGCCCCTGAACAGTGGAGTCCGGATTATGGTAGGAGTCAAGTTGGGCCTTGGACTGTGCCCTGCGGCCATGTGTGTCTTTGGTACTTTGGACTGGCCATTGGCCCAATCTGGACATTGACGCCTGCATTTACATTTCATGTTTCTTTATGGTGGCTGTTGGTAGCAAACTTCAGTGTTCGTACATCAGTATTGTTGTCCTTGCATTATTTTCACATGGGTCCTGTGACATTCGTTTTAATCTGCAGCTGGTTCTGTGTATGGTGTGTGGGTGAATGGTGTGTGTTGTGCATGCGTGTGTCACTCTCCTTTTCCTTCCTTCCTCCCATGTGTGCTAGGTGGCTGTACTCACCGTCGTCTTTGTCAGTGTTGGTGTTCCAGGACGGCCATGGCATGGTAGAGCACTGGGAAGACTTGAAGTTCCATTTCCATGGCGGTGGCGGCGGAGTCCTCTGTGTCCCTGATGGTGAGTCTTTCGTTTTCTGTGAAGTGTTTCCGCTAGGCTTTTGATGGCGTTGGTACCACCCCAGAAATCCTGGTGGTTTGCTATGTCATAACATGGAGGGCGGTACCTTGACTTCTGCCTGGCTGTTGATGGCTACTGCCGTGGTCAGTGGTGTTAACGCCCTGGCGGTTGGTGTGGTATATTGGCTGTATATCGGAGGTATCACTGCCATGGTCATAATTTGGCAGCAATTACCACCAGGCTGTTGGCGGTATTACCGCCACTTTAACAGTCACTGCTAAAGTCATGAGGAGGGCCATAATAAAGATGTCGTCTAGAAATATGATCATACCAACATCCCTCTCTCTCAGGTAAGAACCCACAGCTCTCATCACTTTTGTGAAATACCATGGAGCTGAGGATAGGCCATACAGTAGACAACAAAACTGGAACAATTGATTCTGCCAAAAACTGTTGGTATGGTTGGCTGGTCTCTGCACTGGGAACTGTAAAGTAAGCATCCTTGAGATCCAACTTTACTAACCAATCGTTCTGTAGCAACATATCCCTCAAAAGATAGATCCCTTCCATGTTGGAATGTTTGTACACTAAATATCTGTTCAAATCCCTTAGGTTTATAACTGGTCTCCACCCTCTGTCCTTTTTATCTATCAGAAATAGTGTGCTTACAAAAACATGGTCTTCCTTTCCCACTTCTATAATAGCTCCTTTCATCAATAAGGAATATATTTCTTCTTCTACCATTTTCTGTTGGTCTGCACTTAAAATTAACTAACTTGGGTGTGGCAGTGGGTGTAGTGATAAGAAGGACGAAGGTACTCAATCGGAAGGGTGAATAAACGTGGTTTTATTGTATAAAGTTTTAACTTTGCAATTTCCAATGTTTTGAGGTCTGTTGGTTAGTTATCTCTGTTGTCCTCTTCTCCCTTAGGGTTCCTGATGACTGGAGATGGTTTTCCCCGACGGTGTTTCCAGGAGGACAGGAAAAAAAACCAAGAGGAACAGAACGATCGGTAAGTCTAGGGTTTGGATACTGTTGTGTGCTTTAGTGAATAGAGAGAGAGAGAGAGAGAGAGAGAGAGAGAGAGAGAGAGAGATTGTGGTATGTAAGGGTCCCCTCCCCACAGATAGAATATCGTGGTGATAGTAAGTTCCGGCGTCCAGTGAAGTCACCTCTGTGAGTTGTAATTTGTTTGATAATTCTTCTTTGTTTCTGTGCCCATTAATGGTGTTCAAGTGCCCCTTCCCTCTCCCCTTCTTGTCCCCTTCCTCCACCCCCTCTTCTCCTCTTCTCGTCTCCCGCCGCCCCCTCCCTCCCCACAATATAATGAAGGCTATCCTTTAAACAGGACCGTACCTGACTTAGCCACGTCCCTCTGGAGATGTGGCGGCGTTCGAGCTCTTCGGGACCGCCCTGTCCAGTAACAGTATCTCATTGACCGCCGTTCGTCTGTTCCTCCTTCGGCGTTCGTTCGGGGGACGTCTCCTCTCTTCTGCCTCCTTCCGCGTCTCCTTCTTCGGCTTCCCTTGTTGTCAACGCACGCCGTGCGCGTAGTCCATCGTCTCTTTTTACACTGTCGGGAACTCGGATATCCGGGTTCCCAGTTATGGCGAACGTTTCCCAGTCTCTGCGTCCCTCAGGTATGTGTTCGGGAATCCGGCCATCCGGATTCCCAATATCATTATTGTCGTGTCCGCAGGGGTCGGTTGAGCTGCATTCCACTCCGGGTTTTATATGCGATGTAGTCGGGGAGTCCAACTCCCGGCTACACACCCCATCCCAAGCTCGGGACTGATATAGTTCAGAAGGTTCAGGGAACCTAGACAAATAGTCCGCAGTACATTGGAGAGTGCCCGGAATGTGACAAACCTGAAATGAAAAGGGTTGGAGTTCCATAAACCACCTGAGGATGCGGGAGTTGGTGTTCTTATTGGAGGCCAACCAAGTTAGGGGAGCATGGTCAGTGTATAAAACGAAAGGATGCCCCAAGAGATAGTATTGTAGGTTCTCAATGACCCACTTGATAGCGAGACATTCACGCTCGATTATCAGATGACGTTCTCTGGCTAACAGTTTCCTACTAATGAACACAATGGTGTGGTTATAGCCATCTTCGTCTGGTTGGGACAACACTGCCCCTAACCCCACGTCAGAGGCATCAGTTTGAAGATGAAAGACCTTAGTAAAATCAGGACACCTTAAGACAGGTTCCGTAGTGAGACAGGATTTTAGGTGTTGAAAGCTAGCGAGTTGGTCGGCTGTTAGGGTTGATATTTTGGATGGTAGGGTTTTTTTTAAGGAGGTCTGTAAGGGGGGCTGCTAAGGTGGAATATCTGGGTATAAATTGTCGGTAATAACCTATTAACCCCAAAAAGGATCGAAGTTCTTTCTTTGTTGTGGGAATAGGAACTTGTTGGATAGCTTCTATTTTACTCTTCTGAGGTCGGAGTTGTCCCCTCCCTATAAAGTACCCTAGATATGCGATGTGATCATATGCCAGATGGCATTTCTTTGGATTAGCTGTGAGACCGGCTGTGTGTAAAACCCGGAAAACACTATTTAGATGGTCAAGATGGTCTTTCCACGTTTCGCTGAAGACCACTATATCATCTAGATAGGCGGCGGCATACTTTTGGAAAGGTCGTAAGAGATGGTCCATTAACCTTTGAAAGGTAGCCGGAGCCCCGTGGAGGCCAAATGGGAGTACCGTAAACTGATAGAGCCCCGAGGGAGTGGAGAAAGCGTTTTTTTCCCGATCTGCGGGGGCTAGGGGTATTTGCCAGTATCCTTTTGTTAGGTCAAGTGTTGACATGTACTGGGCTTTGCCTAATCTCTCAAGTAGATCGTCAACTCGAGGGATAGGATAGGTATCAAATAGGGAAATGTCATTTAAACGGCGAAAATCAATACAGAAATGGATAAAACTATCTGGTTTCGGCACCAGCATGACGGGGGAACACCAAGGGCTAACAGATGGTTCTATTACTTTCATTTGTAACATGGTCTGTACTTCTTGCTTGATTAGATGTCTGCGGGCCTCGGGAATATGATAGGGTCGAAGTCTTACTATTTGACCCTCCGGGGTTCTAATATGATGTTGTATCAAATGTGTTTTACCGGGTTTTCCCGAGAAAAAGCTGTTATGTGGAGTCAAAAGGCTCTCTAATTGTTTTAGTTGTTGTTCTGTGATATCTGGATTAATTTGGGGTCGTTCTGGGGGTGTATCTGGGTTGGTGGGACACAGTTCAATGTCTAATGGTTTATCTGGTGTTATCAAAACACCTGTAGCAGTAGGGTTTATGGAGATAGTGGGCTCTTCCCATTTTTTTAATAAGTTGATATGGTAAATTTGTACTCTTTTTGGAGTCTTGGATAGTTCCACGAGGTAAGTAACAGGGGAGTCTGATTTGAATACGGTATATGGACCTTGCCATTTGGCTAATAGTTTATTGTCAGAACAGGGGCGTAATATAAGAACTTTATCATTGGGTTGTAGGTATCTTGTTTTTGTACCTCGGTCATAGTATCTTTTTTGTGTATTCTGGGCTTTTTCCATATGACTGCGTACATCTTCCCACACTGTATGTAGTTGGTATTTAAGTTTGTGTACATAGTCCAATAGGGTTTTTTCGCTTTCTCCTTCTTCTTCCCACATCTCAACCACCATATCTAATAGGCTACGGGGTTGTCTTCCAAAGATGAGCTCGAAGGGACTATGTCCGGTAGAGGCTTGTTCATGCGATCTTATGGCATAAAGAACCAATGGGAGCTTTCGATCCCAATCTCGCCCCGACTCAGAGACAGTTTTTCTCAGTAGTGTTTTTATGGTGCGGTTGTATCTTTCAACCAAGCCATCCGTTTGTGGATGATATACCGAGGTTTTAATTTGTTCGACTCCTAAAGTCTTACAAATATCTGCCATTAAGGAGGACATGAAAGGTGTCCCTTGATCCGTCAGGATTTCATTGGGAAACCCAACCCTGGCAAAGAAAGCAATCATGGCTTGGGCTACATTCCTAGTTGTCATGCTAGTGAAAGGTATAGCCTCGGGATACCTAGTGGCATAATCAACGAGAACTCAAATATATGTGTGTCCTTTTGTGGATGGGAGAAGGGGGCCTACTAAGTCCATTCCAATTCTAGAAAATGGGACGTCTATTATTGGTAATGGTTGTAGGGGTGCTTTCCTTTGGGGCCCTGGGTCTACTAGTTGACATCTGGGACATTGGGCACAATACCGCCGGATGTGGGCATACACTCCTGGCCAATAAAATCTTCGTAATAAATATTCTTCAGTTTTCTCCCTACCATAATGCCGCCCCCCTCCCGGTTGGTTGTGAGCCAGGAAGAGTACTTTTGTACGGTAGGGTTCGGGTACCACTAATTGTCGTTTCTCCCCATCGTCCCGTTTGATGACTCGGTAAAGGAGGTTTTTTTGTATAAGGAAATTCGGACCCACCTCGTTGGTACTTTCTGTTTCAGCTGTTTTCCATGCGTTGTGGAGAGACGGGTCCTCCGGTTGACTGGCCAGGAAGGAAGGGGAGGGATGTGGAATAGTGGCCAAGACCTTCCCTAAGTTCTTTTCTTTCTCTGTGGTCCAATAGAGTTGTTTTACATGTCTCTTCTCCCGTTTGGTGGATTTATGACGGTGAGGCTTACTCTCTATATGGGAGTCAGAAAAGGGGGCCTCGGCCCACCAGGAGTCTGACAGGATTCTAGATTTCACCCCCTTTAACCGTTCCGGAAAGCGTATATAATCGGTCCCTTGAATACGTTCTTCGACCAAGCGGTCCATTACACCCACATGTACCAGGTCCTGTTTTCCTTCCCAATCTATCTGCACAGAGGCAAGGGGGTAATTTCTTTTATCCCCGTGTATGCAACATATAGAGACCCATTGTGGTGTCTGTTGTCCTGACAGGTTTACCACGTTGGCTCTTATGACGGATTGACTACATCCCGAATAGAGCAGGGCTATAATGGATTTTCCATTCACTTTTATTTCCTGTCTGTACCGTGGGTCACCCCATCCTGTGCATAGGACTCTTCCCTTCGTAATCCCAATTTACATAGGCTCTGGTTTATCCCTCTTGTGAAGGCATACCCGTGCTATATGTCCCCACTCGCCACAACTGTAGCATTGTGGTTGTTGCATAGGCGGGGTTTCCCCTACTTTGTGTAGTCCCATGTCCTCTGTGGGTTTCCGGGGAAAAGACCGAGCAGGTACTGGTGACAATCGGGTTGCTGTTTTAGGTACTCCGCTCCTAAACTCTGTCGACCTATGGTAGGCACAGGCTAAGTCTACAGCCATAGTTGTATCTACGTTGGGGTGTTGACGTATCCAACTACGGGTGTGGGAAGGAAGGGATTCTAGATATTGTTCTAAAATCACGGCTTTTATAACGTCTTCCCTTTCTGTTCCTAAAGGGCCTAGCCACTTAAGTCCTAGATCCTTTACTTTATAATATAGTGTTCGAGGGTCTTAATTAGGGCCCCATTTTATTTTCCGGAACCGCAGGTGGTAGTACTCTGCGTCGTGGCCTACCCGCTCCAGGATACTCTTTTTGATGTCTTTATATGGAGTTGTACCGTCCGGGTTCGCAGCCTGATAGGCGGTTTGGAGGATGCCTGTTAATAACGGGGCTACATATTGACCCCAGCGTTCTTCAGGCCATTGGGCGGAGGAGGCTACTCTTTCAAAGTTTATAAAAAATGCGTCGGGGTCCTCCCCTTCTTGATATTTTTGGAGGACCGAGCTAGGTACATTAGGATGGACCTTGCTAGCCGCAATAGAGTCTGTTAGCTTTTGGAGGGCCGTTTCGTGTACTAACTGATTGTTTGCCATGATGGTGGCCTGGCTCTTTAATGCGTTCTGGAGGGCCTCCCTATCTTCTTTGGCTTCTCTTTGTTGGGCCTCCCATACTAATTGGAGATGACGTTGACCTTCCGCCAACTGCTGAATCATATCTTCCAAAGTGGGTTTCCCTTCCATTTTATCCTTTTGTTCTGTCCTCTATCGCTCAATAAAATCCCACTTCTGACACCACTGTGGCAGTGGGTGTAGCGATAAGAAGAACGAAGGTACTCAATTGGAAGGGTGAATAAATGTGGTTTTATTGTATAAAGTTATAACTTTGCAATGACCAATGTTTTGAGGTCTGTTGGTTAGTAATCTCCGTTGTCCTCTTCTCCCTTAGGGTTCCTGATGACTGGAGATGGTTTTCCCCGACGGTGTTTCCAGGAGGACTGAAAAAACAAGAGGAACGGAAAGATCAGTAAGTCTAGGTTTTGGGTACTGTCATGTGCTTTTGTGAATATATATAGAGAGAGAGAGAGGGAGAGAAGAGAGAGAGATTGTGGTATGTAAGGGTCCCCTCCCCACAGAAAGAATATCGTGGTGATAGTAAGTTCAGGCGTCCAGTGAAGTCACCTCTGTGGGTTGTAATTTGTATAATAATTCTTCTTTGTTTGTGTGCCCATTAATGGTGTTCAGGTGCCCTTCTCAACCCCTTCCCTCTCCCCTTCTTGTCCCCTTCCTCCACCCCCTCTTCTCCTCTTCTCGTCTCCCGCAGCCCCCTCCCTCCCCACCATCTAACGAAGGCTGTCCTTTAAACAGGACCGAACCTGACTTAGCCATGTCCCTCCGGGGACGTGGCGGCGTTCGAGCTCTTCGGGACCGTCCTGTCCCGTAACAGTATCTCTTTGACCGGCATTCGTCTGTTCCTCCTTCGGCGTTCGTTCGGGGGACGTCTCCTCTCTTCCGCCTCCTTCTGCGTCTCATTCTTCGGCGTCCCTTGTTGTCAACGCACGCCACGCGCGTAGTCCATTATCTCTTTTTACACTGTTGGGAACCCGGATATCCGGGTTCCCAGTTAAGGCGATAGTTTCCCCGTCTCTGCGTCCCTCAGGTATGTGTTCGGGAATCCGGCCATCCGGATTCCCGATATCATTATTGTCGTGTCCGCAGGGGTCGGTGGAGTGGCATTCCGCTCATGGTTTTATATGCGATATAGTCGGGGAGCCAAACTCCCAGCTACATTGGGGTAGTGAATTGTAAGTGGGTTTCCAAAAATTACATTTTGAATCCATTGACTGTTTTTAAAACCGATGGGTCTTGAGTAATGGTCTCCCACAAGTGGGAAAAATATTAGGCGACCCCCTACTCTTCCTGGGAAAGAAAGAACAAAATCAGTGTTCTTACCCTGGAAACTAGAAGTTCCTTGGCCATGATTCTTAATCCCTCCTGTTCCCTGGAAGCAACCTCTGTGTAGAATGAACTTCCTTGATAGCCTCTGCCAAAAGTTCTTTGGATGTAGTTATTGATTTGGGACCTCTGAAAGTCACAGCCGTTAGAAGGGGACTTTGCAAAAAAACACCTTCACTGAGGCTCTGTGCTTATTGGTTTGAGCCTTGTCTACAGCTGTAAATGTCACAACATACTTGCCGAGGCTCTTGATAATTTCTTCCTCAAGTAATAAACCTTTTGGGTTCTCACTGGGCTCTTTAGTAACTAGATCTCCAAATTTGGGATTTATCTTCATTAACACTGTTTGTGTCCTTCGGCATTTAGGCCTGCATTAGCATTGCACTGCACTTTGACTCCAGCCTCTCAAAAAATCCAGATCTAAAGGATTTTAATGTGTGTGTGCTTCTTCTGTAATCTATTATTCTTACTAGAAGCCCAACTACATCCAGGAGTCGGTCCTGGCACTGCTTGAGGGATCTTTCTAGGATCCCTGCCCATTTTAAAAAGGAAGGTGATTAATTAGGGATCCAGATTTGGGTGAGGCAGACCTTATCATCAATGACTGATCTTTGGCATTCTGCTTTAAGAAAATTCCTGACTTATTTTTTGAAAGGATTTCTAATCACTCTCTTGATAAAATGGGCTACATGGCCAAGAGGCCACCATTCTGCACTTCTTGAGTGCTCGATATTGTGTGGCAAAAATATTTCCTCCCCTAAGGGATTCACAATAGTAGTCCTGGAGGTGGAGGGAACAACATTCTCTTCAAATAGCTCATCAGCTCCATCCTTATCCTGTTGGAGGTCTAGAATATATTTGTCAAAGGACTCATTATCTAATCTTTGATAGATATCCTCCATAAACTCAATATCATGAGTGTCTTTCACTTATATGCCACTCTGTGCACCCATCCCCTGCATGTCGCAGAGGACTCCTTTCCTTTTGGATAATATGCTGCATCGGGGACCGATTTCTGAGGTGCTAGGACCTCTCATCTTTCGTAAGGGCATTTGCCCTTTTATAATGTGTTTCATCTTCCTTGTCTTCTTCCCTTTATTACTTTCATCATCTGAATTGTCTGATAAACCTCAGTAATCATTATCTGATGCTTTCCTATTTTTCCTTTTCTGTATCACCTTGTCAGTGGTATCTTTTACACAGCTTCACATTTCATATTGAATTAATCTCTTACTCATTTCTTTATTAATATTCCCTTGAAGGGCTCAAGGGTTTCTCTCTCCTTATTAGACATTTTAAAACTAAAAAGCCACTGTAGAGATATTAAGTAACCTGCCAAATTGCATCAGATATGACAGACAGGTGAGATTAATGTACATCTTGCCCATATACAAATGATATATTAATATACCTTTTAACTTCTGTTAAAATAGATCCCAGCTGTGTAAAGTGGAGTAATTCTATAAAATCTCCTCAAAACAAGAATACTCAGCCTTCAATTAAAGGTAATTTGCTGCTAAGAGATACTGTAATGATCAATTGTCTTCGTGACAGTAACAGATCTTGATCAAAACAACAGCATGTTGTGTATTAAACTGTATGAACCGAGGCCCAAAACAAAATGGAGGTGAAATCTTGCAATGTTTCAGAAAAAAAGTCTGTTGCCCGTTTCTTTCTTCAAATATGATGTTAGCAGCGTTTCATACTTGTTGCCCTGTTTTGAAGGAACAATCGGCCAGAAACTGGATTGTTTCCATATACTGTTTACAGTGACTGTAATTTTTGGAAGACAGCACAATATTTGAAATGAGCTTAATGATGTTATCAAACCACTCGGAAGCGGAAAGCTCCTCATGGCTCTTCCAGTAATGTTGCTGGCTAGCTGACAATCAGTACGCAAATCTGGTTACTGTCAGATTAGTTTGACCGTGGCCTGTCTTGGCAGTGCTGTGGGAAACAGTCACCTGTTATAGTAGTCACTCCCAGAAGAGAAGGTAAAACAAACACTCATAATACTATATATATGAATCAACAAAGCCCTAAAACTAAAATAACATGTTTCCATAAACTGGAAACCAAAGACAACAGAACACTATAAAAAGTGTTTACATAGACTATAAGATGCTAGTATCAATCAGGTATAGAGAATATGAAGTGCTACTTTTCTGTCAGGAGCATCATTTAAAAGAGGAAGATTATTCTTGGCATTGACCTTTTATATGTTATGAAGATTCTATTCTGGATTGTTTTGTTTATGATGTATTACCTTTGAAGTGCTGTGTGGTGTAGCATTAAAGGATTATTGCATAATGATAGCCTCCGGTCTTGTAATGAGATTTCAGTGACAACGTTGACATTTTAAATGTACAAAACCACTGAAACTCGTGTCCACAGAAAGCTATAACTCCTGCCCTCACCATGCACTGCTAATTACCCAACATATTGCAACAGTTGTGACATCTTCTTTGACATCATTGATAATAATTCTGCAACATTTCCAATAAAATTATTGATGCGTAAACTGTGCATGGTGGGCACACAAGTTATAGTTACCTTAGGACCCAGAGCTAACTAACTTGTGAATTTCAGTTGTTTTGTGTGTTTAAAATGTTGTGTTGTCACCTACATTCTCAACTAACTATAACATTTCTTTAACTTTTGTTTTTTTCAGTGAATTATATATATGCAGAGAGAGAGACTTTACGATGCACTGTGTATACCTTTTCATATGACATCACTTATAACATGTGAAATCATGTTGTGGTGGCTGGTAATTTTATCAGGGAGGGGGACGGGGGTCACAAATGCACACATATACACCCATACATTCACACACACGCATACATACACACCCATCCACAACACTCACTCACAAATACACATACATTCATACATACAGGCACCAAACATCAAAAAATATAAAACTTACATTCACTACAGCTCCACTGGAGGGAGGCATCAGATGTTCCAAGAGGATTGGGATTGCTGCCTCCCCTCACTCATCACAGAGTGGGATGGAATCAGTGAGACTGTGACCCCACCCTAATCTGTGACGAGGTGTCACTGATTGACATTCAGCCCTGTGCACTTCAGGGCTTAAAACTGAAGCACCCAGGCCCGAGGCTATCAGTGACACACCCCTTGTCATGAGGGGGAGGGCCTCACGCCACTTTTGCCAGATTGAGCAGATCACGCCCACTGGGCTATATAATCCTCACCCTGGCAAAGTTAAGCTCAGGCACCCAGCAGCCTGCACATTTAGTGCATCTCTAGCTCCTGGCTGCCTGACCTGAACAGTAAGAGTGTCTGTCAGGCTGACCTTTGTTCATCGTGACAGGCACTACTTTTGTCAGGGAAAAATGTGGGGGTCATGGCCCCTCCACAATTACGGCCAGACTGCGACTGCTCATAACAACATTTAACTTATAACATCTCAAATTACATTTTTAGTGAGGTAGAATGCAGTTATAGTTATTGTAGTGTGGCTAGTGAGCTGGAAACACTGTGTACAGAGGTGCATGAGTTACAGTAATTTGTAGGTGGTGCATAAATTATAAATGTAAGTTTTTTTAACCAAAGAATTATATATATATATATATATATATATATATTCGTACTATACCTTTAGAATGTCTAATGTTTGTGTTAGTTTAAGTTGCTGTTCCATAGAGAGAATAAATTAGGTTTTCCTAACTATAATTAACCTTTAACCTTAATTTTTGTCATTGAATTTGTAGAGTTTTTTTAATGTTGTAAAATGTTTTTGTAACAAATCACAAATGAAATCCATCATTGATTTTCTTTTTATACATTGGTTTGGGGAGGAATAAAGTACAGCAGCATAAAGTGGAGTGCCGCAGAGTAGAGTGGCATAGAGTACAGTGGCATGGAGTGGAGTAGGTTGAGTGAAGCTGGGTGGAGTCAAGTGGAGGTACATAGAGTGGCGTAAAGTAGAGTGGGGTACAGTACAGAGACTTAGAGTGAAGTGGGTAGAGTGGAGTAGAGTGGAATACTGTATAATGGAATGGCATAGAGTGGAGTACTATAGAGTGGAGTGGTCATGTCGTAGAGTACAGTGGGGTAGAGTGGAATGGAGTGTTGTATAGTAGAGTGGGGTGTATTGTCAAAGAGTGGCATATCGTACACTGTGCTTCAATGGAGGATCAGATAGTGGAGTGGCAGTGTGGAGTGGTGTGGAGTGGTGAAATTACCACAGTATACCGCGGACCAATATTTCACTAAGTTTTAATGCCTTCTAACTTTAAAACTACTGAACCAAATTACATGAAGTACCAAAAATGATACTTTCTACCCCATAATGTATATTTCTGACAATTATTATCACAATCTAACTGAGCATTTTGGAGTTACACCAGTTTAAAGAGTCTATAAAAAATGCATTGGCGGAAAAAAAGGTTTTTGGACCTCCCTTTTTCTTTTTTTTTTAACTCCCTTAACGAATCACTGTGAAACTTTGCATTGTCTGCCAATGTAGAAAAAGCAATAAGTCTTCAAAGTTTCGCAGAGATTTACAAATGGTGGCAAAGTTATAACCCAGCAAATATCAGAGAAATTCCTATCTTGGAGAATGTGAACTATAACAGCAGAGTGGCTCCTGCCACTCTCTAATATAGATATATAAAGAAATAAATAAAGATATACAAGTATTCACTAAAAAAACAAGGTTAAATGGAAGTTATAGTTGTTTTGCTTCACTAATGACCAAACTGAAACACTCATACACTGACAAAAATCTCTGGAATGCGCTTCTTAGTCCAAAGAAGACATTTATTATTTCACTTCGCAAGGTTCGTTAAAGGAGAATACCATGCTGAAAACACACGTTTAAAAATAGTCACAGCAATTAAATGAAAAGATGTACAAATGATTCTCCACTGTAATATACACAGCAAGTATATGTATCTACATTATAATGCAAAGCAAATAATGAATTAAAAAATATGCATCACCATGAGACAAGAGCACAACTGCTTCATCTTCCTCCTATTCAGCATCAGATCGCCAGAATCGATTGAGGCAAGAGAGATCAATTATCCTCGCGGGAAGGATGACACACCCCAGCGTCCTGGGTATGCCTGAGATCTGCAAACACTCTCAGTCACAGGTTAATCTGGTCTCGGCCTCTTATACTTTGAACAAACAAGAGAGGAAAATTCTAGAACCTCTCTCTCACTGCAGAAGTTTATTTATAAAAAAAAAAATGCTGATTGCTTTAGGCTACTTTGAAAATAACATGTCAAGACTTGGCCACAATCCCAAGGTGCCACTTCAAAACAAGAGCGTTCCCTATCTTAGTAAATTCTTATCAGCCTAAGCTGTTGGTGGGAAAGTACATGAAAAATAAGAAAAATGAGCACAGTATACAACGTGGAAAGCTACTTGCAGCTTTTAACCTGGCGGTGGCTAATGCTAAAATAAAGTCAATAGGCAAAATGAAGTTGGTGGTCACTAATGTGACGGTGTGCTGCTAGAGTCAGTGGTTAAAACTCACATATCAATACAATAGTTGAGGGAAAATGTCAATTTCAATATACCATTTCAGATTAAGAAAACCATTAAAATTCACCAGTTATAGTTACATCAAGGAACTATAACTTGTGCCCTAAAGTAACTTTAACGTGCGCCCCAGCCATGCAATGTGTCAATGATGTCATTTAAGATGTTGCAATATTGTTATTAATTATGTCATTGACTATGTCATGAGTGATGTAATATGTGAGGTAATTAAAAGTGTATGGTGAGGGTGTGAGTTATCGTTACGGATAGTTACTTGATATAACTATAACCTTTGAATTTTTTTAAATGTGAAATGAGATAATTGCAATTTCTAACTATGAGGTCACTTTAACCTTTGCTTTTTCAGTATATTTTTATGTTTTTCTTTAACATAAAGGTGTCCATCAACATGATCAGCAAGAGTTTGGGTACAGGGCCCTGCACCCAGCACCCTGCTGGTGCCCAACCTCTTCCAGCACACAGCTAACAGTGTGATATAACAGTATAAAGGGAGTCATTTTACGTATTGTTTAAAGCAGACCTATTAGCTCCATCAAAAAGTCACCAATTATTATAATCAAATGTACATTATATAAATTCACACACTGCAGTACTGCAGTGTTTAATAAAAGTGACTGTCAATATTTTTTAATAAAGCTTTTTTAAAAACACATCATGTGTTTGAGTCTTTCTTAAACCATTTTCCAGGACACAACATGCTGGCAGCACCACACACTAGAGGGCCCTGCACTGAAGAGCCTACTGCTCTAGCTCTAGAGTGCTTTAACAAAAACTATGGTAAGCTCTCTTTAGTTCATGGATTTAATTACCCAGGAGTCTTACTGTGTTTTTAATAGTATTTGGGGTGGCTGCTGCTCTTCCTGCAGCGCTGAATTACATTAAAAAAGTGCCAGGTGGTGCCCTTGCCCCTTCAAGGGCCATCACCAGTTTCCAAAATTATAAAGACATAGGCCTTCATTCCGACCCTGGCGGTCAAAGACCGCCAGGGCCGCGGGCAAAGGAAGCACCGCCAACAGGCTGGCGGTGCTTCCCTGCCCATACTGACCGCGGCGGTAAAGCCGCGGTCAGAAAACCGGGTCCGGCGGTTTCCCGCCGGATTTCCCCCGGCTGGGCAAATCCGCCATGGCGGCGCTGCAAGCAGCGCCGCCATGGGGATTCTGACCCCCTTCCCGCCACCCTGTTTCTGGCGGTTTTTACCACCAGGAACAGGATGGCAGGAACGGGTGTCCTGGGGCCCCCTAACAGGGCCCCAGCCTGCTTTTCACTGTCTGCCTAGCAGACAGTGAAAAGTGCGACGGGTGCAACTGCACCCGTCGCACACCTGCAACACCGCCGGCTCCATTCGGAGCCGGCTTCAGTGTTGCAGGCCCCTTTCCCGCTGGGCCGGCGGGCGCTAACTTGGCTAGCGCCCGCCAGCCCAGCGGGAAAGTTGAAATGGCCCCAGTGGTCTTTTGACCGCGGAGCGGCCAAATGGCGGTTACCGCATGGCGGGCGGCTTCCGACGCCTGCCGCGGTTGGAATGACCGCCATAGCCCTTATAGGGCATTATGGGGCACTCCTTGCCTAGGGAAGTGAATAATAAATAAGCAGATCCTGACGCTTATTTATTATTTCTTTACTTTACTTACTTTTATATTTTTTTTAATAAACATTTTGGGTGCCCTACTACTCACCAGGGCACCCACACAGTTTAATATTAGGGTTGTGAGACCCAAGGCCGTGGCTGGCTCCCCAGGCACTACCGGGAGAGTGCCATTTTTTAAAAACGTTTTGCTAAGTGGATGTCCTGGTGCCCACCTGTGGCACTCAAATGGAGCAAACCACTGGGGATCAGGGAGTAACCCCAAGGCCCCCACAGCCTCAGCCAACTCCCTAGTCAGCGCCCATTGTGGTGCTAGCGGGAGTTGGCTCACTTTGTACCAGCCCCTGCAGGAGCATCATGCTTTACTGCTAACATGCAGGAGCAAAGCTATGTTTTCTGCCAGGGAGAGTGTGGGCATTGTATGCCTGCACTCTCCCAGGCTGAAAAACGAAATGTCCCAGGGAATGGGTTACCTGGGACACTGCTTGGATTTGGCCCCAAGGCATTGGGTCCCCGGGGCTTATCTCTGGCTTGAGGATGGGGGGCAGACACCACCCTCCTCAGTTACAAATTGGCCCAGGGATATGGGACCCTGGGGCCTCAAAGAGGCCTGCCCACATCCTCTCCTAAATATAAATACCATCCCAGGGGATGGGGTATGGGGTACCTGGACCCTCATACAGGCAAGAGGAGTAGGGCTGCACGCCCCTGCCTATAATAATAAATAACGGCCCGGGGTATGGGGTCCACGTGGCCTCAGAGGCTTTGGGTGGGAGCTACACACCCTTTCCCCAAAATTACTGTCCTATGTCAAGACCTAGGGGCCTGGCCCACCCCAGGAGGCTTTTCTTTGGAAAGGGCTGAAACCTGCCATTTTTTAACCTTGTCGCCGGATCTGAAGATCCTCTGCGAATTTGCGTACTTGATAAAAATAAAATAAATTACATTTTTGTCCCCAGGGTGACCTTGCCACCAGGCCTTCAAGGGGAAGGGTATCCCTACACTGCCTCCTCCTTTTTTTTTAACCTGATTCCACAAGTTCTAAAATAGCTGCTGCAAGATCTTAAGCTCTGTCAGCTCTGCGGATCGTCCGCAGCATGAAATATATAATGTTTTTGAGCCTTAATTTCACCAAACTGCTACAACAATAAATGTATCCACCTCAGCTCCTTTCTGGCAAGTTTTGTGGTGATCCACCAAGTGGGTGCCGAGAAAGAGTGGGTCACAATATATTTTTACCCCCATACATTATCCATAGGAAAAAGTACACAAGGATATAGAGAAAAAGGCTGAACAGAATTCCACCAAATTTTACAGAAAGCTAAATCTTTGTCAAGAAAACATGCTTTTTGTGATGTGCTGTAAATCTTTGAAAAATTAAAGTTCAATAAATATATATATATATATATATATATATATATATATATATATATATATATATATACACACACACCTTTTGTTTCTCAATGCACTGCCTAGAAAACAGTCACGACCACCCACTCTTCCTTTCAGTGGCAATTTATTTTCATCCATTTAAGACAGGTATTTCAACACCCAATTTGTTTCGGAGAATCAATCTCCTTGATCACAGGTAACAAGTACAAATGCAAGACTCCATTTTTAAAACACACCACCCTCGTGTATGAAAGAACAGACTAAATACTCATTGCTTAGCTTCTAAATACATATAACGTGGCTGTCATCTTTAAATGTCATCACTTTCCATAACATTTACTTCCACTTAATCAGCCCAAGTGGGCATCTCTTCGTATTCACATTTATATCAATTATACTCCATATCAATTCTCAGCCACATTATTACTCAACGTATTAAGCCCCCAGTGGGCAACAAAGAATACAATAATTCTTTTGAGATAAAAAGTTTTTTTCTCTTATCTTTACACCCATGTATACAGACACAGGATAAGCTCCATTTTATACCACCTTGTGGTTGAAAAAAAACTACTCTATGTTATTTACGCAGGCAGTGAGGAAAGCATAATGCTCCTAAAGCTAGTGCAATTTAAACAAAAGTATTAGACAAACTACCCTTAGTGGAGGATGGAAGACAAACTCTACCAGCAGTGGAACAGTGTGTTCAATCATGCCTGCGTAAAGGATTTGTTAAGATAGTCGAGAGCCAGTTAAGAAAGGAGTGTCCTTAACTGATCTGTCAGACAAAGTAGCAGGCATCCAGGGTATTAATCCCCATACACTCACTTTCTTAAAAACATACTGAAGAGACCTTAAAAAAGGGCACAGATTGAGCTGGCCAGCATGCCAAGACAAATTATTAGATATCTTGGGCCCGCTCACTAAAATATTGGTGCTTGCTCTGCACACAAAGATACAGGGTTGGCAGTAAACCCTGACATCTTGGCAGAATGGACCCAGAGAGCCATATGCCAGCTGGGAAACACTAACTGCACTATCTAAGCTGAGAGGCACAGGTCAATATTGATGAGAATTAATCCCAAATTAGTGAACTTGACTTTGCCTAAAGGAGGACCCATATCTGAAGGTCTCCTATTTTGGGATTGATTATAGATCTGGGAATATTTATGTTCTCCATGCTTGATAAAATGCAAACATCCTATAAGAAAATATTACACCCTGTCCTTTTCGGCAGGGCCAAGAGAAGGAGGGGACATTCTCCCGGGCAAACAAACTATCAAGGTTCCCAGAGGGGATATGGGATTTGAAAGAGGCGAAATTGTCAAGAAGGTTCAAGAGGCATGTCTTCAGCACTTGGCTCTCAGTGGTAGTGCGGATAGAGCAGTCCAAAGCTTCTCAGGGGCAAGTGGACGCAGGAGTAAGAACACAGACTTACAACTCAAAATACAGGCAGTAGCAGCAATAAATGGTGGATTGCGTAGAATTCTTGGGGTTCCAGGTAGATTCCTGCAAAGCCCAGTTACAACTTTACTAACAAAAAATGAAAGACTTCAAAAAGTAGTTGAGATCTACTCTGGCCAGACAGACAGTGCCCTTACGGGTAATAGTTCAGATCGTGGGGTTTCCGACATCCTCTATCCAAGCGATTTTCCCCAGACCTCTCCATTATAGGCCCCTCAGCACCTACAAATTCAACATTTGAGGAGGTGTCTGGCATATTCAGACAGATCAAGATCTTGGATGAGGCAAGAGAAGAATTAAGGCGGCTAGAAGACATGAAGGACTAGAATGCCAGGGACATTTTCAGCACCAAACCGCAGATGGTTATAGAGTCTGACACCAGCAGACATTCCTCACTGGAAGATATCATGAGAGCAGCTCATTGGTTGTCAGAATTAATATTTAAAATAATTCTATTTTAAACAAATATTAAATGGGACATCTAGGGTGGTCGAAAAACTTTAAACTAGCATAACCTGAGCCTTCAGTTGTGACCTTGAACAAATTATGTTCTAGCTGACACATCAAGAATTTGCAATTCTATTGAGGGAAGGGTGAGGGTTATCACACCCAATAATGATTATTATAATTAATATGTTTGTAAGTGATTTCACATGTTATGATCTTAGGAATATACATAGTGCTGGTACAGCTGTTTTTTTCTTTTATAGGATCGGAAAACAAACAAGAGTATAAAGAGAAGGGACAGTTTTGCAACACCTGTAGGTATACATAAAAAGTACTGTATGGAATTGAAATAAATTAATAATGTTGAATAAATAACCTTTTTTTAGATTTTCAGTTTTGATTCAATTTTAGATGATATTTGGTGACTTAGCTCTCTCTTTGAATTTAACATAGACAGAGAGAAAGAAGAGCAAGAGAGAGGGCTTCAGAGAGAGTAGAAATGACTTAAGACATGACATAATGCGACTTTCACATGAGGCAAGCGATGTCGCTACGGGTAGTTTGTCGCAAACATTTGTTTCAATTGCAATAGCTTTAGGAGAATTATGCTTTCCTCACTGCCTTCGTAAATAACGTAGGGTGTCTTTTTTACCCACAGGGTGCTATAAAATGGTTCTTATCCTGTGTCTGTATAGAGGATCAGGTTTTGGCATTTCTGAGCTGGACCTAGGTGAGTTAAAGGAGCCACACATGCAGCCAGTGTCAATGGTTAGGGATACAGTGGGGGAGGGGGGGAGCCAGCACAGATTGGGAAGGACCAAGTTTATCTGTGGCGTAGCAATGTCCACATGAATGCTGGATGTTTTTGCAAAATAGCCACTGAAGGGAACCTACCCTCCCCAGCTTCTTATACAAAATTTAGTGGGACCATGCACCCAATTACACCCCCATCCCGCTCCGTACCTGGGCTTGTTAGCTTCCCGTAGGTCATCTGCTGTTTCGCTTTTGCTCTCCTCGGCTTGTACTAAACATGGTCCTTGCAGCCAGACAGGGTGCACCTAAAGTTGGCCACCAGCATCCGATGGCAGCATGGGAGGGTGAGGGGCCATGTAGGCTTCATATATGGCCCTCATTGGAGCCTGATTAGTAAGCGAGGGTAAAGTGGGAGAAGAGGCCGAGTGTGGCAGGGCTCTGCTCAGCCTTTCATTTTTGGCTCCATAGGCTGTGGGCCCTAGGCCCTGCCCCTGGGTAGTTGTGCCTGGCTATCACCACTGTGTGGACAGGTACAAGGCAACATTGCAGAGAGGCATATCTCCACCTCACTGGGAAAAGCAATTTCTGCTGCAGAGGTTGTAAATGAGCTGTGCTGTCCAGAAGCCTCTTTGTACCTCAGCCCAGGGATGGCTGCGCACCTCCCCCGCCGCTCTCATTTATAAATAAAAATCAAACACGCCTAACTTTACATTATATCAGACACAAATTTAACGAAATGGAGCTGAGCGGAGCGATTTGGGTGGTTGGAGGACAATGTTGGTATCACACGCTCCGATAAGGGGGTAACAATGAGTTAACACGACTGAGGGCTGGGATACTGGACTGCATGCTCTAAGGGATTAATCAGGCTAGGCGTGCAATTTAGCTTTAAAAAAAAAAAAAAAAAACAATGAAAGGACCAAAACACTCCTTTAGCTGTACACTCATTCCATGATAGAAAAGGAGAGTCACATAGGTAAGGCTCCTACATCATGTCAGGGATTGATTTGAAGAGAACACCAAGTAGGCATGGCCCTTGGTCAGGCTCTGGCCGGGAAGCTGGTGTGTCAGAGCCGAGGATGATTAATGGGATGTCTCGCTTGAACTACAGATGATTACACATGGACCACACAAGGGGTAAGTTATGAGCTATGCAGTGGCCGATTTTGTGGGTGATGTGTTAGTTTTTAGTTCACTTGCATGGATAAGATGTGGATAAGGTTGCCACCACCTTCCCCCGCCACCCCTTTTTCCTTTTTCAGAGGGATATACTGGGAGATACTGGCCATTTATTGTTATTTTGTGCTCTGCAACAGCCATTATGTGATACAAATCATGACTTTAAATGAAATTGTATGTATTTATTTGTAACATGATGTCTGCTTTGTTGACTTTGGGATATTAGTCAGTGATGGTTAACACAGATCTGGAACTCAGTTAAAACAGTTTTCTAGTATAAAAAAACACAAACAGCTTCAGGTGACTCACTCATGATGTACCAGCCTGGACATTAAAACTCCGGGAGGACCGGTAAGAAACCAATCAGGTAGCAACCTAGGTGGGAGCACTTTCTGTCCTGTAATGCTCTGTCTTTTAAGTGGGGGGCATGCTGACTTCAATCCTTTGCATATAGTATATGAATTGCTGTTTCTGTATGGCTGTGATGTAGGGCATACTACACAGAGAGGTTGGAAGGGGCACTTGCTGGCATGGTAATGCTGGGTGCATAACATGAGCTGTCACGATTGCTTTCTTGTTGATGCATATCCTACACCACTGTTGCAGTTGCAGTGGGGGATAAGCGAATAAAGGCAAAGGCACATAAGCAACATTACTACTGAGTAGGTACAGTGATATTTTAGAGGTGCCAGTCACAACAGTGTTTGTTAAGCCAAGCAGTCAGTTTGTGGTAGTGCTCGCAAGGGTTTTTTCACTGGAAAGTTTTTCTGAATAACAGTCAATTTTCAGGCAGCTGACAAGCTGTTTGGGCATTTCACCTGTCGTGCCATCTATAAGAGGGGTTGGATCACAATACGCATCGTAAGTGTGCAGGTCTTCACTGGATGCAGTGGCAAGCATTGCAGTTGACGGGCTGATGGCTCTGCCCACTACTCCCTTATCTGAGAAGGTAGTGGTCACTCACACTTATAATGAAGACACAATTTTCTCCACCATGAACATCGGGTGGACCATGGCATCATGGGTACTCAGATGTATACGTTTTAAGCATCTCCTTTCAGGTGGGATCAGCTGCCAAGGGCTGGTACTGATTTCAAGAGTACAATTAAGGAACTCTGCTTCATTTTGCAGGTGACTGCAGCAAATCTTAAGGCACCTTTCAGCCAAGGAGAGGGTGCAAAAGTGGCACGGCAAAGCTGGATGTGAGGGTCAGCCAAACTAGAGACCAACTTGGACACCAGAAGGAGCATTGGGACCAAGGGTAACTCAGGTATCGGGGTCAAACAAATGGGGAGATGCGGACCCACATTGGTGCTGAGTTAATACTAGCAACCTTCAGACCGCCGCAAGCCCATTATGAGGATGAAGTTTTGTCATGTTTCAGGCCAGGCTATGGCTTTATGGTACTTATTCCGATGTGACTTTCAGAAGGACGCAAGCCCATTATGAAAGGCAGTGTTGCAATGTCTTGTATCTCATTATATGTCTGGGGTTGTGTAGTCAGAGTGGGCTTCAGAAGGGCGCAAGCCAATTATGGACTAGCCACACTGTTACGTCTGTTCCGAAACAAATTTGCTGTACTGGTTGAAGAACACAAGCCTATTATGCGACGGCTAACAAGTCAATAACGCTAATGAGACATTTCCTTGCACAAAATGGTAAAGCTGTCCTCTCTCAAGTGCAGATGTATTTCTCACTTCCACACACATTTGGTACAATGCAAGACCTTGGATCACCATTCCTGTTTTCCCCTGAGGCTAACCAAGAGGAAGCTGAAGTTCGGTGAAGTTCATGGCCATGGGGCAGGCAAAAGGTCTGGAGTGGGCAAGGAAGATGTTAGCAGCACAAGGTGTGTAGCAGCAGTCAGCAACACACGCAATGGCAGACACTGAAGGGGTACCACCATCTGAGTCTGGCCTTGATGTCCAATGCCAGAAAAGTGGTGTGCAGCCTGCCAAAGAGAAGAGAACAGCAAGAGCCGCTGCTCAAACAATCAATCATATTTATAGAGCGCAACTACTCACCTGTAAGGGTCTCAAAGTGCTAAAGGGGTCGTGCCTCTGTGTTTCAGTGGAAGTGCCAGGACTTAAGGTCCTTTCTGAATTGATGCAACAATGGTGACTGCCTGAGGTGAAGAGGCTGGGTGTTCCAGCTCTTTGCGCGAGGTAGGCGAAGGATCTTCCACCAGCTGAAATCTTCCATATGTGGGGTATGGTGGTTAGTGCCTGTTGAGCGGAGCAGAGAGGTCTGGCGGGGGAGTAGAAGTTGATGCGGTGGTTGAGGTAGGTGGGTCCTAGGTTGTGGATTGCCTTGTATGCATAGACGAGGACTCTGAAGTTGATCCTCTTCTCACAGGAGAGCCAGTGGAGGTCTAGTAGGTGTCTGGTGATGTGTTTGCAGTGGGGGACATCCAGGATGAGTCTGGCTGAGGCGTTTTTGGATGTGCTGTAGTTTCTTCAGGTTCTTCTGGGTGGTGCCGGCATAGAGGGTGTTGCAATAGCCGAGCCTGCTGGTGACCAAGGTGTGGGTTACGGTTTTGCAGCAGTTATTTGGGATCCATTTGAAGATCTTCCGGAGAAGGAGGATGCAACCGAGTTGACTTGGTGGGTCATGGAGAGCGATGAGTCCAGGATGAAGCAGAGGTTGCGTGCGTGGGTTGCTTGGGGGGGTGGTGCCGAGGGAAGCAGGCCACTAAGAGTCGTCCAAGGCTGACGTGGAGAGTCCCAAGATGAGGATCTTGGTCTTGTCAGAGTTAAGCTTTTGGAAGCTCTCCTTCATCCAGGCTGCGATGGCTTTCATCCGCTTATGAAAATTCTTCTTGCCAGTTGTGGGGTTTTCAGTCAGTGAGGTGATCAGCTGGGTGTCGTCAGCATAGGAGACAAGGTTCAATCTGTGATTCCTGATGATGGATGTGAGCGAGGCCATGTAAATGTTGAAGCAGTAGGTATCCATTGAAGGGCCTTTCCATGGATGCATGCTGTGTGGAGGCTGGAGCAGAGGATGTAATGTGAGTCGTGTCGAAGGCAGCCAATAGATCCAGTAGGATGAGGGCTGCTGTTTGGCCACGGTTGAGGATCGAGTGCATGTCATCTGTGGCAGGGAGGAGGGTGGTTTCCGTGCTGTGATTGCTCCTTAACCAGGATTGGGAGATGTCCAAGACGTTGTTGCCCTCGATGTGTTTGCAGAGCTGTGCGTTGATGGCCTTTGATGACCTTGGCTGGGAAAGGCAGCAGAAAGATGGGGCGGTAATTCTTGAGGTCCTGGGAGTCAGCTGTGGATTTCTTCAGGAGCGGGCGGATCTCGGCATGCTTCCAATCCTTGAGGAAGGGGGCAATCTTCATGGAGCAGTTGAGAGTGTGGCAGAGCTCGGGTGCGATGGAGGTGTTGGCTTTCTGGGAAATGTGGTGAGGGCAGGGGTTAGTAGGGGCTCCGGAGTGGATGCCTCTCGTGATGGAGAGGTTCTCGTCTGTGGTGAGGGTGGTCCAGCAGTGCAGGATCTGTGAAGGTTCAGAGGATTCAAGCTGGAGGGTTGTTGATGGGCTAAGGGGGTCTTGGGGTTCGAAGCGATTGCTGATGTCTTTGATGTTTCGGTGACAAAAGGTGGCTAGTCTGTCTCAGAGGTCCTGAGATGGAGGGATGTTTGCCACTTCCGATTAAGGTTTGGCAAACTCCTTGACCACGGGGAAGAGCTCTTTGGTGTTGTGTGCGGTGGCACTGATAACGGCCTGCAGGGCGGCTTTCCTGATGAAGGACGCAAGGTCTTCTGGGTTCTTGTTGTTTCTCCATCTTTTTTATAGCCGTCTGCAGGTGCGTCTGGAATCCTAGAGTACGGGAGAGAACCATCTGACCTTCTTTGGGTTGTGCTTTGCTGAGAGTAAATTAAAGAAAACCAAGAAAGACAGTGTTGATCAGGAACTAACCGAAGGTCCCTGAACTTCCCAAAGAGTGAAGAACAAAGAGGGGCAGGAAGGATAGTGAGGAACATGATTCTGTCACTGGGAGCAGTGTTCCCCTCACAGGAGGAGGACTTGACCCACTGAGGAAAATGCCAACTGCTAAGAGGCAGACCAACCATCCCACATGGAAGGTGGCCTCCAGTCTAAGCCCAGGAACATTGGTTTAGGTGCTGCAGTAAGGGCTCGGTAAGATGATGGAAGCAATACATAGCTTCATGGCCTCAGCAAAACCATTGGTTGGGCAGGACAGCAGCCCTCCTCCAGAGGTATGGGCCTGGTCTTCTTTGGTATCGGAGGGTTCAGGCACAGGTGCTACAGACATGTTCACATGCAGGATTAACAGGGGTGCTTTGGTCAGGCCTGATTCTTCCTTGCTTACAGGAAGGTCATCCCTGGCTTGGAGAGTTCCCTCAGAAGCCAGGAAGAGAATATGGAATAGAGAATTCGTTGACATTGATTACATCTGCCAAGGAGGGTGCAGACATAACAGTGCCCAGTAAAAATGTGGATAAACATAAGTGGAGGAGGAAAGTTAAGCCTGAGGAGACAATAGACAACTGTTTAGAGGAATGTGCTATGCTAGCCACGGTAATCATGGAGAAGTTCCCTGAGCAGGGACCAGCCCTCTGCAAGTATAACCAGATAATTTAGGAGGAATATAAGCATAATGGGGGCACGGGTTGGTTGAACTATGACAGAGAGTTCAGACAGAAGACAGAGCAGGCACCTCTGATATCATGGGACTGTTGTGAAATTGAACTTTGGGGGTAGTAGATGGGTAATGGCAACAGGCTAGCAGGCAGAGACTCCTCTTTCCCTAAGCACAAACACACAAAGCCATAATATTTTAAACAGCAGTTTAGGCACTTCTTTCGGGGCAGGGGCCCACAGAGGAGAAGGGACGCTATCAGCATGAGACCAACAACACATGTAGGCTATAAAACACTGATGCCTGCTCTCGGGAGACCACTTGCAAATGTATTCACAACTGCTCCAAGTGTGCCAGATGGCACCCAGCAACCAACTGCAGCAAGGGAAGTAAGACTGATAACCCAAGAGGGGCCAACGCCTGTGCAAAGTAGCCGTAACCATCCTGAATTGCAACACGCTGTGATAGCACCATTTCCCATATTTGTTTTGTATTTTGGCCCATTTCCTTGAAGACTACCCTAAATCAGAGTGTGAACTATTGTTCAAATGTTTTAGTAAGGGCTTTAGGATTCCATGTTCTGGACCTGCAGTTAAGAGGAAGGCCAATAATTTATACTCAGCAATGGAAGCGCTGGGGGTGGTCCGGGAGAAGTTGGAGAAGGAGTGTTGTTTGGGAAGGGTGGATAGAACGTTTGCCCATCCACCCCTTCCACATTTCCAATTGTGCCCAAGAAAGAGCAAGGCAAGTACAGGATGATTCACCATCTCTCTTACCCCAAGGAGTCATCAGTGAATGACTACCTGGATGAAGGAACGTGCTCAGTTTGTTATGTTTCTTTCGATGAGGGAGTCAATCTAGTTCGAGCAGTAGGCAAGGGTGCTCTTATGGCAAAGGGTAATATTGAGTTCACTTTTTGCTTCCACCCAGCCCATCCTGATAGATTTCACCTCCTAGGGATGCAGTGGGACAGCCAGTATTTCTACGATAAATGCATGCCCATGAGTTGTGCAGTGTCATGTTCCCTGTTCAAAATGTTTGTATGCTTCCTGGAGTGGGCACTGAGGAAGAGCAACACCGAGGAAGTTAACTGCACTACCTAGATGACTTCCTCTTCATTGGTAAGGCAGGTTCCAGTGAGTGCAGCAAAATCCTCCATGCATTTCAGCATCTTAGTCAGTCATTAGGGCTTCCCTCAGTAAAAGACAAGACTCAGGGACCAATACTGTTTGACATTCCTGGGCACTGAAATTGATTCTACAGAAGGGATTTGAAGATTGCTGAAGGATAAGGGGATGCTCTTCAGTTTGACATTTTACAGGTTCTGAGTAAGAACAAAGCAACACTAGTCACACTGTAGGCAGGCTAAACTTTGCAGCCAGGATTATACCAGCTGGTAGAATCTTTGCCAGGTGGCTAGCTACGGCACTAGTAAAGGTTACGAAAGCCCAACACTTGGTGTGCCTTAGTGGGGGACTGAAAGATGACCTGCACATGTGGCTGTCCTTTCTGAAGGAGTTTACTAGCGCACTGTTGTGGCGCACTCTGTGGGGCAGCAGTCAGCAGCTCCAGCTCTTCACAGGTGCATCAGGGGGAGAGAGGGTTTTGGTGCCATTCCGGGGCAGGAGTTGGGTGCAGCAAAATGGCCTAGCAAATGGAGGAAGCATGGGCTTACAAAAAACATCACCGTTCAAGAAATGTTCTGAATCGTTTTGTCACTACAACTATGGCCGCAAATGCTAGCTAACAGAAGGATCAAATTCTGGTCAAACAATGTGGCTGTAGTCCAGGCCATTAATTGCCAGTCTGGGAGTTGCCTGCTCTTGGTGGGGCTGTTGAGGGAGTTGGCAAAGGGTTTTCGATTGAGAAATGTGGAAATTTCACACACGCCATGTCCAAGGGGTGAAGAATGCAGCCGCTGACGCTCTTTCTCGTTTTCAATGGGCAAAATTCCAGGTGTTCTACCCTCAGGCGATGGAAGAGATGACACCCTTCAATGCAGAATGTTGGCGCATGGTACAGTGGAACAAAGGATAGTGTTCTTAGGAGAATTATCGTTGGCCCCTGGGACCCGAGCCAGATACTGGGTGTGTTACAACAGGTTTACGTCAGTGACCCATTTCCTGGGGTCAGGGGAGGGCAATCTCCCTGCCAGAAGAGTGCAGCAGTTTTTGCTTTGGGCCAAAGACAACAGGAAATCACATGCATGGGTTTCGAGACACCTGGCAGCAATCACCCATTTTACAAACTGAAAGGGGAGGAAGATCCAACTGCAGGTTTCCCACTAACAGCAGCCCTGAAGGGATGGGCTAGGCAAGAGGCAACAACACCAGACCAGAGGGCACCCATTGATTTGAACATGCTAAAGGGCTTAGCAGGGGCACTCACGGTCATCTGTAACTCACAGTATGAGGAGCTATTATTCTCCACTATCTTTTCCCTAGTCTTTTGGGGGCCTTCAGGACTTCCATGCTAGTGACAAAAGCAAAGAGTGACCCAGCATATAGGGCACTAAGTTTGGGAGACCTCAAGATGGGTCAAAATGTGGCAGAATGACTGTGAGGCATCTGAAAACAGACCAGAAGGGAAAAGGCGCAGTAGTCCATTTGACTAGATTGGGGGACCCCAAGTGTTGCCCGATAGAGATGCTTGGGGCGTATATAGCATGCTGTCCCAAACAACCAGGATACTTACTGCTTCACCAGAATGGCCAGCCTCTCACCCAATTTCAATACAGAAATGTCCTGAGGTGGGGGCTTTCAGAAGTGGGATGCCATGGACAGAGATGGTCAAGGCACTCCTTTAGAACAGGAGCTGCCACCACTGCTTTTGAGGAGGGTTTGCCAACAGGGGGCGATTAAGCAGATTGGAAGGTGGTAGTCAGACAGATACATATTGTATGTTCGGACTAGAGCCAGGAAAGGGATGTCATCGCAACCTCCCCAGTTGAAGAGTACACCGTGACTTGGGGACATAAGGGTAGGGTCCTCCAAAATACTGTATAACAAACAGTTTGCACATATTGTCAATGTAATCTCTGCCCGAAAAAGTGGGGCCAGCGGTTGGTATTACAGAAAGTGATATTTTGTAGAATATTTGACACAGGTGCTAAACAATGTTAATGTCTTGTTAATAGTAATGGAATCTAATGCATTTAGTGTGCTCACAGATGTTAATAAAATGTGTGGTAATGATTATCTTCTTGTTTTATTTAGGGTTTAAGACAGTGTGGGTGATGGGTCACTCCTTTGTTGCCAGAGCGGAACAGCGGGCCATAGAGAGGAGTGGGAATCATGGTTTCAGTAACGCTGGATTGTCCTGGATGGGAAGCCCAGGAATGAGATAGGCTATGCTGGAAACTAAGTTTTGCCCATTTTTGGGGAAGAGAGGGATTAAGCCTGACATCCTGATAATCCATCTGGGGGAAATGATCTAACCTCCAATAGAAGGGGCCCGCTTTTGCAGGCCATATGACAGGGTCTTACCAAGATGGCCACCCTAATGGGAGGCAGCAAGATAGTTTGGTCAGAAATCATCCCACGTAGAGTGTGGCATGGAGCTAGATCACAGGCGGCTACTGAAATATCCAGGCAGAGAATTAATCTGTACCTACAGACATTTACAATGAGGCATGGACTGGGTTTCACCAAGCATAGCCTGTTCAGTAGGCATCTGAGTGGAAAGTTTGCACCAGATGGGGTAAAGTTGTCTGATGTGGGTACGGACAATTTCCTGCTAAACATTAGGGATGCCCCGGAAAGGGCTGGCTGTACTTAATAGGTATGTGGGGAGAGCACAGGTGGGAGGGGGCCTCTATTTTTTTGAAGTGCTAACCCCAAGGTTTGGCGGAGTTACAGGGCGATCCTAAAGCTTTGAAACAACTAAAAGGCCTCCAGACAGTGGATCTTGGAGCCAAAGGCAACCTCTCAGGTCACTGTACCTCTTTACGGCGGGGACTGGGATGACACAATGGAGCTCTTTAATCCCTCAAGGGATAGTTGAAATCCTGAGCAACTGTGGAGACTGGCCAGGGTCTCCTTTGACTTGTCAGGAACATGACACCAAAGTAAAGAGTAGGGTGGCAACCCACTGTAAATGAACAAGCTGTAAAGAATCTAAGTGCGTTGGTGCTGAAAATAACAACAGGACAGCTCTAGCTGTCTCAAGATGGTTGTCGGCTGTTCAAGAAACTCATCGTCCAACACCATGATTGCCCTTAAGCTAACCCAGCCTGTGCAATCAATAAACGTGCACCATATTTTAACCACAAAGAGTGTCACTGTCATTTATTATGTTGCATGCATAGTATGGGTGTAATTTCAAGGTCCTAATATCCTTAAAAGGCTAGGGGTAGCAATGCTTTACAGCTGACCAAGTGGCACGCAGGACGACCTAGAGGGGAAAGCATGCTACCCTGCTAGAATTGTAGCGAGCACATGGGGCCACTGTGGGTGGAAAGGGTTGGTCACCCCTTCGTTCACTGCCCTGGATGTCAGGACGGGAGGAGTAAGGCCAAGAGAAGGGGTCTCACAAGGGGTCATCTCCCAGGGCTGGGGCCTCTTTGGCGATTGGCGTTAACCACCCACCCTCCCAGCAACTTAAAAAAAAGTCTATAAATAAATAAATGTTATACATATATATATATATACATACATATATATATATATATATACATACATACATACATACATATACATTGTTAGAAATGAAGTTTCTGGTTGGCTGGGGTATTCACCTAAGCCAGGCAGAACCCACCTACTTTAGTCAGTCAGAGCAAGGGAATTACACGTAAAAGATAACCCCATCTCACCCTCTTGGTAGCTTGGCACAAGCAGTCAGGCCTAACCCGGAGGCAATGTGTAAAGCGTTTGCACAACACACACAACGCAATAAATACACCACAAAGGGAACATAACACCAAGTTAAGTAAAAATACACTGTATTGCACAAAACATAATTAGACCATACATAACATGTCAGTAACACCCTGCTACCCAAGCAGTTGTCAGAACGTTACATAATACTGTTACTCTGCAGTGATCAGCAGTAGTCAAATATAACACACAGGTTACTTATTTTTCTGCAACATAAGCAGTAGTCGGGAGATCATCACTAAAGAAATGCACTTGTCATAAAAATATCATAAATGCTTATACCAATCAATCCATCAGGAATTTGTGAAGCGCACTACTCACCCATGAGGGTCTCAAGGTGCTGAGGAGGGGTGGGGGGAGGTGCTGCTACTGCTCGAACAGCAAGGTCTTGAGAAGTTTCCTGACGGTAAGGAGGTCTTTGGTCTGGCGCAGGTGGGTGGAAAGAGTGTTCCACGTTTTGGCGGCGAGGTGCAAGAATTATCTACCACCGGTTGTAGTTGTGCCGACACGTGGGACAGTTGCGAGGGCAAAGTCGGCAGAGTGGAGATGCCGGGTCTGGGTGTAGAACAAGAGTCATCTGTTGAGGTATTCTGGTCCAGTGTTGTGCAGTGCTTTGTGAGCGTGGGTGAGGAGTTTGAAGGCGATTCTTTTGTTGACTGGGAGCCACTGCAGGTTTTTCGGGTGGTCTGTGATGTGGCAGTGGCAGGGGATGTCCAGGATGAGGCGTGGCAAGGCGTTCTGGATGAGTTGCAGCCTCTTCTGGAGTTTGGCCGTGGTTCCTGCGTAGAGGGCATTGCCGTAGTCCAGTTTGCTGCTTACGAGGGCTTGGGTGACTGTTCTTCTGGTTTTGGTGGGTACCCATTTGTAGATCTTTCGGAGTATGAGGAGGGTGTTGAAGCAGGAGGAGGAGATAGCGCTGACTTGCTGGGTCATGGATAGTGAGGGGTCCAAGATGAATCATAGGTAGCGTGTGTGGTCGGTGGGAGTCAGAGCAGTTGTGAGAGTGGCACGCCACCAGGAGTCATCCCATGCAGAGGGGGTGGAGCCGAAGATGAGGACTTCGTTCTTGTCGGAATTGAGTTTGAGGCAGCTTCTCTTCATCCATTTGGCGATGGCCTTCATTCCTTCTTGGAGGTAGGTCTTGGCGGAATCCTTGGTGAGGGAGAGGATCAGCTGGGTGTTGTCGGCGTATGAGATGATGTTGAGGTTGTGGGATCGAACATTAGTAAGCATATGGCAAGTCATAAAAACATATCAGCATGTCATGCCCATAAAAGGAACATCAGCAAGGATATGACACATCATAACAGAAAACAGACTATCATAACAGTCCATAAAGCCCATATTAGGAACATTAGAAAAGTATGTGTCTCTTTAAGAGTATCTGTTTCTATTGATGAGGGCACCTCCAGTGCCACGGAGTACCTAGGGGGCTCCCTGTGCTCCTCTGCACTAAATAGGGGGCTGCCCTGGTGATTGGGGGAAGGGGGGCGGCATCCACCCCCTCTGTCTTTTTTATCGGGCCCCTCCTGGGACCCACGATCTCTGGGGCCCCCTCCCCAGACCACTACAGGCCCTCAACAAGGGAGGGGTGGGCGCAAAGCCAAAACCCTGATGAGGGACCAACGGAGGAGACCTTGCAGTGCATGTTGCCTCCGGTGAGGCTTCAGCCCCGCCGGTGATCTCCAACAAACAAAATAAGGGGGCCCGGTAGGGCGGGGAGCCTCTGACAAGGCTTCCTTCCCCGCCCGTCCTCAGGAAACAACTGCTGGGCCCGGTGGGGCAGGGAGCCTCCGTTGATGCTTACTTCCCTGCCCGTCTGGTCCTGGACTCGCCCGCACCTGGCCTGGGGCGCGAATCTCCCGCAGCCCGCCGGGCTAAGGGAAGGCCTTCTAGTGCCTTGGGGGAGCTCCTTGGAGCGTACCTCACCCCGGGGCACCTATAGGAGTGCGCTCGCTCTGCTCTCACTTTCGTCATGCCCCATGGGCACTGAAAGAAGTGCACTTCTGACTCGCTCAGTGATCGAAAAGTGCCCAGATCGCGGCGGTGATACTGGCAGGTTAAATAAACGCTTTCAAAGAGCAACACAGGTAAAACCAACAGCGCTCTCAAAATGCACTTCACAAAGCGCAAAGGCTCAGGGAAAGGAAGCGCTTTCCAGGCGCTTAGAAGCAAGTAGATGCAGGGAGCAGGGGCCACAGCACCCAGCCCCTGGAGACAGAACATGAGAGAGCACAGGGCTGCAAGGCCCAACTTACAGGCCAGCAAAAGGGCTGCAAATAGTGGCAGATCCTCCTAGTGACCCAGCAGGTTAAGGGTCAGCACAACAGCAGTCCAAGGCGGTTCCTGGTGAGTCCATCCAGCAGAGTTCTGTGCCCAGTTCCAAGTATGTGCTTGCCTAAATTGTGGGGAAAAATCCCCTGTACTTATACTCAGTTTTGCAAAGCATTTCCAATGAGGAGGAGAGGGGTTTCAACCAGTTACAACTGGTTCTTGGAGTGTCCCCTCTCTCCTTCAGCACAGGCTCCAAACATAAGTTGGGGGTAAACGACCCTTTTGTGTGAGGTCAGGGCACAGCCTTTAGAGATGCATGTGTGCCCTGCCTCCCCCTTCTCTCAGCCAGGAAGGCCATTCAAAATGCAGATGCACCTCTGTGACACCTCCACCCCCCTATGTACAGGCTGTCTGAAAAGTATGCACAAAGCACAACTGTCACTCTGCCCAGACGTGGATTGGAGTCAAGCTGCAAAACACCAGAGTCATAGGCACAGAGAAATGCTCACTTTCTAGAAGTGGCATTTCTGTAATAGTAATGAAAAATCCACCTACACCAGAAAGCAGCATTTCTCACTACCATTACAACCATAGCAAACATGCCTACGCCACCCCTCATAAATTAGACAATACCCCCTAGATCTAAAGCAGGGCATTTTCAATGCAATCCTATGAGAAGGCAGCACTCACAGCAGTGAGAAACCAAATAGTCTGTTTGTCACTACCAGGACAGGCTGTGCTACTAAGGACATGTCCTGCCTTCTACATACACAACACCCTGCCCACAGGACTAGCTAGGGCCTACCTTACGGGTGACTTACATGTAGTAAAAGGGGAGTTCTGGGCCTGACAAGTAGATTTAGATGCCAGGTCCCTGTGGCAGCAAACTACGCATGCACGTCCTGCACTAGCAGGCCACAGGCTCCAAACCTGTGTTTGAAAGGCTACTTCAGTGGGAGGCCCGAGTTGCATTTAATTTACAGGCCCTGGGTATAAGGATACCACTGTACAGGGGACCTACAGCTAAATTAAATGTGCCAATCAGGTATAAGCCAATCATGCCAAGTTTACCAGGCAGAGCACATATACTTTAGCACTAATTAGCAGTGATAAAGTGCCCAGAGTCATAAGGTCAGCCAAAAAGGGTCAGAAAAATTAGGAGAGGGCCAGGTGTTATATATATATATGTTTTAGACCTGACAGCCTTAGGGTGGTCATCCCCAAACATTTTGCATGCCTCCCTCCAATTATCTGACCCTGTTTTACAGAAGTTCCAGTCATCGTCGCAAGGTGGAGTTACAGGGCGATCGTAAAGCTTTATAACAACTAAAAGGCCTCCAGATTGTGTATCTTGGAGCCAAAGACAATTCCTCAGGTCCACAGGAGTATTTAGGGCAGGGCCTGGGATGATGCAACAGCGCTCCTTAATCCCTCAAGGGACAGTTGAAATCCTGAGCAACTTTAGAGACTGGCCGGGGTCTTGCTCTGACTTGTCAGGAGCATGACACAAAAGTAAAGAGTAGGGCGGCAACCCACTGTAAATGAGCAAGCTGTAAAGAATCTAAGTGTGTTGGTGTTGAAAACACCAACAGGAGAGCTCTGGCTTTCTTAGGATGGGTGTCAGCTGTTCACGTAGCTCATTGTCGACACCTGGAGCGCCCGTAAGCTAACCCAACATGTGTAATCAATAAACTTGCAACATATTTTATCCGCAAAGAGCATCACTGTCATTTATTATGTCTCAAGCATTGTATGGTTGTAATTTCAAGGTCCTCACATCCTCAAAGGACTACGGATAGCAATGCTACACCCTGTGAAATGGGCGCCCAACTGCCTCATTTCATTCACCTGCAGCAGGGCTAACTCTTGTTGAGTGCCACCGTTTACATGAACGCAGCCTAGAGAGAGCAAAGTGCAGGGCTCCCTCTCTAGAGAAGCTCTGTTTTACCTGTGAGCTACAGTGGCAAATCCCAGTGATATAGTTTAGTAGATTTATGCATTAGCTAACTAGACTAGTGTCACATGTGGCCCAAATTTACATGTAATTTCAGCACAAAAGCAAAGTTGAAATATGTGCATGCTAAAGAGATATGCAGGTAACTGTTAGGCCGTGGGTTTGAATGGCACAAAGAAAATGCAGCAAATGTGATAACAGCTTGAAACCTAGGTCTCCTGAATGTCATAGAGTTGCATTGTGGTTAAAACTGCTTAGTGTTTTACTGCGAGGGTAACATGCATTTGTGTGTGATCTACAGGTCACAACTTCAAATCACTGGAAAGTAGCTTGGTTGTTTCTGTACTGACAACTGCAGTAATCTGTGTATCTGATGCAGGTCACATGTTTCAAAAGTATGAGGCTAGTCCAATGCGTAGGATGGCAAGTCCCCATGTCTGTGTGCATCCAGAAGGTTGCAGGTTCCATTGGCATACCTAGCACAGGCTATGCATCTGATAAAGAAACCTGTGTATGGTCGGCTGGTAACAGTTTCAAATCATAGTAAGGAGCACCAATGGATCAGCCCCTGCCACTGTGTGGAAGCCGCAGACCACATGTTCAAATAGTCCTAAGATATCACTGTTGATGGAATGATTTCTCTAATGAATGTGTCACCTGCTTGTAAGACTATATCTCAGTTAGAGAAACTAGTTGATTTGCACACAGATATCTTTGTGTGCCCTTCGTGTTGGAGTCAATATCTCAGTTCCTGCAAAGACTTCTGCAGGCCACATTTTCCATTAGAACGGATATATCCTAGTAGGATTACAATGGCAGCAGATATCTAGGTGGCTTTGAAAGCTACTGATTCGAATTTCAACAAGTGCGTTTATGCTTCTGCTGAAGTAGTATGCCTGTGCAATACAGGTGACAGTTTCACATCACAGCACTTTGATTTCGGTGCCTGATGAAGGCCTGTGTTCAAAAACTGCAGGACTTAGGAGCAAAAACAGTACTAAAAGACCACAGACTTTAATAAGCCGCTATAAAATGGCTAACATGGAAGACAGGCGATCTTATCTATTTAGTAATGAGATAGTTCAGTGTATTAGATCTCGGTATCGCCTTGAGGTCAAAGATTTCACTCCTAGTGAGTTATCATGGTGGATTTACACATCCAGAAAGGACATTTGAGTGTACTGTAGAAGGCTCAGCTCTGAAATTTGTCATGGCTGACGCTGCCCATATCCTTCCATGGTTAACATGTATGGCATTTTGTGGGGTTAAAATAGAAGCAATTTGTATATATTCCACCAGAGGCAACTATCTGCTAGTGTGCAACTTTTCCAGTTTGTGACATGTGCTGTGTAACTTATTACCCGTAAAATATTAATTGTTCACCTCCTTTGGCTGCTAAGTGTGTGTTTTGCTGTACACCACAATTTAAAAAAACATTTTTTGCAGCTTTATTTTATTGATTTTGCAATAAACAAAACAAACCACACAGTGCGATAGACCCAGATTCAAAGTGTACAACTTCAAAGGGTTTTGGATTTAGGTGGGCACAGGAGAGGGTTACTTCATAAGTCAGGGTAAACAGTGTTCATAAAGATCTCACTGTTGGTGATTCTGCAATGAAGAGACCATACCCAGCATTAGAATCTTAAGAGGGAAGAGTTCAGTCTTGACACATTTGGTTGTCCCATTAGTCATGAAGAAACGGCATAATCTAAGGAGTCCGATTTCACCCTCTACACTAATATCAGAAACTGTGTCATTGTCATCTAGAAGCTGCCCCCATGCTATTATGTCTTCCTCTGCACCCTCATCTGAGTGCACCAAATGTGCTATATTGTCCCTCAGGCTCCCCATTCCAACAAGTCTCAAATACAGTTGTCTCTCAAAGGGTTCCTGGACCCCAGCCACTCTATGGCCACACTCACTTTTACCAATAGAAGAGCAAGCTGTGTGAGCATGTAGGAGAGCTTCCATTCTTTAGATCGAGCCACTACTCCCCGGGGACATGCCATCGGTGACAGAGGGATCGCCATCCCAGTGGCCCCCTTTATAGTAAGAACCACTGCTCTCCAAAAGAACTGGATTTCGGCACACCACCAGGCTAAGTGTAAAAAGGTAGCACCCTGTTCCCCACATCATATACAAAGAGCTCATCTGGAGGGATCCTTGCTATTAGGAGTGTAAGGGGTCACACAGGTTAGATGCACAAAGTGAAAATGTAGCAACTTAAACCTGTTATTGCAAGAGACAGTGTGCACCAGCTCTAAGGCATTTGTCCAGCCAGTATCGAATAATGAGCTCTCGAGCTCCAAAGCGCAGCACACCATATGTGTTTTTTTCTCTATATCCCCCCGGAGTGCCTTATAAAACAGGGTGATCAGATGCCTCCCCTCTCCCCACTGACGAAGCCCCTACCATACCTCTGACACCCCAGGAGCGGCCGGTAAGTCACACCACAACTCCCTTGCAACACCCTCTAATTTGGCATGGTGCAGGAAGTGACTAGGATCAACTCCAAAAGTGCCTCTTAATATGAAATGAAGTGCTCCCCAGGATACAGATCATCAGACAGCCCACCTGTTCTCAACAGCTCGACAGACATAATGGCATTGATAGCCCGGAATGGTGCAAGGTCCCAAATATGTAACTCCCTGTCAAATGGAGCTCTACACAACACTCTCCTCACTACTCATTCCCAGAGTGTGGCAGTGGTTCTAACCAGATATGGGACCGGGAGTTCTGACCGTCCCCACTTCATCAAGAGCTGAGCTAATGTATCCTCCCCAAGCATGCCCCAGAAGAGTCGTTTCTCCCAAGTATGCACCTTGGCTAGCCACGTGGCAAGGATGCTGCAAATGTGCTACATAACAGTATAACTGTAAATCTGGAACTGTCAGTCCCCTCTCCTCACAATCCCACAGAAGCATAGATAGTGTCACTCTGCTGTGGTGCCCAGCCCAAATCAAGGAGATCAACAGACTATCCAATCTGCGAAAGAGCCGAGGCTCCAGCGGGAACGAGTTCTGAACTAGGTATAAACAGGAAACATGAGCGATTTCCGGATGTTGGCCCTGAGACCGGAGACCCTCCCCAACAACAGCGCTAAAAATTGCATCAATAAAGATGAGGCCACACCAGGAGACCTAAGATACACTAACGCATTGTCAACGTATAAGGAGACAATATGAGTAGTACCCCCCCCCCCCCGAATTCCCTGCGGTCTGTTTACCGGCAGAACAGTAAAGCAAGAGGTTTGATTGCTAACGCAAATAGACACAGTGATAGAGGACATCAATGTCTGGTCCCTTTGCCTGCTGTCTAGGCTTCAGACAGCTTGCCTCCCACCTGCACTTGGGTAGAGGAAGCAGTATACAGAACCTCACCCACGCACGGAAGTTGGGTCCAACCACCATACCCTTCAATAGTTCTATCAGATAACTTTATTCAACAATATCAAAAACCCTTTCCAGGTCTATAGATACTAGTGCCATCTGATTCAAAGCTTCTGTGGTTTCGTGTAATTCATGAGCTAATCTGCGCAGGTTAAAATGTTATGCTGAGTGGCGGCATAAAGCCGCATGGATCTTCATAAACTAGATCTCATATAACACAGCTCAATCTAGTACCTAGGATCTTGAACAATATCTTGTGGTCAGTGTTGAGCACAGTGAGTGGCCTATACGAAGATGGATCCACCAGGTCCCCCACACAGGCTTGAGAATAAGGCAGGCTATCCCCTGGCGCATAGTCCCCAGCAATACACCCCTCCCTCGACCCTCAAGAAGAACCTCCATTAGCTTCTCCCTAAAAACAGCAGAGTACGACTGAAAAAACTCTAAAGGGAGGCCATCTCCTCTCGGAGCTTTGGATCTATTAAAAGCCGTAATAGCCTTCCTCATTTCTTCAAAGGTTATATCCACTTCCAGCTCCTGCACGCTATCAAGCTGCAACTGAGGTAACCCCACTGCCTCAAATAACGCATCCAAAGCCCCCTCCGAGCAAGCCCGACATACAGCTTGGAGGTGATCCACTAACACAGACAGGATGCCCTGCTGGCTGATGAACACCACACCCACCCATATGATGGTGTACCCCACACCAGTCTCCAGAAAATCCAGCATGTTATCATAGAAGGAACGATTGTTCATATTTGGTGCGTACGTATTTAAAATCGTTAGAGGATCCCCACATAATGTGCCCTGAAGAAGGTAACACCCTTCCATATCTGCTTCGCTATGAGAGTGTCAAAAGGGGACCCCGGTGCCACCCAGAAGGCCACTCTCCTGGCATAGGACGAGTACGAGGCAGAGAAGAGCTGTCCCTGCTATTTCTTCCCCAATTTCTGGGACTCCCCATGTACCAAGTGTGTTTCCTGCAAACAGGCGATTTTCACTTTGAGCTGCCTTAGGCATGAGTGTACTCTGTAGTGGGTGGTGTCATTTCTAAGACCCCTGACATTCCATGTAACAATATTTAAATGCTCAGCCATGCGTTGTGAAATTTCCCACCCGCAACAGCGAGTTTCACTCTGTCTCTCCAGCTATGGCCATAAAATGAAAGTCAACAATGTCTGGATTCTTCAGGCCAGGAAACAGTGAAAGAATAGGTGCAAGGACCTACAGCCTGCTCACATCTCTGTATGTCGTCCCTTGTGGCCCAGCTCTCTGTAGGCGGGCCAGCATTGGGACCTCCAAGGCTGCCCAGTGCAAACAAGGTGATGCGCTACCCTCTCAGTGCAGGGGCCAACCAGAGAGCCTGGCTCATCCCGAGCGCTCCTCCGCTGGAGCCAATTACCCTCCCCCGGACAACACAAGGATTAACTTCAAAGGGCGCACCCGCGCTAGCCATCCCAGCTAAGTGTGACTGCCATGATGTCACCCTTCACGCTTCACACCATACGGGTCCACCCGATGCTTTCCTCCTGCCGGCCGATGCCTGCAATGATGATTATCGGCCTCCACTTTCCGTGGCAAATCAGAAGGCCTCGGACGGAGGCGGGCCCACAGGTGCTGCGTCTCCTCTGGCAGCCTCGATGACCCAGACTAATGCAAAACCCAACCGGCAGGCAGCCATGCACCTGAGCCCCACGGCAGTCTCAGTGATTTTTTCGAGCCTTGCCACACTTCTCTGTGGTTGGGGGGCTCAAAGCCCTGGCGCAGGGGACTCTCAGGTATGCCACACACCACAGAGTCAACCCAGGTGGCAGCAGATACATCAGGATTCTGCAGAATGGAGCAGGGGGTCGAGAGGAGCCTCTTAGGAACTCATCCTGTCAGCCATCTTGCGTAGGCCACCAATATGTATTGTTTTTAAAGTAGGTATTGTACTCAAAAAAATACATAACCACTGATGTTTTATACCGTTAAGACTTGCTCTTTACATGTTGCCACCTCCCACAGATTGGTGTCTCATAGATCTGTAGAAAATATAGGTATTCTTATTAGAAAACCCCATCGTGGTAACACTACTGGTGCCCTGCATATCTTTATTTGATCTGACTGGCAATATGAAGTGAAGAGATGATCCAACAAAGGTTAACAAGATAGGTAAATCTTTATTACGATATCTTCAAACAGGAACTGTTCAGTTGAGCATACAGGTTAAAGGGGCACAGAGAAAGGAGAGACGTGTGCCACGGTCCATTAGTGCCATGTGGAATGCCGAGACATCACCAAACTCCGTCAAAGGATTCCACATGACACACCGGCGTTCCGAGCCACATCACAACATCTCCCTCCCCCTTTTTTTTATAAATAAATAAATAAATTTAAAAACAATAACACTGACTTAAATAAGCAACACCCTTCTAAGAGCAAAATTAATGCAACTAATATAAAATGCTAATTTTTAAACACAGCATAACGACTTACTTAATAAGTGATTAATACATATATATATATATATATATATATATATATTTATTTTTGTACGACAAGACATAATCTCGAAACTTTGCAGGTCTACGGCATTCTCTCTTACTTCTTTCCCCGATCTTTATTTTGTCCCCATACACACCCTTCCTCACATGTTCAGAAGAATTGTGAGCCTCAATTTAATTTCCACTGGTTTGATTAGAAAACTTGTGACCACCCTCATGCTCATTTCTTGTTCGAACACTGGGATCTAAAGCCAAACGTGTGACACCCCACCAACTCCCACCAGTCAACCTAGCAGCATTTCTGCGTACCTCTTGAATTTGCTGAGATTCTTTGAACTTCGACAAGCCTTTTCTGACTAATATGGGATCTTTTACTCTCACCCAATCACCAATCTGCAGACCATCCTTTTTCCTTGGTATCAACCTCAACCTTTTCTTTCCCACAACATCAGAACTGTCCTTTGCTACCTGCCAAGCTTTCTTCAGATCACTTCCTTCATGAAATAATTCAATCATCCAAAAAGGACACAGTTCTGTCGTTGTGATCCTACCTCTCATTAATTCAAAAGGGGTCTTACCAGTAGCAACATGAGGTGTAGTACGATGAGACCAAATTAGTTCTTTATTAGCCTGTCCCACTGACATGTTGCTCCTAAGAACTGCTTGGATACATTCTACAAGCACACAATTGAAACGTTCTACAACACCATTACTCTGGGGATGATAAAGAGGAGTTCTTATGTGTTTGATACCACACTTACTCAGGAAATTACACATCTCTGTGGATACAAACTGTACTCCATTATCAGTCATTATCTGTTCAGGCAACCCTTCCCGACTAAAAACATCTTTCAAACATTTAATGACGCTTTGTGTGGTAGGAAATCTTACAGGTAGAACCTCAACCCATCTATAGAGATGATCCACTGTCACCATGAAATACCTCATGTCTGGTGGCAACACATGATAAGGACCTAGAAAATCCATACCAATTTTCTGCCAAGCTCTAGCTGGTGATGGAACAAAAGAATCACTCACTCCCTGAGTAACCAGAAATTTGTCACTTATGCAACACCTAGGACAATTCCTCACAAATTCTTCAATTTCCTTGTCCATCCTAGGCCACCAGAAGTCTGATCTTAGCTTCCTTTTGGTAATAGTGGAACCTAGATGTCATATATGTGCTTTGAGTATCAAGTCCCTTCTAAGACACTCTGGAGGAATAAGTTTGTCACATCTAATGAGCTTGTCACCTTCAACAGATAATTCCTCCGACACCTTCCAAAAAGGTTGTAATTCAGATGGAAGATTTTTCTCTCTCGGCCGACCGGTCTTAACATAATGCATAACATCACACAACAATTTGTCGTTTTGCAATGACTTAGTCCAAACATCTTCACCCAAAGTTTCAGCAATGCATGCTATGAAACATTCTTCTATTTCAGTTTCCCATTCCTGTTCCTCATCATCCAAGATAGGTAATTGGGACAAACAGTCTGCACTACTGCTTTTACCACACGGAATGTACTCAACTGAAAAGTTGAATTCTAATAATTTAGCTGACAAACCAGCTATGCGAGCAGTAGAGCATTTATTTTTTTTTCCTGATAAAATTTCTACCAGGGGACGGTGATCAGTTTTTAAAATAAAATGTCTACCCCAGAGATATTGCTTAAATTGGTCTGCACTCCATACACAAGCCAGGAGTTCTTTTTCAATTGCGGAGTACTTCCGTTCAACCACTCGCAGTGTCCTTGAAGCAAACCCGATGGTGCTTTCCTTGCCTTCACTTGAAACCTGTGTCAACACTGCACCCAACCCATATTCGCACGCATCCACCGTTACTAAGGTTTTCTTACTTTCCGAAAATGGTTGTAACACTGGAGAATTAATGATGTGTTGTTTTATCTGTTCAAAAGCCTCATTGCACTCATTAGACCAATAAAAAGTTTGTTTCTTTTTAAGAATTGCTCTGAGACACTCTGTAGTTTTGGCAAAGTCCTTCAAGAACTTCGCATAAAATTCACATAACCCCAAGAAGGAAAGTAACTGCTCTTTAGTTTTTGGTGCAAGAGCTTCAAGAATGCTTTTTACTAGTTTTGGTCTAGGTTTGACACCCTGCTCGGATAAGACATGATCCAGGTACTCAATCTCCCGAGTCTTAAAGAGACATTTGTCTCTTCTCAGAGTGACCCCTCTATCTTCCAAAGTTTTCAAGACCTCCTCCAAGACTCTATTGTGTGCCGTATCAGTGTCAGCAAAAATCAGGATATCATCCTGAAATATGACTACATTGGGATTGTTGGGAAACAGGTCAGTCATCAATCTTTGAAAAACGGCAGCTGCTGACGCCAAACAAAAGTATACAAAATTGGAAGGTCCCATCAGGTGTCACAAAAGCTGTAAGATATTGAGAGTTAACATCTAGTTCTACTTGATGATACGCCGATCTTAGATCTAACTTCGTGAACCAACTAGCAGAACCCACTTTTGCAATCAGGCCATCAATTCTAGGTAACCGGAAACTGTCGACCCAAATTGCCTCATTCAAGCTTCTTAAGTCCACATACATTCTCAGGTCGCCAGATCTTTTCTTTGCTAAAACAATGGGAGACAACCACAGGGTTGCTTCCACCTTTTCTATTATGCCCTGTTCACACATGTCCTTCAGTAAATTGGACAACTCTGCACTCACGCTAAAGGGGCCATTTCTCAGTCTATGTTTAACAGGGACCGCCCCTTGTTTCAACCTGATTGCGTGTGTGAAATTTGTTATTTTCCCTAATTTGTCCTGAAACAATCCTTTACATTTTTGTTGCCAAGAGCACGCCGTGTCAGAAAACGTTTTAATACAATTGGTATTATTTGTGTCGATAGACACAGGTTTTTCCCTTCCTGGCTTAATGATTAATTTGAAATCAGCTTGATGAATTAAGCCCAAAACATTAATACCTTTTCTTGCCACAAACACTTTGCCATGGATAGTCTCAACAAAAATGGACAATGAAGTCCAAAAGTACCCAACCAAATCAATTTTGCTCCCCTCAAAAGCCAGCGTGGCAACATCAGGAGGAAAAAGAGTTTTATCGCTCCAAATCTCATTGAATTTTTCTAAAGAGACAAACAACAAAGAAAAAACGTGCCGGTAAATGTAAACTTAGCGCTGATAGCGCTAAGTGTTGCCCGTGTACGTGCAGTACAGCACGCACGAGCTCAGGAAATTGTGCCTCGTGCTGTGCTCGGTGCAGCACACGCGCGCTCCGCTCCTCGCGCTGAACACACCGTTAGGCCTGACGGTGTGTTCCTTCATCACTATGTGCCCCCAAACACCTCAAAAACAATAGAAAAGAAAAACCTCTCCGGTGGCCTCTGCTCGTCGTATCCAGAATAATAAAGCCGGTCAGAATTCAGCGACACTGAGGAAAAATCACGAAGTACAGTGCGTCCGACAGCTCCACTTCATCCTCGTCGCCACATCTGAAGTGAAGAGATGATCCAACGAAGGTTAACAAGATAAGTAAATCTTCATTACGATACCTTCAAACAGGAACTGTTCAGTTGAGCATACAGGTTAAAGGGGCACAGAGAAAAGAGAGACGTGTGCCACGGTCTGTTAGTGCCATGTGGAATGCCGAGACATCACCAAACTCCGTCAAAAGATTCCACATGACACACTGGCGTTCCGAGCCACATCACAACACAATAGTATGCCAAGATGGTACTGTGTGCCCACGGTGTGTGCTGCACAACTCCTTTACCAATGTTCGAAGAACCAGCAGTCCAACACAAAAAAGGTCTATGTGTTGTTTTGGGGGGGAGGAAGGGTAAACAAAGTGCTTTCCTTGGGGGTGCCCCTAAACTGCACAAGTTGATGAACATTTTGAAAAATACGGTGCCGACATGTCAGAATGGGTGCCAGCTATACACCGAACACTGACACACATGCCTACATTTTAGAAGAGGTAAGTGGGAGATTTAACACAATATTAGGGATAATATGTCTACCCCATTGACATCTATTGGAGTAGAGGCAATTTCAGGCAGAAGACACTCAAAATAAAGCCATTTTTGGCTTAATAAACCAGGAGTCTCCCGCCTGAATCAGGTCTATTGGCATACATGACAATGACAGACTTACTTGTATTTGGTGTCAGTGGAATGTTCAGTGCCGAACCAACAGCATCAAATGGAAAGATAAGAACATTACTGTATTAATTACTACACTAACTTCAGAGATCAGACACTGCCAGTGTCAATGTCAATGTGTTTATACAGCACAACAAATGCCTTTGGACGTCATGGCGCTGGTCCTGACACGGAAGAAGGGGAAGGAATCTGAGCTATTATTAATTAGTAAAAAGAACATGAATGACAGGATATCATAGCAGTATTTCAGCCTCCACTGGAGAGTATTCCATAACTGTGTGGTCTTTAGGAAGAAGAAGCTTCTGCCTCCCCAAAACGCTTGTTTGTACTATGGTACAGACAAACAGAAGTTACTGACCTCAAATTCTGGTAGGTATATACCAGCTCAGATTATCTCGGATGCATTTGGGAGCCGTACTATGACGGGCTTTAAAGGTGATACAGACAGCTTTAAATTATTTTCTCTACCTGTAGCCAGTGGAGATCTTTGATAGCATGGAACACAGATTGATGTTTAGGAATCTTTTTCAGCAGCCTAGCGGCTGCATTCTGTAATAATTGTAGCTTTGAAAGTAGCTTTTTCCTTATGCCTAAATACAAGTCATTACCATAAATCAACCTAGCCAGGACTAAACCAGTGATTACAGTCTTTTGGAGTTCCACCGGAATAAACTGGCAGATTTTCCCGATTAGCCTTAATGTCAGGAATGTGGAAGACACTAACAAATTAACCTGATCTTCAAATGATAACTGGTAGTTAAACATCATCCCAAGGTTTTTTGCTTTACGCACTGGTATGGGAGGCAAACCCTGATCCTGGGGCCACCATTTTTGATTCCAAAAGGATTTGTCCTGTTCAAACAGAAGAACCTCGGTTTTACTACAATTAAGTTTCAAACAATTCTGGGACATCCATATACTAATCTGTGGAATTCAAGATTTAAACTTGTTTGATGTTTCGTCCAAAATCACTAGAAATAGATATCACGGTCTGTTTATCATCTGCGTAAGAAATAACTGAAAATCCAAAAGATTTACTCAGACAGGTCAGGGTTGTCACAGACAGATTAAAAAGAGTAGGACTTAATGATGATCCCTGCGGCATCCCGCAGAGTAAACAAAATTGATCAGAAACAAAGCCCTCTATTGCTATATGATGTACGCTACCTGACAAGAATGATTTAATTAGACTAAGTGCAGGCCATCCTAGACCTAACTTGGCAAGGCGATCTACCAGAATAGGGTGGTTAACGTTATCAAAAGATGCTGACAGTTCCAGGAGGGTCATAGCTGCTCTTCCATCATCGTCAAGGATAGATCTAAATTCCTCAAAGGGTGCTAATATAGCTGTCTCTGTGCTATGACATTGTCTAAATCCAAATTGGGTGCTAACCAGCAATTTAGAGGTGTTAGCAAAAACCATCAGTTCAGCATTCAGTGTTTTCCCCTGTACTTTAGCTAGAAAAGAGAGTCTAGAAATTGATTTATAACTACTAAGTTCCTGAGGGTCCAGATTAGCCTTTTTCAAAACAGTTAAGATGGATGCTCGCTTCCACTCCATTGGGAAGTATCCTGTACTTACTATTACAATGAAGATTGACCTCAGGTGTTCACTAAGAATGTCTGGCACCAGGTGTCCAATCTTAGAACAGGGGTCCAGTGGGCTACCTGAGTTAATAGCTAGGACCAACTTGTGTATCTGTTCTGTACTTAGAAGGGAAAAATCATTGAATTTATGCAAGGAACTTTGTGAGACCTTGTTTGTTGCTGCTGAAACTATAGCCTGATCCTGATGTGAGAATGTATCAAAAACGGTTTGAACCTTGGTTTGAAAGTAGTTGGCTAATGTATTGCAGAACTGTTGTGTACAATGATTGTTCCTAACGGTTGGCCCTTTTGCCAAACAGTCAAGGGTGTTGAACAATTCCTTAACATAATTCTTAACCCAAAGAATTCTGCTGGAGAAAAATTTAGACTTTTCTTAAAGAATAAGTTTCTTCTACTTGGCAATAGCTTATTTATAAATCTTTCTTGGTTATATCATAATCAGGCCCCACTCTCGCTGCTTCTTTCTACATTTCCGTTTTTGTGTTCCCAATTTCTCATTATACCATAGTTTAGTAGGGGTTTTTCCTGCGACTAATAAGAACTTTTTGAAGGGCTAGAATATCTACAGTCTTCCCTATCCAGTCTGAGTAACTCTGAGCTATACTCTGGCTTAGAGTCCGATGAAAATAACCAAAACTCAGCCACATTAATGTCCATCCATGCCCTACTCCGAGAGGCCACACTATTGGCTTTCTTGTCAGCTAAGGACACCGGCAAGTAGACTGTAAAACTTATGGTGTGATGATCTGACCAGGTCAGCGGTAATACCTCGCTGGTCTGGAGATTGGGATTATTTGTAACAATGCCATCCTAGGTATGTCCAGCTGCGTGTGTAGCGAATGGCACAAGTTGGCTAGGGTCTAGATGTGCCATCACCTCCGATATAAATCTGGAGTCTTTATCTTCTATTTTCTCCAGGTGATAACTGAAATCGCCCAGCACTGTGAAGTCGTTATCGTCAATACCAGATTCTAGTGCAGGGCTAATGGTGGGAATAAACACATTTCGTGGACCAGGAGGTCGGCAAATCAGCAAGCCTTTAAGCGTGTAGTGGTTGGTAAGTCCTAAAGAAAACGCTAGCGTTGGTTTCAGTTGTTGAATTACTTAAATCTGGAGAACAGCGTGAGGTAATGTTTTTCCGTACCGCAATGACTAATAAACCGCCTTTCTTGTCGGCCGGATTTAACACTGTGAACACAAAAGGTACTGCCTGTTGCCTTATTTTCTTCACCAGCAGTAGCGAGGGTGTCGAATTTCCTTCTGTCTAGAACACTATCCGAGCAAAGTCCGGTCCTATCTGTATACGCAGAACATCAACTAGTGACTGAACAGAATTCCAAAGATTCATGGAGCGACCCAGCTGAATTTACTGCTTGTGCTGCCTCTGCCTCTGCTGTTTCGGAAGTGTAAACCGTTTCCGTTTCCTTAATCGTTCAGTCTAGTATCCGCTCCCATTCTGCTTAGAACATCGATGTGAATTACCGTATTTCTTTCTCTCTGTTTGGTAGTTCTCGCGGATATCACACACCCAGACACAGCTTGCTAGGTTGTCTAGCTCCTTTTTGTAACCTCTGACCCTGGAAGGGATAAGAACACGGATCCTATTTCTGCATTAGAGCTTGCACATTGGATCTGAATAATTACCTGGAAATGGAAAGGGAGGTTGTCCAAATGGGACTCGCAGCAAGTAAGTGATCTATAATGTCGTGCTGTGTACAGTAAAAGCAAGAACTCTCCTATAAGTGGTTCTTGACAGTGTAGGTTGCACCTCTCATCTGTTGTGTTTAATGCACTGCAGGTAAGAGCTCCCCGCGTTGGGTGATGCATGTATTGTTTAATGTCCTCTCCAGATATGTGTTCGTCCTGCATGTAATAGGTCTCAGTTATTTGTTGATGTGCTGTGTACAGTGCAAGTAATACTTTTCTTGCGGGAAGTATATAGTTTAAATAAGAGTCGGCTTGTAGTGTGGTGCGTGCAGATTCAAGCAGTGGCGTTCATGGTGTGTTGCGAGCAGCACCCTTAAGAGGCCTGCATGGTATTTTGTGCGTATGCAATTAAAATGTACCTTGCGATGTGCAGTCGGTAGTGCTGTTAAGAGATCTCTGTATTTGTGTGCATTGCTGAAACCACATATGCCGCCTTGAGCTGCGTGTGTCCTATAAGCGATCTAATGGAGATTGATGTGTGTTTTGTAGATACAAGATCTCCTTTTTTTGTGATTTTGTGCAGAGCTAGCAAGGGTATTCGGAAAGTGGACTGTGTGTTGTTCAAGTTAAAGCTTCCATATAAAGTGATGATCAAGAAGAGCCGCCCAGTAATCAATATAGCACACATCACGGACGTAAAAGTCTTTAAGTGTTTGTGTATTCAGCCTCATATGATCGCTGAAAGAATTTGCTGTTTTTGCCTTTCTGTATTAGTGTTATCGTATTTTATCTAATAATGAGGCGCTCACAAGCGTAGCTAAAGATTTCATACACTCACAACACCAGCACGACCAGTAGCAGCACCACCACCACCAAACCTGTACTGCTGCATACATAGACACTAGATGCTCCTCAGAAAGAGACTAAACAACCATCGGGGAAAACCAAAAGCGTCCTAGGACTGCCGCTAAATTAAGTCTACAAATGTTTGAAACGAGCACACGTTTTTTTAAAGGTATTGTATATATTAAAAAACAAACACTCCCAGTTACACGTCATAGTTCAGTCATCTTCAACGTCCTATAGCTACGTTTTTTGTTTATGAGCTCTGCCAGTCGCACCTGCAGCCAGACAGAGAGAGGCACATCAGATAAACCCTCACCATCTCTGACAGTGGACACTAGTACTTTCTCACTTCCTGTATGCAGACACTTTAGCCATTCCCTCCCCACTGGCCGCATCGGCGCACTCACTATACTCACTCTCTGTTCAGTACTTAATTTCTCATTCTTGATCCGCAGCATCTTGTAGCATGGGGTGTTCGCATACACCCTTGGGCCGGCGCCACGCTACAAAACACTCACTCAGACTGTGTAGTGTGCTCCAACCAGGGTGTCCCAAGAACCACGAGGGGACCGCCCACCTTTATTTTATACCACTCGCTCTGGACACCGTACCGCGTCATGGAGCAGGGTAACGAAATAGAGAAGAGCCCAATTGGCTCTCCACATCCCCCCCAGGTTTTAGCATAACATTATCAACTTCTCAACAGGCAAAGAAAACACCCCAACTGAAACCAAGACAAACACAGAAGAGCAAAGAAAAAAAAAAGAGAGGGAAATATGAGAGAGATTTAATTTGATGCATCAGTTTCTTTCTGTCAGCACAGGAAGTCCTTCAATCGCTGGCTGGGATTCGGGTTGGGCCGTAAATGGTACCGGGTATGCCCACTTCGGAGTTCAGACCCACTCGATGGCCTCAGGTTTGGGGAGCTGGGCCCCTCTGAATCCCGGTCATGTCAGACTCTGTCACTTCTTGAACCTTCACGCGGCGAGCTGAGTTGCAAGGCACCCTCCATCTCCAGCGCTCCGCCTTCCTCATCCGCGCCTCCCGCCTCCGCAAGATCCTCACCAGCCACCACCTTCCGGAACCACAAGACGTTTCGCATCACCCGCCGCCCCCCTCTCACGGCAGTTACCATGGTCCCTTCAACTTTCTCCACTCTCCATATGTCTGGTTCGAAGGGGATACAGAATTTCCAGCCAGGATGGCGATCCTTCAGGATGACTGTCTCCCCCGCCTGCAAATTAGGATGTTTCGCCCTCTGCCTCTTGCTGGCTTTCGCATTGGTCAGTGTTCTCTTTTCCTGTGTCTTGTCACATCAAGATCCACCGGCTGCCAACAGCAATCCATCGGTATACAGTCTCTGGGTGGAGAGCAAAACATTAACGCCACTGGGGCGCATCAGTGGTGCTGTGCGGAGTCTGCTGGTAGGCCCTCAAGAAGGTGTGGAGACAGAGCTCGGCATCCTCTTGCTGACTCACCCCAATGCGTAGGGCCCGATTCAGTGTCCTCGATCGTTCCACTTCCCAATTTGCCTGTGATCATCGAGGGGTGATCCTTCGATGGGTTTTGGCCAGCGAGCGCAAATAGTCGTGGAACTCTTGACCGTGGAATGGGGGTCTATTGTCAGTCCGTATTTAGTCTGGCAAACCCAGCAGGGCAAATGTCTTTTCAAGAACTGGACAGACATGCTCAAATGCCGTGGACACCACCAGTTCCACTACCGGAAACCGAGTACAGGAGTCAACAATAATGGCTGTCAGCCAACCATCCGGAAAACTGCCGAAGTCTAAGCTGATCCGAGGCCAAGGTCTAGTGCTGGGTAACTCCATCACAACTAGAGCAGGGACAGGATCCTGAGTGGTGATAGCGCACGGATGGGCATCTATGTATCAGGTCTTCCACCATGATATCCATCCACAGGAACCAAACCTTGCCTCTTAGGCACGCCTTTGTCTTCGCAGTTCCTTGATGACCTTGGTGCTCCAGTTCCACCATTCTGCTCTGCAGGCTCCTGGGTATCACCAAAAGTTTTCCCCTTAGAAGGAGGCCCTCGGGGCTTTTCTGAGAGCTCCAACCTCACTTTTCATATCTGTTGCATCACACAACGCACCTCAGGGTCAGACACAGATGTTTTATCGAGAAAACGCTTCTAGTACCGGTGGTGTAGTGCCTCCTTTACTCGGCCTATGAGAGCATCTCAGCCTGATGCCTTAGCAAGCTCGTCCACCGTGAGAGCTGTGGGGCACGCCATGCCTACAATCATGCTTATGAAGCATTCCATTCATCCATCCTTCTCTTCTGCTTCCTCCTCAGAGCGTGACTGCAAAGGATGGAGTGACAGATAATCTGCTGGATTGTTAACTCCTGGACGGTAGATCACTTGAAAACAATAGGGCTGAAGTAGTATGGCCCACCGTTCAATCCTTGGGGAGCAAGCCTGGCCGAGCCGGCGAAGAGTGACACCAACGGCTTGTGATCCGTAACCATCGTGAACTCATTCCCACATAGATATAAGTGGAAGTGCTGACACGCCCACCTGATGGCTAGCGCCTCCCTCTCAATATGTGCGTACCATGCCTCAGTGGATGAGAGAGCTCTGCTGGTGTAGGCCACCGGCATCCACTGCTGATGACATTGTTCTTGCAGCAGCACCGCTCCGAGTCCGGCGGGGCTGGCATCCACCACCACCTTAGTTCTCTTCCGTGGATGGAAGTAAGCCATGACTGCTGTGTCCAGTAGGGCTTTTTTCATGGCCCCACTCCCACGGGGTACTGGCTTTTGTGAGTCTCCTGGGAGGACCGGCGAGCGTGGCTAGGTTGGGGATAAACCTCCCGCAGTAAGTCGCTATCCAGAGGAAACTCCAAACCTCGGTGGCATTGCAGGTTATCGATGCACCCTTGATGGCTTCCACTTTCTTCAGGTCAACTTTCAGTCCTTCTCTCAAAAAGATGTAGCCAAAGAACTCTATCGAGTTGCGGTAGGACGCACACTTCTTCCGGTGAAGCGTTAGTCCTGCGTCTGACAGCCGCTGTAGAGTGCCTCTCAGGTGTTTTTGGTGTTCTTCCGGAGTGTCTAAAAATGCCATCACTTAGATTGACAACACCGCCGGGGAGATCCCAAAGCTTAGCCGTTTGTATCGACGCAGCCCAACGTGCGTCGAAAAAGTGGTGACGTTGGGGCTCTCCTAGGTTAGCTCCAGCTGATGGTACCCCAAATTCAGGTCTAGCTTTGAGAACCACTGAGCCCCGTTCAGGTCTGCGATATCGTCCATAGTGGGTGTGATATGGCGCTCCCGTCTGATGGCACTGTTGTGGAGGCGCGTGTCCACACATAGGCAGATAGCTCCTGGCTGTTTGGGCTTTGGGGCGATGACCAAAGGTGAAACCCAAGGTGTTGGTCCAGTCACTTTCTCTATGACCCCCTGCTCTTCAAGGGTCCTTTGTTCTTGTACCACCTGAGGCCTCAGGTGGAATGGCACCCTCCGATGTCTCAGCGCAGTTGGGTGTACGGTAGGGTCGATGTGTAACGGAAAATGCTTTCCTTTGAGCTTTCCCAGTCCGTGGAAGAGCTTTGGAAACTCCTCCAACACCGCTTCGGCATGGGAATCATGCACCTGTCAGACAAAGAATACCAGCTCCCGGTCTTCGGCCGTGTGACACCCTAGGAGCGTTCCTTTCTTCCCTTCCGCTACGTGGAACTTTGCACGTGTAGAGTAATGGCCGCTGTCCACAATAACCTCTATTGCCCCTCTTAGGGGAAGCGATTCTACGCCCCCATATACATAAATATTGGTGCGGCATGGCTTGAGTTCTGGTGGGGGAGATCACCTGTTGTACTGGTCAATGTCCATGCCATTGACCGATGCTCCCATGTCAATGAGCGCCGATACTGGCGTGTCGTTGATCGTTATAGTGCAGATGGGAGGAGGCTGATGCATCCGATCACGTCTGTCAGCGAATGAGACAACGAATATCTGTTCCTCTTCATCGTCATATGGAGTGGTGTATTGATGCGGGCCTACTGCAGCTGCTTCCTCGTCTAGCGTCATCTGTTTCACCACTGCTCTTCTTGCAGAAGTTGTGCCGATTCGCAGCTTTCCCCCTCCGCAAACCCTGGCGAAGTGGTTGGGTTTTCCGCATTTGGAGCAGCTCTTGCCTGTTGCAGGGCACGCGCCAGGTATGCAGTGATCACCGCCGCAATTTCCACATCCCTTTTCCTCCATTCTGGCCGGCAGAGCCGTTCGGGGTGAGTTCTGACGGCGATAGATATCGTTACTTGTTCTTCCTTCACAGGGTTCGGCTTCGTTGGACCTGGCGCAATGGACGATCGCACAAGGGCAGCCGCCATGTCCTCGGCGCGGCTGTTTGACAGCTCATGTGACCTCGCTAGGATGAGGATGTCGTCAAGCGAAATGCCTGGTTGCCGTAGAATTAGCTTACGCAACACTGTTGAGCGGCATCCCTGGATTATTTCCGTCCTAATCTCGTTGTGATGGTTAATGCCTGTGCAGGTGCTTGCTAGTTTGCACAGGTGCGCGTAGAAAATGTCCACTGACTTGGTGTCGGTTTGCTGGGCCTGTCGCAGTTTGAACTTCTCATAACCGGGATTTAGCTGCGGGTCGAAATACCTGTTGAGGGCCTCCACTGCAGCATCAAAGTCGTTATCATTTCCTGTGTTTGGCAGTGTCTTAATCAGGTCATAGAGCTCGTCGCCTCCAAAATGTAACATAAGCAACCTTTCCATCGCACCGTCTGTCTCTCGGGTGGCCCAGAAGTAGTGTCTCAGCCGTCCGAGCCAGTGGCGCCACTGCGGAGCAGCTGTAGCATGATCCACCAACTGGCTGAATGGGGGCAGTGCGGCACAGACGAATGTGACCCATGATGGTGGGTTGGGCATTGGTGGGTGGCATCCGGCAAAGAGCTCATTGTCCTACCAGGGACCTGACTACCTCCTCTCTGAGTAGAAGTCTGTTTTCACCCCCACGTACATCTCTCCTGTTAGGTGGGAGTGTAAGTGCCCACAACGAATGTCTGTGCCCCCCCCATGTTGAGAGGGTTGGGTGTGGCAGGAGGAAACAGGCACACCAAAGGAGAAGAAAAAAACTGAAGAAAACTAGTGACGATGGCTGGCTGTGGAATGGATGGTGCTCCCACACAAATTTCCCTGGCCTGGGTCTTGGTGGTGAAGAGAACAAATGTCTTTATTATTGTTTTTTCTTTCTTCTTGGAACAACACCAGGCCGTGCTCCTCCGCACTGGCCCCATGGGGACCCACCTGACAGGGCCTCTGTCCCAGCGCCAATGAGAGGAAGGGTGAGGAAAAGAAGAAAAAAACTCGGCCTCCGAGCCGCAGAGGCCGCGCAGGCAGTGTGAGGGGCAGCCGCAGGGGACCTCGCACTTGAACGTGCGTCGAGTTCGGACCCCTATTCCCTGAGGGGCTCCGATGTGAGCGCAGTTGCTGTGGGCCGCTCGACTGTTGGAGCACTGCAGATGTGAGCGCTGTCGCCGCAGGCCAGACCGGAGTTGGAGCGCCTCCGCCCTTCTCCTGAGGGCACGCTCAAGAACAGAGATCGGATCACACTGGAGCCGCGGACCTCCGACGAGAAGCGGGGCATCTGCCGTGCACCAATGAAGGGTCGTGCGCCAACGGCAGAGGTCTGCAGCAGGAGTGTCAGGTCAGGCAGGCATTGGGGGCAACGCGTGGGCACCGCCTCATTGCCAATTGTAGCGTGGGGTGTTCGCATACACCCTGGGGCTGGCGCCTCCCTACAAAACACTCAGACTCAGTGTAGTGTGCTCAAACCAGCGTGTCCCAAGAACCATGAGGGGACTGCCCACCTTTATTTTATACCACTCGCACCGGACACCGTACCGCGTCATGGATTGGTACAACGAAATAGAGAAGAGCCAAATTGGCTCTCTGTACACATCTCTCGCATGAAGATCGTTAAGTGTGTGTTGGTGGGGGGGCGTCTGGGGGCCCTGCCGCTGCTTGGTACTAGCAGCAATAGAAAGCCAAAGTCAAACGAGTCACCTTCATTTGCTTAACAGTGCAAATAAAAACACTGATCTGTTTCTTGGCAGTTGGTGTAAGAACCTAATGTTATCTAGTTCAGCCATGTAGTCCCACTTAAATTTGTTTCATGCTGCATGCTGAATATGTCTTTATTCCTTTTCCAGATGTTGTGTTTATGTAGCTTTGTTTTTCACCCAACATATGAGCCTTTTGCAGCTCATAATTTATATTGAGTCACTTCTAGATATCTATACAGCGTAAATGACTTACCCAATTGGGAAGGGCTGTAGAGGATACTAATGTGAAGGGGAAATCTGCAATTTCTGAGACTTGCAGAAGGAAAATCCTCTGTTCCAAAGAGTTTGTAATGTTTAATTCACAATTTCACATAATTCGAATTTTGCAAAGTCACTTTTTCAAAATTAAAGCTCCTTCAGTTCTAATTATTCCTAAAAGTGTAATTTGTATTTATTCATCTTCTATTGAAAAAAAAATGCTAACACGCACCAACAAGTAAATAGGACTAGCTTGTTTTAGGTGTTTGTGTTCATTGTGATTTAATAAATTTAGATGCATGGCCTGAAAACACAAATAAAGGGACATAAATACTGATCAGGTAATATGCTGTGCCACACACAGCATTCCAATTCATACATTATAGCCCATGCTCCCTTATTCATATGGGCCAAATCTCTTGTAAATTATTCCTAGCTATATTTCTTTGGCCATATCCTTTTTAAAGATGGAAACCATCTTTTTCATGCTACCTAAAGAACTGGCATTTTGTCAAATAATATTCCAGTTGATGACATACAATACAGGGGTGTGGAATTTAATAAAATATTTATTTGTCCATGTGACAGGTTGCTTCATATATCTAGTTGTCCCTTTAGTGCCATGGAGTACTGCAACACATTATTGTAGCAATCTCATTATATTAGAGCTCTGATAATACCTTATAGTAGGGCTTGAATACTAGCAATTTCTTTATTTTGGCACCTTTCTGCAGATCTGCATACTGGGACAGGAGGTAGGGGTAAGCACCAGTTCCTAGCTTGGAATGCCTTTTTTAGCCTGTGCGAAGCTATTAACTTGCATGTTTTTAAGGGGTTTCAACAGCTCTTCTCTTATGTCCCATATTGAAAAAAGTTGGAAATTTACTCCTGACACGGGTGGGAGGTAAAACTTACAGGATTGGGAAAAAGTGGTTAAAGGGAAAGTGAGCTTGGAAACACTCTAATTTTTACATGAGCAAATCTGCACATGCATATTTGCTCATGTAAAATAAAGTTCACAAATGTTTTCTAGGACTACAATTTCCTGGTCTACTCCTGTGAATTCATGAAATACACAAATCTGCACTATTGCAAAGGCTTATACCATGGATGCACTTTTGTGACTTTCTTTAAAAAATGGGCACCTAATTCGGCCTGGTGTTAACCAAGATCTTTGATTTATTAAAATTAAATCTCTCTCCATCCATCGGCTAGCTTCACTGTGACTAATCCCACTTGCAGAACCCATACCTATTCTGCATCTAGATACACTCTATTGTGATAAGTTCCACACTCTACAAATCCATGTTACATTATATTACAATGATCGCAATCTGTAGTGTTTTTCAGTGCCAGGAACTACTGTGGCAATATGTACTTTTTGCGACCAAAAATATTTTTGCTTTTTGCTAATATTTGTTACAATGTTGAGGGCCCGGCAGTTCCCACAACAATGCAGTTTTACAAAAGCCAGGTCAAAACAAAACATGCATTTACAAAACCAAAAGACTGACCACCACTGTGAAACCTATTGGCTTTGCCAATGTTTGTTTATATTCATGTTTCCCAAAATCTTGTTGAAACTGGTTAAACTGACTTTCCATGGTGAATATTTTTTGGAAATACTAGCATGCATAAATGCATTTTACTAAACGACGTGTCAAAGAAATGGTACCTAATATTTCACAGTAGTTTAGCCAAACGTTTCTTTTCCTTGTTGAATTTTTTATTGAACGTTTTATTTTGATCGTCAATCTTGCATTCAAGAATCTGCAGATATCTGCATCTAATCAGATAGCATTCTGGGAGCGTTATATGTAGCCTTATACTTTAGGATTAAATCTGTTTATTGACATTTTATCACGTACAACTAATCCACCAACAACCACTGGCCAGTGGATACAAATGTAATAAAAACTTGTAACCAAATATAATGCCTCCCCGTACCGCATCTATATCCTGCGTTAGCGCCTGTTCACCCTCTCCCCCTTCACACTGGCCCTTTCCAAATTATGTCGCAGCTGTCCATCTCGCCGGGGCAGTAGCTAAGCACGTCGAGTGCAGCACTTGTAGATAGCGCGGGCACGTCAGCTCCCTGAACTCATCTGAGAGATAAGAGATACAGGGCCCCATACCTTATCAAACTGGGGTAGGGATCCCATGACCATTGCCATCCATTTTTCCATCCCCAGTATGTCCCACAGTTTGTGTAGCCAGTCCGTCTGTGAGGGAACTATCGCTGAACCCCATCTAGCTAAAAGTAGCTGTTTGGCAGCACAGATCGCCAGTGTAATGGGCCTACCCTTTGGAGCCTTGAGAGGGTATGTCTGTGGGTTTGGTAGCCCTAGTAAAACATAGTTAGGGAAGCGAGGCATGACCGTGTCATACATTCTGTCTATAGCGTCCAGTATGTTCTTCCAGAAGGTAGCCAAACGTGGGCACTGCCATAGAATATGTGTGGGTGTACTCCTCTGTTCACACCCCAGCCAGCAACTATCTGTGGCGCCAGTCCGCCAACCGGCCACTCGCACCATGGTGTAGTACCAATAGTGCACTATTTTCAGGAGGAATTCCTTGGTACAGGCTGTTACGCATGCTCAATGTAGTACATTCTGCCATTCCTTATCTGTGAATGCCCGCCCACATTCGACCTTCCACCTCTGCCCTGTCGGCATCCGGGGTAGGTTTGGTGGCGCCAGTAGGAAGCCATAGATATCTTAGATAAGTTTCTTATCTGACGAGCGCGTCAACAGTCAGCGCTCGAAGGTAAGGAGGGGGTCTAGCCGCATGGGGTCTGACCGTTGGGAACAAGACCCAGTGCCTGATCGCCAAATACTGCCAGTAAGCCTCCTGTGGGAGACTGTAAGTCCCTTTAAGTTGTGGAAACTCCATGATCCCCTGCACATCAAACAGATCCCCAACTCTTTTACATTTGAGTTCTGCCAAGATTGGTAGGTGGACCCCCTGAGAGCAGGGGGGAAGTCCGGGTTGCCAATAATTGGTGTTTGCGGGGATATGGGTGAGGACAGGGCCCTACGCATTTGTAGTTTGTCCCACACCTCCATAGTTGCTCGCAGGACCGGAGACCCCTAAACACTCCTCGGGCGGCATGTCCTCGGCAGCCAGGGGACCTTCCAAATATGTAACCCTGCGACTGCTTGGTTAATAAAACACCAGTGCTTTTCAGTGCTTCTACGAGACCATTCCACCAGGTATCGCAGTTGGGCAGCTTGATAGTACCCCATTAAATATGGAACTCACAGCCCTCCTCAGACTGCGGTAGATAGGCCTGCTCCCTTGACATTCTTGCCCGCCCAGATGAAGTCCCAGGTCAACCTCTGCATATCATCTAATACACCCGGCGGGGGTTGTAAGGCTAGGACCTCCGTGATGAACAGCACCTTGGGCAAGAGAGTCATCTTTACCACTGCAATATGTCCCAACGACGAAAGGACGAACCCTCTCCACGGGGCCAGAGTCTCCAGCGCCTCGCCAAGTAGCACAGTATAGTTATGTTCCGCTGTAACAACCGGTGTGGGGCGTAACTGCAAGCCTAAATATTGTATTTCCAGCAGGGCCCAAACAAATGGCAGGAGGGGTCTCAAGTCCTCCACGTCCCTCTCCAGCACCGTCAAGTTAAGAATAGAGGATTTAGACAGATTACTTTTAAAGCCCGCCACCTCTCCAAAAGCCCGCAGTTTATCCACCACTGTTACAAGAGAGACCCTCAGTTCCATCATATAAAGCAGCACATCATCGGCGTACAGAGCAATTTTATGGGATCTGCCCCCCATTGGGATACCCCTAATGTCCTGGTTTTGCCGAATATGTTCCGCGAAGGGCTCCATATACAGTGCATACAACAGTGGCGATAGAGGGCAGCCCTGCCTAGTCCTCCTGGCAATTGAGAAAATCTCAGAAAGTCCACCATTTACCCTCACCCGGGCCTGGGGGAGACGATAATTACTCCGCACCCATTCACAGAAACTCGGGCCCAGACCACAACGATGGAGTACTGAAAATAAAAAACTCCAATGAACCCGGTCGAAGGCCTTCTCTGCATCGATAGAAAGCCGTATTGTCGGGATACAGGCCTGTTGTGCCTTGTCTAGAAGGTGGCAAAGCCTCTTAGTATTATCCACACATGTTCTCTCTGGAATAAACCTGGTCTGATCCGGGTCTATTAGGCTTTGCATATAGAGGCCCAGCCTCTGCGCTAAGATGCCAGAAAAAAGTTTAGCATCTACATTCAATAATGTGATCGGTCGATAGGACGCACACAGAGTTGGGTCTTTGCCAGGCTTCTGGATAACCATAATAGTGCCCATGCGCATTGACTGGGGCATCAATCCGGCAGAAGCTAAACCGTTGAACAGCCGCACCAGTACTGGAGCCATGAGCTCAACAAAAATCGCATAAAATTCGGCCCCAAACCAGTGAGGAGTTGCCGGATGGCCTCCAGGACTCAGCTGGAGTAATATCCTTATCTAACTCATTGGCTAGCATTTTAAGTATTTGGGGCAAGGGTGTCTCATCTAAGTATCTCGCTATTGCCCTCTCATCTTGGAGCTCTGCGGTATATAGTGAGGCATAGAAAGTCTCAAATTCTTTCAGGATCAGCTCTTCATCTGTTGTGGTCACTCCCCCGCTTTTCTGTATTGAGTTTATCTGTCGATGTGCCACCTGTGCGCGCAACCGGTGCACCAAGAGTCGCCCTGCCTTATTGCCTCCCACATAGCACATCTGTTTAGTGCGTAGGAGAGCGTATTCCACCCCATTCATATCTATTGCTTTCAACTGTTTACGAGCCACCATCAGCTGCCGCTTCACTCTCTGCACACACGTAGCCCTGTGTTTCCCTTCTAGCTCTCTTATCTGATAATCTAACTGCCACCTCTTTTCCCTCCTAAGGGCGTTGGCGCAAGCTGCAATAGCTATACACTGACCACTGCCTTCATCACCTCCCAGACCGTCTCCACCTTAGCCTGCGGTGTATCGTTAATGCTTAAATAAGATGTAATTGTATCCCTTATTTCTTGATGTATTTCTTCATCAGCCAGGAGCTGGTATTTAGCCGCCATAGCGGGAGTCTTCACCCAGGCCCAGCAGTGTGAGGCTTACTGTGATCGGAGCGTGATCCGATAGAGACGCCACCCCAATCCCTGAGTGCGTAATTGCATGAAGCAGGCCCGGGGAGGCCAGAAAGAGGTCAAGTTTCGCATAGGTCTGGTGTGCGGCCGAAAAAAACGTATATGTCTGAAGGGTTGGATTTTGTGCTCACCAAACATCCGTCAAATTCTAACCCCCCCCAACCACTTTCGGAAACCCACAGAGTACGCCTCCACCTGTCCACTTCGCTGTGCTGATCTATCTACATGGGTGTCCGGGACCAAGTTGAAATCCCCTCCTGTAAGGACATCCGCACCCTCATGGCCAACAACCGCCCAATGGCCTCCCATAAAAACTCCTCTTGATGTTCATTAGGGTCGTAAATGCAGGCCACCGTGATAGCATGCCCATTGATGTCTATGTGTAGGGAAATGAGTCTTCCATTCATCTCTGCCTGTAAGTCACATAGCTTCCATGTGAAATGTGTAGCTAGCACGATTGCCACTCCCGTCCGTCTCCCTGGCCCGGAAGAGTGATATTGTCTATCGAACCATCGTGTTCTCATCTTCTTCCAATCTGATCTCAGCAAGTGTTCCTCTTGGAGCAACCATATGTCCCCCTTGGCTTCCCTCAGGATCGCTACCAGAGCCCGCCTCTTCACCGGGGAGTTGAGGCCCCTAATGTCAAGACTAAGAGGGTCATTCTGACCCTGGCGGCCGGTGGCCGCCAGGGCCACCGACCACGGGAGCACCGCCAACAGGCTGGCGGTGCTCCAACGAGCATTCTGACCGCGGCGGTTCAGCCGCGGTCAGAAGCGGAAAGTCAGCGGTCTCCCGCTGACTTTCCGCTGCTCGTGTGAATCCTCCATGGATTCTGACCCCCCCTACCGCCATCCTGTTCATGGCGGGAAAGCCGCCATGAACAGGATGACGGTAGGGGGGGTCGGGGGCCCCTGGGGGCCCCTGCCGTGCCCATGCCAATGGCATGGGCACGGCAGGGGCCCCCGTAAGAGGGCCCCGCAAAGTATTTCAGTGTCTGCCTTGCAGACACTGAAATACGCGACGGGTGCCACTGCACCCGTCGCACCTTCCCACTCCGCCGGCTCGATTACGAGCCGGCATCCTCGTGGGAAGGTCGTTTTCCCCTGGGCTGGCGGGCGGTTTTTCAGCAACCGCCCGCCAGCCCAGGGGAAAACTTGTAATACCCGACGCGGTCTTTTGACCGCGGCGCGTTATTTTGGAGGGCGGCATCCTGGCGGGCGGCCTCCGCCGCCCGCCAGGGTCATAATGAGGCCCTAAGTACTTTAACCGACATGCATGCTTGGAGAGATAGCGCCCGTGGGCCTATGTGGGACCCTCCGATTACCAAATGTTCCTGCCACAAACACTGCCTTGCATAGCATTAGAAAATAAGGCACAGGAGGCATAGGCAACCTAACAACTAGCCAACATAATAAAACACAGTAAACACAACTTGTTCCCCGCCTGGGAACTATATAGAAACCCCCGGGGGAGGATACACCTGGTTGTACCAAGTCTTATCTGTCCCAGCCATCATTTTCCATCATAGGAGCTCCGTCGCCTCCCCTTATTCATTGTTATTGCAGCTTTCACTTGTCACCTCTCATCAGTATGTTTTCCACACTCAGGACTCTTGACTTTAAGGCGGGGTGACCTCATGCGGTGTCGTTATGGCCTCGTCCCTGGCCGGCACCAACTAGTTGCTAGGTTCCTTGTCCTGTCTCCGGTGGACCCTCCTGGTGGCGCAAACCACAGAGCAAGTTCTCCTTTTCTTTCTTGCTCTCCTTCTCCAATGGTTTGGTGGGGTTTCTTCTGCTGTTGGTGAACTGGGTGCCCTTGTTTCCCTTGAGCCTCTCGCGAGGAGTCCTCCGAATCCCCAGTAGGGATATCGCTCAAACCCAAGTCCATGCCCGGGAGTACTTCAGCCTCTGCCAGTGAACAGTTCGTTCTGCCACACAAATTGGAGACGGAAGGGGTGGCCCCATTTGTAGCTTATTCCTTTTCCTTGAAGTAGGACCGTGAGAGACCGCAGGGCGCGCCTGCGCTACAGTGTCTGTGATGAGAGATCTTGAAACAGATATAATTTAGGGCCCTCAAAGTATTTGGTATTCTTGTCATGGACCTCTGTCAGAATTTGCTCCTTCTGCTTATAGTAATGAAGGCATGTGAGTATATCTTGTAGCTGGCCTAGAGACTGGGAGGGGCGTCCAGTCCGGTGTGTGTGATCCAATATTATATCTTGGTCGTCGAGCGCCGGCACCACATGTTTGAACAGACGGATTACAAAGCCCTCCAAGGGACCCATGATGGCTTGCACCGGAACTCCTCCTATGTGAACGTTGGATCGCCGGGACCTTTTTTCCAAGTCATCAAGCCTATACTGCAGGTCTCGGTTGCTGTCCTGTAGAGCGATGATCTCCTGCCTATGGTGGTCCAGTTCCTCCTCCTGCCTATCACATGTGCGTTCCACTGTATCCACTCTTTGGCCCAGCTCCGTCACCTCTCCCTTCAGTTCCTTGACTGTTGTCGCGAGCTCCTGCCTGAGGGCAGAAAGGTCGTCTCGGAGTACCCCAAGTAGTTGTTCCATAAAGCTCGTGAGCAGGATCCTGTTTCTTTGCCAGGGTTTTAGCAAAGAGGTCTCTCAGGTTGCTGTCCTTCTTGCTCTGCTTTTGGGTCGCCATCGTCTCTCGCTTAAGCCAGCCTCTCAATCGACCGCGTTGGGCACCTCATCTGTATTGGCCTAGGCCACGTCATCAGTGCTAAGGCTCCAGCACCCCTCCCCTGTCCACCAATGCTCAACCGCCGACTGCGGTCTCTCCCCTACCGAATGCCAGCCAGGGAGGCATAGCTCTTGTGTGTGTATGTGCTCAGCAGTGGCAGCCCAAAGAAGTAGGGCCTCCCTCCACTTGCGAGCCAGGTTTCGTAGAGCACCGCCGCTTCCTTCACCTGCCGGTCCGCCCCGCACTCTGCTCGCACATCCTTGTGTGTCATGCTCTCTTTAGGGCCCCCACTTCCAGTCGTCTGCTCTCGTTATGGGCCAACTCTCCTGCAGGCCTGGCTGTCACGATCTCCAGGGCCACACCGTCTCCCAGGGGCACCCTGAAGGCCCGCGGGCTCTCGATCTGCCTCCTCTGTTCAGGGCACGGTCGGCCGCACCGGCTCCGCGCCCTTCTGCTCTTTTGGTTCCAATCGGGGGAGTGGGGAGGAACACTCACCGCCTCTTCTCGGCCCACTGGGCCCGATCTCTACTCCCCCCCTCGTCACGTCTGGGGTATGCAGGACCTCCTTACCGGGTCCAAGTGCGGCTTCTCGTGGCACGAGTCGCCCGTTGAGCTCGGGCTATCCGCGCATCGGAGCTGCGGCCGCCATCTTGTTCACGCCACCGCAGCTCCATCGCGGCCCACCAGACCTTCCATCTCGCTCCTTAGGGGCCAAAAAGCACCGCGTCAGCTTCTCGTGAGTCTCCCACAGCCCCACTGAAACTGTGGGGTCCGCCCGTCTCTGTGGCTGCTTTTGGCCTGCAGCCGACGACGGAGCTCCGTGGAGGTGCTCCTACGCCACCGCCATCTTGGCTCTGCCCCCTTGCCTCATACTTTAAACTTTACAAACAAGTACACTTTTTTTTCTAGAACTACTGTCCACAGTGCAATCTGAGCTTACAAAATAGTTTTTAGAACGCTCACCCAGATATTTAAGGCTTTCCATTAATGAACCAGAAATACAAGTTTGAACAGCATTAACATATATTACCTCAACAAATTCCTTTCCATACTCAAAGTGGTACTGTAAATTGACAGCCAAAAGGTTTGTGCTGGAGGGGGTTGGGCCTACCTGTCCCATTAACAAAATAAACTTTGAAAGCTTGTTGTCGTTGACCCCAAACAAAAGGTCCTGGGCATTGAGCCATAGGAATTCCACACCCCTGCAATGTCATTTGGGCCATTTCAGGAGCGGCATCCCATAAATGAAGCTTTTCATTAGTTCTAAAAAATGATAACCGTCTGTATCCCAACTCATTTGTGTATTTTTTGTCATTAGCATTCTCGTTGAGTATGCTTTGGAGGGAAAGTCAACTACACAATTTACATAAGATTCTGACAGCCCTATATAGAAAGTTAGTTATGTTGTTAGGGTGGTGGTGTTGTCGTCCAGTTAGTTAATACCAATTTCTCATTAATTTGTTTTCTCTTCTAGATGAATAGTTCAGGGAGCAATGTGAGTTACCACTTCAGTAACCCCCAGCACTTGCTGTGTTCCATTGTGAACTATACGTAATATGAAGTTTACTCTTGTCAAATTACCCTACATGAGTTAACATTTCTGTGTAGTGTGCAATTTTCTCAAGGCTTTTCTCATTTTGAACACCGCCTTGCAGCGGTGGAAATAAAACTCATTAAACTAACAGTTCTTTTACCCTTACAGTTCTCTCAGGAAGAAGCCAACTCAATTCTCACAGGACGACCTCTGGGTTTTGTAAACCTCCTACTTAAAACTGGAACATGTAGTTTTCTTGGTTTCGGCACGTAGTTCCCTGTTTTCTAAACATGTTTCTTGTTCACTATATTTTTCTTCCTTGCATGTACTTGCCAAAATGCCTTCTTTAAATTCAAGGTTTAGAGCAGGACATTTTCCATAACTGTCCAAATGTTTGATCTTAATAAACATAATAACCTGACTTGTCATCTTTGAAATAAATATCTTTTTACGTTTGCCTTCTACGATTTACTTTTGGGCACAATAACACTATAGAGCAGCTACGAAGAAACGGTTGAGTGTCACTATTATCAAGTGCTACTATGTTGTGCAACATTACATGATCACCCCCACAAGGTGGCGTACTACCACATCTTGAGCAATGATGTATAGCAGTGATTCCCAACCTGTGGTCTGGGGACCCCCTAGAGATCTAGGAATGTTTAGAAAATTAAATATTATTAACAGATTATGGGGGTCATTCTGACCCTGGCGGTCACTGACCGCCAGGGCCAACGACCGCGGAAGCACCGCCAACAGGCTTGCGGTGCTTCCTGGGCCATTCTGACCGCGGCGGTAAAGCCGCGGTCAGAAAAGGGGAACCAGCGGTTTTCCGGCGGTTTACCCCTGGCCCAGGGAATCCTCCATGGCGGCGCTGCCTGCAGCGCCGCCATGGGGATTCCGACCCCCTTCCCGCCATCCTGTTCCTGGCGGTTTTTACCGCCAGGAACAGGATGGTGGGAACGGGTGTCATGCGGCCCCTGGGGGCCCCAGCACTGCCCATGCCACTGGCATGGGCAGTGCAGGGGCCCCCTAACAGGGCCCCATAATGATTTTCAGTGTCTGCCTCGCAGACACTGAAAATCGCGACGGGTGCCACTGCACCTGTCGCACCCCAGCAACTCCGCCGGCTCCATTCGGAGCCGGCTTCATCGTTGCTGGGTCTTTCCTGCTGGGCCGGCGGGCAGCCTTTTGGCGGTCGCCCAGCGGGAAAGCCACAATGACCGCGGTGCGGTCATTCGGCGGCTACCGCCGCCCGCCGCGGTTGGAATGACCGCCTTTGTCCCCAGCTTTCAGTAATGACTCAGTGAGGGGTGGGTCCCTGGATTCCACTAATGATTTGGTGGGGGCCCGTAGGTTCCAGTAATAATAAAGTGGGTTTCCACAGAAGTCAAAAGGTTGGGAACCACTGAATTGTATAGTACCACCCATTTTTAAATCTATTTAAATAAGTTACCCTATTAAGTTATTTCTTAATTAATTAACACTTACTCCTAACACATTTATATTACTGAATGTAGTGTTCCATTATGTAGTGGCAGATGAGGTTTTGTTCAAATATATATTAAACCTGATGTTGCAGGACACAGCGTGAGGAATTCATGCGGTAAGGCAGAGTCTCAGCAAAAATGGGTTTCTACCTTTGCAGCTTGTTTAGCATTAATGTACACTTGCCAAAAGACCCTTCGTCTGCTGCTTAATTTACAGATTTTACCAAAGAAAATGATTTCTTGCTGAAGTCGCTCAAATGTTATTAAAATCAAAGCACATATGGCAAACGTTTTGGCTGACACTTTGATAATCTTGACTGGACATCCCTTGTCTGCTCATTTGTAATTCCAGCGTTTAAAGAGACATATGTTTTGATCAGATTGTGCAACCATCCTCCATTGATGGAGTGAGGGAATGGTTTTTGCCTATAACAGGAAGCAGAACTCAGAAGTACTAAAATGTAGTCTAACCAGTTGGAAACAATCATTATTTTTTCATGAAAATATTTTTTTCATTGTTATGTTTACTTTACATTGAAAGAATCACATTCACAAGTATAGCCTTTTTATACCATTTTTTTGTGTGATAGTTGTAAACAAGCTGTAGCTAGTAAGCATCAGCTCAGCACTTCTTTTCTGGTTTCAAAGTGGTTCCTAACTGTACATCTCGTCATGCACACCTTTGGTTAGTACAGAGGTCTTCAAACTTTTTGATGCCGGGACCCCCTCTTAAAAAACTTTAGGTGTAAGGACCACCTCCTGATAAAAATTTCTAGAACCTGGTACTCCTCATCATCAACAATAATAAACATCCCCATTTCACACAGCAAATCATTTTTACTGTGAGGAAATAATATTAAACAGTGTTTAGCAAATCAAAGATCAGTGAGTGTGGGGGCGTGGTCAAGGGTGTGGCTAAAAACAAAGGTCCTCATTTATTAGGAATTGACATGGGGCAGAGCTGCAAGTCTTTTTGCTACACTGCCACACTCCAATTCAAAAGGGCAGGAATGGACGGTATTTATGAAATACAGTACATTTCTGTCCTTTCCCTCTGCGTTGGCGCAAAATTGCTGCCTAGTGCCAACATAGGCAGGATTGTATTTGTGCAGGAAGGGGCACCTTCCTGCACAAAAACAATCCAGAAAGGCATTGTACCTCTTTCTACATGTGTGGCAGATAGCAGCACACATGGAAAGAGAAAAAAACAAGGAGAAATTAAAACATTTCTCCTCATTATGCGTGCTCTGCGGAGACGTAAGGTTTTGGTACTGCTCCAGTTTACGTGATTTTGTAAATCTGGGGCAGCGTCAAAATCCATCTGTGTTGCATAGGAACACCCACCACTACGCCATTGGAACACCTCCTTGACGCAAAGTAAGGCAATGCAGCCACTTGCACTGCCTTGCCTTACTCCATGTCTACAAGGCCATTCAATCCACACAGGGTGGCTTTGAGTCAGCTCATAGGTATGATTGAGAGGCTTGTGATGCTGGAGCATTAAAAAAAAGTGATGCTCCAGCAGCGCAAGCCTCTCATAAATAAACCCAAATTATTCTCTAAATTTTTTTAAGTCTTTCACCGCCAGGTAGCTACATATAAATAATAGCCAGCTGAAATGAAAAATAAATAAAATAAAGTTGTTACTCATTGGGAAATGCACTGTAGTGCATTATGAAACCTCTATTAGTTAATGCACTGCAGAGGTCTGTGTTTAACCGGAAAGCAAAAGAACTAAGGCCTTCATTACAACCCTGGCGGTCCAAGACCGCCAGGGCTGTTTTGGCTGAAGCATTGCCAACAGGCTGGCGGTGGTTCAGAGGGGATTACGACCGCGCCGGTAGCGCTGCGGTCGCACCGCCGGGGCCAGTGGTTTCCCGCCACATTTGCCCCGGCGGTGATAATCCGCCAGGGCAGCGCTGCCCAGGGGATTACGAGTCCCCCTACCGCCAGCCTTTTCCTGGCGGTTTGCAACTGCACCCGTCACACGGCCGCAACACCGCCAGCTCCATTTGGAGCCGGCTCCCATGTTGCGGCCCACATCCCCGCTGGGCCGGCGTGGATGTCATAATGGGCACCGCGGGAGTGTGGGCGCACGGCGGATACAACTCGGCGGACGAACCCCCTAAATCTTTGTTAGTACAGTTGAGAATAGTGACTTGTGTATTTTTAGTGCCATGAGGTCACAGCCTGTGACAGAATGCACTGCGAATATATAAAAGGGCATTATTTTATACTTTCATTACACGCAGTATAATATAGGCCACTACAAAAAGGTTTATTATAAAACTGTGCTTCCAAAATGTGGATTTAAGTAATATCAGAGCATATGCAATACCTTTCTTTTTTAATAGCTGTCCCTTCAACACCTCCAGGTGAAGTAAGCGCTGTGTAAATACAATTACAATTAAAAGCATGCACTTTACAGCTCAGTTGTTAACTCTTCGCACTACCCCTCAAAAAAAAAAAATGTTTGTCCTCACAAAGCTTTGATCATTTAAAGCTGCTCCCAAGCACCCTTTACATTTGCAGATCAGCTCGTAGAGCACATTTGCTTTTCATTCAGGAAGCAGAAGCCCTGGGCTGAAAGTCTCCTTAGCTGTCTGTGCGGCTTTCACAGCACAGGAGACTCAAATTCAGCTGAGGCATTTTAAGGATCAGCTGGGGGAATGTGCGACCCCCTTTCCAGGTCTCCACGGCCCACCTGGGGGTCCCGACCCCCAGATTGAAGACCTCTGGGTTAGTATCTCAGATACATTTAAATCTTTTCAATGTTCAGCAATAGAAATGGTGGTCTCTACCACTTTAGTATGTTCGTTATGTTATGTCCCGTTATGTTCGTTATTGTTATGTCCCACTTTCTTAGTTTGTAACTTGTTTAGTGACAGACATGGATTCCTTCTTTACTCTGTTCTTTCATCTACCTGTTGTTCCCAAAGGGCCTTCAGACTCTTTTGGGTTTTGGAGTATGTACATTGATTAGCTTCACTATGTCACAATTACAAAAGAATTTAATATCTAACTTCTCAAAAGTATTTGAACATGCTTCTGTTTCTGTGGGTTTCTAACGGACGTCTACTCTCCAGATAACCCTTAGGCATGCAAAGGTTCTTGCATTTGGCACTATTTTCTTGCAAAACTATAAGAATCCAGTTACCAAGTAGTGGTGAGCTAGTTGAGCTGATGGAGGCACTATTTAATGCATTACTTTAAAAAAAAGGTAAGAGAAAGGAGATACCCTTTCAGACCGCTTTGAATCTATCAAAGCAGGGATTCATCCTCAGGTCTTCCAGCCAGGAGTTCCAGCACATGGCACCCTGGCAAACAGATTGTGTTGCCCCCATGGTGAAAAACTGAGCATTTGGATGCAGAAAATCTCTATCAGTAGACCTCGAGATTGTTTTGGAATAAGAAAATAAGAAGAACGCAGTTCCATGAATGTACCAGGGATATATGCATACACTCTAAACTAGACCCCATTTTTAATGGAAAAACAATGTTTTCAGAGACCTGTTGAACTTAAACAGATGTGTTGGTACTCTCACTCTGGCATTTAGATGTATTTGTAATCAATGCACAGGTTTTCTTGTGATGCCCAGATAAAAGCAGGTAGGGTAGTCCAGACTTCAGTTAAATGGTGCTCCTAACACAATAACCAAATCCACTTTCTGATGAGCTCCAGACAAGGTTGACACTTTTTAAAAAACATACTTTTTAATATACTAATTTATAGTTATGATTATAAAACAGCAATAAAAATAAACATATGGCAACAACAACATGACATCTACATTGTATGCACACCATGACTTAAATAGGCCGCAAAATTGCTACTCGTGTGTCCACCAGGGCTGAACCTGCCCCTACCCACCCCTCACTTCTACCGTCAAATTCCTGCACATTAATGCTTAATCTTCTAAGTCGTTATCCAAATACTCATCCATGCAGACCCTTACCATTCGTATTTCCTCTGCTACGGCCATCTCATTAAATATCTCACTCCCAGTGCATTGAATCTGGACTGGACTCCTGCATCCACCGAATAGCTATGCGTAGCTTCGCCAGCACAAACCCCAGCAATGCAACCTATTACTGCATCCTTTTCCTTTTGCGCAACTAAAGGTCCCAGCAGACAGTGGTGGGGGAAATCGAGCAGTGTTCAGCTCAGTAACCCTATGTTACTGGAAATCGTTCAGCGAGCCTTCTGTCTCATTGCCTGTTTCTGTGTCTCATCGTTTCATGCCCCGAACAACCCGGACACCCCATGCTCAGCCAAACCTGACTTCAGTATTAAACACAATGTCCCAGAAACTGGGTTTGGGGGTGGCGGGTGGGGGGAGTGTAGAGGGATGGCAGAGAAGGTGAGCAACTCTGGAATGGATTCCATATTAATTCATTTCTACAACATTTGGGTGTTATTGGTGTATTTTTAGAAGTGAACATTTCAGCCCTCAATCATTTACAACATTAGGGGATGTATATATTAACAAAGAGTGGCAAATCCAATCGATTTCACCTTTGTGAGGAAAACAAATGCGTGATGTCTTTGCTACATGACACTACTGATGTGGCATCATTCAATAGGTGCATGCATGTGTCACCACGCATACGCACTCCCACTGATTGTTATGTCATTTTCTTAATTTTTTTTTATTTATTTTTTTATTTACAGACCCAAGATAGTTAAAGCCACGTGGAGTGGTAATTAAACAAAATAATATTTCTTTCATGCGTGAAAGGAAAGTATCTGCAAGTGAGTTGCGGGATGGTAATGGACGGGGAGGTCAGATAATTAAGAGCGAAGTAGGAGAACGCAGTAGAGAAGGTAATGGAGGAGTATGCAACATAGAATACATTCGGTAGGGGTCTGAGACTGGACCGAAGCACATAAGGGAGAGAGCAAGTGGGGGGATGAGGGAGCAACACAGAACAATCGGGAAGGGTGCTGTGAGGATTTGGGGAGGAAGCATGCTTCGAGGTGGAGATTCTGAAAAAACACACACTCTCATGGACTGCTTAAATAAAAAAAGAAAAAGTAGCTCCCTGAATGTGAGCAGGGGAGGGACACAGGTTAGCTGATCAAAAGGATGGTAAATAGGCTGAAGGGCAAAATCAAGAAGAGAAAATACCTCATTGAATAAGAAGGAAGCAAATTAGTGAAAATAAAGCCAAACAATGGTAAGCAATTGGTGGATTGTAAGCCCACTTAAAGTTTTTGGCATGGTCCACAAGAGACTTTCACCTTCCGACAGCTAAAATCTATCTTGTATTAGAGACCTAAAAAGGCATAGTATAAGTTGAGACACCACAGGGTCACCTCTGTCTAGTATCCATTTAAAAAATATTGGAATAATTTCAAGGATCCCTCATCACCCCACTTTAAACGAAGGCAAGCTGTCTAATACGTCAAAGTTGTCAGCAGTATTGAAAGTTATCAGTGACACATTATTAGTGTCAGTGTATGTGCACAGAAGCTCAGAGCCATAGATGTCCAACAGATTTTCGTGGTCCAAAAGGGTCTGTAGTTGAAACATTGCCACCTTCTCCACAAGTCTGCTCACCGTTGGGAGTCCTGAAGTAGGGAGGTAGCTACAGGCTGAGTCAAATCCAGGCTAGGTTCTTAGGGTTTGCGTGCACTGTGCTTGCGAAATTTCTTGTATTTACACAAATCCTTCCCATTGGCTGGCTCCTACATCACCTTACCTACCATTGGCAGGCTCCCATGTGGCTCACCACATCTCTTGTTTCCCTGCTTACTATTGCTCAGCACCCTCTGCCTCACCTCGGTCTTCTTCCTGGGCTTCGAGTCTCCATCCTGCTGACTTGCCAAGGAGCCGGGACCTAGTACTGCTTCCGGTGGGCCTGTGTCCTTCCAATGCAGACTTTTGTAGTGAAGGTACTCTTAAATCACTTTTCAGCATGCATTCGCACTGAGTGCATGTCTCTGCAGTCCCTCTCTTTCACTCCCGCTTAAATTGAGAAAAAAAGTTATGACATGGTTTGTGCAGGCCGCATCATAGCTTCTTTTTTTTTTAGCCATGTTTTTTTAAAGGCAGAGGAGTTTAAATGATTTATTCAAAATCACAGGATGCTGCGGTGATGCCAAGACTCAAACCTGGTTCCGCAGTTTCAAGTCGGCATCTTTACCCGCATTGCCAGATCCTTCTTCCTTCTTCCTACTTCCATCTAATCCTCCTATCAGGTTGGGAATCTCTACTTTATCCTGTGCTGAACATTGCTGATGAAGAAGAGGATTGAAATCAAACAGTGGCATGTGACTGTAGGTACGTTAAGAAGGGCTTGGCTGCCCACACACTGTGTCATGGTGTTGTGAATGCACATCTTTTACTCCTATGTATAAACTGTGGGATCACACATTTCCTGTTTGATTAATCCCCTTAACATCATACCAGGCACTGTACACAGGCACCCTCACACACCATGCCAACATGTCGCTGTCTACTATTGTGGTCTTCTAGCATGAGGTCCTGCAGTGTATACGCTGTGCCCACTCACATACAAAACGTAAGTTAATATTGTTTTGTACCCAATGAGCTTGCCTCATGTGAGGCAGAAACAAATAGGCAGTCAAATTCTCCTTTTTAACACAAAAGCTTAAATTGCTTGCTTGTCCTTTTTTGTGAATTGGTTTAGGGTTTTCCATCCCTTTTGTGAGTCTTATTTATAGCGCCCTTAGGCAGCTATTAGAAAGAAGAAGAAGAAATCAACTGGGTAATCTTTAACGTCTGCCCAGCATCACTAGGAGTAAAGAAATGTCACCCAGAGGAAATTTATGCTTTTCATAGCTTCGTCTGAAAGACTTTGACAAGGCCACGCCATCAGTTTGAAAAGCCATAATCACTACAGCCTGTTCTTGTGGAGCCCTTTTCAACTTTGTCTTTTTGACACAATGTTGCCAGACCTGTTGGAGTCCTGCGACTTCAGAATTAAAGAGCTAACCAGACCTCAGTCATAATTGAGTCACATACAGCTATTTTTCAACATTTTACTGCATTTTCTTCCAGCTTGGATTGCCTAGGTGTTGACTGGAGTTCCCTCTGGCAGTCCAGTGCACATGCTTCTCAGCCTTATTGGAATGATGGCTAGAGCTGAAGTTGCGAAGCCACATGGGTGCTCAGTGGGCATAGGTTTTCACAATGACTGTGAAAAGAGCCTCACTCACTGTTTCTGAAGGTCTGTATGCCACATTTCTGACCGTGAGATGATCCAGTTTGTAATGCTGGGCATCAGCAGTCACTTGCTCATTGATGGCAAGGATAACTGCAGCTTCGCTGTGGAGCAGATCGTGGCAGCTGCAATACTCTAGGGTTCCTTTTTAGGTGTCATCTACCAGACCACACAAGTTCTCTGTTGGTGAAAAGACCTATTGTCAGCTTACTGTAGGCTAGCAGCCCACCCATTGCTTACCATTGGTCGGCTATATTGCCCTAGTCATTTACTTCTTATTCAGTGGCTTGTGTGGGCCTTACTTCCTATGCTCGTGTTTGCCCCTGCCCCTGGAGCATTACTACATCTCTGGTGTACTACCACTGCTTACTTTTCAATCATCCTCTTTTCGTTTTGTTTAACCACTGCTTGCAAGCACATGTGTTTTCCAACGGTATCACTGGTGTACTCCTCCCCCCCACCCTTCATAGCTTCATGTTGCTTTTCCTTGCCTTTGTGCTTCTCCCCTGCCCCTCACAATATGTTCAATTTCCAGCATTGCCTTCTCACCTGTGTACTTTCTCACTCTGGTCCACATTGCTCTTTTGCCACGTGCTTCTGTCCCCTACCCATTCTACACTTTGCTTTCTCATGTTACTTTTTACCAGGAGTGCCCTCCATTTTGCTTCCTCTTCCTTCCTTGTTGGTTTCGCCTCACCCCCACTCTCCATGTTATTTCCTCTCATTCACTTAAATTAATGTCTTTTGCGCTACTTTTTTCTTTTTATGTACTGATCACGCTCCGATTGGTTAAAAAAACAAAAAAAACACCTATGCCATTCATGCATAAACCTTTACTCGAGTACAGCAGGTAATCATAAAAATACACGCTTGATAAAGCACAGCAAAAATACAATAAAATAGCATACTGGAGCGTCAACAGACAATACTTTTAAGAAAGGAGCAAACTAGAAAGCAAGTTTCCTCATAAGTTTGTGTCCTCTGGTAGTAAAATGTTGGCCTACATGCTCTTAACGTTTTAGCTTTCAGTAAAGGGAATGAACTTTTTTCATATAAATTACATAAAATGTAAATAAAAAAGTAAAATGCGACTAATTTTGAAATGAGACACCATCAAAAGGCATACACTAGAACAATCCCCTTCAAAATAGCCTAGAGGGAAGCCGAGCGGATTTCACAAAGAACCCGTTCCAAATCTACAGAGTACTGAATGCTCTTTCCCACTGTATACAACAAATAAAGTTCAATACCAGGGGTAGTCCATAAAATAATATACTGTGTCTCAATAGACTTAGCTGGTTCTTTCCCTTCTCTTTTGGTACGTTTAATGTAAAAAAAAAAAAAAAAAAAAAAAACTTTTAGCCTCAGTTAGGTTTTGTGACACTACTGGAAATCTCAAAAAAAGAGAAGGCATGCCCAGTTTCCCAAATTCACGTTTGATATAGGACAGCCACGTGAAATTCAACCCTAGTCACAACTAACACAGTCCCCAATAACCTGCTGGTTGAAAACTGCATGAGCATTACTCCATAGAGCCAAAGCATAGGAGGGGAAAGTTTAATAAAGTCCTCAATGAAAGATAAACCTAATTCCTCGTGGCAAATGAAGTAAGGTGTTGCATAGGTGGCCCGCTCAGCCAGTATCTCTGCTCCCATCATGACCGGGCAGAATGCATGGCTTCTGAGTGGCAGGGGAGAGGCTGGCAGGTCACTACGTCACTCCTCTTGCACACTTACCTCATGGCAGCCATTCCTCTCCCTGGCTAAGATCCTATAAATCATCATCATCCTCATGATTGCAGGTGCTTGAAAGGCACAGTCGAAATCAATTGTACTGCACGTTGGAGAAATATGAATTTGACCAATCTGAAATAGAATATCTCTGCTTCTAAATAAATGACCCGGAGATAGCCATGGATCATCAAAGGGTATCTGCCACACTAAACTGGCTAACCTTTTCCAATGTCAAGGAAACACAGTGCTTACTTGGCTTTGCTAATTCTTACCATCAATTAATTGGGGAGTTTGCATTATTAAACAGTGATATAACTCAACTCCTTGAAAAGGAGAGGCTTCCTTGTGGGTTGCAGTGGGCTGATCACGCAGAAGCAGCCTTTATGTGACTAAAGTTAGCCTTTAGTCAAGCTTCAATACTTCGTCATCTGGATACTACAAAGAAGTTCATTGTAGAAACCGATGCAGCTGATCGTGCTTTTAGGGCTGTCCTTAATCCACAACTGGATGTGGAAGGCCTAGAACATCCCATCATCTGTCTCTCACATATTTTATATAAATCAGAAAATAACTGATTTTTCTGGAGCAATAACTTTTATCCCTGAAGATGGTCTGCTCCAAATGGAGACATTTTCTGATAGGAACCAGTGAACCCCTTTGAAATACGAACCGATCACAGTAATCTCGGATGTCTTTGGACCATGCAATGCAGGACTAGCCGTCAAGCCTGCTGGGCATATTTTTTCAATCGATATGAGTTTTTTGTCACCTACCTTCCTGGTAGGAGATGCTCTCTCTTGCAGATATAACATTATAGCAGATGCTCCCTCTCGCAGATATCCCGGGTCACCATTTTCTTTCAAATAAAACGTCCTCTCTCCACAATGAATTATTGGAGTATTGCAAATCCTATTGAATAGAGTGCAAACCAACTATTCTAAGATTTCAGAGAAAGATAAAACTTCCTTTATTAGGTCAACTCCAGAAGAGAGACAGCTTACTTTTCAGAGAGGAGAACTCTTTTCTTACCCACCAAGCCACTTACACTCGAAGTTCTTAAACTGTGCCAAGATTCTCCTGTCGCTGGTTAACAAGGCGTTAAATCGACCATCAAACTACTGTCCCCTCTTTTTGGTGACCAGAGATGATATTGAGCTCTATATTAACTCCTGTCCAGTTTCTGCTCGAAATAAGCCTTCCGATACTCAAACTTCTGATTTACTTCAACCTTTGCCAGTCGCTCCTTATCCTTGGCATACTACATCCACCGATTTTATTACTGCACTACCTCAGCATCTGGTAACTGAGTCATACTGGTGACAGTGAGATTGCTTTTCAAATAGGGTATTTTTCACAGCTGTAAGACAGCTAACTTGCGCTAAGACCTTAGGCCATATACTTTTCAAGAGATTATTCGTCTTCATGGGCCTTCTCAAGCTGTTATCTCATTCAGAGGTCCTCAGTATCTTTCCAATTTTTAGAAATCCTTTTGCAAATAATCGATTGATGTAGCATTATCATCTGGCTTCCATCGACAAATTAACAGACAAACAGAACATCTGAACTAGAGCCTTAAATAGCATCTGTTGTTTTTGTAAACCCACCAAGAGTGATGGTCCACATTTCTGCCCTTGGCCTAGTTTTTGTACAGTAACTCTCTTCATAGTGGCACCAGGCCCAGACCTTTTGTTTTGACTGTTTAGTCTTCATCCTAGATCCTTTTTTCTAGTCCCTTTGCCCCTCTTTCTGATCCTGCATCTGGCTTTATTCACTACCTTCAGATGGTTCATTGGTGGATTCTCAGGGATCTAAATGAGGCTAAACAGAAGATGAAGTCTGTTGCTGATGCTCATCGGCTTCCTTCTCTTGCTTACCATCCTGCTGCCAAGGTTTACATTTCTATTCTATGATCTTTCTCGAAAAAAGTTCAAACCATGCTTTTATGGCCCTTTCAAGATAGTGGAGATGATCAATCCTTTTGCCTTAAAGGTTCACTTGCCACTTTCCTAAGGTCCATCCAGTATTTAATTCCTTCTGTTTGACACCTTATTGCAGAGATCCCTTTCACCATCTCTTTACTCAAGCCCCAATGCTTTTGGTGGATGGTTCTCCTGAGTTTGACTTTCAGTAAATATGTGATTCCTGCCTTTTTAGGAACAAGATACAGTTTTATATCCACTGGAAAGGCTATCCACCCAGTGATCGTTCATGGGAAGGTGCGTCTTCTGTCCATGCCTCTTTCTCTGTTTTTCAACGGTTTCACTACAAGCCCGGGGCCTCAAGAGGGAGCATACTGTTGTGCCAGCATCTGGGGCCACTGCATGAAGCCTCCTGCACACTTACCTCAGGTAGCCGCCTCGCCAGGACCATTTTTTCGAGAGTCCTTTCCTTTTCTTGGGTGGAAGTGGGTTGGGAGAATGCGGTTAGCATCGTATTGCCTATGTTCTTTCTCTTCCCAGAATCCTCATGAGTATTTACATGACCCAATCCAAGATGGCAGCTCCTTCAGCCTTTAGTGTTTCTTCTCAATCCATAATGGCCATTGTACCTTCCTATAAAGCAAATCCTGTTTTACCAGTGTAAAAGGCTATTTCTCTTTTGGCTCCCTGCATTGCAACACTTCTTCCTGTGGGTGTGTTCCTCGCTCCTGTAACTTCTTTTCAGTGCTCCTGCGGTTCCTTAGAATCCCCTGCATTCTACCCGCCTTGGGGTTTCGTCTTTGTGTACCATCTGCTGGTGACATCCATCTGCCATTATGAAGTTTTTTTTTTTTGTTTTTTTTTTGGCCTGTGGACTTTTCCTCCTCCTGGACTCCACCTGGGAGGCACCATCTGCTTAGGTGCTTTTCTAATGCTGGTGGCAACGTGCCTACTGGAAGGGGTTGCCCTTACCGCTGTCAGACTAAGACTGGTAAAGACTCTCCATCTTGCCTACAGAAAGGTGTGTCAGTGGGGACTACTGGGAGGTTGAGAGAGGAGACGATGACAACCAGCTCTCTCACCGAATGTACGAAACATTAGTGTAATCCCATAATCCAGCTCCTTGGGGAGTTACTGGCACACATTGGATTTTTACAGATGTCTTAAAACATTGTGATAGGTTTACCACCCATTAATAGACCCAAATTAAAAAGTGCACACATGGATGGTGTGGATGTTTGTAGTGGTATTAATATGCCAGGAGCTAGACCAGTCAAAAAAACACTCCTAAATAGGGAAAGCCGGTCGCCATTGTCAATTTAGTCGAGTTAATCTTGAGCATAGTCATTTTCAGACACTTCAAACCACAGTCTATGGCATGTCTTAGAATAATTAATATCCAAGTTTAAACTGATCATGAAATTATAAAGGCCCATGACAGAGGCCCTCATTACGAGACTGGCGGTAATGAGACCGCCAGCCTCGCAGTGGTGGTCCTACTGCCGTGGAGCTGGCGGAATGGACTGCCACATTAGGAGTTGTGGGGCTTGGCAGATGCCAAGCCTCTACAACCCCGCCTGGCCTGCTGGTGCAGTCGCACCGCTGCGGCCCGCGGGGAGCACCTCCAACCTGGTGGCATGCCTCAGCCTGCCATCCGGATTACAAGGTTGCACACCGCCAGACTTTTCGTGGCGGTCACACACACCCCCAACCCCCCCTCCCCAGTCACGCACCCGGCGACAGGAATCTTTATTCCTGTCACCGACACACACAAACACACACGTCCCTATCCGTCCACACACTCACAGGCACCCCCCACCCCTTCGTGCATGGATTCACATACATACCCATTCAGCATACACATACATGCACTTAGACACCCCACTCACTCACATTCATCAACACAGACACACCAATACACACACACACATACACTCTCAGACACGCACACATTCAGCACCCCCTCCGCAAACACACACACACCCAAACTCACCACAGATCCCCACCTACCTTTCGGACGCCCACTTACCTCTTCCGTCAAGCCGGACGTCCGGCAGGGGATGGGTCCTGGCAGTATTCCCTCGCCGCCATCACCATGCCTGCAGGACTCCGCCAAGCCGTATTACGGCTTGTAAAACGGAGGGTGGAGTCCTGCTGGCGTGGCCATGCCGGCGAGGGACCCGCCTCTGCGGTGCAGACCGCCAGCACGACTGCTAGCTGCTTTCCACCTCAATAATGGTGGAAAGCAGCCAGCACTCATAATATGGCAGTCTGCCGACTGCCAGCACTGGCGGCCGTCTGGCGGGTTGGGCTTTGACCGCCAGAGGCCAAATGAGGGCCTAAATACTTAAAACGTCTTGGGCTACATGCTACAACACAGCATCCTTCACATAATGCAGGAATCGGGTATGGTCTGTCATCAACCCACAATCAGTCAAGAAAGAACTTTAGTCAATAATTTGAAGAATAAATAATAAAAAACAGTTAAAATAAAGACCTGATGTACAACCTGCTCAAACCCAAACGATTCGGTGCACCCGCCAAATCTGTCATTTCCAGACAAGTTGCAATAAAAAAAAACAGAAAGCAGAATAGTTAATACCAGGTCTAATCCCCTATTCAATAACTGAGGCCATAGCCTGGATCTGTTAACATGGTCAGATGCACTTGACAGCTCCATGAAGACATTGTACAGTAGGCAGTGCCTGGCTACAGCATATTTGCAGATGATAAATTGGAAATTCAAGCACTGCCACAGTGTACAAAGGCCCTCTCAATCTGTACTGACAAAAGCTGAGAATATTGTGCTCATTTGCTCAGGCCCTTAGCCTGTTGAAAAACACTCTTCCCCATTACTTTGGGTGTTGAATTGATAGATGGGCCCCGTAATAGCATAGCTGATGAATCAATAGATGGGCCTGTAACAGCGTGGGTCTGAGCAGTCATACTTATTAAAGATAAGTATTATCAAAGAAGCAGACTGATACGTTGGAAATGTAGAGGTATTCCAATTATTAAAACATTAGCGAGCAGTGGGGTCCATAGCGCTATATTGCATTTCAGCAGATCAGTGAGTCCACCATCAGGCCCACGGCTATATTTGATGGACACTCCTGCAAGGGCACGCTCTAACATACTTGCTAAAATGGAACTAGGTTCATGAATACTATCATTTTTAGAAAGATTATCATTATTTCTGATAAGACAATATATTTTCGAAAAATGAGAGATCCTTAGATTAGTGGGAATGTGAGAACTAATGTTTGGTAGGACTCTGGACCTGATTACGACTTTGGTGGAGGGGATTACTCCGTCCCAAATGTGGCGGATATCCCGCCCGCCGTATTACAAGTGCCATAGGATATAATGGACTCGTAATTCGACAGGAGGGATATCCGCCACATTTGGGACAGAGTAATCCCCTCCGCTAAAGTCGTAATCAGCCCCCTGTTTCTTATAGAACTAACCATGCCTCAGAATTCTTTGATACATTTTTTACTTGTTAGCATTAGTTAAAGGTGAAGACTATTCACTTTAATCTCTTTCAAGTTCGAATGGTGTTTATATAATGCGCCTGACAAGCAATTACTTCCTCTTTTATCTGTGGTTTATCTTTGGCAAGAGCTTTTCTAAAACATCTGTTAGCAGAAGAACAAGCACCTTTAAACCATATGGGCTACAGATCTTTGGGGCAGTGGATAGGCTTCCAAATTAAGCCTCTTGTCAAGGCCCATAGATAAACAAATGGCTGCAAAGTACAACCTCTAGCTCCTTTTTCAGTAAGGCGTGCATTAAAAACACTTATATTACTCTTAATTAGGAAATGTGTAGGTATTTGATAAGTTCCGAACTAATCTCAAATCTATTTTGTTTTCACTCTAAATATGGGTATATGGCCTGACGAATTGGCAGACTTTAATACAGGTACCATAAGAGTAGCTGCCAAGGGATTATTAAGCTCTCTGATATATAACTTTAAGGTTTCTCTATTTAAAACATAATTTACGAACGGTCTGGACATAAAGATGTAATCGATTGTGGTGGAGCAACCTCTGCCAAACAAGGGGACATAGTAATTGATTAGGTAAAGACTGTTCATATACATTTATTAAATCCCATTCCAAAATAAGGGAGACTAGCACAGTACTTCCATGTTTGGAGCGTGGAAAGGTCTCATGTGTTACTATTAGACCCAAATGATTTAAGTCAGAGGTGCCTCCTTGTATACTCGCATCATTAAACTCAACACAAATATTCTTGCTATGAATGTGGAACAACAACCTGTGCAGACTTGTCTGGTTATCATTCAAATAAAACTGCCTCTCAAAATTACTGTTTTTTTAGTACAAATTCTTAATCGTGGAAATTGGTTATACAAAACCTAAAATCACTACAGCACTTTATAGCTAACACCTGTTTTGCCCTGCGGTTAACATCAGTGGGGTTCCCTTACCACGAGCTTCACACAAGTGGAGAGACCCCACTCTACTTCTCCATAGCTGGAGCTTCAGTGATGTTGGAAGTATGGCTAAAAACTATTGGCAAAGCCAATCGCTCCCTAAGGCAAGACCTATGGATTTTGCCAGTGCTGGTTTCCTACAGCACACAGCTGTACAGAAATCCCTTGTAAGTAGCAAACCGTGTTAAACTGGTGTCAAAATGAAAAGACTTTAACAGCCAGCAAAATTGTTCTACGTAACTTATTTCTTCTTAATTTTGCAAATGGTTGTATTAAAAGTGTATTTCTTAAAACATTATGAAACTGCTGTCTAGGGCGTCCACATGCAGCATTAGAGTAATCTGTAACATCAGTTGATCCATACCCGTTGATTTAATCAACTGCTGAATCAGAAATCCAAACATGTATTCAGCTATTCATTCTTGCACTTACCTACTCATCCATCAGTCCATGCCCTCACCATTTAAATATCCATTCAACTATTCTTCTATTCTCACAGTCAGCGCCGATCCTTCCCCATACAAAACATATGAAAAAGCAGGTTTTCAGATAAAATCGCAAGACCTCTGGGCTTGCCAATGCTTTTTATCTGTTGCCTCTTATCATTTTCTACCGCGCCTTTCCACCCATCTTCAAGGTTGAAATAGAAACTCATACGTCATTATTTGGTGGATGCTCTCCTTCCCAATTCTTAATTATTTTTAATTGTCTTTGCCATAGGGCTGTCATATTTCCTGGTTGCGTTCTTTTGCTTTAAAATATACTTGCTTATTGGGTTTTACAAACTTTCTCACATGGCTCTTGCGCCTTTTGCTTTTTTTTTTTTTTTATAAATCCCCTGGTTTGCGTTACTTCTCATACTCAGGTAGGGCAAGTAGACTTCCGGTTCATGCATTTGTTCACTCAACTTGTTTTCGTTACACGAGCCACCGTTTTTGTCCAAGTTCTGAAATCACCCATCATTGGGCCACCTCGAAATCCAGGCTCCCCTCGAGTACTCAAGTTGTTAGGAATGATCTTGACCTCGTAAATTTCCTATTAGGTGTTTAAGGAGAGATGAGCAGCGTGCTTGTGCTAGTTACAGATCAGGTGATGCATTTCTTTATCAGCGTGATGCTTGTTTATCCGATATTATGAGCTCCACGCAAATACTGTACCAACAAGCAAACAAACTAAGGGTGCTAAAGCAGGCCACGAAATATTTATTTTTCTCTGCGTTTTCCCACGTGCCCCTGAACTTACTCTTTATTGCTTTGTGTTTGCATTTGATTTACTTTTAATGTGGATTGCCCCATCTACCCAGCACCTGTTTTCCCATATACCACCTACCAGAATAATAACTACTGCCCTCCAAGTTTTCTCTCTTCGATGCCCATTTGAACCCACTCCTCCTCAGAACCCCGGTTTCCCTTCTTCGTAAGTCTAATTCAGAAAGTCTGAAATCTATTCCTTTCGACTTTTGACAACATTTGATTAGGTGTTCGACTTTTTGTGATTTACTGAAATGCCTGACGAGTGTTCCTGATTATCTGTGAGCAACACACTATTCTAAGAGAATCCTGTTGATCAACACGTATGCGACATTTCTGCATCTCTGCACTTACAGCTGGGTGGTGTTAATTCCCTACTCTCTGGGCCCCCACACAACAGCCTAGCACCACTTAGGCTCCCTACATGCCTCAGTACATCTCATCCAGGGTCTGAAGAAATGTGATCACATCTCCCCTGTCCTGATGGCACTCCATATCACATTTAAAACCAAGAAAAAAACGAAAACAGCCAGCTTCTCTAACTCTGCTGCCTGAATCTGGAACAGCGTCCCCATACCCGTATCCATCAAGTCCGTAGCAACATTGCCCCAGTTTTGAAAAATTTTCACCTCCTTAAAGAAGACTTAAAAAAAGACTCACCTCCTTAACGAACATTACATCACGATGCATTAACCACCCTCAACCCAGCTCCATCCCCTCTTACTTGTTGACTTTATGCTTGTCCATGACCTTGTACAGCTCTCTGCTGCTTTTTGGCTAGGTTCACACTATAGAAATACAATACACATACATTTCCAATTGGTGGAAAATCTGCATGAATAAATCATACAGTAATAGGAATTTGTATATTTACCTTTTTTTCGCTCTAAACGGAAAATATTGTTACATGTAGACCAACTATTTATGTGCAAAGTGTTTGCGAGTACGCACAAAATTCTGAGTCAGGGTGTATTTGATGCATAGTCGCCCCTTAACTCTCCCCCTTTTCGCTCCTGTGCATAACTTACCATTGTCAAAGAATCTAACATCTTAAGGACATGTTGCCATCCTAAAAATCTACATAGACCCCCATATGAACCTAGAAGTCACAAATGCTGATTTTGCATGCCAGTTAGGTGTGCTAAAACCTGTATTTCGGGCTGTTTCTTCCAGTGTGCACTGGACTTCATATTCACGAGAATTGGGTCTAGATGTATGTTGCCAGGCAATCAAAGAGTGTCATTCGCAAATATTGTGACAATCCATTCTGTATTTCACCCACATTTGGGTAACAGTAATTGAAGTTTTGTAAAAAATAGACTGCCATATCAAGTCCCCCAAGGATATCCTTTTCAGCATGCACTGACCTTCAACTACCATAAGTTGCATGCTTCATCATTGGGTCGGCACCTCAGATGGGCAGGTGGTGCAATACCCAGTGGGCCTCATTCCAGTGTAATAAGGGAAAAAGATCTTAAGCCAAAAGCTGCCTTTGAGGGGCCTTTGAGTATTGCATCACCCACCCATCGAGGGGCAATTCTAAGCTATCACCTTCAATATTTTAATGTTGTGTTCATTCCATCTTTGTGGCCTTCTGGGTATCGCTATTACCTTTCCGGATTAGTATGCTTTCAACACCACCTACCATTCTTGCTTTTCTTCCACAGCTTAGGCAAATGTTTGGTTTGTATTTTACTTGATCCTAAGTTAAATAGGTGGGCTGGGAGATAGAAGAGAGGAGCAACTATTTCTGCCTCTTCTACCACTTCACCAGCTCCTGTACATTTTCCTCTCCAGGTTGGTGCTCTCTCGAGGCATCAAGGGGTTGTCCCTACCTCTGCCTTTGCAGCTACTAACAAGCAAAAGTTGTACAGACACCACGCATTATCCTGTGTTGGGGTCACATGCCATGACTTGGGCAGGGTGGTGTATGGTGGCTCCTCTAAACTCTTGACGTGTGAGTTTATTGATCTGCTGCTTCATGCAGACATTGGCTCCCAGACCTGTACCTCTCTCTGTTCCTTAGTCTTGGCTTCCTGTCAGTGACAAACAATATGGATAGGCATCAAACCACCTTGCAAAACTGTGTGCCACGGTGGGAACCAAAGGGAGGGTGGCTGCTGGTGACTTTTACAATGGCCAGCAAACAGCTGCAAGCCTAATCATCAGAGTATGATTTCTTGGGTTTTGATTAACAATATGAGGCTAAATATAATGTGCCCAGAATGCTCTCTAATTGGATGCAAGTGTTTGCAGAAGCTTGTAAGCAAGAGTGATGATACTTTGCTTTCAAAATAAAATGTTCAAGTAGGAAATAAAAAAATTCACATCTATGAATTTTGAGGTGCTATTTCTTTGAAGCCACATTTAGTAAAATGTGTTGATGCATGCTAGTATTTCCAAAAATATTCCTAATGGAAAATCAGTGTAACCATTTTCAACAAGATTATGGGAAGCCAGAAAATAAGCACTGGCAAAGCCAACTGATCCAACATCTTTTGGTTTCGTCAATGCGTGCCTTGTTTTGACATGGCTTTTGTAACCCTTTTATGTTGCGGGAGCTGCCAGGCCCTCACAATTGCAAAAAAATACTGGCAAAAATAAAAAACGTTTTTGGTCTCATAAAAGCATACACTGCCACCAGTGGTGTAACAAAGGCCCCGCAGCCCCCCTCCAGGGGGCTCCCTTAGCACAACACCTGCCCTGAGTGAGTCCGAAGGGGGCACCTCCATGTTCTTTGCCAGGAGGCTCCAGTTTTGCTACACCACTGATTGCCACAGTAGTTCCTTGCACTGAACAGAACTACATTTTGTGACAATATGCTCCTTGTGGAAGAGCAGAATGCGATCACTCACAGTAAAGCCAGCTGATAGATAGAGAGAAATAGAAGTTTAATAAAAACAAAATGTCTTTTTTAATGGCAGACCTAATTAGGGACCCAATTCTTAAAGAAAGTCACAAAAGTGCACCCAAGGTATATGTCTTTGAGTTAGTGGCCTTCATGAATTCACAAGAATTTACAGAAGTAGACCAGGAAATTGTGCTCCTAGAAAATATTTGTGGACTGTATTTTGGCACGAGCAAATATGCATCTGTAGATTTGCTTATGTGAAAATCTATTGCACGTTTACAACTTCACTTTCCCATCAACCGTTTTTTTCCCAAACCTGGAAGAACTTCTACTTCTGCCATTGCCGGAGTGTATTACCATCCATTCTCATTATGGAGATTTTCACCAGCTCTTAGAAAAGAGCTGGTGAAAATCCTTAAAACATGCAATTTAGTAGGTTTGCAAACTTGCTTTTTCAAAAACCTGTTTTTTTGAGTGCTTTCTCCTTGCTTTCCCTCATTCTCATTGCTTTCGCCTTGCTTTTTCACCCGTTTTTTGTGTGCTCTCGCTTTGCTTTTCCCTCATTTTCACTGCTTCCTCCTTGCTTTTTCCCCGTATTTTGTGTCCTCACCTTGCTTTCCTCTTGTTTTCACTGCTTTCTCTATGCTTCCCCCGTATTTTGTATGCCTTCTCGTTGAATATCCCTCGTTTTCACTGCTTTCTCCTTGCTTCCACCTGTTTTGTGTGTGCCCTCCCCATGTTTTCACTGCTTTCTCATTGCTTCCCCCCCCCCCCCAGTATTTTGAGTGACTACTCCTTGCTTTTCCCTCGTTCTCACTTTCACCTTGCTTTTTTCACTGTTTTGGTGCACCCGCTCCTTTTCTCTTGTATTCACTGCCTTTACCTTGCATTTTCAGCTGTTTGTGTGCCCTCTCCTTGGTTTTCTTTCATTCACCCTGCTTTCTCCTTGCTTTTTCACCCGTTGTTTATACCCTCTCCTTGCTTTTCCATCTTTTTCACTGCTTTCTCCTTGATTTTTTCCCCCTGCATTTTGTGTGCCCTCTCCTTGCTTTCCTTGTTTTCACTGCTTTCTCCTGCCTTTTCCCACAGTTTGAGTGAATTCTCCATACTTACCCCCATTCTTACTACTTTCACCTTGCTTTTTCACCTGTTTTTTTGTGTGCCCTCCCTGCTTTTCCCTCATTTTCACTGCTTTGCCCTTGATTTTTCTCTCGTTGTTTGTGTGCCCTCGCTTTCATTTTCCCCGCATTTTCACTGCTTTGTCGTTTACTTTTCCTTGGTATTGTGTGCCTCCTCCTTACATTTCCTAATTTTCACTGGTTTCATCTTGCTTTTTTTCCCCCCGTTTTTTGAGTGCCTTCTCCTTGCTTTTTCCCCATATTTTGTGTGCCTTCTCCTAGCTTTTCCCTCGTTCTCACTGCTTTCTCCTTGCCTTTTTCATCGTCTTTTGTGTGTCTCCCTTGCTTTTCCCTCTTTCTCCTTGCTTTTTCCCTTTTTATTTGAGTGCCCTTTCCTTGCTTCCCCCACATTTTCACTGCTTTTACCTCCCTTTTAACTAATTTTTGTGTGGCCTGTCCTTGCTTTTCCCTCTTTCACATTGCTTTCTCCTTGGTTTTTCCCCTGTGTATTGTGTGCCCTCTCCATGCTTTTCCTTCATTTTCACTGGTTTGTCCTTGTATTTTAACCCCTATTTTGTTTGCCCTCTTCTTGCTTTTCCCTCTTTCTCACTTCTTTCGCCTTGCTTTTTCATCTGTTATTTGAGTGGGCTTTCCTTGCTTTCCCCTCATTTTCACTGCTTTTACCTCCTGTTAGACCGACCAGCCTTAGGGTGGTCACCCCTAACTTTTTGCCTCCCTCCCTCCACTTTTCAAATACTGTTTTGGCTGATTTTAAGACTCTGTGCACTTTAGAGTGCATATGCTCTCTCCCTTCAAACATGGTAACATTGGATCATACCCAATTGGATTATTTAATTTACTTATAAATCCCTAGTAAAGTGCACTATGTGTGCCCAGGGCCTGTAGATTAAATGTTACTAGTGGGCCTGCAGCACTGATTGTGCCACCCATTTAAGTAGCTCCTTACCCCTTGTCTGAGGCCTGCCATTGCAGGGCCTGTGTGTGCAGTTTTACTGCCAATTTGACTTGGCATTTAAAAGTACTTGCCAGGCCTAACACCTCCCTTTTTCTACATATAAGTCACCCCCAAAGTATGCCCTAGGTAACCCATAGGGCAGGGTGCTGTGTAGGCAAAAGGCAGGGCATGTACCTATGTAGCTTACATGTCCTGGTAGTGTACAACTCCTAAATTCGTTTTTACACTGCTGTGAGGCCTGCTCCCTTCATGGGCTAAAATTGGGGCTACCCTCATATACTGTTTGAGTGGTAGCCGCTGATCTGAAAGGAGTAGGAGGGTCATGTTTAGTGTGGCCACAATGGTGATACAAAACCCTGCTGACTGGTGAAGTTGGATTTAATATTACTATTTTAGAAATGCCACTTTTAGAAAGTGAGCATTTATCTGCACTCAAATCCTTCTGTGCCTTACAATCCACGTCTGGCTGTGTTCAGTTGACAGCTCCCTTATGCATTCACTCAGACACACCCCAAACACAGGATACTCAGCCTCACTTGCATACATCTGCATTTTGAATGGGTATTCCTGGACTTGGAGGGTGGAGGTCCTGACACTTCCATGTCAACGGACAGTAGCCTGCCCTCACACAAACAACTGCCACACCCCTTACTGGGACCCTGGCAGACAGGATTGAACTGAAAGAGGACCCTATGCACTTCCAAGCCACTCTTTGAAGTCTCCCCCACTTCAAAGGCACATTTGGGTATTTAAACAGGGCCTCTGCCCCTACCAACTATGAGACTTCCTGGAGAAGAGAACCTGAACCAGAACCTGCATCCTGCCAAGAAGAACTGCCTAGCTGGCCAAAGGACTACCTGACTGCTTTCTGTGAAGGACTGCTGCCTTGCTGTTGCCTTGCTGCTCTCTGTCTGTGGTAAGAAGTGCTCTTCAAGGGCTTGGATAGAGCTTGCCTCATGGTCCCTGAAGTCTCAGGACCAAAAAGACTTCATCTCTACAAGAAGGACTCCTTGTGCGGTGAAAAATTGATGCACAGCCTGCCAGAAACGATGCACAGCCTGCACTGCAGGCAGAACGGGAATGACGCAGCCCGACTTCGCAACTTGAAGATATACGCAGCACCAGCGTAGCAACCGGAAATTTGGCGCACGTCCTACTGGATCGACGCACAGCCGAACCGGAACAACGCAGCCTGACTTCCAGAGACGAATAGACGCAGCGTCTGCCGCGCTGTAGAAATTTCCACACAGCGCCCACCAGATCGACGCAGCCCCTGTGACTTCGTCCTGTCATCGCCGGAAATCCACGCATCATCCCTGGGGCATCCGTTAACCCCACAACCCGAAGAGGATCCACGACGATCGCCGGAAATCAATGCACAGCCGTCCCTGCGTGAAAACTAAAAGATGCATCGCCGTGTGTGGCCCGAGAAATCGACGCACACCCCCTTGTTTTCCACACATCTCCTCCTCTGCGGTTCTTTACAGAGATTTTGAACACGAACCAGGTACTTTGTGCTTGAAAGAGACATTTATTGCTTTTAAAAGACTAAAGGCACTTTGTACCACTTTTACAGTGATATCTCAACACATACTTATTGCATTTTAATTGTTTTGACCTGCATCTTATCAGATAAATATTATATATTTTTCTAAACACTGTGTGGTGTATTTGTGTGGTGCTATACAGTGTCATTGCATGATTTATTGCACAAATAACTTTACACATTGCCTTCTAAGTTAAGCCTGACTGCTCAGTGCCAAGCTACCAGAGGGTGGGCACAGGATAATTTGGATTGTGTGTGACTTACCCTGACTCGAGTGAGGGTCCTTGCTTGGACAGGGGGTAACCTGACTGCCACCAAAGACCCCATTTCTAACGCCTCCCTTTTAACTAATTTTTGTGTGCTCTATCCTTGCTTTTCCTTCAATTTCACTGCTTTCTCCTTGCTTTTTCACCCCTATTTTGTGTGCCCATTTTCACTTGTATTTTTGTGAGCCTTCTCCTTGCTCTTTCCTTATTCTCACTGCTTTCACCTTGCTTTTCCCCTGTTTTTGTGTGTACCCTCTCATTGCTTTTCCCTCATCATTTTCACAGCCTTCTCCTTGCTTTTTTTCCTTATTATTTATGTGCCTTCTCCTTGTCTTTCCCTAATTGTCACCACTTTCTCCTTGCCTTTTCCCACATTTTTGAGTGTCTTCTTCTTGCTTTTCCATTGTGATGTGGGGTTTGAAGCATTTACCCTAGGGCACAAGTTATATGAAATTCTATGATTTTGTGCCTGTAAATTCTGATCCTAACTGTAACTCCCCTGTAACCTTTGTTTTTTTTTTAGTGAATATATATATATATATATATATATATATATATATATATATATATATATATATATTGCTGGTATCTTCGATTGTAGGTTGTGTGTAATTTCAAAGGATGGAGTAGATTGTAGTAATAAGGCTTTAAGTGGTTGGTATTTAGGAAGAGAGGAAATATCTCATCCAAATTTATCTTGGAGTGTGGGAAAATAAGCCTGTGATCTGAAAAAAAACCTGTCCCACCCTATTGATACCAGTCTTTCCATAACAGAACTCGGTTGTGTATTTTAAGGTGTATATTGTACCAAATAAATGACATCATAAAATATTCGAATTCAGGTAGAGTACTTGTGATAAGTGGTTTTGCTATGTTCACAGAAAAGGTAATGATAGATGAAGAGATAGATTTAAAAGGTTGTGAAATGTAAGCCATGTCATGAAAGAAAAACAAGGTTAAAAGGGAGCATTCTAATCTTTGGCAGATGGTGACGGTGGGGCTGTATTCCTCTGACTAACATGCCCAGATCTGTGTAAAAGCAGAGTGATATTTCTTAAAGTTAGGAAAATTCACACCACCAAAAACTTTTGTAATGAAATGTAGGATTTTTTATTCTGCCACAAAAAGTGCAGCTTAAACCTATTTAGGGATTATAAAAAAGGTTTAACAAGTTTCACTGGGAGCATGGATAAGGAAAAAATAATTATAGGTAACATCATCATCTTTATGGTGTCCAACCTTTCCCACCAAAATAAAAATAAAGGGGACCATAGATTAGATAATGAGAGTATATTTTCTTTGGCTGTGGCCATATGAACCTGAAAGGTATTGCGCAAAGAGGAGGAATATCTTATACCTAAACATTTGATACATGAAGAATTCCAAGTAAAGTTTGAGTCTTGAAACAGATCTTTATGACACTATTTGTTGAAAGGAAGTACTTACTTCAGATTTGTTAATATTTAATGTGTATCCTGACATCTTCGACTATTACCTCAGTAAATTAAAAAAATCAGGAATAGATTGGAGGGGAAAAAAGGAGAATATCTTCAGCATATGCAGTGAATTTTATCTTGGTTTCTTTATATTTAAAGCCTGCAAAGTTATTAGACCTGCGTATTTGTTCCAAAACCGGTTCTCAAGGCAAAATGAGTAATAATGGAAAGTGGGCAATCCTGATAGGTGCCTCTGTTCCATTCAAAATATGAGAATTGTTGACCATTAATAAAGAAAAGTGGTTGGTGAAGAATATATTGCAAACCTTTGTATTTCAAAATGTCTGCCCCAAAACTGTGCCATTTCAGTGCTCTTATAATAGAATCACAGTTAACACAGTCAAAAGACTTCTTAGCATCTAAACTAATTGCTGAAATGGGGGAGTTGTTTTTGGAGGACAACTGAATAATATTCAAAATGGTTCTGGTGTTATCTGTAATTTGCCGTCCCTTGACAAAGCCTGATTGTTCCATAACAATGAGATCTGGAACATTAAGGTTGATACGAAGAGCCAAGAGCTTTGTGTAAATCTTACAATCTGTTGATACATGAGATGGGTCTGTAATTTTCTAACCGAGTTCAGTCTTTGTTTTTCAGGGATTGAACAAAGTATAGCCTCGAGAAAAGAACTTCAAGCCTTATTTATGGAAAGAAAATGTTGGAGTAATTTTGAGAATTTGGAGTAGAATTCGACAGAAAGCCTACCGGGACTGGGAGCCTTATCTGTAGGTAGTTTAGTTAGGGCATCTATGAGTTTGTGACAGAGATGTCTTCTTCAAAGGAGAAAAGATCAACTGATCTTTCCTTGTTCTATGGGATAAAGGTAATAAAGGCATCTAATGCCTCCTTGGAAAGAGAAAGACCTGACCTGTAAAGTTTAGTATAAAAATCAAAAAAACATTGTAAGATCTCATAGTCGGTGTGGTGGCTGTTTCCTCGGATATCTTTTATAAAAATGATTTTTGATTAGGTTTTTTAAAAACCTTTAAGTAAGTAGCTAGGGCTTGCCTGCTTTATTAAAACCCCAGTAATATTTTGTGTTCATTTTTTATAGGAGTTCTGCGTGTGCTTTCAATAGATTTTATGTTAAATTCCAATTTTGCTGTAGTGAAACAGGCCAGGTTTCTATGGTTGGGTGTGAAATACTGATGTTCCAGGCTTCTCCAGGTTTTCTAGCACAATTCCTTAAGAGATCATTTTTTTCTTAGAGGTGACATAGTCAATAATAAATCCTGTAACAGCTGCCTTATATGCATCCCATACATGATTCACTTTAGCATTTGATTAAGATCAAAGAATTCAAGAGAGAACTGTTGAAATCTGTCAATAATGTATAATTGAATCTCCACCTGTTGGGGTGAGTATAATGTGACTTGGGGAGGAGTGGTCAGAGATTAAAATGAAGCCGATTTAGGCTTGGGTCAAGGATCATAAAACATTGTGAATAACAGAGATGTTATCAATCCTGGAGTTTGAATGACATACAGGTAAGTAAAATGTAAATTCTATACTACCCTGATGGAAAGATCTCCAGACATCTATTAAACCTTGAGAGAGAAGAGCCCTTGCAAAGGTTTTTTGCATTTATTAGGAAAATATTTGTCTGAGAGCATCGCTCAATCAAAGGGTCCATTACTGGATTACATTCTTTGCCTACAATGAGGCTATCTTATGAGCATGAATGTAACGGTGGACATTGTTCCCCACAATTGAAAATCTACACTAGCGGTATCATACACATTACATATAGAAATGTGAAAACACTGTTGATTTTTTAGCTCCGCAGTAGCCATCTACCATCCTCATCCTTAACTTCAGTATGGAAGTGAAGAGTTAAGGATTTGTGAAATAGAATAATGACACTAATTGTGTGATTAGTTGCGAGATAGTGGGAAACATGACCTACTCAATATGTCTTTAAAGAGTTCATATCTTTATCTGAAAGCTTGGTTTCCTGCAGTAGAGCAATCTGTATTTAAAGTGTTGATAAATGTATTAGAACTGTTTGCATTTTATGGGAGTACAAAGACCCTAATATTCCACGAAACAATGTGTAGATGACTCATGGTATGCATTTATGTAAAAGATAGCAAACATTAGTGTGAAAATGATTACTTAAGATATAATATGAGCTCATCCAGAAGGCAATAGTAAGAGCTGCATATAAAAACCATAGAAGTAGGTAATGTGAAAAGGGACAGAGAGAGCTGATAAAAGAGAGGAAAAGCAAAAAGGGAGATCACAGAATTCCCATTAGTAGCTGTAGAAGAGTTGCAAACAATCTGAAAGAATGTACCCATAATTATGCAGGTAGAAATATGATCAACACAGTGAACTGAGAGGGAGTCGGAATAAAAAGGCAGCAACAGTCTGGGGATCCGCCCCCATAGAAGAGAAACAAACATATAATATAACAAGCATTTGCAATGCAATAGGTCTTGCATTTGTGAAAGTAAGAGCTGTTGGCATTGTAAATGACAATGTCTTTTACTCATGTTTTTGGTGTGGAGTGTGGTGCATATATGCCAGGTGCCACAGCAACCCTCTCAGGCCTGTCACTGCAGGAGAGAGGACACAACAAGGCCGCCGTCTTGAGAGTGTTTTTGCCTTATTCCTGCAGACTGGCTGTGATACTCTAGAGATGCAACCCTTTCTAGTGTGTTTACCTAAACTTTTGTAGCACCAAACAAGCCACAAAGAGGCACCTTTTTGGAATTTAACCTGGAGAATGAGTGGGGTCAAAAGAGTTAGGAGCAAAGAAAAGGGGGCAACCATATATTTCTGCGTGTTAAACTTTTAAAGGAATTATTCCTCTACATTGGCAATACCAGCCTAACCTTTAAGAACATTGACTGTATACAAAGAGAATAACAGAAGAGGCAGCTTAACTGAATAGGAGGCTTCAGATTTGTGCAGATTGGTGAAACAGAGCTTCACTGCTAGATGGGCCTGACAATATAGGTTCCCGAGGTGCAACATCTGTGACCTTGGGTCAGTGTTTTAAATGGAAATACAGAAAGGATGGTACTCTGTATTCATTTAAAGTACTTCCTTAGGTTAATAGTCTCATGACAACCCTCATTCATGACTGGACTCTACTTGTACCTGAATCTCCTGGACCTTGACAGTGCCTTTTTGGGGCATTCAATTGTGCACTGGCTGATGGTTTTGAAGTGAGAATTATCTCTGTTGGAGTGGCTACTCAAAATTTGGAGTATTGGCCTTGCCACCTGAAGCACTTAGTAGAGCGGGAAGCCTGGGTTTGGACAAAGTGTTTTTTTGCCCAGACCAGTGGGGCCCAGTGAGGCTCCTACAGGGACGGTTCATTAGCATTTTTTCAGACTATGAAAAGGATTCAAATTTATGTTTTTCTTGGGAATTCAAGGTAGGTCTAGAACCATGCCAGAGTTTCTTGATTCCCAAATAAGATAAATTATGAAAAAATTATTTATATGGAACTTATTTACACGGTGGTTACCCTGCAAGCCTGTCATGGATCCTGCCTTCCCAGCCCATTGCATGTTCTAAAATGACATTTAATAAAGTGTTCCAATAACCTCAACGTATACCTATAATATGTATATAGCACATAAGAATCACAGCATAAAAATGAAATAAAAAAAGTGTTGCTCTGCAGTGCACAGCTTCCTGTGTCACCTCGCTTTCTATAAATAGGCCACTGTCAGCTCATGAGGTCACTGAAGTCTCTCCTCTCTGAGCGAGTAGAATGACCACAGAGGCCCAAAGCAAGCATTTTCAGCAAATAGAAAAATCCAGTGTTTAAAATATTTTAAAATAAGTACTTTCAACCCATACACATTATGAAGTGAAAAGACATTCAACCAGAAGATGCTAGGAAGCAGCCATGGGTTTGCAGCCCAAGCTGCAGATGACTGTTTACGAATGCAAAGACATGCAGCTAGCAAACTAGGCCGAACTTCAGTAGACAGAAGCAAACAAAGACTGTCAGACCACACATCACCGGCTTTATTTTAAATGGCGAGTTAGAATTTCCTAAGCAAAACAGTAACAAATATTCACAGAGAGGAGGGGGCATTGGGCTGCCACCCAGCCTGGTGTCTTTGCTCCTCCAGTTATGTTCTACACTTGTGTGTGCGCTTTTTCCCAGAAACAAGGGGCAACATTCACAAAGAAAACCTGCAGTCTTAAGTTTACTCCTACATTAAGGGGGAGATTTTCTGTTCTGATTTTGGAATTCTCAAAGACTTCCATAAGTAATCCTGGGACCCTGAAACAGTCATAACTTTTCAGAAGTACTCACAATCGTAAGCAGCTACACATACGTAACTGCTCGTGGAAAAACAAAATAGGATTACTAAGACATTTACCTTTTCTAACTTTTTCCCCCTTTTTCCATCATGAAAAAGACTTTCTGGGTGGAGAAGCACATTTCCTAGAACTCCACAAATTTTAGGAATGTTTCCCCTGGTTATGTTTCTGAGAAATCATCTACTCCAGTCTGTTACAACAGTAAGTCTCTAAACATTTCCAGGCTGAGAATATGAGTACTTACCAATTCCTACATTTGTCAGTATGCACAAATGCTCTATGACAACATCACAGTGGAATGCGTACTCCACACCCATGAGAGCAGCTTTACTCCAACCTAATGTTACATAATACAGGTGTTATATTATGTGTGTGTAAATTGAGTTACAAACTCAAATTCATATTCCACTTGTGTAAAATCAAGCCATTTACACAAATAAGTTGAACTTAAACATGCAAATGACTGTGACTCTGACAATGAGTGCTGTGGGGCACATAAGCCTAACTTCTTGCTTCCTGGGAAATCGTTTAAACAAGCAAATCTCATGGTGCCCAATTAGATGCTGGGAAAAAGTTTGCATTCAAAATATACCTCCAGACCAGGATGTGGACAGTGATCCAGCCAAGGCTGGCCACTGTCCATGTCACTGTCGTGGCACTGGGTGCATCAGTGGTGGTACCTTGTGTTATATCACGCTGATGCTTGGTCCCCTTTAGAGTTTTGACACAGTTTGGTTGTGTGGCACAGCGGGAAATGAGAAATCACGCAGACCTTTTCCAGCTGGCAAGCAGCTGTGTGTGAATTGTATTATCGAATACGATATTCTGAGACATGATGAGGCACATTCCTCTCCATTGTTTTTAGCTTGTCTGTACCAACAAAGGCTAGGACAAACAATGTGAGAATTAATTTAGCCCAGCCATTTGGACGTTCTGTCTGAACAGCTGGGCCAGGGAGTGGTGCAATTTTAAGCTCCTCTGGCAAAATAGAACTGTGTCAGTGGTACAGTCCCCATCTAGGTTTTTAAGGTAAATTGGCAAAAATGTCACCTAAACACTAAGTGACTCCATAAGGCACCTTCCTTACAACACAGGGCTTGGTTAGAACATATACCCTCTGAAGGGGAACTTGTGCATCCCCAAATGCAACAAATATAAAGCGTACAACATTAGTGTACTTCTGGTGTGTAGTTGTAGAACACACAATGAGAATAAGCTAATATAGTCAAGTCCTTCTCAGGCAGTGACTCAGCTCTGACCTCTCTTAAAGTCAAAGAGGATGTCTAGAAATAGTCTGGTCATGTGACAGGAATATTTGTAATTATTGAAGATGCAGTGAACACATACTCTGAAACAGCTCAATGTTGTGGTGATGCTGAGAGCGGATGTGTCCAAGTCTGAAGCATAAATAGATGTTGCTCCAGCCAGAAATTCTCAGTGCCTCACAGGCTATAGACTACATCATGTGTATGTAGTGCAGTCGTAAAGATGCATTCCTTTTCATAATCCCATCACACAACTAATGAAAATAATACAACAACAGCCATAAAATTAAAACAATCATTTATGTAGCCCACATTAAGCATGCAGCGTCTCCTCTTGGTACATGTTAGTAAGAGAAAGGGCCACTGGAATGATGCAGTTCTGTGACTCAGGCATATTCTGCAGAGAGGCAGATCCTTTGCAGAGGTCATCCGGTAATTGTTTAGTTGCTGACTCTTGTGGTCATGCGTTAAACTGGTACTAATAAGGAGAAATCTTTGCTCAGACCGTATTAATGTGTGTTAGATGACAATACAGCAAAATATGTGCAGCACTAAGCAGCATAATTTGTACTTTCTGGCCACATAATTCACGCACATCTGCCACATATGTTTGCTCGCCATTTGCTGCATAATTCCAGTGGACCTGATAATAGGTGATCTGAAGAGAAGACACCGATGCACAGCACATGAGGCAGATAAATACATGTGTTGAAGCATTTATGACCATGTAAATCAGTACAGAAGGTAACTGATCAGTTATGTATGTGGCACTGTCCCACCAGCAATGTGATTTTAGCACATCATTCTTTGAGTAGCTACTCCTGTTTCCAGTTGACATACAAAATCCAGAGGAACCACATGGCATCACACACAAAGCAATGACAAGTCATGCCTCCAGGACAAGGAAATGATCAAGAGACAAGATAAAACATATATATTACCTTCTCACCGTTTGTTTTGCACACTTTTGCCTGCTGTATGGCGTCATCTGAAGCTGTGGCACCCCTTTTGCTTGGTTCTGAAAGTTCTCAGTAACTGGGATACTGGTGGTCTGGGCTCAGTGTGTTAGTTCAGTGACAGCAGGTCTCTTCCATGCACTGATGGTGTGATATATTATTTAAAGGCTCAGGTGGTATCACCCTGGATGATGAATGGCCAAGCTAGCCCCTCTGGGAAACAAACATTTAACCTTTACTGCCACACACATCTTTGCTGAGGACACATTAGGCCTGTGGGCTACCTTAGCCCATATTCTAGCTACCTTCATTTAAAAGCCAAGACCTCAAATTTCTGTTATTTGTAATGTGAACAAAAATGTGTGATGCAATTATGTAACCCACTTGATGTACGCTTTTTCAATTGTCTAGGGTCTTTCCACTGTGGCCCTGTGCGAGCCATATTATAATAACCTATCAATGATGTGCCAGTGTCAAATCTCGACTCTTCTTAGCATATATTTGTATTCTGTCTGTTTTTATATGCCAAAAATAAAAGACTTCAGTCACAATTACACATTTGGGTTACATATGTACAAGCAGTGGCTGGTCCTGGTGTCCACACTTTGTGAAACAAACTATTCTGTTTAAAACATCTTCTGGCCATAGAGTCTTTACTGTTACTGTCCTTGATTGACTTTGAGATGTAGTCCTTGGGGTGTGTGCCCAATTAAACAATCACACGTATATTCCTATAGACACGGGGAGGCATGGTGAAGCACTGAGAGGAACACCAGTTGCAGCAGGAGTGAGAAAAGGGCCACTTGATAAAGTCAGAAAGATATTTTCTTGACATTGATTTTCCATGTACTCGGTAGCCATGGCAATCAGAAATAATGCATAGTTTTTACATCAAATGATGCATGGGAACTTAGTGGAGTGGTTACATCAAGCCAGGGGTTGGAAGAGAGGAGAGCAGGTTAAACATTACTGTCTGTGACAGATGATGCGTGGATCATTATACACAGTAGTCCAGATGGTGATGGGGAAGCTCTCTGTGCCTGTGACAGCAACAGCGGAGGAGGGATGGTGGTGGGGCAGGGTGATGGTATTCGAGTTGGTGCCTAGTCAAACAGGAAGCAGTGCTATTCAAGCGCATGTTTAGACCGCACTTCTGGAAGTGGCATCTGCAAGGTCACAGTAACTGTGAGGGGACTAGCAAAGCCATAACACCAGTGAATTCTGAGAGGAGGAAGTGATAGAATTAGCTTCTTTGTGCTACAGGGTTAGAAAATGGCAGCCTCTAATAACTGAACTCCATTTGAAGAGGCCCAGTTTACATCCAAAGGCTAGATGTTTTTTGCTATCAAGCTTGAGGCCGTGAAGTGCTTGGGTCTGGAGTCACAGCTCCTTTTCGACCATTTTGGAGACAACACTTTTCGCCATCTTCTTGCCTAGAACTAACCTATGTGCTTGGTTGGTCACCCTTCAGAGGTTATCAAGAGCACATGTTATTGCCTAGAGTTAAGCTCTACTCAAGTCAGTTGGTTAATGCACTCACTGCAGAGGTCTTGACAGAATGAGAAGGTCACTGATCACAATCATGACATAGCTTTTTCACCTCTTCATCTCTGCAAGGTAAATGCAAATGAATTATAGCAATTTTGTTAAGAGTGGCACCTGCTTTGCAGCGCTATCAAATGGCAGAACCTGTATTACCAAGTGCTATATAAAAAAAATTTCAAAATGATTTTTTCCCAGACTGCCCCCAACACGCACCAGACAAAGAGCCCTAGTGGAGAGGATGAGGCGTAAGGGCTGAGCTGCCGACTTTGGAGCTGGGGAAACACAGTTCTAGTCTCAATGCTGGCTCGACATCCTGTGATTCGGGGCAAATTACTTAATCTCCCTTTGCTACCTAAAACTAATGTGTTCTTGTGTGTTGTATATCGCTGCTCATGTAAAGCATTGCGACACCTTTGTATCGAGCTATCTAAAACTGCAAATAAAAATAAAGCACTCTGTTGCCTTTGTGTCATGTTCACGCTACATAAAACTGCAAAAAAAAAAAAAAGAACAACATACCACAGTGAGCGCGAAGCGGCAAAACAAAACAAGGGGGTCCGGGGCAAGTAGCCACAGGAGCTAACAAGTGACAGCTGGAGGAGGGTAATTGGGTGGCGGGACAGGTAAAAATATGGTGTGGGGGGGAGTGTGATTTAGGCTCTAAGGACGAAGCAGGGGGGTGCGTGTACAGTGCTCCTGAGCTCAGCATTGTAAGCACAATGACTCACAGGAGCAGGAAACCAAGAAGAAAAGAAAAATAAAAGTCTCCCAAAGAACAGATAAACATGACGAAGCGTGTATTATACAGTAGTTAATCCCTGCTCCCAGACAGAAAAAGGCATGACTGACCACTAGCAAGCAAGAATTTTTAAATGACACTAAAATGAACAAATGAAATGGCTTTCAGCCCACAGAAGTACGTATACTAAAAGTATATAAGAGGCTGTACGCTTACGCGAAACCTTTAAAAAATAAAAAGGTACGCAAACGGCAACTTTTGGGTTAAACAACACTACAGTGACCAAAAAAAACCTCAGAAAAAACAAACATTATACACACACACACACAGATTTATATATGTATATATATAACACTTACAAGTGAAGCAGTTGGGTGTACAGGCAATGATGAGTCCAGAGGTGGGAAGACAATAAAATGCAGGTCTACAGAACACAGCATACCAGCTAAAGTAACAGACAAGGGGCCTGGGAAGTTCATTATAACAAGTTATGTTACATATTATAAAACAGACCTCCAACAGCAAACAGGTAGAATATTATCTTGTCACGTGTGTATTTAAAGATAGAGGTCAAATGCCCGGCTTTGTCTTCTGAGGAGCTTGTTGTTTACTTTTGTTTCTCTGACTTCAAAGTGAGAGGATTTATGCGACAATCTTGCTGGATACTGGGGTACAGAAAAGGGCTTTTTTTCTAGCACACAACATTTAACTGACCTGTGCAAGTATTTTAGAATATATCAGAATTCGCAATGCACAAATGAAGCACTTTTGTTGTTTATTCTGAATTCTGAAGTGTGCTGGAAACAAATACCTTAATATGATCATAACCAATCAATACACTAGGTGATGTCATTTCCACACATTATCGTTTGTGCTCTGTATAGTTTTATTAGTAAAAAAACATTCTACTCCGTGGCAGTGCATTCTACACCACTGCACTCTTCACCACTTCACTCTACACCACTCCAGTCTACTCATGCCAACTCCACTCTACACCAATCTGCAACACTGCACTCTGTGCTAATCAATAGTATGCACCTCCACTCTACTCCACTGCACTCTGTGCCATTGCACTATACTCTACTTTACGCAACTACCCTGCACCACCCTACCCTAAACCATGCCACTGTACCTCACTTTAATCTACCCACACCACTCCACTCTGAAAAAAGTTACTCTGCGCCACTGCACTATATGCCGCCAAACTGTAGTCTACGCCATTGCATTCTACAACACTATTCTGCAACTCATCACACTACGCCACTCCACTCTGTAGTAATGCACTTTACACCACTGCATTCTGCAGCACTCCACTTTACGCCACTGCACTCTACGTGACACTACTCTGCACCACTCTATGCCAATCTACACTGCACTCTGTGCCACTGTATTCACCGTCACTTCACACCATGCCACTCTACTCTGCACAGATCCATGCTTCACCACTCTAATCTATGCTACTGCATTCTACAACGCTGCATTGTACGCTAGTGAATTCTATGCCGCTGAACTTTAGGTCACTATACTCTGTAACACTGTGCCAGTGCACTCTACACCAGTCCACTCTACTCTAATACACTCTACTGTACACACTCCACCCTTTTTCACCACTCTGCTCAATGCCACTTCATTCTATGCCACTGCACTCTTCTCTGCACCACAGTACTCAACACCACTGCAGTCCACACCACTCTTTTCTACGCCACTGTACACCACTGCACTCTACCGCCACTCTACTCTGCAACACTGCAGTATATACAACTAAACTCTGTGCCACTTTACTCTGCACTGCTGCATTCTATGCAATTCACTCTATGCCTAGCTATGCCACTGCACTCCAGGTCACTTTACTATAGTCTGTACCATTCTATGCCACTCTACTCTGAAACACTGCACCCTATGCCACTCTACTCTGTGCCACTGCAGTCTATGCCACTGCACTCTACACCACTTTATGGCGTTACTCTATACCACTATTTCTCTGAACTGTACCCTGCACCACCACACTCTACTCTGAAACATTCTTCTCTATGCTATTGCTCTCTACACCACTCTGCACCACTGCAACTCTATGCCACGGCTGTCAACCCTGCACCACTGAAGTCAACGCCTCTACTCTGTGCCACTATTCTCTACAATGAACTCTACATCACTGCACTCTAGGACACTACTCTGCAACACTCCACTCTATGCCACTGCACTCTACGCCTCTCTGCTCTACTCTACACAACTGAAACTGCACTCTGTCACTCTACACCACTCTGCTCTGCACCGCTGCCCTCTATTCCAGTGTATTCTATACAACTGCACTCCATGCCACTCTATTCTGCACCAGTCCATTCTGCTATGTACACTGTAATACGTGCACTGCATTATATGACGCTGCATGGTATGCTTCAGAATTCTATGCTGCTACAGTTTACATCACTATACTCTGCAACACTGTATGCCAATGCACTCTATACCAGTCCACTAAGCCACTGCACTCTACTCCACTCTATGCCATTGCACTCTACTCTGCACCTCTGTACTGAGCACCACTGCACTCCGACTCTCTACTCTGCAACACTGCACTCTGCGCCACTCTACTCTGGGTCACTCCATTTCATGCCACCGCTCTCTACGGCACTATAGTCTATTGTACACCATTCTGCACCACTCTATGCCAGTGCACTCGATCTCACTGTACTCTGTGCCACTCCACCCAGCACCACTGCACTCTAATTTACACCACTGCATTCGGCGATGCTACATTGTACACCACTGAATTCTATGCTGTTGCGCTCTACACCACTACACTCTACATCAGTCCACTCCACACACTCCACTCTATGCCACTCCAATCCACAACACTATATCACTCAACTCTGCAACACTATACTCCACTGTTCACCATTCCACTCTTACACTCCACGCCACTCTGCTGTATGACACACTTTTAGCCATACTAAACAGCAGCCACACTGTACAGCATGGCTAAGACACATTGGGAAAGTCAATAGCTCTCAACTTATTGGCTTTACCAATGCTTGTTTTTAGGTCTACGTTAAGTCAAACCTTTTGAATTTTACTAAAATTAGGTGCATCATTACGTTTTGCCAACCATCTTCATCCATTGGTGTGTTGTTCTGTCATTCACAATGACCATTCTCTTCTACCCACTACAACACAGTAAGGGCCAGTGGGTCTGCCCTGTATAGTCATTTGTTAGGCGTACTTCCTGGTACAACTGCTTTAAGCCACTTATATTTCTCAAAAGAGCTTGAGGTCAGTTACAGACAAAGTTATCTAATGAGATGTAACTTCAGATAGTAAGAAATATATTCTATGCTTGTTTTTTTTCACTTATGCCCTAAATGTTTCCTTCTTTTTGTTTTTTTTGCAGTTTACCAATCAAAGAACGGCTTTATTGTGAATGAAGCGCTCTATAGATGCAGAACCTGTGAAGAGAGTTTCACGTATAAATCACATCTTCTAATCCATCAGAGAATTCACACCAGAGAGAGATGTTTTTCTTGCACACAGTGCGAGAAGAATTTTTCCAGAAAGGATAAACTTCTTTCCCATCAGAAAATACACATCACAGGGAACCTTTTTCCATGCAAAGACTGTGAGAAGAACTTTGCTCAAAAGGATAAACTTGTCATCCATCAGAGAATCCACACTAAGGAGAGACCCTTTCAGTGCACAGAATGTAAAAAGTATTTTTCTCGGAAGGATAAACTTCTCATTCATCAGAGAATTCATACCAGGGAGAGACCCTATCCCTGCACAGAGTGTGAGAAAGATTTTTCTCGAAAGGATAAACTTGACATCCATATGAGAATTCATACCCAAGAGAGACCCTTTCCCTGCCACGAGTGTGGTAAGACATTTTCCAGAAAAGATAACCTTCGTATCCACCAGAGAATTCATACTAATGAGAGACTCTTCCCCTGCAAGCTGTGTGAGAAGACCTTTTCTCGAAAAGATAAGCTTCTTATCCACCAGAGAATTCACACCAGAGAAAAACCCTTTCCATGTGCAGAGTGTGAGAAGAAATTTTCCAGAAAGGATAAACTTCACGCCCACCAGAAAATACACAACAGAGACAAACTATTTCACCTCATAGATGGAGACGGCTTGACTCGGACAGCCTGGGAAGAGACCTGCAGGCTCCTTCTCCCATCTGGGAGCATGCCCACTCATGTCTGAATGCTTCCTAGCAGTGGTTTCCCAACTTCTATGACTTCAGACCAACATATTTTGAAAAGGAGTTTCAGGGCACTGACATGTTCCTCAGTACTACAACACATTCCTTTTGAACCAAAGGGAAGCTGCAAGTTCATGACAATTAAAAACATATTCCTGGCTTCCAAGTAATGATACATTAATTGCTTCTCACATTTATGGTCAGAGTAATCCTTGCCCTATAATTTATTTCTGACAGTAAATGGCAACACCTACTCAAATAAGTGTCAATCAATAGATGCTTCTAAGCAATTAATTTCTAAGACTAATGATATCACTTATTGCAGGAAATTGTGCATAGTTTATTTCTCGTACAGCTTTATTATGAGTTGTGAAGAACTCTATGGGGAGATTCTAAATGGCCAGAATTAGAGATACTGATCAGAATCCGTGCATGGAATACTGGCAATTAGGATTTAGACCCCTCGAAAATAACGGCAGACTGGTATTTACTTAGTACAGTTCTACACAGTATTCCTGATTCCGGGGCATTTAATGCAAACATTTACTTCCTGTTCTGAGCAAGTAGTAAATGTAAGCAAGGACTTCTGTTTAGGACAGTGGAGAGAGGGGTTGGATGGAAGAGGGTAGGAAAGAATCTTTCCTGGTAGGGGTGAGTGTTGCATGCCAACCCCCATGCCTTTGCTGAGGTTTGGGCTGAGATGGGGACAGACTACTCTGTTCTAATGCAATTGTACTGGCCAGAAAACTCTGGTCCCATGTTCCCACATCCATGAAATCTGGATGTGGGAGTACTGCCCACTTTTACATGTACTGAGCGTAATTGCACACAAGAAGTAAACTTTACACAAATTGTAAGTGGGCCAATAGCCTACAGATACAATGATCGTATTCATCAGTTGACCTCTTCACATGATTACTTCCAGGTTACGTTTCTAAAGTAATGTGCCCATCAGCTGACTCCCCATTAATTCACTACTAAAGCTTTTGACATGAATGAGTATGACCATCAATCAATCTTAACATTTTAATTGCCAAGATATTTGAGTCAAATGAGGCATGCAATCAGAAGGCTCCAAAATCATTCATTGCCTACTCTGTTGTCCCTTTGGTTGTGTTCCTTAATGATTTTCTGACTTATTAAATTTGTAAGACTGAATTGATGGTACCATTAGTCAGTTTTGTCATTGTTTACTGCGGTGACTCTTGAAACAACTGATTTGTGCTGTTTTATTGTTCTCTTTATAAACATTACAAATGCTTGAGATCAGAATGATACTCGTTCCTTAATTCATCCTTTAGTAAAGACTGTTTATTTGAACGATACATGCCCATCACTTGCTCAATTAGTCATTCATTGCTGAGGCCATCATGGGGCACAATTTGTGTCCATTTATTTCCTCATATACCTTGGTTTAATTGTGAGCTGTATGGTCATATTCCCTTATTGATCCCTCAGTTCAATGGTATGCGAAGCCTTTTGATCTTAGTAATTTGAGCCTGTCTGTTGTTCCCTCAACAGTCCGATTCTAAGCCTACTGACCTTCAGTATTTGTGCCCACTTAGTCACATCCCACACGTCCACTGCAATGATTGTTGATTTAATGAGTGTACTCATCAATTGATTCCTCAGTAATCCATTGGCAAAATCAAGGCATTTCAACCATTGCTCTCCTTATCCGATCCTTCTATGTATGTATGTGGACTTTTATAGTGCAAAACAAAAAAAATCACCAAGGTACTGCATGCAGCAGAGCCACAACATACTCATTATGCCTCTCACTGTGACCGCCACATCCATGTTCCACAAACAGAGTCCAAAGTTCTTATTAGCTCTTAAAGACTATCCCTACTAATTTGCCGTCTATCACTAGCATAAATAACTAATCAGATAAGGAACACTGTCCCCGCCACCATGAATTCAGTAAACATATGAGCACAGTGACTATGTATATTTATAACTTGCTCTTCACATCCAGTATGAAGGTGAAACCCATGGTAGCAAAGCTATTATCACACCTTGTTATTCTTGATCTCTGTTTCCGGATTGTCACATTTCACACCTGCATGCCATTCAAATCATGATCAGATCAGTGGGGCCAGCTTTGTACATGTGATGGATATAGCACACAAAATAATGGATAGAATGGAGTGTCAGTCCTCCAGAGCCTTTCAGCACAGTCAGCCAAAAAGGTCTTCTTAGCTGCCCTGAAATGTGAAATAAAGCTTGGAGGTGCCATTACATGGTGTGGGTCTGCCTGACTGAATTTGTGTGTCTGGCATCCTTCTGCCTAGCATCAAAAAATATACTGGATCCTTTTACCTCCTTTGTGTCCAGAAAATGCTCTCTGGCACATTAGATTTTGTTCCCAGCATATTCAACCATTCAGTTATTCTTGTTCAAAGTCAACATCCCGGTCATCTGGGTAGGGGGACTTTGCCCTTGAAGCATGGCTGAAAATTGTTAACAGTGCCCCTCACCATGAACTAACACTCCCCTGTGTGCCCTCTTATTAATACCAGACCATAACAGGCTGCTGTAACCTAAATTCTAATATAATATCTACAAGTAATTAGCCCTTCTCTTTACTATTGCATTTTATTACTATGTGAGGACAATGTTTCTGAAACTCTTTGAATAAGATACACAGTTTTTATTATGTGTCCTCTGTAGATATGTGGTATTAGCAGCTTCATCCAACATTTGTTGGTACTATCATTTATGTAATGAATATGTGACCCTTCCTTATGTTTCCTTTCACAATTAGTGTATTAAACCAAATTCAGGGCAGAGGCTTTGCAGAACGTCAAAACTGTTGCCAGTGATCAGTTGACAAGACATTTAAAGGGAAACAAAATATGTACTGCTCCAAGGTGAGGCAAATACATTAAAAGGCCTCAGAGCCTGAGAATGTCGTCAAGACCAAAACATTTTTTGGAGCACCAGCTTTGCAAACCATCAACGTCCAGCAGGAAACAACAGATTTTATGTTGAGGATTGTGAGAATTCCTACAACAAGCCGTGGGTACAGTTTCCACCTATAAAAGCCCTGCTTTTTGTTTGCTGCTGACAGGTTTTTTCCTTATAAAATTGTTCCACAGTCGTTTCTGTCCTGATAATGAATCCCTAATTAATATTTGAATTTGAAATGTTAACACTGCCATTCAGACAAGGTCTTTATATGCCATTTGATGGTTGGAGCTGTGAATTGTTTCAATTTGTTACATACATTATTTTGACCAAAGTCGATTGTTTAATGTATATACACATGTATTCACAGTTCGCTTGGATGATCACAGAGTGATCAGTTCTTTATAGCGTCCTGTGTTTTTGACTTTACTACTGTTATATTATTTTCATAATTTAAATAGGACTCATGCACATACTGAGACTAGGTATTGTTCTTATGCTTGAAATTAAGGGCCTAATTACAATCCTGGTAATCCTAAAACTGCCAGGACTGCCACCACTATGGCAGTCTGACAGCCACATTATGACCGTGTTCATAATAAGTATTCATAATAATTGATTTGCTAATTATTAATTAACTATTGTTACACTGTATGTGTCCACAGCAAATCATTATCCCTCATGTTCTTGGACCAGCTGGAAGCAGAACCAGAATTACTCGAATCCTGACTGAGCACATGTGAAAGCAATGGGAAGCAAATGTAAGCTTCCTGTAGGAGCTCTTGTGTTAGGCGCAACAACATCCTACAAAAGAAGGCCATAAGTTACAATTCCTCTCTGTGCCCCTCTTTTTCGATAATTACATGAAGGCTCATTTAAGCATATTTTTATTTTGACTCCATCAAAAGAAGCATTAGACGATTAGCCCAAGGCAGACCCATCATCCGGCCAAGCATGTTCTCAAAACATGGCATATTTGTTTTTTCCAATCCACCTGAGCAAGAATAACTTTTTACAGCTACCGCTCACCTGCAGTGGGACTTAGGAAATGTTGAAACTTAGACTATATCTTTGGATTTACTGAGCAGAATCGCAGAAGAAAGTTTTTAATAATGTGTTTGTGTGGAGAGAAATGCACTGTGTTGGGGAGCTGAAACGTTTTGTTGAATCAACAGAAGTAATTTAAAGATTTTAAAAATAAAATATATTACGCCCGAGACTTGAAATGACCTTTCATCATATATTATTTTGCTAAATTACTAAAAACAAGCAGCTGATTTGTTTTTGGGTGGGGCTTAGGTTGAAGGATTCAAAGATATAATAAAATAAGAATAGATACGCGAGTCTTGGCTTGCTCATTTGAAACTTCCACATAAAACAAAATAAAACTTAATGAAGGTCATTTTAGCTTACCTAGTAGCACAATCTGTTGTTTGCTGTGGAAGTCTAAGATCAATGCACTCTTAATGCCTTAAAAGCCAAATCCATGCCATGAAATAGAAAGTTTTAATTTTCCCCTATGTTCAGGTATGACACTCATAATTGCTTTACCTTGTTTGATAAGATAAGGTCCGATAAATACATTAAACTATGTTCTCCATTTGGTGGAAAAAGGTTGTGAATAAGATTTAGTCATGTGTGTTGCAATCAGGCTTCTCTGCAACGTGCAGGTTCTGTGATGGGTGCTTGTATTGAACATATAAAAAAAAATTAGTTGATGGTGTTGTTGACAATAGCATTTCTACAATTAGATATGAGAGATCAGTGGATTATCTCTATGTTGGTGGTGATAGGGGATTTTTTTTTATTCACTGTTTTGTTTCTTTGTTAGCATAGTTTGCACATTTTAATTTATTAATATACTTAAGCAAATACTTTCCTTGCATTCCAGTGTGTTCTATTTCTCCATTTGTCAGAGAGGGTAACATTTATTAATTAGTGAATTCACTGTAAAATTGTCAAACGAGGGTTTGGATGTTTAAGAACAGATTTTTGAATAAAATGGCTGTAAATTAGATTTCTTCATTTGGCTTGGAGGAAAAATAATCATATTTTGCAAATACTGATATCTGTCTGTGGAATTTAAATAAAGTCCGTATTGTTCGTCCTGTTTTAGGTACAAAGTGGCAGTCAATGGGAGGTTAAATACATTCATGTTAAGTTCAAAGGGGAGTGTTCTAGATAGGTAGATATTGAAATAGATCCCAAATTACTCCAGTACATCCCCTAGGTTGGTCATAATAAAATTATATCTTTATATTGGTAACATGCTAGTGGTTGATAATTCTTTGGTTGGTCCACTTTTATCAAGGCAGTCAGGAAAAGATTTGAATATTATTAGGCCATTTTTGTCCCTATAAGTATCACTGTGATCTTCAGAACAGGTTAGTTAATGAAAACAAAATTATTGTGTGGGAGAAAGAATGATGCAACAAACTTTAATTCACTGCATTATGCAAAACGCATATCTCCTTTAATGTAGGAGATTATGGCACTCATCAGTATCATCTATGTGGGCAGTGTTGGTGTTAACTGTGCTGTTATACTTGGTGACATGTATGACTTTCTAGAGGTCTTTGTTATGTGTTGTAATTTGTGTGGAAGGACTGCTCTGTCTGAATAAAGCAGTGTTTGTGATATGATTGTAGGGACTCTTATAGTGATCGGTGGGCAAGCATATACAGGTTTGTGCAATACCAAGAATTATACACAAAAATCCTTGGGTGTATTTTCCACACCAGATGTGTCAGAGGCCGGTTGTAGTGGTTCGAATTAGAATAAACCATCCTCTTATATATGTGGTTTTTGAGTAGTGATTCGAGCAAAGTACCACAGTAATTGACCGTAGACCCTTGTGTACTGAATTACTGGACTGTACAGTCCATCACAATGAAGAGCGAGTACCCCAGTGGTAAACTGAAGGTTTACCTGCCTTATAAATAGGCAGGTGGAACTTAAGTATGTCGACGATGGAGCCTACTCTAGTAGCGCCATCGCTGACACACTCCTCTGGCAGCCCGGAGTATGGGCATTTGAAGGGACGCATGTAACACCATCCACCCTATTTCGAGTGGATAGTGATATGTTATTTTTTTTAATTTTTTTATCTGTCCTTCACTGCCAAGGAAAACCATATGGGTAGAAAAAATAAATATGACACCCCTACACCATGCGAAACAACTTCCACGGTATTGGGGTCATTGATTTTACATTTTTTGGGGGAGTTTGTTTTTGAAAAATGTTATACATTTTAAAAGTGTGATGAAAGCGTGTCATATTTGATAGACCTGTCCGTCAAACGTTCACAACATTGACAGGAACCCGCCATGATGGCAGTTCCTAACAATTTTTAGATACGTCTGTGGGAGGGTGCTAAATTTGGTAGATAAGATATCTGTAAGGATGATGGAGTAAAGTATCCTGTCGCCACACCTGACAGTACACCATCTGTCAAAATCAGGCCTTAAATTGTCTGTTACATTCTGCCATCCCTCCAAATATCTTAACCCCATCAAATCTTTGAATGAATGAGCGTCATGTATGTTTTATTATTTTGCGTAGCAGAGCTGTAGGAGTAGTTCGTGGTGCATGTTTTTGCCTTGGATTTATCTTAGCTGTATTTCCAGCAGTTGGTTTTGGTATTATTGTTGATTATGTAAGTCGTCTTGTGGATTTCTTTATCTCAGCTTGCAGCAATATTCTTTAGAAGAGAGCAGAAGGAGAGCTCTTAATTTGAGTGCTTAATTGTTGCTTAAATGTTTAGCAGAAGGGCTGTTGTAAACTGTCCTTATCAGATTCTGGTCTATAATCCTCCTGGTTTGAGAGGTTCTTTTTAGGCCTGGCCTCTCACCAGACTATTGTCTTTTCCCCCTAAATATCATACATAATAAAAGAAAAGGAAGTCTGGTCATTGGGCTGTGTCTATTGAACTGTTAAACTGTAACTCACATTTTACTGCCTCCCACCACAGCACACAGGATGGGGCAAAGGGCAGGGCACTTTAGCCAATGATTTCCCTAACTTTATTGACCACACAATGCGTGTGCGCATTGTGTAAGTCCATCTAAAAATACTTCCTTTCTAGTCTGTTGCAAAGCAGGTTAAATGTGTACGCATTTATTTATATATTAACTTTAAATCCCAGTTTTTATTTTGCCTGCATTGCTTTTTAAAGTGCAGCGGCTTCCGAATGGAGTAGGTGGTGATTTATTTTTGTGTCCTTCACAAGTAATAATAATGCAATTTATGGGGCACTGGAAGGTTTGTTTGAAAACATCACTGGTAAAACAACCACTTTGGTGAATGTTTTTTAAAATAAAAAAATTGTATTGCAAGCATAAGCAACATTTTTATTTAAGTGCCTGCATACTTTCTTATATTCATTTTCACTTTTTTGGCATATGTTTGAAATAAAAAAACAAACAAATCACTGCATTAGCTTGCCAAGGCCCGACATTTGGTATCGCCAGTGATGGTTTCCTTTTGATACACAGATGTCTCTGGTAAATTGTGCTACCCTTCCTATTCCTTAACACATTTTCTGTTACAGGTGGTTTGGAATAGTATAAACCATTGCACTAAAAAATAAAATCTCAACACTATATTGGTCTAGAGAAAACAATACGCTGTTTTGGTGATGGCACATTTTATTAGGCAAACAACTTTATGAAGATGTTACAGATGTATGCATCTGTTTTGGTAACATAGCAGTTTGTTTCATCCCTCTGATATTCATAAAGTTAATTTGCAATGTTATGCATTTTACGTTAGTAAGAGTAACAGAGGATGTGAAAGGGATACTGTAGAGTTTAATTTTGACCGTTGAACAGGCACCGGAGCATGAAAATATGTTTGTGCGAGTGAAAACATTAAATATATGATAATTGTTTTACATGTTTGCCGCAGTGTACTGCCTTCCTTTCTCTTGGCTCGGAGAGGAAAAACTTTTCAAAAACAAAACCAAGACATTTTCAATAAAAGGCAGAACATTATTAACCATTGCTTACCTCTTTTTTTATTTTTTCTGCCTTTTACTTATGGACTCTTAGCCACACCAAGGTAACTCCTCCTTGGCGAAAGCGCTACTCTGTTCAATAAATCTTAATTCACTTTTACCTGCCTTGTTTATTGTGTCTTTTTACTTCATACCATTCTTAGAGTGTCTGGCAGCATATACCCCATTCCACATGGATTTTTTTTTAAGATCACTTAGAAAAGGTGCTCACGAAATACTTCTCTTTAGGACCTTATTGCCTGGATTGATGCTGTCAGTCTGCTGTGTTTTTCTGACAGGAGTTCACTGCATCTAAACTAGATTATTTAGCTGTAATCTACGTACATATATCAGAAAAAATATATTTGAACAGCTCCACGAGGTCTAACAGAGACAAAATCTTTGCAGTTTGCAAGAGTGTTGCAGGATAATTCAGACATTCAGAACATGGAAAACAAGACTCCTGTTTGGCAGGACAGCTCTTTACTGTCACGACACAAAGATTAACCCTCCTCACACAGGCAGGCATCCAGTCTCAAACTGCTGTTACACAGACAGCTTCTTATATACAAAACCACACAATGCTTTATTACAAAACAGCAAACAGTGAATCACTATATAGTTATACATTCGTTGTGAAAAACATCATGCCACCAGTGACCCTAAACTTTAACCTAAATTACTACACATCCATTATTGCAGAACATCAAATATTAATTGACATGTCAGTTACAGATTGAAAACAGAAAAACATTAGAACACCTGTGACTCCTTAACCCTAAACTCTGACCCAAACCCCTACAGGTTCTTAATTTGTGGCTTTAACAATGCTTGGCAAACTAACCAATCTTTGTTTTTTAATGCATGCATAGTTGCTGTAAATAAAGCTTTATTAATGTGCTTTATCATTGTCACATTAAGACGTCCATGTAGTCTGAGCGGATTACATTTCCTGCACCCACTGTCTAATCAGGTTACAGTCTGTTTGAAAACACAAAATATGTGCCAGTAAGCCTGTGTGTTAAGATCATAAATCCCTTCATGCTTACTAAACATGAGTTGGCCGTTAACTGCAACCCTTTCAAGTTACATATTCCGTTATGTCCTAAGGTGAACGCTTCACCTTATTCAGATCATTATTAGATTTGGGCCTACAATGTTCCTTTACTGTCTAGAACAGTGCTGTCTGCTGGTGTCTGTTGCGTTATATTTTCACAAATATATTCCACATTTTCTGTACAAGATGAATGTTTAAGATTATCACTGCCTCAAGATCAGCCAAAGTATTGTGTTGAAAATCTTAACTATGGTTCACCTTCTCTCGTGTTGGTCTAGTCCTCCTCTTTGTTTCTAAATTACAGAGAAATACCATCATCCACTTCTGAATACCCAATAATGCTCATCTTTGCCAGTCACATTCACCGAAAAACAGCCACTTGAACCTCTCATTCTTGGGATCTTAATCTTCATAAAACCTCAGAGAACCACTTTGAAAGATTAACATTCCCTATGCCTCCTGAAATGGCATTATAACTTTTTCACGACCATCACGGAATAAAGAAAGAGACAAGTTTGCTGGTAAAGGTGTTGCTAATTGCCTGCTCAGGGTCATAAAACATTTGAGTCATTGCGACAGATTGAGATTAATGCCCGACAGATTGAAGATGTTCAATCTGAAATAGTTGCATAATAGTCATGAGATCGGATCATACACAAGCCCACAACAATCCTGCAGTTGAAGGCATTTGATTGCATATCCATAAAAGAGCCCTTAATGTTTAAGGCATGAGAGAATATGGGTGTTGGACTGCAGTACGTTTTGTGGGTCAGAACTACATTTTGTGCCCCCCCTCCCCCCCCCCCTTTCTAGAGTATCGGTAAAGGGGGTAATGTCAAATGTTTCCAAAGGAGTTTGATAAGCCGACACCCCCTTGTCCCACCTGCTTTTTGCTCTGTCCATTGCCCCTTTGGTGTAGAGGGTCAGGATAAACCTTTCGATTGGGGCCTAAAGCGGTGTTGGGAGTAAAATTATAACATATCTCTATATATGGAAAATATACTTTTATATGTCACACATCTGGACAATACAATTAGTAGATTAATTAACAAAATTAAGATCCATCACAGATTATCTGGCTTTAAGAATAATTGGTTGGCATTTGTACTGTTAAGTGAATGGAGACCAGATCCTTACAGTTGGTGCCTCTTGTGAATCGCTAACAAGGAGTTCCGATACTTAGCTGTGATAGTGTCAAGTGCAGGTTCTATGAACGTAGTCCTGAGACCTTGTTGATACATTTTCAGGAAGATGTGCTTTATTGGAGGAAACTAAGCTGTACTTGCTTGGAAGAGCAGCAGTTTGTAAAATTAAATTCCTCTGCATCATCATTAACACCAGATTCTGGAAGCCGGAGGATTTTGTCCAATTACATTATGTGGTCACTACTCTGGGACGTTTAATCTCTACAATATCTTTTAACATGTTATGAAGGCCCGTATAGGCTGGGTCATCTCACTTGTGCACACTACTGAGCCTCAGAGCTCACAAAAGGAAACAAGTGGGCTTTCTCCCTCTCAGGATACATCAGCACTCCATTGGCTGAACAGCCCATTTGCACCCACTCTTTGGAGATTTGGCAGCAGTGAATCTCTCAGCACCCACATCATTTTTGTACAATCCTAGCATCTGGCCATTGTCCTGGTGTGATGGAAGAGTAAAGCTACTTGGTACACCCCTAAGGGGAGTGGGAGTAGGGATTAGGGGATCTGAAACAGTTTGAGTGGTTCAAGCAGGGGCTGGAACTCAATTGGTCTGATCAAACTAGTAGAAGACGCCTGAGGCAACTCTGGTCTGAAAACCTTGGGGGAACCATGTGGAATAGGAGATGTGCCATAGTGAATTCTTTAAGTAGATACAGCTCTAAGTCACCCTTCAGAAATCAGGGGTAAAATGTCTAGGATAGGGCTTTGGTCCTTGGGAAATGTGTGGGAATTCTGTGTTCACAGGGTTTTCTGCGTGGGACACCAAAAGCAATATGGAGTGGTGAGAGGATAAGGGGGATGAATCGATCTAGGGAAAATGTGAGAACAAATTTAGACTGGTTCACTCACAGGGTTTTATATTGAAGTACAAATACATTTGTTTGGGAAGGCCAACATTACCTGCCTGAGAGGGTGTGGACAGGTGCTACTTTCTAATACATCTTTTGGCAGTGCTTCAGGATCCAGACCTTCTGGGGGAAAATGAGAGGCAATTAAATTTGGTATTACGAGTTCAGACCAAGGTGTTCCTGTATGGTATGTGTGGTGGGGGGGAGCAGGGGAAGAAATCAAACTTTTGTGCTACATTAATATGTTGGTGTACCTGGCTTCACTGGTCATCTGTAGGTCAGGCTACTGCAGTGGCTACCCCAAGCCTTCATGTGGCAAGTTTGGTGTGACCAGTCAATAAGTTAGAGACTGGAGAGTACATTCTGAATTAAGCATGAGCTGGTAGATGGTCATTGAACTCCTCTGTGACTGGCATTACCCTTGTAATACACAAGAGGGGGACATTATTCCATATATAATGTCCCAGAGACCACGGTCAGTTGATAGTGGCAAATGTCTGTGTTTTTCATTAATAAAATAAATCGTATATATAATCAAAAAATTTGTATGTGTACCTGAGCTTAGCCGTAGCAGCACAGAGAAGGAATTACTGTTGTGCCTCTAATTCCCCCTAGAGCCATCAAAATACCAGTGGTGCTTGAAGGTCAAAGACGGGCCAGAATTATCAGAGGCTGTGACTCTTTCTTTTCAAAGCAGTTAAGTCATTGGAGGTGACCGATCACCTGTATGTTTGGCCTACTGAGTGTGATGCAGGTTAAAATTGTAAGTACCCAATACGTTTGGAACTCTGCGATCCACCAAAGAGGAAGGGTCTCAGTGGCTCTATCCATGTTGGTCACCAATGTTCCTTGGATGTCCGTGGCATTGTGCATGTTTTTGGCTGCACACGCTAAGAAAAGTACCTACTACGAACCTTGCTCTCTTGAGCGAGACAGTGGTATTTCCTAGACGGAATCTGTTTTTTTTTTTTAATTTTTTTTTATTGATGTGAACAAGCGCTTGTGTGATGTCTGAAGACAATGACGAGGGATTGGCCTCTGTGTGTCAAGACTAGTTTTTGTTACAGTGTTTGAGAATGTAGAACATGATGAACTCTAAATAAGAGACTGGGAGACAGAGTGGATTATGTCTCACTACAAACTAGTCTGGTTTCAGGAAGTGCCATTTCCCTGAAACAGCAGTGCTGGAAGTATCCGGTTATAGGATATGGTACACAGAAGAAGGAAATGCCTTTTTTCAGTCTCAGAGATCCGTCCAGAGCCTTTGAAACCTTGGATTACTCTATAGGTGGTGACACAAACACACATTCATGATGTGTATGAGAGGGGACTGTCCGTGAAACCATCCCCAGCTGATCAAGCACATCCTCTCACTGCTCCATATCACTTTTGGTGTCCCACTCAGACAACCCCAGGGAAAACAGATTTTCTACACATTTTCCTAGGACCATAGTCATATCCAAGGCACTTTACAGTCATCAGGATTCTGCCCTGCAATGGTCACTTCAGACAATACACTACACATGGATTTTCACATAAAGAGCATTGCAAGGTGTGTCTACTACCAACTGAGATCAGTTCCAACTATGGAACATTTCCTTCAGAAGGAGGATTCTAAACAGACCTAGAATCTCTGGTTGTCTACCTTGGATATGGAAATTCGTTTCTCAAAGGGCTCTAATCCATTCTACCAGCTTCCATTAAGGTAGTTCTTAACACAGTGGTGAAACTCACATCAGACACAAATACGTAAAATAAATATGATTACATAACACCTGTACTTTGATGTCTCAAAGGACTAATGCTGCATATTTACTTTCAAAAGGGAACGCGTTGCATCCAAATATCTGTCCAATAAACTGATCACCTTTGAAAGGAAAAAAGCCCTATGCACTTAAAAAAATAAAATAAAAAAAATGCAGCTAGAAATGCTATATATCAGGAAACCATCATCTTGCCTCACTCTTTCTCTGGTTGTTCCTACTCGCGGCTGATTGACCATGTTAATGTTACTATACTGTACATCTCTTTGTTAATGCTCAGCTTTTCCATGCCAAACCTTAGGTAATCGAAGAGAAAACCATATCTCTCCTATGCTTTGCTGTCATCGTCTACCACAGCTCCCATGTGCTATTGATTCACTGATTCTATGTTAACTGTATTGTTCTGCAGCATGAATAGTGTCGATAAGTATATATATATATTTTTTTTAACTATAATGCATAACTGACTTGGGCAGCTTTCTCCCTTGTGTTTTTCGATGAGGACCTACTCAGGATCGTGTTATAGACTATATTACTGATATGTTATTTGAAATTGTAGTGGGAAAGCCCTCTGAATTTCCTCAGGCTCAGTCTGCGCTATACAAACACAGATTAGGAGAACTTTGAGACTTTCTGAATAGGTTGTATGTACTAACAGGAGTATCACATCCATTTCTCTCTAATGGATAACATTTTGCCTTCGATTGGTGTTAATTGGTAAATTTGATGGGACAGTGAAAGCTCTCCCCTGCATGGTTCTGAAGAACATCTACCCCTGCCTTAAGTATATCATATCTAGCTGTGGCTTTCTGGGCCTTGCCTCAAAGATCATGCTTGTGCACTGAAGTTATTTTTTTGGCACGGACTGGGGCTCAGAATGCCACTGTGAGATCTGGATGGGCACACCAGCTGCAACCTCCTTTACCTGAGAGGGACCACTGTCAGCTCATCTGGCAGTGAAGAACTGAATTTGATGTCCGAAACACCATGTATATTAGCAAGTCAGACCTTTTTAATCGGCTGTGCCCATCTTCTTGTAAACTGGTCTGCTAGACACCCTGCAACCAGTTCCACACCTTGCTGAAGTGTGAATAAGAGGTGTATATGGAGCATATGTGATACATGTGGCCATAGTCAATGGAATTCACTTTATATTTACTACATCCAAGTAGTCCCTATGATGAAGGGTTTTAAAGAGCCCAGACAGCAGGTATGAGTTGCAGGTCTCTTCTAGGAAATTCCAGGGTTCATTTGTAGAGTGTGGAGGAGAGAAGACAGAGGGCCCCTTTGAAGCTAGTGACTTTCCCCTGTCCTTTCCTATCCAGTTGTTATCTGGAAACCCTTGCGTAGGTACCCTTATTTTGGGTTTCTCCTAGAAGACTCCATGCTCCCCACACCTTCCAGCAAGCACCTTTAACCAATAACCTTGGTGACCCCAATAGGAGTGTGCTAGACAAGAGAGCAGAACTGCCCAGTACCAACCTCCAAGCTTAGTGTTTGAATATACACTACTGTGTGCACCTTTGTTATATAGATGAGGCGGAAACACCAGTGTATAAAGATATCTCCACCAGAATCTTTGAACTCAACACCAAGCATGATGATCCAATGTTGGGGAATCACAAGCCACCTCCCCTAGTCTAGTTGATGACCAGAACCTAGGAAACATTGACAGCAGAACCAGGAATGGCTGCTCAAATCTGCTTCAAGGAAGAAAGCTGACCGACTTCTCAGAAAGGGGACTAGATGTCCCTTTGTAGTAGTATGGTTCTGCTCAGAAGGGAAAGGCCTTGAAGGAGCAGAGGCAAGATGAACTGAAGATGCCTGTTGTCACATCCAAGTAGGATCTGCACCGCTTTGTGAGGGTGTGACCCAGCTATCCTGAAGTAACCTTGCAGTGTGAGTAGAATTGTGTACTGCACTGGCTGGATGATACCAAGGAACTCCTGTCCAGTTGAGGTCTGTTATTTAAAAATAAATAAATAAATAATAAAAAAATAAAAAACCAGTCCAAGAAGCCACGCAGCACCTGCAGAGCAGAACCAAGATCTCAAATGGAGAACCTCATCAACCAAGAGGCTTGCATCCAGAACTAAGTACTCACTAAGGCCATGTGGTGAGGTAACCTTGTGTGTTTTGGGTAATGGGTTTTGTCTTTTGGCCTAATGAAGAAACCAAGCATTAGGATTTGTTGAGGCAATGCCAATGGACTGACCATGTAACCCCGAGACACAAGATTGATTTCTTGCTCTCTCTCTGAGCTATTGTGAATTCAGATATTGAGATCTGGTAAGATTGAAATTTCAGGGGTTTCTCCTTTGTTATGGTATGATGTATTAATGAGTCAACTGTACAGCAAACAGAGATTAATGTCTCCAATAAGAAAAGACAGGGTTAGAGTCCCCAACAAAATAGAATGGGTTAGAGACCCAACAAACTAACAGTGGTTAGAATAAAACAAAAGTAAAAGGAATTCTGTGTCCTGTTTCTCTTTTAAATAATTATGTTAAATTACCGGCCTCTTTAAAATTTCTTGGATGTGTGTATTTTTGGGGTTCCTCAGAGTAATACCATGGGTAATCTATTTTGTACACTTACCCAGGAGGATCAAGCACAGCCAAAAGATTTGCCTGCCTTTGAAATAATGATGAAAAAAATACTTCAGTCTGGACTTTTTCTGAACCAGTGGAGTCAAAGCACTAGGAAAAACTCAGACTTACAGTTCTAGACTAATGGACACATTTCCCTTTAAGAAATTAGATAACCTTCACTTAACATTATATACACTAGGTAAGACAAAGATAAGAAAAACTAAATTTGAAATACTAATTATGTGGGAGGACTATGCCAGGGAGTGATTAGTAAAACAGGCCATGGTAAAAAGAGATAAGAAAAGGAATATTAGAGAAGTTGCCTGGGAAATATGGGGCCAAAGAAAGGAACAAGGTAGGCAGGATGAATTAATAATAAAAATAAAAAAGTAACCCAATCAAACCTTCTGCACCATCTGAACTAGAGCCAGAGTAGGGAAACCTTATTATAGATGGCTTACTAAATGGAACTATATGTCCCCCTCCACATGAACAGCCTAAAATAGATAATAACAGAAAGATGGAAGTGAATCACCTGTAGAGTCAAAAACTTCAACATTACTCATACCAGTTGTATCTCCCAACAACCTATCTGAGAGATCTAAAAGATTAATAGGCACTGTGTTGTCCACCGCTGTTATTTTTTGCAGACAATGTGATATGCAATGGCATTTATTATTATGGGGGTGATGTGAATAAGTAAAGCCAAACATATATTTCAAGATGTAAAAAAAAAAAAAAAAACATGGGGCCAGGGCACATGGCAGGAAAGTGGAATCAAAATGTGAATGGGATATAAAGCTGCAGGATATTGATTACCAGGCTTGCAACCTTTAAGTTAGGTAAGAAGAGGCACCATGTCTATTAATGCATTTAGTATCCACAATTGAGAAAATAAAACCAGTATGTATTGGTCAGTGTCCAATGCAAGAAATTCGTGAGTTTATCACTATAAAGCCTATGTTTCATATAAACACATCTTGGACTAAGGCAAAGATGCTAGCTTTCGCTAAAGACTATCCAAACAGTAGGGAAAATGCAGAGGAGTGGTATACCCACACAAGTATACCAAAGATAGGACAGTTGACAATAAGGACCTTAGATCAGATGTTTACCATCATTTTGCCAGCAGAGATATAAAAAAAGGTGTAAAGAGGACCAACAAGTAGAGAAGTGGCATAATACAACATTTAAAAAGGGAGAGAAAGGATGACAGGACCATACAAGATGAAATACAGGAACGTGAGGAGAGATGTGCCCTTCCTGTTCTTACTCAGCAACATGGAGATCGCTAAAGACCATGTGCGTATTTTTCTGTGGTGTTAGACCCAGTACCTATAAGTCTTCAAAATTGAGAGCTATTGTGGCAATATCATTACAACTGCCTGAAACTTTGATATTAGGAAATACATTTCATGTATGCATTCCACATGCTGCTGACCTGATTTTGAACAAAACAAAGACACAGCATTCAACTGTTTGATTGCCAAATTATATGTTACAATTCTATGCCCCACAATGTTATTCTGCATCGATGCACCACCTTGAACCCAGCCACACTTATGCCACTACCAGAAGGGGCAAAGGCTATACCACACAATTATGCCCTCATAACAGAAGAACAGACTAAAGGCTGAATTGACCTAACAGATGTTCCCTTTCAGAAAAAAGATGGGGATCGATGTGTAGATGGGTCCTGTTTCCAGTTGCCAAACGGGGATACTACTGCTGCTGCATATGAGGTAACCACAATAAAAACTGTTGTTGAAACTTGTAAAATTACATAGGTATCTGAACAAGCAACAGGTCATCACATTGACTAGAGGATGTGAGCTAAGAAAGAGGGTGATAGTAAATATGTATACAGATAGTCAGTTTGCATTCAGGGTAGCCCATAGCTTTGGCAAAAAAGTGGGTTTCTCCTGACCACAGGAGAGGAAATAAAACACACTCATTGTAAAATTGTTGAATGCATTAATGTACATATCTCATTGTGTTAATGGATTGACAACTTGATCCTGTACAGCAAGTCCCCAAGAATTGCAAAAGTCAGCAAACCCTAGCCAATACAAAAATTGCAAAAGGAAATAACGTTATTGAATGATATCTGGGTAGGACCTGGGGAAAGGATAAGATTGCTTGATGCATAGATTCGGAACATGGCACTAACTAAACACAGACCCAACAATTTGGGGCAGGATGCAATGTGCAGTTATTTCTCACAGTTTTGGTGAAACAAAAGCTTTCGCAAACATGCTGACGCTGTATGTCAGACATGCACAGCTTGGGGACTGCATAATGCTGGAAAGAGAATATCAATGGAAAAAGGACACCTTATACCATTTGAGGCACCTTTTAACATTAGAAAGCTCACTATATTGAGATGCCTCCAACAAACATCTGTATGTACTGGTGGTAGTTTGTATGTTTTCACGCTGGATAAAAGCCTACCCCACTAAGTTGAATGATGCCATGAGTGTTGCAAAGAACATGGTGAAGGAACTGTTTCCAAGGATCAGGCTGCTTAAAATATGATGAACAGACAGAGAGCTATTTTTTTTTTTACAAAGTGATGAACTGGGTGACCAGAGCCTTAGCCATCAAGCAGAAGTTCCATTGTGTGTATCATCCACAGCAGCGGGTCACTTAGAGAAACGGGATGGCATACTGACTGCCGAAATTGTGAAACTGTGCTCTGAAACAAGCCTGACATGGGTGGATGCTCTGCTGTTGGTTCTTATGAGTATGCGCAGTACACCTGTTTCAACAAACAAAGCCCCATCAACTCGTCAGAGGATGCCTGATGTCTGCCTGCGGGGGGCTCCCAAACATGCTGCAACATTGCATTTGTCTAATGAATTGTTAAGAGACAATTGTATTGCCCCGATTAAGCAAGTACAACCTTCGCACCAGAAGGTTTATGAAGCCTTGTGGGAATTTCTTTAGACCTCGGGCAAGATCTCAAACATAGCAAGTGGGCCCTAGTAAGAGAAAGAAAAAAAAGATAAAAAAATAAATAATAATAATAATCAGAGAACAAACTGTCTGTAGCAGAGGTGGAAATTTATGGTTCAAATTCTGCTGGTAAACACCACAAGTAGAATGTACTAATTAAAATAAATTGGTACATGGCTCTCATTTGAAGTAGGCACCTGCATCAACATATCAAGAACAATCTGAATGCGGACCAGATTTACCACAAGCAGTGATTACCAACAAACCCCGATATAATTGATGACCAAAAGTGCAAAGGAATTAAAAACAAATTGATAAAGGACTCATAAGTGCTAGGAACCTCTACAAGCCTTTTATCTACGTGCTTCTGGAAAATAACGGATGACAAAAGAATAGAGAAGTTGAAGAAACTAAAAAGGGAAATTTCTACAAAACATGCTTGTACTTTGAAATTAGCATTTTTAATGTGTTGCTTAATAAGTTGTGCCATAATCGTCTATGAAATATTAATGCCTGTTATATTGCCTACGTCATCTTCCACATTACAAGTTGTCCATTAACAACACTATGAGGAATATAAAGATAATGTTGCTGTACAGTCTATGAATGCTTATCACAGGGAAAGAAATGTGTCAGACTGTTGGATATGTTTGAAACTCCAAGCAACAGCAGAAAAAGGAATATCTTTCTTCTTTTGTTATACGAGGATTCATGTTTTATTATGTATAAAATGTTTATTACTTGGGTTCCAAGAAGCACACAAACTCATTAAACCTATGTTGAGAAAAAGTAATCATATCTGGTTGTAGTAATTATGTTCAGAGGCCAGTTGATAATACATGGGAGGATTAAGCATGCAGAGATTTGCTAAAATATAATACCATGGCTAGAAGATCTAGTGATTTCCTTATGCGGCTGAGTATCTCAGAAATAGAAGACACCAAATCCCATATCGTATGTTATCAGCTAAAACTCTAGGAAAATTATGTATACATGCCAATTGGTCACAAACATTACATAAATCCTTCACAGTGGGGGCAGTGTATGTAATACCACATTTTCACTTACCAATAGTGCATGGCCTAGTGTAACTTTATATGCAGGGGATGGAGTCTACTGGACGTGTGGATTGAAAGCCTAAACCTGGCTACATTTAAATTGGACAGGTACTTGTTATCTTGGAATTACATTTCCCCATGTCAGACATCACAGTAGAGACAGTATGAAGTATTGGATGGTGGATTTTAAACATGTGAGAAAGAAAAAAGGGAAACAAAATTCAGCGGGAGAAAGTTTCTGACGGAGCAAACTGTCTTTTTATACCTTGGATAGGGATATCTCTCAATACTGTGAAGATCAGGAGAATGGGTAGATTTCTGGGGACAATACAAGAAACATCAGTGGGAATAGCTAATATAAAAGAAGTAGCTGCAGAACGTTTAGTAACTTTACAACATAGGATTGTCGTTTGGCTCATGGGGGTCATGATGGTCACTTCAGCTTAAATGGGCACTAATACTTGGCCTACTAGTTGGGCGTTGCCTGTTAGTGAATTTATTACCAAACTGTTTGTCAGCCTGTAAATTTACATGTTGTTCTCAAATTACTAAGGTGATGATGACAAGACCAAGGGTTATACAAGTTAATAATTGTAGCGAAATACATGAGAATAGAAATAGTTTAAGTTGAACAAATGATTGAATATTAGTTCAAAAGGAAGGACTGAGAAAGTTTAATTTCTATGTTTCATGCAATTTTTACTTATTCTGTGCCAGTCAAGTTTTACTAATTCCTGTTCCCTAGTTGATCAGTCTACGTGTTGTTCTATTTCTGAGACATTATTATTTGTTCACATACTGTTAAAGTCCAAATGTTCCTGACACTCAGGAACAGCTGAATAGTATTACTCTTTCTTGTCTTGTAATAGCTCAAGGCTTGTTCTTCTGCAGGAGAGGACAGGTGAGGTCTGCAGGAAATTCTGCAGAGTTCTGTGTTTTCACCCTGCAAAGTCTCTGGTTAGGCCTTTTCTAATTTATGTTTGAAACTAATGAGGAAAAGATAAGAAGTCTAAAATTAAGAAGTCCAAAAGTGGTAAATCTGTCAGGAACATGTATAGCCACATCCTTTCAAGCATGTTTGCACCCTCTGTGATATTTTTGTTTACTGACTCATCTGTTTCAATTCTAACCAATTATGCCATATATATATAGTGCATGTTTCATTCAGCAAAGTTGCTGGTCTGTAGTATACCAGGCTCTCTGCAGTGCTGCAGCTAAATAAACAAGATTCTTTTCCACGTCTGCATTCTATCCCATTTGTGAGCAGTGACATTATTAACACTCTATCATAGGTAGTCTGAAAGAGTAGAGACTTGTGAAGAGGATATTTTCTTTTACCAGTCTGGCCCTCAGGTCCATTAATGCCAGTTGCCTGCTAGGTTGCTATTCCCATGTTCTTCGGGATTCATTGGCTCAATCCCTCCCAGATGTCTTGGGAGTCCTCAACCTGTATTGACCTAAGCTCGATAGGATGGTAGTGATGTGGCCAAGTTCACAATATGTTGTTGCTCGGACTCTACTGATACATAGGAACTAGTATTACCATTAGTCGCCATGCCTGCCTGCGGTCGACAGGGTTTTTGGGCAATGTAGAGTCACCCCTTATTAGCATGCTCTTTGAAGGGACTCATATTTTTTGAGACAAGGCCGATTCCACTCTGGTGTGGTTCAAAAAGAGTGTAGTGTGGTTAGTTTTACGTATTCATTGCGCTTTAGCTTCAGGCTTTAGGCCTTTGTGCACTTTGCCCTGAATATATTTTATTCATTTGCTGACAGCTTAGAGCCTCTGTGCACTTTGCTCTACATGCTTTTTATTAGGCTTCGTACTGTTATTTTTCAAATAGCCAGTTCTACGGTGTTGTTTTTTTATTCATATCACACTGTTTTGCCTACTTCAGCACTGGAGTTCTCCATAACATATTTACTCTGTGCTTCAGTCAAGGATACAGTCTGGTACATTGCCGATAGACGTGGTAAGAGTTTAGACTTGGCATTCCTGCGTACGGACATTTTGTGATCACGATGACATGTTAGTTATAAAATCACTTCCTTGTCCCAATACACGCAAGAGGGAGATTCCGACCAGGGAACCACAACTAGACGCTGACTGCCTCGTTGCAGATGCTGAACCAAGATCACAGGTCTTTGCTCAGGTATGAGGGCTGATGTCTCCACAGTGATTCTAATAGGCAAGCTAGAAGCTTAACATGCTGTGCTCTAAATAGAACAAGCAGAGGGAGAGTAGAAACTGTTAGACAATATGATAGCTTTGTTCTTATGTTTTACTCTCCTGGTAACTATTTCAATCCTACTGTGTTGTATCGTTCTGGTTATTGCGGCTCACGCCATAATATCTAAAATACAGTCGTTTTATTAAAACATAATATAAAACTTATACTGTCTTTGTCATTTGTATATGAGATCATATTGGAAATAAGAGAGTTGGTTTGGATCTGAGTAACCACGACTTCCCTGAGAAGTTCCAAAGATGTCATGCGCACGGCTGCCAAATCATTCCTTCCACATGGGAGAAATGAGGCACTGCTAGTTAGCCGGAGCAAAAACCGGATTTAGGGTGACAGAGTTCTTTACACGTGGGTCAGACTCAGTCCCCCACACCGTTATAGATCCTGCTACCTAGAAATCCAGTAGTCTCATTTAGAATAATGAGAGCCCACGCGACAAGAGTAAGGCCATGGCGCACCCCCTGGGCTTGTCTGCCCTGCCAGCTGCCTAAACCCTATTGTCCTTTTTGCAGCTTTGTCAGAGGCACCCCATAAAAGCAGCCAATCCAGCCTCCTCAACACTCCCACCAGTTTGGAGGCTGAGGTGGTCATTCTCTCCGTGGTCAGGGCCGGTGAGCCAGCCAGCTTACTGGCCAACCCCCGCTGCTTCCCCACCTTCCAAGTCACTTTAGCATCCAACTTATAAAGCACAGCTTCCTGTTTAGAGTAAGGATTCAACGATTCTTGCCGGGTTGGCAGATGATAACATCAGACAGGTGGGTCTTGTAGACTGTTCAGAAGGGCTATGCATTGCCCTTCATTTCCACTCCTCTGCACCTTCCACTGTCTCCAGAACGAGTGACAGAGGGTCATCTGTCCATCATATGGCAGGATGTGCAGGCCTCATAGGCCAAATGGGTTATAGAGAAGGTGGCTACACCAGAAGTAGGACATTGTTGTTATTCCTGCCATTTTCAGGTGCCCAAGAATGATGGTGGTCTTTGTCCTATTTTAGACTGCGCCCTCTGAATGTCTTCCTTGAGAAGGACAAATTTAAAATGCACACACTGGCCCAGGACTTGTCTGCCCTTGACCCTGCAGATAGGATTGTGGCGTTGGATCTGCAGATGCCTATTTTCATGCAGCAATACTGCTGGCCCATTCTGCTTTACCTGTGGTTAGAGGTGGGATAGGAGCATTACAGTTCGCTGTGCTCCTCTCTGGTCTTACCAGCACACGGATAATAGCAGCACACTTTCAGCTCTTGAAGGGCGCTCGTACCAGGCAGACATCAGCCACCTCCAGACTACTGTTAACCTCCTGCCATCTTTGGAGTTTATGATCAACATGCCGAAGTCACACCTGACTCATTCTCATACGTTCCCCTTCATCTATGCCATTCTGAACATGGTTTGTTTCAATTACTCTTCGTTTTGGTGCCTCTTCCCTGGAAAGGAGTGTCTAGGACCTTCAGGCTATGATCCCAATCATCTCAGTGAGGTTGACTCTGAGGCTGCTGGTCAAGCATGACAGGTGACATATGCAAGCTCTGCATTTAGATCCGAAGACCCAGTGGGCCCAAAATCAAGGGGACCTCTCAAACCACATCCAGATTTCAGAGGAGACTGCAAAAGATCTGCAGTGGTGGTTACTGGACTGCGGTGGGATAAGTGTCAGTTCCCTCTTCCTACCACACCCAGAGCTGACAGTGGTGAGCAAAGCGTCACTTCTGGGTTGAGGCAGCCACCTGGGAGAGGTGGAGATCAGAAGCCTCTTGTCTCAAGTGGAGCTCAGGCTCCACATCAGCCTTATGGAGTTGAGGGCCATCTACTTAGCGCAGAAGGCCTTCCTTCCATTAATCAAGAGAAGGCTGGTGCCTAAGGACAACACCACTGCCATGTGATATTGCAACCAACAAAGAGAGTTGAGTGGATTTATGGCTCCTGTAACACCCCTAGCAGGATCATTAAATGCCAGGGTAGACAAGCACAGTCATCGACACATAGCAGATCACAAGTGGGAGTTATACATGGATGTGATGCATGGTCTCTTTCACAAATGGGGAGAACCTTGGCTCAATCTGTTCTCTACCACTGAGAATGTGTAATGTCAGCAGATCTACGCATTGGTGTTTTGAAAATGTCTTTTGCTAGGAGAGGTATTCTTCCTAGGAATTTGGGACACCTGTATGCCTTTCTGCCAATACCTCTTCTGCTCAGAGTTCTCTTGAAGATCAGGACTGACTGGGCCCGGGTCATCCTTTTGACTCTGGACTGAGCATGTAGAGAACTATATTCAGAACTCCTGGATATGAGCATCTGCCCTATGGGAGGATCTGCTGTTGCAGCAATTGGGCAAGGTTCTGCACCTGGGATTCACAATTTCCACCTTCATCTTTGGAGATTGAGTGGCAACAGCTTAACACCTTCGACCTTCCACCAGATGTGGTAGATGTCATCTTGGCAGCCAGGCATCCATTGATCACATCTCTGTATATCCGTCTTTGGGATATGTTTGTAGCTTTGTGTGGCACAATGCAGACAGTCAACTTCCAGGCAAAGTTAGCTGAAGTCCCTTGCCACTGAAAGGCCTTGCTTTGGGCACAGTTAAAGGGTACCTTTTGGCTCCTTCTGCCTTTTTATGGTTGCCAGCCCAGCCCTCATTATTTAACTCATCTGTTGTGATACAATGTTTGATGGATTTACAGCATCAGTTTCCTGTGTCACACTCTCATGCCACAGTGGGATCTTAACTTGGTCCTCACATGCTTAATGTGCTCTCCTTTTGAGCTGCTCCAAGGCTGTCCAATGCGGCTTCTCACCCTCAGGACATTATTCCTTGTCACCATAACATGGGTGTGGTGGATAAATGAGTGAGCTTCAGGCTCTCTGTGTAAACCCAGTGTATGCCGCCTTCTTCTCAGACATATGGTTTCTATGAACGTGTATATTCTTGCTACCGAAAGTTGTGACGCCATTCCACATTAACCACTGAGCCACCTTGCTGGCATTCTTTGCTCCGCCTTCCCCCTCTTTGGAGGGAGGAGAGACTCTAAAAGGGCACTGACCTTTTACATTGATCATACCAGAGAACACCAAGTGGACTTTCAGCTGTTTGTGTGGTTCATTGGTGAAAGAAAAAAATGGACAATCTGCCACTGGATTGTGCTCAGCATTATGATTTGGGACGCACTGGCCAAAAAGCAGCCTCCAGAAGGACTGCAAGTTCATCCCATCAGGGCCAATGCTCCTACCACTGTATTGACTCATAGACTTCCTGTCCTGGACATCTGCCAGGTAACTAACTATGTGAGCATCACTCCATAAGTTCACAAACAATTAGGTCCTACACAACCAGATTCACCAAGATGGGCATTTTGTCCTCTCAGTCCTACAAGACTTTCTGGTTGTGAGTCACTTCACAGCCCCACCTCCAAATAGGTACTGCTTTGGTATGTATTCAAAAGATGTCTTATCTGCAGTTAGAAGTCTCCAGAGTGTTTCTGATTGAGACAGTCTAAACTCAGATCCCTCACTGACACCTCCATCCACCACATTCTGTGATTAGACTCTTCCCATTAATACGTTCCCAAATCTAGGAATCTGTCAGAAACAATTTGCTGTTTGGGTCTGCATCTAGGAGTCAAAGAGCCTTGAAATCAACTGTCATCAGTGCGTCTGAGTGGCGCCTATATAGGCTCTGCATGTCATTTCCCGAGTGGAATTTAACTAAGATTAAAAATGGTATGACTCAGATTTTGTAGAAACATGCAGCAATTCTTTCATCCGTGATTTATCTGGTGGAATAAATAAAAATATTGAAATAAATATCTCCTTTCTGATTTCTTTTTTCTTTTTAGGAAACAAATGTAAAAAGAAGGTAAAGCCTGCTCCCATTTTCTTTCTTTAAACTGCGGCTGTAATTGTGCGCCATGATTTGCCTGTCAAGTCAAAGAATCTCGGCCAATAGTAGGTCATAAAAGAACAAAGCATAAAAATACAATAAAATATATACAATAAAACATTATTTTAAAATTCCTACAAAAACGTAAAATACAAATTCAAGAAGCTTGCAACACTACCACAAAGAATCATTTCTGGGGCTATGTAATTCATGATCCTTAACTAAAAAGGCAAGTATAATACAAGTTAAAAGAGGGACATCTCTCTTTAAAAACGCCACACACTTTTTAAAAACCCTTAGTATCCGCAGTTACAAACCAAGTGAATTTCTAGCGCTTATGGCATGTTTGAAAAAAGTGCTAACTCAGAAACATGGATAGGGGGAGTTCAATAGTTGCATGTGTAACAAAGCTTCTCCTCATCTCCAGTCCATCAGCAGTAGCTTAAGAAAGAGACTGAGTGAAAGGCTAAAAAAAAAAATAAGTGCTTCAGTGACTGTTCACTAGCTTTATGACAAGGGCATGAGGGGACTGAGTCCCCTAATAATGCGTGGCTATTATTAAAGCAAAAGAGCCGCCATATTGTTCCTGCCCTAAAGCAAAAAAGGAGTGATCTCTCCCAACAAGTAAGGTCTAATGACAAATACATAGCAGGTTTGAATGTTGCCAGAGACCTGTAATAAGCCAATACTGAGCACTTAGATATGTCTATTCTTAATCTTGATTCTTCACAGTACTCCCCCCCCCAAAAAATTAGACTTATCTCTGGTTTTAGCCTCTCTAAGAATGCTCCTAGTGTTGATAAACAAGGAGGACAAACCAAGGGAATTTTGGAGCTATACTTCAATACTTCAGCCACAGGATTAAAAAACCCTTGTCTTTATTAAGGCAATCCGCTATTATATCTCTACATAATGATACCTCTGCATTTACCCAGCCATTAAATGAGGGGGCTAGGTGGACCTTAATCGGCAACATAGTTTAACTTTAGTTCCGAATGTGCAATAAACCTAGAGGCTTGGAGAAAAGGTGTCCCCAATGACCCATTACCCCCTCCCCATATATGGCAGTGTTACACACTCAAGAGGAAAAGGATGGTACCTTTTCCTGTAGGCAGCATAAGACTACAAACAACTCCTGCTGATCTACTGAGCTTGAGCTATTAAAGTTGGAGTGCTGCAAGCCAGATGAACTAAAAGTAACTCCTTGATAACTGAAGCTGCTAACACTAAGTAGGAGTGGCCTTTGTAATTTTAGGTAAACAGACTTTACCCGCCCAACAATGCATGATGTGAGACTTCCCACAGTTAGTCACTAAGTCAAGACTGTACATAAAAGAGAGGAAGCGGTCCACTAGCAATCACAAAGTTTCAGGAGTGTGGGCTAGGAGGACATCGTCATCTGCATAAAGTAAAGCAGGCACCTGAAGGCCAGCAATCCTTGGAGTATCTACCCAATTTGCAATTAAAGAAGGACCTAAGCCATTAATGTAAATAATAAAGTAAGGGAGCTAAAATGCAACCTTGCCATACTCCTCGTATTAAGGAAAATTCGGGGGACATTTCCCCATAGGTGCCCAGACACACTTGAGCACCTAGATTTACATGCGTGGAGTGCAAGAAGTTCACCCGAGGCAGATTCACCCCCAAATCCAGCAGTATCAGCCACAACCTGGTCCTGTTCACCAAGTCAAAGGCTGGGGCAGGTCCATAAAGGCCAGGTACAGTGGGAAACGCCTGACATGACTATTTACTCATTATTAGACTCACATTCAAACATTGCTACGCAGTGCTCAAGCCTGAACAGCACCCAAACCGAAAAGGAGAGAGAATGTTATTCTCTTCAACCCAGCTAACAAGACAGTAATAGACTACTCTCTCAAAAATCTTAACTGTGCTGTTGATAAGTGATATAGGATGATAGCATTTAGAAGACATGCAGTGTCCCTTTTCAAATAGAGACTATTGTGCACAATGTCCAGGAATGAGGGATATTCAGATTAAGGGATTCAGTAATAACGGTGCTCAATGGCCCCCATAATTGCCTTCTACAATTTATGAGGTTTCCCACCCGAACTTTGTTGTATTGCCAACTCTACTTCTGGCAGAATCACACAAAGAAAAGGTTGTGAATGCTGCAGCCTATCCTGGAGTGTGCTAACCAGATCTGCACTCACCTTGATGTAATAAATAGTGGAAAAGTGCTGGACCCAATCAGATACTAAAATATTGCATTGCAGTAATGGAGTTTCAGGTGTGTTTCTAGATCTTATCTTCTTGACAAGGTCCAAAAAAAGACTTGCTATAATTCCCGGCTGCTTTGTGCTCCAACAATCCCCAATCCCTCTTACACAAAAGCTCTTTCCTCGATTTCACTGTGTATTTATAGGCCCAAACCACAGCCACATTCATCAGAGAGGCGGACAAAGTCTTCCTCAGTCTATGGTTGGCTGCAGAGTAAGACCTATCAAACCAGTGAGGTTCTCCTTTGCCAGGTTGAATAGGTTTAAGTAACGATTGTTTTGATGCACTGGATTAGATTATTATAATGAACCAGAATGGCAACATCACTAGCGTCCGATAAACAGTTAAGAAACAACTCCTGTGATGACTTTAATCCCTCGGGTGCCCTGGACGTAACAGTTACATCCTGGGCAGCACCGCTCAGGTGCCCAGGACGTATCCTTACATCCAGTTAGGGGCCCACAGGGAAGTGCTAGCACTCCCCCTGGGGGCCTGGCACCCCCCTCCCCTGGGCAGGGATGGATGGGGAATCGCTTCCCCTAACACCCCCGGCCCCCCTGAAGTCTGATGATGTCAGTGTGCGATCAGAGGCTGCCCCCTCCGCGCTAGAGGCTGATCGAATGAGAAATGCAAAAGCGTTTCTCCTCCGATCTCGTGGAGGGGGCGTGAGAGGCATGAAAGGAAAGGAAAGGCCTTTCCTCTCCTTTCATATCTCTCTCTGCATTACTGCTGAGTGATCGCGATCAGGCAGCAGAAATGCCACTAGACACCGGGGATTTTTTGTTTATATCATAAGGGGAGCGGCCCCTTGGGCAAGGGCCGCTCCCCAGGGGGCAAATTATTTTTAGGCCTTTTCTGCCCCCCACCCCCCCGGAGCAGATCAGCCTATTATAATTAGGCCAGTCTGCCCCAGGGGGGAGGGGGGGGGCAGAAACCCCTAGACACCAGGGATATATATGTTTTTATGTTTCCTTATTTTTTTTTTTTTATATATATGGGGAGCGACCCCTTAGGCAAGGGTCGCTCCCCTTGGGGGCAAATTTATTTTAGGCCGTTTCGGCCTCCCTTGGGGGCAGATCAGCCTATTTTTATTAGGCCAATCTGCCCCCCAGGGGGGCAGAAACCACTATGCACCAGGGATTTTTTTTGTGCCAATTTCATGCAAGGGTCACTCCCCTGGGGGGGGGACAAATTTATTTTAGGCCATTTCTGCTCCCCTTGGGGGCAGATCAGCCTATTTCTATTAGGCCGATCTGCCCCGGGGAGGGCATAAACCACTTAGGCACCAGGGATTGATATGTGTGTGTGTTTTGTTTGGGGAGCAGCCCCTGGGGCAAGGGTCACTCCCCATGGGGGGGGGTACATTACTGTTGGCCATATCTGCCCCCACTGGGGGCAGATTGGCCTATTTCTGGAAGGCCCATCTGCCCCCAAGGGGGAACAGAAAGCCCACCAGAGACCAGGGAAGATTTTTTTCCAAAATAAGAGGGTGGGGGTATGGCCATACCCCCACACCCAAATAAATGGGGCCAAAGTTGTTCTGCCCACCGGCGGGCAGATGGGACAATTACCCGGGATCCACTCCCCGGGAGGGGGGGAGGGAGGGCAGAAGTCATACTAGATGCCAGGGAATTAAAAAAATATATAAAATAGTTGGGTTGTGGCTACCAACCAGTATGGGCCTGGTTATGACCCCACCCTAACTGAACGGGGTAACAGTCTTTCAGCAATCCCCCTGCACACTAAAACATCTTATACCATGACAAGCAAGAGTACATTTGATTACTTTGGGTTCTGGTATTACATTTGGGCCATGAGAGCATGGCTAACTCTCAGTACGTCCCACTTGGAATGGTGAGGGCTTCACTTTTTGGACTTTGGGATGCTACCATGTAGAAAAATCCACAAGACCTAGACACTTCCGAAAACTAAACATCTAGGTGATTCCACTGTGGTGTGCTTCACATGCACCTGCACCATTTTCTTACCCACAATGCCCTGCAAACCTCCAGCTTTGCTGGAAATCACACTTTTCCCACATTTTTGTGATGGAACCTTCCGGTATCTGCAGAAATCCACAAAATTCCTACCACCCAGCATTGTCTCATCTATACCGATAAAAAATCTGCTGCACTTGTCAGCCTAAAACTTTTTTTTTCCAAACTGCCCTTTTGGAACCGCTTTGATTCCCCCTCAATCTTGACATCTTTTTGGCTCTTCCCTGTCCCAGACACTTGGCCCACCTACCCAAGTGAGGTATCATTTTTACTGGGAGACTGAGGGGAACATTGGGTGGTAGGAAATTTGTCCCGGTGCAGTGATCCCACACAGAAATGTGGGAACAATTTGATTTTTTAGCTAAATGTGAGGTTTGCTGAGGATCCTGGATAAGAAAACATTGGGGGATCCATGCAAGTCACACATCCCTGGATTCCCGTGGGTGTCTAGTTTTCAGAAATGTCTGGGTTTGGTAGGTTTCCCTAGATCGCTGCTGAGCCCAGGACCGAAAATGCATGTGACGACCCCTTCCCCCAAAAACAGGTTGTTTTGTATTTGATAATTTTGATGTGTCCAGATAGTGTTTTGGGGCATTTCCTTTCGCAGGCACTAGGCCTACCCACACAAGTGAGGTACCATTTTTATTGGGAGACTTGGGGGAACACTGGGTGGAAGGAAATTTGTGACTCCTCTCAGATTCCAGAACTTTGTGTCACCAAAATGTGAGGAAAAAGTGTTTTTTTAGCCAAATTTTGAGGTTTGCAAAGGATTCTGGCTAACAGAGCCCCACAAGTCACCCCATCTTGGATTCCCCTAGGTGTCTAGTTTTAAAAAATGCGCTGGTTTGGTAAGTTTCCTTAGGTGCCGGCTGAGCTAGAGGCCAAAATCCACAGCTAGGCACTTTCCAAAAAACAAGTGTGTTTTCTTTGGGAGAATGTGATGTGTCCGTGTTGGGTTTTGGTGCATTTCCTGTCGCGGGCGCTAGACTTACCCACGCAAGTGAGGTACCATTTTTAGCGGGAGAATTGAGGGAACACAGAATACCAAAACAAGTGTTATTGCCCCTTGTCTTTCTCTACATTTTTTCCTTCCAAATGTAAGGCAGTGTGTAAAGAAGACGTCTATTTGAAAAATGCCCTGTAATTCACATGCTAGTATGGGCACCCCAAAATTCAGAGATGTGCAAATAACCACTACTTCTCAACACCTTTCTTATGCCCATTTTGGAAATACAAAGGTTTTTGTGATACCTATTTTTCACTCTTTATATTTCAGCAAATGAATTGCTGTATACCCGGTATAGAATGAAAACCCATTGCAAGGTGCAGCTCATTTACTGGCTCGGTGTACCTAGGGTTCTTGATGAACCTACAAGCCCTATATATCCCTGCAACCAGAAGAGTCCAGCAAACGTAATGGTATATTGCTTTAAAGAATTTGACATTGCAAGAAAACGTTACGGAGTATAACGTTGAGAAAAAATCAGTTTTTTTCACCTCAATTTCAATTCTTTTTTTTATTTCAGCTGTTATTTGTTGTAGGAAAACCTTGTAGGATCTACACAAATTACCCCTTGCTGAATTCAGAATTGTGTCTACCTTTCAGACATGTTTAGCTTTCTGGGATCCAGCATTGATTTCACACCCATTTCTGTCACTAACTGGAAGGAGGCTGAGAGCACAAAAAAATAGTAAAAATGGGGTATGTCCCAGTAAAATGCCAAAATTGTGTTGAAAAATGGGGTTTTCAGATTCAAGTCTGCCTGTTCCTGAAATCTGGATGCTGGTGATTTTAGCACCACAAACCCTTTGTTGATGCCATTTTCAGGGAAAAAAACAAAAGCCTTCTTCTGCAGCCCTTCCCCCGCCTATCCCCCCATTTTGAAAAAATAAAAAAAAATCCATCGTATTTTGGCTAATTTCTAGGTCTTCTTCAGGGAAACCCACAAAGTCTGGGTACCTCTAGAATCCCTAGGATGTTGGTAAAAAAGGACGCAAATTTGCCATGGGTAGCTTATGTGGACAAAAAGTTATGAGGGCCTAAGCGAGAACTGCCCCAAATAGCAAAAAAAAGGCCTGGCACCTGAGGGGAAAAGGCATGGCAGCAAAGGGGTTAACAGTGTGTCCAGGGTGCCAACTGTGTTTTTAAATACCATATAAGTCTAAGACCATCTGTAGAGTGTTGAGTGACGGAAGCAACATTTGGAATATGTTTATGCCTGTGCATACGTATTTGGCCTACCGCATGGAGGACATTATGATCTCCCCACTCAGTCTGGATAACCTCCCCTTTAGTAAACCATGAGACAAAATTACTAGACACAAATATGTAGCTGATGTTTAAGGGGGAAGCCAACATTTCTGAAGGATGGTAAAGATACAGCATCCACCCTAAAAGTATAGAGCAGATCAACAAGGTCGTGAACGGCTAGATACCTAGACAACTCAACCCCTCTGTCATCACTAGTTACCCCACAGCCCACCAGTGAGGCTCAAGATTCCCATTTACAATCTGCCAACTAAGGGCCTGATTACAACTTTGGAGGAGGTGTTAATCTGTCCCAAAAGTGACGGTAAAGTGACGGATATACCACCAGCCGTATTACAAGTTCCGTAGGATATAATGGACTCGTAATACGGCTGGTGGTATATCTGTCACTTTACCGTCACTTTTGGGACAGATTAACACCTCCTCCAAAGTTGTAATCAGGCCCTTAGTGTTAACATCACAAAACAATAAGTAAAAAAGTTCATCACTTTGTATTACCTTCTGCGGATTGTAACTTACAGAGAAAAATAAATTAGTGAAATTAGTACAAATAGTATTAACAAAATTGTTCTTATAAAAATGAACTAAAAAGAATAATGTGATAAAGTTATCACTCGGTTTCAGGGCTACCATAGCTGGAGAACAGGAATCTTTCACTCTAACATCTATGAAGACTAGGCTGACCCATATAGATAAACCGTTCATGGTTCCGCCTCGAGCTGAGAGGATAGCTGGGCTAGAACAACAGACATAGCCATCGTAGGATGTGGGGCTAATGGACCAAGTTTTTTGCAGCGCTAGAATATCATACTCATCAACAAAAACCCGCCAGTTCTGGTTGTCAATGTTTCCCTGAAGCCCTGCAACATTCCAGGTTAGTGGGGAGTAGGAGCATCCTTCTTTATGACCTAAAAATTGCCCCTTAACAGAAATGTGCTCCGAGTACCTCCCTGGGCATTGGAGTGGTTTACAGCTACTGGGAGTCAATCCACATCCGGGAGAACTTCGAATCTGTTAGCAGTAGAGATAGAAAAATTAGTTATTGGATTTACTGCAAGGGTTACTAATCCTCGGGTAGTCTTCCTCACTGATTAACAAAATTGATGAATCTCAGATAAACATGACGAGGGCAGATGCTGAGGATAGGACGGATGACTGGTGTCAGTTGCTGGGAGACCCAGTGGACGGTCATACCTCAGGTTTCGAAGAACAGGTGGCCCATAAAGATAACCTAGAGAGACCAGCATAATGTTATACTGTGTAGTATTTTGACTATAGAACCCAGACAATAGATTACGAGCCAACAGAGGGAACCTCAAGTTCACAGTAACACAACTGCCCTTGGTGTCAACTGGAGCTGGCTCAATCCATGTTCTCCTTTGCATTGACAAAATATCATCTGCATGATAGAGAGGCAACCCTTTAAACTGCAACAACCAGTCCAGGATTTTATTAAACAGTTCATCATAGGATTCAGTTTATCCATTGTGTAACAGGTGAACCCCAACCAGAAAGTTACATGTGGACACAGCTGGGGGAAGACTGACCACCATCTTCCCCGAAACTGGATCAGGTTTCGGCGATCCCTTTCTTGTGCCGGCCACAGTGGAATCTTCCTCTGAGTTAGCTGTTCGAGGGGTGATGCCCAGCACACAAGTTCAATGATTAGATCAGCAAATTTGGTCTGCCGGATAGGTGTTCCCAGGGGCACTACGCTACTGTACAATGAACGTTGAATTGAAGGGGTCGGCAAGTTTATTGCTGGCTGCGCGGACCCCTCTATCTACGAGGCAGAGTGGCCAGTAAATGTCAAGTGTGAGTAGGGCTGTGATGCAAGTTTCACTCCAATAACATCTAACGGGTGTAAAAGGGGAGAGATTTCTGCCCTTAACACAGCCGGAAGTCTCTCCAGATGACTCTCCATTAGACTCGCCAAGTTATCCTGATCCATGGTGGTTCAGATTCTCTGTACCTGGTGATGAAGAAGGGGCCAGGGACTGATGAGATGTTAGGTCTTCCCAGCCTGCACAGGCACCCACTTCAGCACAGTATTACTACACCATGGTAGCCTCTAGCCGGCAGCCCGTTTGGTTGTTCTAACTGGTACCGACGTGGAGACTTGGCTCTTCCCAGGTGAGGTGAAACAAAGACACATTAGCAGCAGGAGTGAACACTTGACTAGATTAATTAACTGAGGCTGCTTCATTAGATGGCAAAGATGAACCCATGAAAGGGGAGCCCGAGGATCATAGCCCATAACCGTATACCGTATGTAGAAAGTCTTCTCTAACAATAATAATAATAATCTTTATTGTTTAGTTAATAAAAACCATAACAATCATCTCATAATACAACATGTTTAAAGATAAAACATCTCTAACATTCTATAAAATTCCGTAAATTCCTTGGCCGTGAAACCATGCGAGGATCTAAAATCAGTTTCTTAATTCTAAGATGCAAAAAAGTGCGTGATTAAGTATGCATCCCGGATGGCAGGTTTACGTCTTTGGTGTGTGCAGTCAAGAATTTTATAAATTTGCATATTGATTGTGCATCATTAGGATCAAACATTGACATCACCGCTGACCGACAGGAACGAGTCCCATTTCTCATAAAAAGCGGTTTTAATAGTTGTCTGCGGGCTTCTTTTAAGGCTGGACAAATAAATCAGGTGAACCATATCTTCTTTCAGGCCTTTGCATAGCCTGCAGGAAGTCTCTCCTCTATTCCTCCACGATGGTTGATCCGCTCTAGCAGGAGATGCTCCCAAACGCAGAGTCAAGAAGCGATGCTTGATGTGAAGTGTGAAGGTTCCGGCCAGGTATTGTGATGGGGCCATGGTGGTATAAGTGTGCATTACCAGCCAGGCGTGTGAGCGTTGCGCAAGTTTAGCTTTATCATCTAGAAAAGATTGGATACTTATTTCCTTATTTATCGCTTGACACAAAAGGGAATACGACATGTTGGAATCCCATAGGTACTTTGTTTTCGTCTCTTGCAAGGAGTTGTTCAGGTATCTGTTGTATACTGAATTAGGATTGCCGCTTACTGAACTCCATAGTGCCGCTACTAGCGGGCTGACAGTGTTTTTACTTATTTTGTACCAGATCTTTATTGTGTGGGCCTTCCTGTCGAGCTGCTGTTGTGTTAGACCAAATTCCAGCCTTATCTGTGCAGGGGAAGCAGAGCGAGGAAGATTGAAGACTTGCTTATAGATTTTTATTTGCTGCCTTTCCAGAAGGCTAGCATCTTTCCCGTATTGGGCTGCGCTTCCGTATGTAATTGCTGGAAGGAATTTAGCCGATATAAGTGGTTTATATGATGGGCCCTTTAATCTTTTAGCAAGAGTGCAGAAAGCGAACGCCAAGGCTTTGGACTTCTGTAGAATATACTGGTTTTGAGGCACAAAATTGATCTTATTGTCTACTGTAAGTCCAAGATATTTGTAGCTGCAGATCGTATCGAGAGTGAAACCGTTCAATTTTATTTTGTTTGCAGGATTCAAAGAGCAGCCTATTGACATTGTTTTTGTCTTTGAAGTGTTAACCTCTAGTTTGTTTGTCTTTGCAAATTCGCCCAACGCAGTAACCAGTTGTTGCAACCCTATTTTTGTGTGGCTTAACAGAACAATGTCATCAGCATACAATAGATGTGTTATAGCCAGACTTCCCATCCTTGGAGAATGTGAGTTGGTTGCGTCTAGTTTTGCAGAGAGATCTGCCATTAAGAGGTTAAAGAGGTGCGGGGCCAACACGCAGCCTTGCTTTAATCCTATATTTGTTGGTATACTCCTGGAAACATTTGAGCTGTCTGCTACCTCTTCTCTAACACTCACAGCACGCTCAAGCTTGCAGTCGATGGAAATTATATTTACGAAAGGGGTAGACGCAGGATCGCGGTCAGCCACTTACTTCTTGCTCCTGCTGCCTCAAGGGTAATTGAGGCTTCTCTGGCTTTAAAACACCTGGGTAATTAGTCAGCTCACAATTAATTGTAGCAGTACACTAAGGGTCGAGGGGGCGGGGTAACAGGGATATAAACGGAAAATCCATACGGGCATAAACAGTCATTCGAAATAAGAGCCGTCGCTTTAACAGATAGTTTACTTCTGCTCACCAGTAACGGTTGTTAAAATCGGTTCACTTAGTATAAGTCACACCCCGCAAAGCAGTCTGTTAAATGGTAAAGATGAATGAAATCAAACCTCCTACCAGTACTACTCAGCTTGCTGTCGGAAAATAATATGGGCACACCTGCGGGGCCCCACTAGGATATGCGTGATGAACTTTTAAAAAAATTATGACGCCAAGAAATGGCCTCGCGGGCTTGCTGAATGGGGTGGGGTATCCTCCTGTCACTGACTGACACGGACGAGCCCATGGTGCGGAAAGAGCAACCATGCTATGTAGTGCTTCAGCAGTCACAGTTGGCAGCAATTGTCACGACCCTCCCCCCTAGGCCCTCAGGATATCTGGGACTCCTAGTCCCTCACGAGGCAAGGCAGGCTCTCTGGTGGCTCCGATCCCCGTGCTGCGGGAGCAGTGTGCTCGCCATGTAGCGCTTCAACAGTCACAGGTGGCAGAAATGTGAGGGCCCTCCTCCTACCCCCAGGATGTCTGTAATTCGTAGTCCCTCACGAGGCAATTCAGGCGTTGCTGGTGGCTCCTGTCCCCTGCATCTAGGAGTCAGACAGTCCTGAAATCAACTTACATAGGTGCATCCGAGTTAGGGTGACCACCTGGCATTGATGCAAATTCTGCACAGGACTGCAAAAAATTCAGGACAAAGGGTCAAAATTCAGGACAAAAATTCAGGACAAATTCAAGAACGTCAGTTTTACTGACACATGCAAGAGAGGCCATGCCTCACTATGTTGTCAGTGAATTTATTTACTTTTTAACATAGCACTATTTATTCACTGTGGTCTTTTTGTGATTGCCTCCTGGTATGCTACATTCAGGTGTCACATTACGTCCTTGGTCAGTAGTAAATTAATGCCCTTCAGTACTACGGCAAGGCCATCACCCCAATCCAAATCTATCCAATCTTTCTTGAGGAGAAAGTAACAGCAAATATTTGATGTTTCTGAACATTTTAAAACCCCTGGCAAACATTTTGGGAAACATTAAGGGGCATATTTATACTCTGTTTGCGCCGGATTTGCGTCGTTTTTTTTTTACGCAAATCCGACGCAAAACTAACTCCATATTTATACTTTGGCGTTAGACCCGTCTAGCGCCAAAGATCTTGGAGTTTGCGTCATTTTTTAGCGTGGACACCTTCCTTGCGTTAATGATATGCAAGGTAGGCGTTCCCGTCTAAAAAATGACTCCGAGGCATGTGCGCCGTATTTATACTCCCGGGCAAAAATGACGCCCGGGAGTGGGCGGGTCAAAAAAAATGACGTCCAGCCGCTTTTGCGTCATTTCTTAATGCCTGGTCAGGGCAGGCGTTAAGGGACCTGTGGGCTCGGAAGGAGCCCAGAGGTGCCCTCGCATACCCCCAGGGACACCCCCTGCCACCCTTGCCCACCCCAGGAGGACGCCCAAGGATGGAGGGACCCATCCCAGGGAACTTAAGGTAAGTTCAGGTAAGTATTTTTTTTTTTTTTTTTTTGTGGCATAGGGGGGCCTGATTTTTGCCCCCCTACATGCCACTATGCCCAATGACCATGCCCAGGGGACAGAAGTCCCCTGGGCATGGCCATTGGGCAAGGGGGCATGACTCCTGTCTTTGCTAAGACAGGAGTCATGTCAATGGAGGGTGGGAGTCAAAAAAAATGGCGCAAATCGGGTTGAGGCAGATTTTTTACCTCAGACCGACTTGCCCCATTCTTTGACGCCCAAGCTCCATTTTCCCCTACGCCGGCGCTGCCTGGTGTGGGTCATTTTTTTTTACGCACACCAGTCAGCTCCGCCGGCTAACGTCATTCCATAAATAAGGCACCCGCATGGCGCTTTGGAATGGCGTTAGCCGGCGTTACATTTTTTGACGCACAACTGCGTTGGCGCAGTTGTGCGCCAAAAAGTATAAATACGGCCCTAAGGTAATTAACCTTATGTAAGTTTAAACACATTGAACAAAAACGTCTGGCTTACCCCAACCACCCATGGACTTTCAATCAATTTTTTTTTTTAAAGAGGCAGGGCAGATGGTGTGGCCGACAGTCTCACACCTAATGTCAGGATGTGAGGTAGCCACAACTTGTCTGTAGTCTCACAGCACTAAAGTTTATGTCTGGGACTCTACATTTATCTCATGAGTCTACTCTGCACTCTAACACTGCACCACTCTGCATTGCTGCACTCTCTGCCACTCTATTGTATGCCACTCTACTCCACTGCACTCTATGCTACTCTACCCCATGCCAATCTATGCCACTACACTCTGTGCCAATACACTCTAAACAACTGCACTGTACGCCACTGCCCTCTACTCTGCACCACTGTACTCTACGCCACTGCTCTACTTCACTCTACATCACTGCACTGACACTCTACTCTGCAGTGTTGCACTCTCCACCACCGTACTATACACCAATGTACTATGTACTACTGCATTCTATGCCACTGCACTCTATGCCACTCTACTCTGCATCACTCCACTCTACAGCACTTTGCCCTACTCTGCACCACTCTACACTACACCACTGCACTCCCTGCAATGTGAGTCTACTCTTCAATCTATGCCACTGCACTACTCTACACTACTGCTCTCTTTGCTATTCTATTGTATGCCACTCTACTCCACTGCACTCTATGCCACTCTACTCTGTCCCATGCCACTCCATGCCGCTGCACTCTAAACCACTGCACTCTACGCTAACGCACTCTAAACAACTGCACTGTACCCCACTGCACTGTACTTTTCACTACTGGGCTCTATGCCACTGCTCCTATGCTACTCTACTCCACTCCACACCACTATGCCACTAGCTTCAAGCCATGCTGAACAGCAGCTACTCTGGTGTATAACATGGCTAATGGCTAAAACACATTAGCAAAGCCAATAACTCTTTCGTAGATGAGACCTATTGGCTTTGCCAATGTTTGTTAGTACTATGAGGTACCGAGGTACCTGAAAGAACTGTGAACAATACAATTACATCATAATAAAGGCTGCTACAAAATGCGCAAATACATTTCGGTTAAATTAAAAAAAAGTGCTTCTCAAATACAGATTTGAATAATATACAGTTTATACCTAGTATTAAAAAAAAATTATAACACTCCATTAAAACCACACACTTCTCAGCTCACCTTGGAACACCATTACAATACCTCTCTGAAAGAAATATCTTTGGCACCAGAAAACTTCAAGTGACTCCTTTTAGTAAAGTCAATGCAGGTTTTCAAGCCCCTTTGTATTTGCAGATTTACCAGTTGCCCACATTTGCATGTCTTCAGGGAAGGAGACCCCCTGGCAAGAAGGCCTTTTCTTATGTGTCTGCCCCTCCCTCAGAGCACAGGAGACCCCCTGCCTTCCAGCACAGCTGGGGAAACTCCTGTGCCCCTAATTTCGCCCTGCCTCCGTTGCCCTTTAGGTGAAAGGCTAAAATTACGGACAAATGCCGTCCGTTAAAGCTTTCATCACGGACAACGGACAGCAGGGCGAAATTACGGACAGTCCGTGAAATTTATGGACGGGTAGTCACCCTAGCCTATATAGGCTCTGCAAGTCTTTTCCAGACTGAAACTATGTCAGCGTGAGCACCCACGGCATCACTGACCAGCATGAATTGCTGAAAATTTGTGGATCCATCCACATGCCTTCTGAATTTTCGAAAGGTGAGGAAGCTACTGATAGACAGTCCTTACCAAATAAGGCTCACTGGTAGGTATATTATATAATACACTGTTACACCATCATCCGTCCCATAGACAACGTAAGTAATGCTCCTTCATGTTCATTGCTGACAAAAGAAATAAAAACAGAATATGGACTGAGAAATTAAATACACCAAAAGCAGTTAGTAATTTTTTGCAGAAACAAATTAGAATCCGTTTAGTTTAAGTACGATAAAAAATTGGTGTGGCTTAGATTGTGTAGAAACATGCAGCAATTCTTTCTTTCCATCAGTGATTTATCTCTTGGAAGAAATACAAATAATGAAATAAATATCTCCTTTCTGCTGATTTTTGTTGTTTTTAGGGAAAGAATTTAAAAAGAAGGTAAAGACTGCTTCAGTGTTCCTTGTTTAAACTGCGGCTGTAATTGTGTGCCATGACTTGCCTGTCATACTAGCTACAAGCTATGGCAGCATGCAATGTGACATCAGAACTCAAATGTAATACAATATGACAACTGAGCAGCTCATCTTCTCTTTATTACAAGTGACTAGAGATGTCACAAGTGTCCTGTAATAAGAAAATTAGCGACAAGCATTTATACAGGGATTGTATGATCACATCAATAAGTAAGTATTTCGTTGTGTGTGATTTGTGTAAAATACTCCTTTTTCGAATGAACAAGCACTGTCTGTACTTTGAATTAACACTTGATAGAGCGGAACGTGGCAACAATTTACCTGCGTTCGGACGCTCTTTAGGTCGATGAATCTTTTGACTAAGTGGGAACTCTCTGTACTCTTAATCAATCAATTTCATCAAATCGATAATCAATAACGAACATAAGCAACACCTTGAACAACATAACACTTAACAATTAGTCCAGAATACATTTCGGCGAACCCTGACCTTTCAGCCAGGAATAACCACACCAGTTTATTGCAAAGTTAGTGAATTTATTTCCCTATATTAACAAAGCTAGCACAATATAGATGTGTCTCAACACCAAATGATAAACATAAATGAACATTAATAGCTGTCCATATCGTCGGAACAAGTGTAATCTATGTAGCATTTGAATCACAAGGCATTCGATAATGGCAATGCAAAGCACTAATACGATAATCTGTAATGGGCTAATTGCATACATTTAGTCAGCATAACAAGATCTCAAATTGCATCGTGCGACATATGGAATCCTCATCTAACCTCAAATTAGCATCAGCATGTGGGACTTCATGCAAAAACAATTTAGCAACATCAATTTAGAAAACTCCTAACTAGGGTCCTTATCAAAATCAGCAGTCGGTTACCTAAAAGGAACACAATGCAACTTTACAGTTTCCTTTCATAATTACCAATTCCAATCAGCAATCAATGAATTCTTCGTCTCACAGGTATCGTTTCTCGATCAGCATGGGATGGAACAATGGGGCAGGGGTGAGTGGGGCAATTGCCTCACGGCGGCAAAGTAAGGCTACTACTTCATGCAAAGGGGCAAATCAAAGTTAAAGTCTCTAGGGCAAGAATCATTAAAGTCTCTTTCTCTCGATTAGAGAAAGCATCAAAGTCTCTCAAAATGGCGTCGCAGCAAAATGGGTCATAATAGCTACGAAGTCAAAATGGTGGGATGTCCGAAGATAGAGAGAGAGCTTTCCTCTCGTGCACCTGGGTTTTATAGACAACAGTTCAAGTCCAGTAGGGTCTCCATTGGAGGGTTCATAGGTTAGCTTCAAATTGACCAATCAAAAACGACAGTTCTCAAGCTTTTACTTAAGCATACATTATCCTTGGAGATGGGTACGCAAGTTGCAACATTGTCTCTCGATTAGCTTACTCTCAGAGCCTCCATTGTCCGCACCTGCAAGGCGACCTTGAATTAAGGAGAAAATATGCCATGCTGGCACCAACTTTAAGATAAGCATGTGAACAGTCTCTGTGGAAAAGTACAGCTTCAAGCAGAAATACACGTTTAATAGCACAGTGGAAAAATACGAACATCTAAACCGTGAGACCAGGCAACTAGGCCAAAGCCTCCGCTAAAGTAATGCTAAGCTAAGGCATTTCAAATAAGCAAATCGTAGCACACGTTTATGATTATGTCGGATTAGTGCAATTCTAATACACCACGTTATATGAAGCACGCATATAAATGTTGGCAAACTACTCTGAGGGCACATTTTGTCCCCGTACAATCTTTATTAGTTCGGTTAATATCACACATGATTGTTTCACACTACGTTTATGCGTTAATAAATCAAAACCTTCATTTTCTGCTTCATCAATCCCTCCTCTGATGACTACTTGTCATCACACAAATTTAGCCCACAAATTTTATCCCATTAAAATTCTGTCAGCTCCCTTTTCCTTTTAGTTCCCCTAGTTTGCGCTTTGTATTCTTCTGCCATTCTTTTCATTATTTTCTCCTCCTTTCTTCTTTTAATTCTCTCCATAATCATTATTATTCCCCTTTTTATTCCCCAAATTCCAAATACACAAATTATCACTATTAATATCCCTTCTATTATTTTCAACAATATTCCATTCCAAATTCCCCCAATCCAATGTCCCACTGAAGCAAGTCCCTTTCCAACCTTCTCCCACACTCCTGGTTCTTTCAGTTCTTTCAAATCTGCACTTTCTTTTGTTAGATTAGCAAGCATAGTTTTAATTTTCACACTATTATCAGGTATATAGGTGCAGCAGTGACGTGCACCAATCATTTTGCAAACGCCTCCATCCTTTGCTAAAAGAATGTCTAAAGCAAGCCTATTTTGAAGAGTCATAGCTCTTTCCGCTGCAAGTTCAGCATCCATCAGGATTATAGCACCTGAAAACTTTGTCAACATGTTATCCACTATAGTAGACAACTTTCTTATTTTGATGGAATTCAGCACAACTCCTAGTGAAGGAATCATGGCTCCAAATATATCACCTACCACAGCAGCTGCGGTCTCTCTTTTCTGGATACGATGGGATCCAGGTGTCTTTTCAATCATCGATATGTCATCCAGTTGATAAACCTTTGGAAACACTATACCCAAATAACATCTTCCCCACCATCCCTTTGGAAGACGATAATAGGCATTATGCCCACAAATGTAATACACCCCTGGAATGACAGGGTCAAGTCCGTCCATCATGAATGTCCATTTGGCCTTAAAGATAAACGTATGTTTGCATTCACTCGCTCCTACAAAAATATTGTCATAGTAAGATTCACCTCGATATATACAAAATTTCCCTACATGCCAAGCATCTAAAGCAATTTTCCCTTGTGTCTTTATAGCAGCAAAGTCATAGTTATCTACTGAAGTCCTCTTATGTAGTTCTTTTTCTAATTTCGCCTTCATTTGAGCCCTTCTATCATCTGTGCGATCTAAAAAGCTTATTTCTACAGCAGAGACGGAGCAAGTAAGGTTCTCCCTATGAGCATGAGCCGTTTCAAAAGGTTGCATTGGCTCGAAAAAGTCCCTCATAATTTTGTAATCCCAATATTTTGCAGTCTCGCTTAGCTGCGCTATTATAGGAACATAAGCAAAGGTAACATCATAATTTGAGAAAAAATACTGTATGTTAGCTTGACCATAAAACCTAGACATTACTATACTACATGTAATCCCATATGTAAGGGGCATGTGGTGATAAGTCACCCCTTCCTTTACTGATGTCGGTATCTGGGTACACACATAACAATCTTTCGCATCCATAGTCTCAACATACTCTGTTAATAAGCGATAGAAAACGTTATACGAAAGCTCTTTCTTATCATGCAAGAGCCTCTCATCCATTGCTAGTCTTTTCAATGGTGTTAGTTCAGTGACAGTAACAGGAACAATAGTAGAAGCAGCAATAATTTCCTTCTCACCCTTCCCATGCATTCCAAATACAATTGCCATTATTATTAGTACACATGTTAGTACCAAGCCTATACAAACGTATTTACAATACTTCTTTCTATTGTTTTGCATAGCGTACCCAGGCATGATCTGTATAGAATCAGAGAGCTAGAAGCACTTATAAATGAAACTACTTAGCAATTCAGTTACAAAGCTGAACGAGCACAATGTTCACACCGTCTTCTTCAAAAGGCCAGTCACTTATCGGTTAGCAGCATTTGTCACAATTCGGTTTAGCAATGTCTCAGCTGGTTGTTTGTCTCACGTTAGATTGCAGCAAGCAATACCATTTACTACCGTTTCAATCAACAGAGTCTATGAAACTTTTCTTTTCTATTGGTATCTCTTCTTCTTCTTCGTTCTCGATGCTTAGAGATACAAACTCATCAGTCCAATCATCGTTTACTGCATATGCCCATTCAGGACCGGAATACCTCCTGTTTGGTATCCTTTTCCTTTTCAATTTTGCTTCTCTTTTCGATTCTGCTTCGCTGGCACTCTCCTCCTTCGCCAAGTCCTTTTCTTCACTTGACGATTGTTCCACGACAGTCACTTCCTTTCTTTTCTCTTTCACTTTCGGCCTTCCTCCTTCGTTCAAACCTTCTTTACCCTTTTCTTTTATGGGTGAGATACTTAGTCTTCTTTTTGCACCGTGTCCATTTGATGGACCTGCGACCTTTTCTGTAGAGGTTTGAGCTTTTTCGTTCTGCTCTTCTTTGTCCCCACCTTCAGGGGAATCAGTCACGTTTTCCTTCTCTTTTTCTGTATCGTCTGTTTCTGGGAAAGCCCCCTTCTGCTCAGGCTCTCCTGCCTTCTCACTCTCTCCGAGCCCTTCGTCACCGTTACTTTCTTCAGGCTCTGTATCACTTTCAGCTGCTTCAGGTTCCTTGTCACCTTCAGCTGCTTCAGGCTTTTTGCTACCCTCAGCGGCTTCAGGCTCTTTGTCACCTGCAGCTTCGTCGTCGCTGTCTGAACTTTCTCCTTGGTCTTCCCCAAGTGAGTCGGACTCTTCGTTCTCCAATAATATCTCCTTTTCTTCTGCTGTTGCTTGTTCGCTTTCAGTTCGCTTTTGTTCTGTCTCAGCACTCGGCACCGTTTTATCAGGCACTGGTAGTTTCAGCGCTTCAACTTCCTCATCTGTGGGACACAACACCTTCTTTGTATGACTGGCGTGAATCCAGTTGGGAACCCCCGCGCACTTCACAGCGGTAGTTGTCGTCAGGATCACTTGGAAAGGGCCTTTCCAACGGGGTTCCAGACACGACTTCCTCACGTGCTTCTTTATCACGACCCAGTCACCTGCTTTCAGTGCGTGTCCTGGACCTTGGATCGTTGGCAAGGTGGTCGCCTCCACCTGGTGAGAGAAAGAGCGAACCACGTCAGCCAGACCTTTGCAGTAGTCTAACACCATATCATCTGTAATATTCAAAAGCATGTTTGCGGGAACTGCAGGAAGTCTCATAGCCCTGCCCATGAGAATTTCGTGCGGAGACAGTCCAGTTTTTCTATCAGGAGTGTTTCTCATTGACATTAGCACTAAGGGCAATGCGTCAGGCCATTTCAAATTTGTCGATGCACATATTTTTGCCATTCTCGATTTCAGCGTACCATTCATCTGCTCCACCAGTCCTGATGCTTCAGGGCGATAGCTACAGTGCAGCTTTTGCTCAATGTTCAGTGCTTCGCAAAGTAACTTCATCACCTCGTTATTGAAGTGACTTCCCCTATCTGATTCTAAAGAGATCGGGAATCCGAAACGTGGTATTAACTCCCTCAATAAGAGCTTGGCAACTGTAAGGCTGTCATTTCTACGTGTGGGGTATGCCTCAATCCAATGACTAAAAATGCACACAATCACCAACACATATTTTAAACCTCCATGCACAGGCATCTCAATGAAGTCCATCTGCATACGACTAAAAGGACCGCTTGCCCTACCAATATGACTTGCGTTCACAACTGTTCCCTTTCCTGGGTTCATCTGTTGGCAAGTGACACATCGATGGCAAACTGCTTCTGCAGCTTGACGAAATCTGGGGTTAAACCAATCAGTTTTGAACAATCTTATCATGGCATCTCTCCCTAGGTGAGCTTGCCCATGATAGAACCGCGCAAGCTGTGATAAGAGACTATTTGGCAGAACAAGTTTTCCCTCTTGTGAAACCCATAGCTCGTCTTGTCTCTTTAAACATTGTGATTTAATCCAGGAATCTCTTTCATCCTCCCTGACATTACTTTGTAGTGCTTTTAGTTCTTCTATTGTATCTACGACCTTCAAGGCAAATGCTTCAGCTGGTTCGAGTTCCGGTTCACTTATTGTATTCCAATCATCCCTTAGCAATATACAGTTCAAAGCGCAAAATCTTGCGACTTGATCTGCATAGGCATTTCCCAGAGACACATAATCCTGTCCTTTCGTGTGAGCACTGCACTTTACCACTGCAACTTCAGCTGGCACTTGAATGGCATGTAACAACTCCCTTATTCTCTCCCCATTTTTCACTGGGGATCCTGAAGAAGTCAGGAAACCTCTCTGTGACCACAGTTGTCCAAAGTCATGCACAATCCCAAATCCGTATTGGCTATCAGTGTAAATGGTGACTTTCATCAATGCAGACAATTGACATGCTCTAGTAAGGGCTACAAGTTCTGCTACTTGTGCAGAATAGACTCCTTGGAGCCATCCCGCTTCCAAGACCCCTGTCACAGTACATACAGCATATCCTGCTTTCAAAATTCCCACCCCATCTCTTAGACATGAACCATCAACAAAAAGAATTTGGTCATTTACATCAAGTTTTGTATCCTTGATATCCGGTCGGGGTTTTGTGCAAAATTCAGTCACCTGAAGGCAGTCATGCTCGACGTCTTCAGCGTTCTCAATTTCAGCATTTTCTCCAGGAAGCAAGGTAGCTGGATTCAACGTAGTGCACCTTTTCAGCTGCACATTCGGTGAGTCCAGAACAGTCGTTTCATACCTTGTGAGTCTTGCTCCAGTCATGTGCTGCGTTCGGGAGCGGGTCAAAAGTATCTCAACTGAGTGAGGGACCATGACTGTTACTGGGTGTCCCATCACTATTCCTTCACTCTGAGTGAGGCTGATACCAACTGCTGCTACGGCGCGCAAACACCCTGGGAGTGCTGCTGCAACCGGATCCAGAGTAGCTGAAAAATACGCTACTGGTCTGTTTACGCCACCATGGGCTTGAGTCAAGACAGACAAAGAACATGCATCACGTTCATGACAAAACAATGTGAAAGGCTTCGTGTAATCAGGCATACCTAAAGCTGGAGCCCTACACATGCACTCCTTTAATTCTACAAAAGCATCCATCTCATCCCCTTTCAGTTCAATCTGATCCAAGGCATCCTTCTGGGTCAATTTCAGCAAAGGCTTCGCTAGAGACGAGAAGTTGGGAATCCACTGGCGACAGTATCCCACCATTCCCAAAAACTTCCTCACCTCCTTCCTTGTCTTTGGTGGACTCATTTGAAGTACACTGGTAATTCTTTCCTTCATTATTTTCCGTGACCCTTTCTCTATCTGGTGACCCAAGTATTTCACTTTCTTCTGACAGAACTGCAGTTTGGAAGGAGACACCTTGTGTCCATTCCCTCCCAAATGGTTCAACAGAGCAATGGTATCGGCTGTGGAGCCACTTTCTGTCTTTGATGCAACCAGTAAGTCGTCAATGTACTGTACTAAGGTTGACTCGAATGGCAACTCTAACTCTTCCAAGTCTTTCTTTAGAACCTGATTGAATATCGACGGTGACTCGGAGAACCCTTGAGGAATTCGACACCAACTGTATACTCTGTCTAGGAATTTGAAACAAAAGAGGAATTGGCTGTCCTCATGAAGAGGCACAGAAAAGAATGCTTGTGACAAATCGATGACTGAGAACCACTCAGCTTCGCAAGGGATCTGAAACATTATCACAGCCGGATTCGGTACGACAGGGCAGCACTTGATTATGATGTCATTTATTTTCCTCAAATCCTGTACAAGTCGGACTTTCCCACTTGGCTTTATTAGTCCCATTATCGGTGAATTACATGGGCTGCTTAATACTTCTTTCAGTACTCCCTGCTTCACAAATTCGTCAATAAGTTGGGCAACTTTCATGAGGGTATCTTGTGGCATGTGGTATTGTGGGGTCTGGGGAAAGATCGCATTGGGCTTTACCATCACTTTTACTGGTTCTACTCCTTTCATCAATCCCACCTCTTTCCCTGTCATGTCCCACACTTCCTTTCCGACTGTTTCCCGTAACTCTGCTGGGATATCTTCTTCAGTTATCATTGGTAAAAGACAAATCAGAGGATACTCTTCGTCGACTGTTTCTATCTCATCCTCCTCTACACTGTCCTCGTCTTCCCCATCATTGCTCGTCTCTATTGTTATTCCTTCGTTTGAACACATGATCGAGCAACCCAATTTACACAATAGGTCTCTTCCTAACAGTGCTATCGGGCTTGAGTCACACACCACAAACTGATGTACCCCTTGATAGTTAACAATGTTGACTGGAACCGGATCTGTAATCGGGTTCGTCAGGTGTCTGTTTGCTACTCCCACCACTTGAACTGTCCTCCCTGAGAGTGGCAAATTTGGTACTTCACTGCTCTTAACAGTTGAACGTGTGGCTCCCGTGTCAACCAAGAATGAAACACGATGACCCATTACTCTTCCTTCTACGTACGGACCCCTTTGATCGACTTCCAAGGATGCCGCAAGCACACAGTCTCCTTCTTCTCCTGAACTTTCACTCTCCCATACGTTGTTTATTCCACCCTCACTGTGTAATGGGAACTGTTGTACTGTGCCATTTGTGCTCATTACCTGACCCGTTACCTGTGGAGGAACCATCATTTGCTGCTGACTCATTGGTGCCAAAGGTATTTGCATTTGCTGATTAGGTACCATAGGTAACTGCTGTTGCATCGGCTGCATTTGCGTCATCTGCACACGGGGCATCTGCATCTGCTGCGGCTGCATAGGTTGTAATCCCTGCAATTGGTTTATGGTCTGAAAATTTGGGTTTAGACCTCTCATTTTTGGTCCTCTCATTGTCTGAAATGCATTGACATCATTGTTTTGCTGACCAACACCTACACCTGCACCTGCACCTTCCTGCACCACCATCGGACACTCGCGTTTCCAGTGACCTACGTTTCCGCACGCGTGACACGGCATCACCTTTTTCATTGCCTGCACACCCGTCACAACAGTGTTCAAATCTGGACCATTATTCACAAAACCTCCTCTACCTCTGCCTCTGCCCTGTGGCTGAAACGCCATGTTTCCTTGCAACTGCGGCTGCTGTTGCTGAAACACCATGTTTCCCTGCAACTGCGGCTGCTGTTGCGGTACCTGCTGTTGGAACCCTTGCATCCCTGGCAACCCTTGCAAGCCTGTCTGAGCCGCCTTAAGCTGCATCATCATCACCTTCTCTTTCAGCCTTTTCTGTTTCACGTCAATTTCGTCGCTACAGTATTTCGCATAAGTCAAGACTTCATCAATCGGTTTCGACTGCCAGCAGATCAAATGCGATTTTATCATCTGACTTATCTCTGGTCTCAGCCCTTCCACAAATCTGAACACAAAATGAAGCATATCTTTCGCCTCGATTGCTTCCGTGCCACTGTAATTCTTGAACGCTTTCAACAACCTCTCATAGTAACTATGAATCGATTCTTTAGCCTCTTGGGCAGTTCGATCAATTTTCTGCCAATCCAAATTTTTCGCGGCAACCTTTGTCTTCAAATGCTCAATCACCTTATAGTACAGACACATCACCATAGGTGATGGTGCACCCGTCTCTCTGTCTCTCTCTGGTTCACTTGTCGGCCAACCTACAGCTCTTTTGCAATCCTCCCACAAATCTGCCGGAACCACAATCTCGAATAAAGTGTTCAGGTCTTCCCAGAGACATTTTGCAAGCTTCACAAACCTATCAGTCTGTTGATACCATTCGATCGGCTTCTCCCTCAGTTTGGGAAAATCATTCGTAAAAGACTGAATATCACTCCTGTGCCATGGTACATGTACTAATTTTCCCCCTGCTGTCTCCCTCATTGGTAACATTGTAACTGTTTCGCTGCTCTGCGGTCTTTTCTCATTATGCTCTGTAACACTGTCCCTCCTCTTATCCTTCCTCTTTACCCATCTGCTTTCCCACTTGTCTAAGCACCTCCACACTTGGGCACTCTGCAACAATTCTCTAAGGTGTGCCTTCATGCCTGCTGATCTCATGTGTTCAAAATCTGTGGTCCCAAAATCCAACCTATAGCTCCTGCTCAAGTGTTTCATCTTGCCTATGTCAATCCCGTTCCTGTCTGCTACTTCCTGCAAACTTTTATGTACCTTGTTTACCTCTTTCGTGATCTTTGGACATAGATACCTCAATTCCTCTTCCGTGTAGGATTCTAACCTGTTCACACCCATATTCCCTTCCACCAATTCTTGTGCTTCCATGTTCAGCCTCATCCTGCTCAAGTAATCGTCTCCCTTCCCACTGTCTGAACTTTGTGTGGAATTTAGACTGTTGAACCACTGTGTCAGCTGTTGCGCATTTACCCCCATCAGTGTAGCATTCACATCGACTGCCATCGACGGTTGCGGCAATTTTTCAGTGTTCGATGTTAATGGTATTATCAGTGGGGGGCTCGACCTCACCAGTGTTGATTGAGCGCATACGGGACTAAACTCCATCAAGGACCCAGACCCAGTTGGCTGAGTCACTATCGGGGTTATCCCTGGAGTGTTTTCTATGCACCTTCTTTCTGTCCCATTCTGCAGCATTTGTCCCTGACTGCTCATACCTAAGTTAGGCTGACTATACAAAGGTACCACTGGACCTACAGTAATGGGCAGTGATATCGCATCTGGATTTTGTCCATTTCCCCTATTCTGAGGCATGTTCATCCCCATATTATGGGCCATCATTGCCGGCATGCCCATCTGACTCCCCGTCATTTGAGCATGAGCGTTCCCTCCCTGCATCTGCTTTTGAGGCATCATAAACTGAGTTGATTCAGCTTGTGCCATTGTTGGGTTGTAACCATTCTGTACGCCCCTTATGGTTGGATCTAGAATCATCCCTCCATTGTTGTCACTGCTGTAGTACCCTGGCATCTGCGGCTGATAATGTTCTGCTGGTTTCAACACGGGCACATCTGGATACATTCTCCTGACTTGCGGTATCTGTGGGGTGAGCAGTAAGCTCGGATCCTTAGATCCCGATGGTACTCCTGTATTCTGCGTTTCACTGTTCTGTACCGATGCCGGAGGGGCAGAACTGGTACTTGGACCTTGTCCATTCTCTGCATAAGGTGGTGGACGGTCGTTCAGCAATTGCATTATCAACTCCTCATCCTCTAACTCCTCTTCTCTTCTCAACTTTTCCTCGTCCTCTCTGTCCTTGGAACACTTCCTGTCTGTCTTACAGGTAGCTTTCTTACCTGTCTCCTCTTCATCCTTAGTAATTGCGGGGAACAATTTTATTCCCTGCAATACATCTGACCTCCACACCTTCTGCGCATTATCCCACCTAGCATCCGCTAGTGTCTTTTCTACCTTCCTCATCCTTGTTTCAAACTTGTTTTTCTGTTGCTGTCTAGCCATGAGTTCCCAGATTGCTAGAGCCTCAAACTGTGCTGGCCTTGGAGGCACCTTCATGTCATACATCGTGAATCTCAAGTTCTCTAGGACCCTTATATTGAATGTCCCATGTATCGGGAATGCTACGCTCCCATGTTTCTCTGTCCACTTGTGCCATTGCTTTAGCCAAAGACACGGAGCTACCCCTTTTTCCTCCATTACAATGTAAGCTGGTGTACCCTCAGGCGGCGTTTCCTCTCCTACGCTCGCTTTAATGTATGACTCTCCCTTCATCGCGCTCCTGAATGCTTTAAGGAATTTCATTTTCTCGTCTTTTATTTCACAAAGTTTATAATCAATAGATCACTGTTATTTCACAAAATTTGTAATCAATAGGTGACTTTAATTCCCGGAATACTCTTCACCTGCCTTTCCCCTTCCAATCGAGTCCCACGGACTGCGTCCAATCCGTGCGCGACCCTTCTCTTCGACCAACCTATCCCAGCGCGGCTCTTAGTGACGTCACACTCACACACACTGCGGCTGACAAAGCCTCGCGGCTAGTCTTACTTCACTCACCTCTTTTCGTAACAACTTCTTGCATATATTGCGAGCTACCAAAAAAATAAAACAGATCTGTCGGTTTACTACAGGAAGGGTAACATAATCGCTTCAGAACCTTAGGGACTTTTCACTAACCTCGGCCACTATTCGATCTCTTTCACCAGCCTCGGCCGCTATTCGGTCTTTCTCAGTCCCCACATTCGCAAGCAAATCTGACCCGCAGACCTACTCTCAACTTGTCAATGATCTGTTCTAGTGCACTTAGAATCTTGTCAAAGCCCGAAGTCGAAGTTTCTTTCACTCCCTAACACACGTACCCACTCGTTGACCACGCCCGATCAACCTACTAAACCGCCCAGACCACAACATGGATCAACATACTCCGGAGTCTCTTGACCTCGCAGGGCCCGTCTCAACAACAACAACCACGTGGACCTTTTTATGCACAAAGCGCCAGACGCACATGAAGTTCGCCGACTTCCCTACTCTCACACTCGGAGCCGCACCTCCGCTATCTCTATGAAGTTCGACGACCTCTCTACTTCTACACTCGGAGTCGCACCTCCGCTATCCTTAAAAGAAAATCCTCGCAACCTTTTCACACACCCTGCGGCAATAAGCTGTGCAAGCGCAAAACCCTAGCTTCACTCATACCATCACTAGTACCGCCAACGCTGATTCCACATCTCCTTTCTCTCCATTCGCAAGCTTCGAGATCCCGGGAAAGTCGCGGTGGACCTAGCCCATCATCATCTTGTCAATTATTTTCATCCAAAAATCTAATTCAACTTTTCGAATGAGGCCTCAAAATGCGTAACCGTTAATTCAACACCATGTACTCTACTGATACAGGGTCCCAAAAGACGTAACCGTCCTCTGCTACCATCTACTGATAGAGCGGAACGTGGCAACAATTTACCTGCGTTCGGACGCTCTTTAGGTCGATGAATCTTTTGACTAAGTGGGAACTCTCTGTACTCTTAATCAATCAATTTCATCAAATCGATAATCAATAACGAACATAAGCAACACCTTGAACAACATAACACTTAACAATTAGTCCAGAATACATTTCGGCGAACCCTGACCTTTCAGCCAGGAATAACCACACCAGTTTATTGCAAAGTTAGTGAATTTATTTCCCTATATTAACAAAGCTAGCACAATATAGATGTGTCTCAACACCAAATGATAAACATAAATGAACATTAATAGCTGTCCATATCGTCGGAACAAGTGTAATCTATGTAGCATTTGAATCACAAGGCATTCGATAATGGCAATGCAAAGCACTAATACGATAATCTGTAATGGGCTAATTGCATACATTTAGTCAGCATAACAAGATCTCAAATTGCATCGTGCGACATATGGAATCCTCATCTAACCTCAAATTAGCATCAGCATGTGGGACTTCATGCAAAAACAATTTAGCAACATCAATTTAGAAAACTCCTAACTAGGGTCCTTATCAAAATCAGCAGTCGGTTACCTAAAAGGAACACAATGCAACTTTACAGTTTCCTTTCATAATTACCAATTCCAATCAGCAATCAATGAATTCTTCGTCTCACAGGTATCGTTTCTCGATCAGCATGGGATGGAACAATGGGGCAGGGGTGAGTGGGGCAATTGCCTCACGGCGGCAAAGTAAGGCTACTACTTCATGCAAAGGGGCAAATCAAAGTTAAAGTCTCTAGGGCAAGAATCATTAAAGTCTCTTTCTCTCGATTAGAGAAAGCATCAAAGTCTCTCAAAATGGCATCGCAGCAAAATGGGTCATAATAGCTACGAAGTCAAAATGGCGGGATGTCCGAAGATAGAGAGAGAGCTTTCCTCTTGTGCACCTGGGTTTTATAGACAACAGTTCAAGTCCAGTAGGGTCTCCATTGGAGGGTTCATAGGTTAGCTTCAAATTGACCAATCAAAAACGACAGTTCTCAAGCTTTTACTTAAGCATACATTATCCTTGGAGATGGGTACGCAAGTTGCAACATTGTCTCTCGATTAGCTTACTCTCAGAGCCTCCATTGTCCGCACCTGCAAGGCGACCTTGAATTAAGGAGAAAATATGCCATGCTGGCACCAACTTTAAGATAAGCATGTGAACAGTCTCTGTGGAAAAGTACAGCTTCAAGCAGAAATACACGTTTAATAGCACAGTGGAAAAATACGAACATCTAAACCGTGAGACCAGGCAACTAGGCCAAAGCCTCCGCTAAAGTAATGCTAAGCTAAGGCATTTCAAATAAGCAAATCGTAGCACACGTTTATGATTATGTCGGATTAGTGCAATTCTAATACACCACGTTATATGAAGCACGCATATAAATGTTGGCAAACTACTCTGAGGGCACATTTTGTCCCCGTACAATCTTTATTAGTTCGGTTAATATCACACATGATTGTTTCACACTACGTTTATGCGTTAATAAATCAAAACCTTCATTTTCTGCTTCATCAATCCCTCCTCTGATGACTACTTGTCATCACACAAATTTAGCCCACAAATTTTATCCCATTAAAATTCTGTCAGCTCCCTTTTCCTTTTAGTTCCCCTAGTTTGCGCTTTGTATTCTTCTGCCATTCTTTTCATTATTTTCTCCTCCTTTCTTCTTTTAATTCTCTCCATAATCATTATTATTCCCCTTTTTATTCCCCAAATTCCAAATACACAAATTATCACTATTAATATCCCTTCTATTATTTTCAACAATATTCCATTCCAAATTCCCCCAATCCAATGTCCCACTGAAGCAAGTCCCTTTCCAACCTTCTCCCACACTCCTGGTTCTTTCAGTTCTTTCAAATCTGCACTTTCTTTTGTTAGATTAGCAAGCATAGTTTTAATTTTCACACTATTATCAGGTATATAGGTGCAGCAGTGACGTGCACCAATCATTTTGCAAACGCCTCCATCCTTTGCTAAAAGAATGTCTAAAGCAAGCCTATTTTGAAGAGTCATAGCTCTTTCCGCTGCAAGTTCAGCATCCATCAGGATTATAGCACCTGAAAACTTTGTCAACATGTTAACACCACTCCACCTGCCTGTGTAAACCTTAGACTGCTCGAAATCTGCTAGCTTAAGGGTCAAGTGCTTGGTGCTCAGTTTCTGGTTCAGCAGTATGTGTAAGCTCCTGGTCACCAGTAGTTAAAGAATCTGATTAACACCTTCTGCGACACTTGGCAGTCGTTACAAGTCATTATTTTGAAATATCAGCTCAAAGGAAGTCGCAAGAATCCAGTGTAGCATTAACATTTGCCCTGCCAACGAGTCCGAGATGGGATTCAATACAAATTATATATTATTTGCCTAAAAGGTTTCTCAGATTAAGGTATGGAGCTCATCACCGCGTTCTCTTGAGTTGCCATGGTCATTAGCATTTACAAATAAACCCAGTTTTCTGACCTTATAAGCAGTTTGCACTGTTTCTGGATCAGGATGGATAGCTACAGCTCCCTCAGAGTTATGAGTTATGGCACAAAGGAGAAAGACCACTTTTGCTTCGTTGTATCTGAGCCAACTGGATTTTAGTATGGACAAATAGTCATCTCATCACTTTTGGTTGTAGAGTCATTTGATTATTATCAGATTGGGTGTGAAAACCTATTTCTTATTCACTAAACAGCTGAAGAAAAGAAAATTAACATAAATATTAAACAGATAAATAATGAAAGACAGGTCCGTTGGAGAACACCACAGGAGACCACGGCTCAATTGGAGGTGAAGCATTCCTGTACCTCACAGCCAAAGCATTCTTAAATTCAATGCTGATCTGTGTGCGTTTGTGCAATCCATTGAGCTTCCCTTTGTATTGCTTTTTGCTGTTTCATCGTGTCATGATATTTGTTGTAGTTTTTACTTTAGATGTACAAACAGAGTTGTATATTATCTTGCAGTATTCTTGTGTGATGGCATATGAGGTGCTGTCAATGTGAGATTTCAGTGTTTCACTGGGAGTATGTTTCAGAATCATCAGTGGAAGCGTGTGATAACACAAATGGCATGTGGAATATGGAATGGAGGACATATTTATGAAATGTGTTGTGCCTTGAGTGGTGACAGACTGTGATGGAGCATTTACTGTTATGTGTGGTAGTGTTTTCTCCTGCTCCCTTGACTGTGAAAAACATTGAGAAATGTGTATACATTACATTAAAAAACTAGTCTTTTACCAAAGCTCTATCAACTTCCTAATCAGGCTTCAGAGAAGTCATAGCATCGAAACTGATACACTAAAAGTAATGGAGGAAATTCACCAATTCCTGGATTATGGGAAGCATGCTTTCTTACAGATGCTTTTAACTGTAGTTTCCTCACCTTAGAATACTTCCCAGGTGTCAGACAGGGTCCGGAAACTTTTCATACCAGTATTCCTGTGCACCCCTTGGTGGCATAGTGTAGTTCAGTGGTTTTTCCGAAGACTTTTCACAACATTTGTTAGTGTTCTAGGCAACTGTGTCACTGCCCAAAAGGACAGTGTTCAAGCAGGAAACAGAAGGAGTGTCATCTCCAAGTCATGCAATAAGTGTGGCGATCAAAAACTGGGAGGCTAAGTTGTATCCGCCAATCAAAAGAAGTTGCAGCATCCATATAAGTCCTGCTCGCGTTCCAAGTTGTGGGCTGAGGCCATTCCCTTGACCGGTCCACTTCGTGCTCAAGATCTTCCAGGACAAGCACAAGAAAGTGAAGCAGGACTTGACCCCATCCTCCCAGTCTGACTCCAAAGTGGAGGGGCAAGGGCGTCACAATGGCAGTCACACCACTTTGAAGTCTCTTGTCACAACCCATTCTACAATTGATCCCTATGGTCCCCAAATTTCCCAAGCTGTCCATGACCCCGTAGCAGATCAAGGCGTTTAATGATGCCATGTCGCACATTTTCAGTGTGCTAATGACTCCCTCTGGCTTGCTCTGGCAGCCTCCTGGCCCTATGGAACCACCAGGCTCTCCAGATGAGTTACTGCTGGCAGGTCCAACCCCGCTGGCGTGTGCTCCCTCAGGACCAGTCATCAGGCCCGTGCCAACTGTGGTACACATGACTACTCAGGGCCCAAGGTTTCCAACAGCCCCTGTCTCATCGGTGCCGACGCCAGGGTCTAACCTAAACTGACTTCAGCTCGAGGTCGACCTACGCCAGTGTCTAACCCGAACTGACTTCTGCTCGACCTATGTTGTGGTATGTATTCACAGAAGCGTAACCGGTTGTCATGCAACCTGACTCTGGCCTAGTGCCTCTACCATGTCACATCTAGAAGAGGCTCCGTTACCTTTCTGAATCTTACTCTGATCCTATGCCACAGCAGGGGGTACACCATAATGGTGGTGGTAATGTTAATGGCTATCTTTCATCTTACTGCCCAGAGCAAAACCAATATGCTTCTAAAAATTGTGCCTGTCTATTCACAGGTGGGCAAGAACAAGGCTTCATCCAAGTGGCAGTCAAAGTTTTCAGTGTGGAAGCAAGGGCTCAAAAGTAGCAGGCACAGGCTATAGATTTTCTGTTAGAAAATGTGTTTTGTTTTCCACGTTGGGCAGCCCATTACACCAAGGGTTCAACCCCAAAAGGGCTTTATGCTTCTACATTGATCTATCAAAGACCATCAAGAAGATCAGCTTTTTGTGGGCTTTTCAGGCGTGAAGAAAGGGAAAGATGTGCAGATGAGGAACCTGTTGAAGTGGATAGTCCTCTGCATTACGAGCTGCTATGCACTGGCCAGAAGCAGCCTCTTGTCTAAGAGCACACTCTACCAGGGCTGATGCTGCTATCAAGGCATTCTAAAGTATACAAAAATAAGTGGTGGATGTAATGCTTGAATTAATTTCAAGCCACTGGTTATTACTCGTGGCTGCATCACAATCCATCATTATTTCGCACACCATGCCACGTCAGTTTGGACCCAGTCATTTGCAAGTCAGTCTCGACCCTTCTCCAGTGGGAACAGTCCAGCCAAACTGCAAGGCCAGTTTATCCACGAACAGAACACAGACAACCCAGGACTGGTTTTGCCCTAGTTAGGGCTCATCAGCCAGGTATAACTTGGCTTGGTGAGCAGAAGAACGATGGGTTTTAACGCTACCCCAAGCATGTGCTAATGGTCTGACTTATTTCGAGCTATTTTCTTTTGTACATGGAGTGTGCTTGTCCTTGCCAGACTTAGACTTGGGCATTAGAAGCACTACTGCTTTAACAGGCAGGTTCACCAGGAAAGACATTTCATTCGCTCAGTCCTGCACGACTACTTGGTCTGAGCCCACTCTGCAGACCCTTAATCTTGGAAGGGTAATGCTCTTTTATCTATTATATGGTGAGAAACTGCGATTATAAGTACCTATCAAAAGAACAAGTTATTTACCTGCAGTAATGTTATTTCATGTGGAAATTCTACCTGAAGATTGTTCACTTCTCATCCACCCCCTCCTCCCTGTTCCATGGCCTCTTTTTAACATTTAAAAGGGTTTCCTGTTAGTGGGGGTATGGAACGAGAAAGTGATAAGAAAATGGCATCATATGGTAGAGGTGGCACTCATATTCCACTCTGCTGCCACTTCTGGGGCAGAGTGAAGTCCCATGTGGCACAGCACTGCAGTATCTGCCAGCTTGCAGAAGTACAGCTATGAAATGTTTCTGAATCCAGCCTGATGCCTGGGGTGTATTCTAAGATGAACAGTCTGCAATTAGATAGAGCATTCACCACAAACCGAGTTACTGAAGGTAAATAAGTTGTTCCTCTAATATTACTAGAACTCCTGGCTATCTTTGATTTGGTGGTCCCTGATTTATTAACTGAGTAGTTTAGAATGAAGAATGCGTTTCAGAGACAACTGGTTTAAATCATTCTTGAAAGGCAGACCATAAATAATAAAAGTGGGCCCATATACATTTTAACAAGGGAAGGTAACATGCAGTACGCCGCAAGGATTCACTAAATCACTGATCCTTTTCAAACTCTATGTGAAACCACTAAGTCTACCACTACAGAACTCCAACTTAAAACTACACCAGTATATGACACACAACTGTACGTAAAGTTATCATCCATCAACGATATTCACACTCTGAATTTCACGAATAGCAAAAGAACTGCTTTGGCTCCCACCAGAAGCAAGAGTCAAGTTCAAAATATGTGATCCATCCTACAAAGCACTACAACATGGCACATCTAGCCACCTAGTGGATCAGATCTTTCATTTTTATGGAACTAGATTGACTCTGCACACTGGGAGACTGACAGACATCTCCAAAGCCCTCTCACACTTCACTATGGTAACAATGATGAATTCCCTTTGGGGGTATCTGACTCTTTTGTAAGGCCATAAAAGTGTGGTTTAGAAAGTGCACGAGTAGCATAAATGCAAGACGTCATGTGGGCTGCAGTGTGGTCTTACACAATCCAAAGGAGTCATTTTAAAACTATGCCTTGAATGCTGCTATTGCAGGTGTGAGCTGCTATAGCGAAGCTTCTACTAGTACATTTCAAACTGAATGATTTTTGACATGCTGAAACGTCTAGTTTTTCATTAGCTAAGCCACCCCACAAGTAGTGCTTCGAAGCCCACAAGGCCTATGTACATAATATATAAAAGTGAGACAAACCAAATATGGGATTGACTTGTCTCTGCTTTAATGGAATTCTAAAGTGCTACTTACTGCATAAGGCTGATGCAGCCTTCTAATTTTTACCAAGGCCAACTTGTAATAAAAGTCATGTTCTTAATAAGTTGACTTAAGCAAGAACTAGAAAAGTCATCACCATGGATCTGAAATGTTTATTAAAAATGTAATTCATTGGTGAATATAAATTATTTCCACATTTCTTGTCTTCATCCCAGTCATTACTATGTGAGGTGAATCACCTCTCAGAGACAGGAAATAAACAGGAATGCTAAAGAAACACCACCCACTCTCAGCTGGACAATACATAACCTATAGTATTACCCAGCACTCTCTGTCAGATTTCTGTGTCTTCGAGAAGAGGACGGGGGACTGCCACAGGTAGGGCTAGGCCCTAATTTCCTTCTTATTTCCAAGGCATTCCTCTCTGACTTGGCTTGGTAGGAAGCCTAGAAACATCATGAGAGCAAAGAGTAATGGAAGTTTGGACTGGATTCCCAGCTCATTTTTAGGTCAAGCGCGGAAGCGGTTTGACCTGTATTGTGAGCTTTTAACCATGCCCACCTCACGCCCATCACATTCATTAGTTCGTGGGCTTGCCATTCAAAAATCACTTGATGTCATTGGTAAATGCTTTACGTTTGTCCCGCATTTGGGGCGGTTTGGTTACTGCTTTGGACACCGACCCTGTTACAGGGATAAATTGCACGATTGCCGCTATGCTTCAGCATGGACAAACTACTATTTTCTTTTGTCTTCATGGCTGCCATGGTGCTCACAGTGCTCAGAGCGCGAACTCGATCGGAGATATAGTTTTTACATTATATGCACTCTGATCTGCTTAGAACATGTTCTTTGCAGCAGGCATATTAACCCTGTGCACTACCTTATGATAACTCCAAGCTTCCACTGGACCAGGGATACTCAAATACGTCCCACGTCCCGGGGGCCGCATGCGGCCCTCCTGATGTTAAATTGCTGCCCCCTGGTGAACAGTAGCACTGGGCTGCTGTTCAATTGACAGCGCAAGAACAAACAGAAAGCTGCGACACAAACCAGCATACTTTATTTACATGTTAAGTAAAGTAACAGTATAGAAGAAAAGGTGTCCTAGACAACCTCTCGTTAGAAACACCTTTAGTTTTAAAGACATTTTGCACTTAACATGCAGAAACATGATCAACTCTGCAAACTTTAAAAAAGTGTATTTTATCAACATGTATGAGCAATTTACTTTAGAAGATAAGATTATATCACAGCATTAGAGGCATTAGCAGTGACAGTTTTCAAACATGATCTTGGAAACATTCATGCCTCCCCTATTTGGAAAACAATGCCATTATTGAACCAAGAGGCAACTCATTTGTCAGGTGCACTTTGTGTGTAGTCTTGCTATATAATTGGAACAACATTATAGTTTTGTACAGCACACACCCTGAATTCGTATGTGTCAAGGGGCTCTTATATGTGGTAGTGAAGAAAAGGGAGGCAAAGTGAAATTAACCAATTGCCTAGGATCACACAATTTGGTAAAGTGGGGACGCCAGGACAGATAACCAGGTTTTCTGGTTTCACATTTTGCAACTCACTGACCAGAACAGTGTATCTTTCCCTCTCATGTTTAACATTAGATGTTAATGCTTTGACTTTAATTCTAGGGGCATGTGAATAGAGCATTGATGGCACACAGAAACCATGGGAAGGCTCATTTTGTTGTCCATACCATGCAGCTGCTTCGCGTCCCCCTACGACAACCTTTCATCACCCAACCCTTGCAGTACTGGCATCTGTGTGGCCTGCAGGCATGCCACAGACAGAACTTTGCGGCCCCTGGGCAATGTTTGCGAGTACCCATGCACTAGACAAAAGTACGTTCTCTTGGCTGCCATGTCACTCACAGCGCTCAGAGCGCGAACTCAATCGGTGGTATCATTTTTACATTAAATGCACTCTGATGTGCTTAGCACACGTTCTTTGCAGCGGGCAAATTAACCCTGTGTTCTACTTATGATGACTCCAAGCTTCCACCAGACAAAAGTACTTTCTCTCCTCAGAAAGAACATAAACCGCCAGACTTATTTTGACATTTTTACATTAAATTCACTTGGTGATTTGCCTAGTACACGGTCTTTGCAGCAGGCACATTAACCCTGTTGCTACCTTATGATGACTCCAAGTTTCCACCAAACAAAAGTACATTCTCTAGGCTGCCATGGCACTCACAGCGCTCAGAGTGCCAAATTGATCAACGGTATCGTTTTTACATTACATGCAATCTCATCTGCTTAGTACACATTCTTTGCAACAGGCACATAAACCCTGTGCGCTACCTTAATATGACTCCAAGCTTCCACTAGACAAAAGTACATTCTCTCCTCAGAAAGAACATTAACTGCCAGAGTTAATTTGACATTTTTACATTATATGCACTCTGATCTGCTTAGTACATGTCTTTTGCAGTACACATATTCATCCTGGGACTTGTAGTTTTATTTTTATAACGTGATAGAAGCTGGATACCAGGCCTTGTAGTAGCATTTGTAGAGTTCCCTAGTTCGATGCATGATTTGCTCATTTAGTGTATGGTTCAGCTTTGCAATCTGGGACTTGTAGTCTTATTTCTATAACGTGATACAAGCTGCTTATACAAAGCAGAAACCTGACTAGATGAACTACACACGTTTGAGTCTGTGAAACTTGAGCTGTGTGTGTGTGTTTATAAAACTAACCTTGAGGAGAGCTTACAGTTGATTACGCTGTACAATGTTAAGTATTTTATAACTAATATTTTAGTTCAAGACTGACTGAGGATCATTATTATCATGTGAGGTGGCTCTCCCCAAGCAAGTGAAAAATCATGGGTGTTTTGTTTGACTCCCCAGCCTGCCGTAAAGGGACAGCGATGCATTAAGCACGCATTCTTGGAGTACAATCCGGGGGCAATGTCACCGGTTCCAACTGTCAAGTAAATATGTTTTGCATCTGGAAGTAGTTTGTGTTTTAAGGCCTTGTTTAAAAAAATATTCCAGTAGGCCTGCTATCCCTTCAGTTATATGCAGGGCCACTGGAATTATGTGGCAGAAAGAACCAAAATAAGTGGCAAGGTTGACCAATGAATGTGGCAAAAAAGTCCAGTTATGCTTTTACAATGCCAATAGCTCCAACTCAAGTAAATGCAAGACCTATTTCAGTGCAAATGGTTGTTCTCTACTACTATTGTACATCAAGGTGCAAGCTAAGGTCCACAGATTTCAGGTCTTAGTGGCGGGCAAGCAGGGAGTGCGCAATAGAGTGATTTGCCACACATGTGCTGGAAGCAGGCTTCTGGCAGCCACTTTGAGCAGATGTAGACTGCTGGACACTTTGTGCATGCCCTTAGAAAGTGATTCTGTGCAAATTTAAACTTCCATTTCACTAGTAGCGGTTCTCTAGGGTTGGAGTTCTTTCATTTTTGAAAAGTAAATGGTTCTGCTTTGTGTTTGAGCCTGAGCCGGTGATTTTGGGGAATACTGCTCCTAAAAAATTGGGCTTCGCTACTTTTGGCTCCTGTGGATCCGAGACAAGTTGCATATACTTGTTGCTCTGTTGATTGAAAATGGGCAAACCATGAAAGGGAGATGCATTTCTTCTCCACACTCTATGCTTCCCATTCTCTTCCTCTTCCTGAAAGTGCTAGGAAGGTGGGAACAGATGCTGAGGAGGAAAATATCAAAAGGCTGTCATGGACTCTTTAGCTGCAATTAAAAAGAAGTATGATTGTCGTAAGCAGAGCCTGGTTCAGGGGATTTGGATTCTGATTTATCTGACTCCCAGTTTAGTGAGGATACTTCTATCCCTAAGGATTAAAAAAAGGAACTTTATTGCACTAGATGTTGCCAGATCTTTTGGGGTCTATAAAGCAACACGTGAGTTTTCAAATTGAGAATACTCCTAGTACTTCACAAAGTACTTTGAAACAGTTTAAAAGAGCTCTATATTTGAGTCTTGCCATTACTCAATTCGTTGTGGATAAAACATTGAATGAACAGAAGAACCCCAAGAAAAACAATCTCCCGGGATTCATGGCAAAACCATATCCAATGGAGGACATGTGGAGAAGATAAGGTACCTGGCTATTCAAGTTAGCTCTGTAGTACATAGTTTGGTTGACAGATCATAAGTTGGAGAAGTGATTAATTTCAAGGAGCTGTCAGAAAAGAAGGTTGATTCTGTCCTAAAAAAGGTATATGCAGATGATTAATTATCCCTTCATGCAGGAGGGTATGGAGCATGTACAGCTTAATCTTTGTTCATAGACTTTAGGAGCATGATTAGGAGTGGATCAGTTAATTCCGACCTAATCATAAAACATTTGTTTATGCATAGGTTACAATTATTAATTTCAAGGTATTTAACACAACCAATAATTCTCAACCTTTGTTAAATTTTGATGCGTCAAACCTGCTGAAATTTAACAAAGGGCAATCATACAATATTTACAGTGTCTTGCAGATTTTGGTGCATAAAACAGCAAAATCCACATTTTATTCCTCAAGGACTCATAATAGGTGATATTTATTGCACCCAATAAATAACATACCCCAGTCTATGGTACTGTTATTTAGTAGGTGCAATAAATAGCACTGAAACTTGTAATTGGGCCGTAAGTCTCTTTTTCAAGGCGATTCAGGAGGATCAGAAGTGCTCTGACCGAGTAGAAAATATTGAGCACAGAGACCGTATTTATCAGGTATTTCCTGTGCACTTTTAGAACATCACCTTAGCTTGTAGTTGTTGTATTGGGGCTCGTTGCAATTTATACCTCAAGGAATGGAACACTCATGCAACACAAAGATCAGGAGTCCTCAAAATACTGAATGAGGGAGAGTCCCTTTTTTGGAACAGATTGAAAGGACAAATTCCACAAGATCTTCAAAGAAAGGAAGCCCTCTTTGTCATTTAGGAACCAGCAGAATAAATCATGAATGTTGGTAAGACAACACTCTTCTTTTTGTCATCCTTCCAGAAAACAAAATTGTATTGGAACCCTTCAAGATTCCAAAGGAAGCTCTTTGAAAGTAAATTTAAGAAAAAGATCATGGCGTGAAGGAGTCTCTTTCTTGATTATTTCAGAACCCAGGAAGATGATGGTCAAGACTTATATGGAAAAACAAGGTAATGAATGGAATGCTAGAATTAATCTCAGCCAAAATTAATTTCAGCCACTGGCAGTCACTCGGGCCATATGCCAATCCATCATTTTCTTTCCCATGATGCCACCCCGGTTTGGACACAGCCATATGCAAATCAGTCTTGACCCTGCTCTCCATAAGAGCAGTCCAGGATAAACTGCCATGCCAGGTCCTCCCTGTACCAGAAACAAGGATCTTGGGACTAGTTTCGGGTGTGACACCTCATCAGCCAGGCTAGCTTGAATCTAGTAGCAAAGTGAGCCCGGTACCCATGTCTGGACATATCTAGCACACTTAGGGCAGCAAGTGCAAAACCCTCAAGGTGATGGATGGAATGCTTGAATTAATCTCAGTCACTGGCAATCACTTGGGCCGCATACCAATCCATTGTTTTTTTGCCCACCTTCCCACCCCAGTTTGGACCCAGTCAAATGCAAATCAGTCTTGACCATGCTCCCCAAAGGAACAATCCGACAGAAACTGCCAGGCCAGGTCCTCCCTGGACCGGAAATAAGTATCCTGGGACTGGATTTGGGGTATCACCGCTCATCAGCCAAGCAAGCATGAATCCAGTAGCACAGTGAGCCCCGGACCCATGTCTGGCCATTCCCAGTGCACTTAGGGCGGCAATTGCAAAAATCTCAAGGTAATGAATGGAATGCTTGAATTACTCTCAGTCACTGGCAATCGTTTGGGGCCTCACCTCATTCCATAATTTTTTTGCCCACCATGCAACTCCAGTTTTGACCTAGCCATATGCAAATCAGTCTTCACCCTGCTCTCCATGGGACAGTCCCACCTGAACTGCCTGACCAGGTCCTCCCTGGACCGGAAACAAGCATCCTGAGAGTAATTGTAGGGGTATCACCCCATATGAGGAAGGATAGCTTGAATCCAGAAGCACAGTGAGCCTGAGAGCTGCGTCTGGGCATGTGTGGTGCACTTTGGGAGGCAAATCTAAAAACTGCAAGGTGATGGATGGAATGATTGAATTAATCTCAGTCACTGGCAATCACTTAGGGCAGCATCCCAATCCATTGTTCTTTTGCCCACCATGCCACCCCAGTTTGAATCCAGCCAAAAATCAAATCAGTCTTGACACTGTTCCACATGGGAACAGTCTAGCCTGAACTTCCAAGCCACGTCCTCCACGGACCGTAAAAAAGCATCTTGGGACCGGTCATGGAGTATTACCCCGTATCAGGCAGGCTAGCTTGAATCCAGTAGCACAGTTAGCCAGAGATCCATGTCTGGGCTTACCCGGCGCACTTAGGGAGGCAAATGCAAAAACAACAAGGTGATGGATGGAATGCTTGAATTAACTGCAGCCACTGGCAATTGCTTGGGCCCCATCCCAATCCATCATTTTTTCCCCACCACGCCAGCCCAGTTTAAATTTGAATTTATGTATTTATAGAGCGCATATAACCGAAAGGCATCAAATTGCTAAAGTAAGCCAAGTCAGCACAAGGAGAGAATAAAGCGGCACCCCTCTCAATCGAGGAACCACCACCAGACTTAGGAAGATGAGAATAGCCAAGTTTCTACCTGCCTGCAAAATACAAAATATGAATCCACATTCCTGATGGACTCAGGAAGAATATTCTACAACCTAGAGGCAGCTACCGAAAAGGCACACTTCCCCCATCTGGCTTTGCGCAACCTGTGGATGGCAAGCTTTCTTTAGCCCACTGATCTTAATAATTTGCTGGGGGCATACCAGTTGAAAGCGGTGCGAATATAACCTGCACCCTTCTGATGGAGAGCCTTCTGCACCAGGCATATGGATTTGAAGATCACATATTTTTCACTGGCAGCCAATGGAGGGACAACAAACCCTTCGTTACACAGCTGGATTTAAAAGACCCAAAACCAGCCTAGCACCTGCATTTTGAATCACTTGACATTTATTTGGTGAGTATTGATTTGCATTCAGGTAAAGGGTGTTACGGTAGTCAAGGCAAGATATAATAAGTGCAATGACCACTGCATCCCTAAGCTCCTGAGGTAAGAAGGGGAAAATTTTCATTAAAGTATTGATAATCCAAAAACAAGTACTCTCCGTTCTGTTGACCTGGATGTCAAAGGTCAACAAATTATCAAAGACCACCCCCATATTTTTAGCTGTATTAATTTGCACAGGAAGCGGTCCACAAGCTTTAGGCCAACAGCAATTCGACCAGATTGAATTCTCCGCTCCAAAGATCAAAATGTCTGAGTTTTCCCCATTCATTTTAAGCCAGTTCTCCTTCATCCATATGCTGACCGTGGCCATACAAGATCAATACTTATTAGCCATATCATCCAAGTCATCAGAGATGGAAATGATTATTTGGGTATTGCCAGCATTGGGAGAGACTTGGAAACCAAAGGAGCAGACCAGCTTCATCAGAGGGGCAACATACACTAAGGGATGAACCCTGAGAACTCCGCGGGGAAAAGACTGAGCCCCGAAATCACCACAGCTGACTGTAAGAGTTTTGCCAGTCAGGAAGGACTCTAACAGCTTTAAGGCAGCATTGTGCAGTCTCGCCTGTCACAGCTTTTGCAGCAAAATAGATGGAGATATGGTATCAAAGGCTGATGAGAGGTTGAGCATAACCAAAATAGTTATTGCCCCCGATCAACCTGATGGTGTATATAGTCTGCTGTCATGAGTAGAGCGGATTCCGTGTTATGATTGCTTCTGAACCTGTTTTGTGAGGGGTCCAGAAGTTCATGCTCATAAAGAAACTGTGCTAACTCCTGATTGATATGTTTCTCTAGGATTTTGGAGTAGCAGGCAGCAAGGAAATCAGATGTAGTCATTTTAGATCTTCCACATTCCCATTAGGTTTCTTCTTTAAGGGGATCACAATTGCCTCCTTCCAGCACTGGACGGTAAATTTCAGACTCATGCACTTGTGAATAGGCTTTTTTCCTAAAGAATCTCCAATAGTGTCAGGGACCAGTTGAAGCACCTTAGGTGGGCAAGGATCATCCGGAGATCCTGAGGTGGTTTGTGTCAATGGGGTTTTAATTCTAGCTGCAGGAAGAGGTGAAAACTTAACTAAATAGCCATTAGAGGGCAAATTATAAGAGGTCACTTAAATAGAAGGGACCCCAGAGGTTGTCCTCCTGTACTTGAAGTTCCACATAGATCTTTGGACCCAGCCATATGAAAATCAGTCTTGACCCTGCTACCCATGGGAACAATTCACCCTGAACTGCTAGGCCAGGTTCTCCCTGGACCGGAAACCAGCATCTTGGGACTCGATTAGAATATCATACCTCATCAGCCAGGCTAGCTTGAATCCTGTAGCACAGTGAGCCCGGGACCACCAGATTCAGGCTGGCCTGGCTGATGAGCAGTGATACCCCAAAACCGGTCCCAGGATGCTTGTTTCTGTCCCAGTGAAGACCTGGCCTGGTGGTTCAGGCTGGACTGTTCCCATGGGGTGAAGGAGCAAGACTGATTTGTATATGGCTGGGTCCAAACTGGAATGTTGTGGCAAGCAAAAAAACAATGGATTTAGGGCCAGATCTGTGACTGGGAGTAAGGGCCAGATGTAGGAAGGCATTAGCGCCTCGCAAACAGCGAAAAACGCTGTTTGCGAGGCGCTAATGCCCTCACGCGATGCTGAAACACATATTGCGAGTCGGTACCGACCCGCAAAATGTGTTTCAGACTCGCAAATAGGAAGGGGCGTTCCCTACCTATTTGCGAGTCGCACCGCGATGTAGGCAAACAGCCTTCTGCGATGCACATTCACAATTTGCGAGTCGGTACCGACTCGCAAATTGTGAATGCGACTCGCAAATAGGAAGGGGTGTTCCCTTCCTATTTGCGACTCGCATCCAATGCAGAATTGCTTTGTGACCGCGAATGCGGTCGCAAAGCAATTCGCAGTTACCACAACTCATTGGCAAAAGGGAAGGGGTCCCCATGGGACCCCTTCCCCTTTGTGAATGTTGCCCAAAAAGTTTTTTCAGAGCAGGCAGTGGTCCAATGGACCACTGCCTACTCTGAAAAAACGAAACCAAATGGTTTCATATTTTTTTAATTTTGCAACTCGTTTTCCTTTAAGGAAAACGGGCTGCAAAATAAAAATAAAAAACTGCTTTATTTAAAAAGCAGTCACAGACATGGAGGTCTGCTGACTTCAGCAGGCCACCATCCCTGTGAGTGCAGGGACTCGCTATGGGGTCGCAAACTGCGACCCACCTCATTAATATTAATGAGGTGGGTCTTTGCGACCCCATAGCGACTCGCAGACGGTGTCTGAGACACCGTTCTGCATCCACATTTGCAATTCGGAAATTGCGAGTCGCACAGACTCACAAATTCCGAATCGCAAATGCAGAAGTTGCTACATCTGGCCCTTTGTCTCTGGGCCATAAATTCATAAGACATTATTGCATGCAAAATGTTCATAGTACAGAAATAAACTTTGGTGCAGTGGTGTTGAACCAGCACAATGAATGTGTTTTGATAGTGTATATTATAGTTACTCCTAGCCCAGCTCATCACTGTCACAGTCATTACAACCCACCCTCCACGGTACAGGACGTCGGCAGGGCTTTGACTTGCAGGGAATAGTATGGGTTTTCTAGTGCCCAGCTGAGAGTCAGTGAGTTCCTTTAGCATTATTGTTTGTTTTCTGCCTCTTTGAGGTAGGATTTACCTCACACAGCAATGACCAGGGCAGGGCTGAGATGGACTAGAAGTAATGAAGATGTACAGTAAATAATCGGGCCATATTTGCTGAATGTGCCACAGAGATGGTTTATGAAACAGTTGTTTCTCTCTGCCCCAAACTTTAGCAGTTTCCAATCCAGTTCTGTCACTGTACCTCCCTTCATTCCCAATTATTGGGTTCCCTGTCACTCATGAATAAGTATGAAGGGGCTCTTGGGGAAGAATAAAGGTCCCTGTGAGTAGATAGCTTTCTTGTAGGAAAATAGGTGGAAGTTAATCACAGGGACATCCAACCTTATTTAGTAATGTGAGCAGAGAGAAAGCGGCAGACTGTCACGATGTATGGGGAAGGAACAAGTACTAGCATGATTACTCTAAACAGGTCTCTAATGTGTGTATGCCAGCCATATAGACAGCCTGTCTCCAGTCACTGCAGGGGGTGACCTGGGCCCAAAACTAGTTGGAGTGGAAGTCTTGTTAGAAAGGAGGGGTGGGTTCTCTTTTTCATCTCTCAGCCCTTAGAAAGGCTGTTGGCTGTTCAACACAGTGGCCCTGACGTCCATCCTGCAACCTCGAAAATTACCCACAGTAAAGTGTTTTAGAGTTGTCTGTAGTAGAAAGAAAGGGACTGCTGTAAAAGAAGGCTGAACTGAAGTTTGAGACTCTTTTGAGGACATATTGCAGTACATTCATGACTCACTAGCCAGTGGTGGCTATCAAAAGGATTTCTACCCAGAGACTTCAGAACACAGCAGGATGTGGACAAGAGAAAGAACTTGGTGACTGTGGCTGCTTCTGGAAAGGACTGAGGCCTTGTTTGCTTCCTTCTTGTACCCAAGCTTTGGAAGTGCTTCTCGAATATCATACCATCTGGTTTTCTGTGGTCCCAGGGAAATACAGGAGAAAAAGGACATCTTTTCAGAAGAATCAGCATAACATTGGGAACTAGGATGTATGCTGAAGCCATAGCTGAAAAGAGTGATTTAGCCTGTCTCCTACTGCTCTCTGTGCACTGGTATTCTTAATGTGGTCCCTTGCAGAGTGTGAACTTTGAGAATGACAACAAAGAAGATATTCAGCAACTAGAAATGCTTCGGGATCATACCTTCCAGGTAAATGACTCTGCCCATGCCCTCTCGGCCTGTGTGAGGCAGAGCTGTTTGTTGGTAACTCTTTTTCTATGTTGGGGCAAACGTGTCCTCCAGTAGCCAATTTTGGTAACACACAGTGCTTAATTTGTGCTTGTTGTTTCCGGTGCGGAGCACTGGCACTTATTTTTGAGGGCCGGCGCTTAATTTTTTGCCTCAAGCATTTATAGCGAGCAAAAGACACATTTGAGAAAGACGGAGAAAGAGAAAAACTAAAAAGCGTCACAAATGAGAGAGCAGAAAGCTGCAGAAGGGAGCTGAAGGGGCAGGGAGGGGCTCTAAATGGATTGAAGAGGCCCGAGTTGGCTTCAGGATTAGGCCGCCTCAGTATTCCGTGCTTGCACATTTAATTGAAGCAGCCACGTATTTAAGAGGAGGTCTATGGGCACCAGCACGTTTTTATGTACAAATTAAGCACTGCTGGACCCCCTCAAAGTATGAAAAGGCCTGTGACTGAGTATGCCCCTACCTGCTGAGGCACCTTTAAGCTGCCCCCGCCTAACACGATTATTTCATTTAGGTCGGAGGGAGAAGAGCGGCACCACCATTCGGAAAATAATTCAGTGACAGCCATTTAGTGTAAAAGGTCATTTATTAGGACAGGATTGCAACAAGCAACACAAACTTTAACTTTTACTCTGAAAACCGAAACTTTAATAACGCCCTCCCTTTAACATCTCCTCGCTCATCCTTCCACTCCAAACCCTCATTTAGTTTCCATTCCCCTACACACTGCTCTTTTCCTTTCATGCCCCATTTGGTTCGTGCGTACCCCCACTCACAGCCTTCACCTGCTTGTTTATTCCCTGGAAGGGTGGGCAAGCCCGCATCTGACTCACCACCCTCCCCTATCTACTGTCTGCTCATTCCTGCAACCTGCCCTACCTGACGATCTGCCCCCTTTACCCCCTTTTTCACCTGACTCAAACTTCCTTCCTCTCACGTCCCCTTTCTTTGCAGGGTGGGTGTGAGGCCAAACTAACCGCGCGATGGACTGCGCGGAAAGAGGCCGGTCCCTCTCCCCAATCCCCCTTTTATCCCCACCCTCTAAGCCCACCCCCACTTACCTTTTAGCCAATCCCGTCCTGGTTCCATCACTTCCCCCTTTCCAAAAGAGCCCGCGGAGAGACTTGAGCAGTGCTCTCACTCTCCGCAGGCCCCTCCATAGGCAAAGAAGCGACACCTCATTGACGAGGTGCTGTACTTGGAAGCACAAAACAGTTGAGGGACCTGCCTGGCGTGCGCTGGAGCCAGCATAACTGAGCACGACTTACTGTGCCCAGGCCGCAGGTCTGAAGTCTGGGCAGTGTGCCGACAAGTTATGCAGTGCCAGGGGACACTGCTAGCTCCTATAGTAAGAGGTGATCCTCCTTACCCCTCCCCGGCCCCTATGGAGCAAACACGATGCCAAAAAACAAGCATAACGGGACTTTCCAGTGCCCCACGCTGTCGCGCCCTGCCAAGAGACAGCTTCTGGTTACAAGCTTGCAATCATGCAACAGAGTTGCATTGGAAGGTTACATTGAAGGCTTTTGTGTGCTTATCTGTCATGTCCTACTGAAGGGAAATGAAAACCAGCAGAAAAGGGAAGGTGAGAGTGCATTGTGCAAGAGGCCCACACTTTACACCCATCGCATAGGGGCTGCCACTCATTTGTTTGATGCGCACCACACAGTGCATGAGAAACATACGGCAGCCTGGTGAGTAGAGGCAGTCAAGTGCGACACCCTGCCAGCAGAGGGGAAAAGCAGGGCCTTTGGTTGCACCAGCATCAAGGGAAGCCCTGCATAGGCTTTCTTGACGTAGAGTAGCCCCTAGCAACAGAGAGGCCACCACGGTCTGCAATGTGTGATGGCTGCAGTGCTATCTAATGGTGGCACGCAGCACTGCACCCTGAATTGCTGGAAAGAAAAAAAAAAGAGGCCCACAAGAAGGGTGCTTTAACGCCACGGTTGATGTTTGCCCAGGGCGGCCCTGAGCAAAGATAATTAAGAAAAAAATTAAATTAAAATATATATATATATATATATATATATATATATATATATGTATATATACAAAAGACAGAAAAAAGAAGATAAGAGGTGAGTGAGAAGCCTCACAAAGAGAATAGACACAAAAAGTGTCTCCATGTCCACCACATATCAAGAAGGAGAGCAGCCACATCATATGGCACTGAAGTGTTAACCCACAGAACAGTTACAGACTTGGTGGGCAGAGTTTGTTCCCCACATCCTACACATCCACACATCCTACTGCCCCACACCAGCACACAAGTAATCTGGACATGCACAGATCACCTACTAGCACTGCCCGCCACCTCTGCCAAGTGTATAGAACGAGAGAATTGGTCATTTCCAATAATTTTTCGACCGCCCACTGAGCCAGCCTCCTGTGATGAGAAGTGGCGAAACCCCACGACCTTGCCCAGAGGGGTTAACCACACCATGGGAGAGGCCCGCTGCAGCAAACAAAAGAGAGACTGCCCGTGAGTGTGATGCACCCCAGTGGTGACTGTGTGCTGACTCGTAAAGAGGAGTGAAGACTGTTTCCCGCAGCAGCCTCGCTGCCTGCGAGCACTCAGAGACTAAGTACTTCTGGTGATCCTGTGGTGGGTGATAGCATCACATCAGCAGCAAGAGACCAATTGGGACTGGAAAGAAAAGCCCAGCACCCCCCCCTGCTGGCCACCAGCCCACCATTGTCAGAGCAGAGACAATTGCAAGGGGCACATGGACAATGCATAATTGCACTAAAGAGGCCATATCAGCTAGCCACCCCAGCACTGAATGGCCACTGTTGGCCCATCAATGAGAATGTCACACGGAGTGACCAACCGGGCAAAGCATGCACTACCCTAAGCAGGACCAAGCGCCGCAACGGTGCAGCCTTGAGGTGCAAGCACTGTGCCCTCGAGCAAAGAGGAAACAGAAGAGAGGTTACCATGGAGGTTATCCATGGAGTCGAGCACCAAGGAGATTCTGGAGGAGGGGCCCCATGTGGCCAGAGTGCAGGGAGGAGATTGTATTCACCCTAACTGCACTAGCACTGCCCTGTAGTGGGCCAAAGACTGTTCAGGCAGTGTCATCCTCCACAGTGCCTTTTGACCGAGCCACCAGTGGCCCACTACAGGCAAGAGAAGAGTCGCACACCCCGAGTGGCAAGCTGCCACCACTGCAACACAAGGGAAGTGGCCTACCCCTCACACAGGACAGGACCTGCGAAAGCTCCACGCAAGGAGGAGACATGCAACATGTGTCCTGATTTCACATCAGAGAAAGCAAGAACTGAAAAAAGGAGAGAGAAGCGAGTCTGACCAGACCTGGTCAGAAGACGAAGAGAGCGTGGCATGACACCACATTGAAAAGAAGAAATTAAAAGAAGAGAGAAATGTGTGTGACAGTCCTATCACACTGAAGAACCTGATGACCACAGGTGCACAGGAGGAATAAACAGGGTGACAAGACTGAGGACTTGTACAACTACCTGAGAGTGCATGTACAAGCACAAGCCAGCCCCCCGGGTGCATTGCTGCCACTGGAGACAGCTTAGCGCGAGTACTGAAAGTAAGCCGCCTGCATGAGTGAATCGCGTATCTGCCCCACCCTAAACAGTGTGATCACCGGGCCACCTTTCACCAGCTGCTTGAAGCAGATAGCAACCCTGCTAGCAACTGCACATGCCGAAGGAGAAGAACTGCACCAACGATGCAACAAGCCACGTGGCTGCGAGGTCCCTCCAGTCACCCTCACTCCATGCAAGTCATCGTCACCTATCGTACATGTTGTCAAAGGTCAACACCACCACCATCACAGGAACCACCGAGCTTCCCGGCACCAAAGTGAAGATTTACACCTGCAAACCACCAAAACATCAAGGATGCAATCCTGACATTGTGAACGACTAATAGTCCAGAGGCTATCTGCTAGTCCCACCTGCACCTGGGTCCTGTTGGCAAGCACACCCGACCATGTCATCCACCCTTGTGGTTGCATGAATGATTTGGCCATGGTTTCTGTTGGCGATCCTGCAGCAGCCCCTGCACAGCCCCCACGCAGCCCTGCACATCCACGCAGTTCCGTGGTGAACCATCAAAAGGGGCTCAAGGCAATCCCCGCACGAGGGATGGTCTGGAAGCAGCTCCACTGACAAGGTACCAAGAGGCACCGGGCCCACAGAGGAAGGTGTCCAGACATCGTTGACGTGTTCCTAGTCTTTGTGGGTTTGACCTTCATGGAATCAGGATACCTTAAGAGAAACCTATGCATCAGACTCCACCAATGCTCCTGATGCACCAAGTGTGAACTGTTGACACCAACCGTATCACAGCGAGAGCACGTAAGACGGATCAACATTGCTTGAGTGGACTTTGACTGAACTGAAATGCTGTCCAAGAAACCGGACTCCATCTACACTGTGTTCGTGCCCAGTGTATGTGGTTAAACCATGGGTGTGTGCAGAGATGCCCTGGTGGTCCCAGCTACACCTGTCTACTGCTGTCCTGAGACTGCCTCCGAAGCTAAGATACTCAGGGCCAGATTTACAAGGCCCTTGCGCCTCCTTGCGCCATACTAGCACCATATTTACAAAGTGGAGCAGTGCTTGTATTGTGCCAGCTTTGTAACCCCTTGTGCCACATTATGCCTGCGCCAGGCATAATGTATGGAAGAGGGGCGTTCCCCCATTAGGAGGCCCAGAAAAATGGCACTGTGAAATGTACTAGATTTCACTACGTAATTTTTTCCATCATTTTTAACGCCTGCACAGGGCCGGTGTTAAAATGACAGACACATAGTAACCTATGGGCCTCCCTAGTTCTTTGCTCTACTAGCGCCATCATTTATGGCGTTAATGCTGCAAAGTACCACAATAGAATCCTAAATTTTGAAGCTATTGTGGACACGACCACAATAGGCCGCAATCATGGTGTCGTTAGGTGGGGCAGGGGCGACACAAGAAAAGTGGCGCATCGGGACTGTTGCACCACGTTTCTGTAAATTTGGGCCTATGTTGATTTCTAGTGTGTTTTGTTTTTATTCTTACAGGTTGGACTCGTTTTTATTTTCAATAAAGTATAGGAGGCATGTAGTGTCCTGCTGGACACACACGTGCCCTACAGTATTGTCCTGCCATTAAGTAAGTTTGTTTGACCAATGACTTTGTGTTTCACCACTGCGCATATTAGTTGCTCAATGTTCACCAGTAGCACATTGTATGTTTTGTTCAGTTGAGCCACCTATTGGCTTTGACATTGCATTAGCCATTACATTCTGTATTCTGCCTATTGGCTTTGACATGCTGTATCCAATCTAGCCGCCTATTGGCTTTGACATTGCATTAGCCATTACATTCTGTATTCTGCCTATTGGCTTTGACATGCTATTAGATATTCTGCCTATTGGCTTTGACATGATATTATATATTATATTTTGTATTCAGCTCAGCTGCCTATTGGCTTTGACATGATATTAGACATTGCATTTTGTATTCAGCTTAGCTGCCTATTGGCTTTGACATGATATTATACATTGCATTTTGTATTCAGCTCAGCTGCCTATTGGCTCTGACATGATATTATACATTGCATTTTGTATTCAGCTCAGCTGCCTATTGGCTTTGACACGACACTAGACATTGCATTTGATATTTAGGTTAGCTGCCTATTGCCTTTAACGTGAAGTTAGACATTGCAGTTGAGAATCCAAGCTGTATTTTTCCAAGCTGTGTTTTTGCACAAGATGAACCAAGCTGTTTTCTTCTCACAGTAGACTAGACCTGATAAGAGAGAGTACAGGTGGTGTTTACCATCCTGCTCGAGCTTGGGAAGAGGAGCAGTCTAGGAGATCTGGCCAGTCTCCAAAGGCTTGCGTAGTTTTCCCGGGTCTGAGAGGAGGGGGAACGCTGTTCTAAGGGTGGCTCACAGGCTTCAGAGAATTAGATTTGAATCTGCCTGACTTCGTGCTGGAACTAGGCGCCAGTTGCCAGCATCCCGTGTGGGTAGATAAATCTCTTTCTCGCAGCTGACAAGGAGTCATCAGCTTGCAGACCCTAGAAAGATGAAGCTGTAAATAGTTTCTCACACGGTGAAGTATTTGTTTTGCTTTGCATTCAATATCTTATAAATATAACCTGCTGTGTATATTGCAAACTGATATATTTTGTTTTCATTGAATGTGTGCTTGAAATCTACTAATCCGTCAGTCACGAAATTGCGGTTGGGGAAGAATTAACAACAATAAAAGTCTTCTTTGAACTCAGAAGTGCATTCTTGATATGTTATGTAAGTGCTGAAAACGAGATAAGAACAGAAGCACTACAAGTATGTACCAGTTTACCAGTCACTCCCTGAGGGCTGGCTTTTACACCTACCCCACACTCATTCAACACAGGCGTCACAAGTGATGTGGGCCTGCTAATAAAAGAGCCCGAGTGCATATGCTAAGGGCCCAGTTCAGTAACCTACAAAGCAGTGTTTATGTCGTCCTTCATGCCGCATGTAGGCCTATGGCCCAGCCCACAACAGGGGTTTATAGAGGATCTGCATTGAACCCTTCCTTGTTGAACCTTTCTGTTACCCTGGCAAGGCTGATTGCATCCTTTGGGCATGAATATTTTCTTACGTAGAAGACACAAAATTGATTTTAAGACTAGAATAGACCCTCAACAGTTTGCAGCATGTTTATACGATCCCTCTGAAGTTGTGATCTTTGTAAACCATTAATTGTGGATACAAGTATAGTGATCAGCAAAACACTCCTCACACTGGCTCCACAACCCAGGAATCTAGGACTTTATTTTTAAATCAGCTCATACTTTTAAAGCCCACACAAACAGTTTGTTTTTCGCCCGCATGTATCTCTTAAAAGTGATTTATAAAATATTATCATTGCTGCCTGACTCTTATGAAATCACCATAGTAAGGCCCGTTATATTTTCAAGCATAGACTACTGAAATGCTTTACTAGTCAGCCTCCCAAAGTAGCAGCAACACTGGTATTGCAAATGAAACAAAAAGTCCAAATATTTAACCTTTTTCCAGAACTACAAGAGCTTTCAGTTGGAAATTGGTGTCTGTTTAAAGGCCTATGTCTACACCACAAGATATTATATGGTGCTAGAAAAGATGACTTCATGATGTCACTGTTCGCCAGACAAACGCCCAACAAGAACTCTCAGATCTTTGCTCAAACACCCATCGATCATTCCCAGGTTAATAAAATCCAGCACTGGGGTCAGTATGTTATCAGTAATCATTCTGAAGGTATGGAATAACATGCCACAACAGTTGAGACTGCAAACCAATTTTGGGATATTCAAAAAACATCTCAAAACCTATATGATTAATCCTAAAATATAATGGGGGCATTCAACATAATTTCCAGGATTTCTTTCCTTAGTTTAGAACTGGATGTATCACTGAAAACAGTAGGCCACATTTCTTGAGTTCAATATTGCACTCTATCAGCTCTGTATTCATGAAGTAAAATAAAATGCTCAGGCTTGGTCAGACAGTCGATGAGAACCAGACTTGTAGTGTATTGTTCGTTAATAGGAAACTCAACAATGAAATCCATTGATATACGAGTCCAAGCGTGTTTCGTGTGAGCAAAGGTTGTAATAGTGTACTAGGTTTACTGTGAGCTGTTTTTTGCTCTGCCACAGGTGACACAATGGGGGTCATTCTGACCCCGGCGGTCTAAGACCGCCGGGGCCAGGGTCGGCGGGAGCACCGCCGACAGGCAGACGGTGCCCCGCAGGGCATTCTGACCGTGGCGGTTCGGCCGCGGTCAGAGGAGGCAAACCGGCGGTCTCCCGCCGGTTTACCGCTGCCCTTAGAATCCCCCATGGCGGCGCAGCTTGCTGCGCCGCCATGGGGGATTCTGACACCCCCTACCGCCATCCTGTTCCTGGCGGTTCGCCCGCCAGGAACAGGATGGCGGTAGGGGGTGCCGCGGGGCCCCTGGGGGCCCCTGCCGTGCCCATGCCAATGGCATGGGCACGGCAGGGGCCCCCGTAAGAGGGCCCCGCAAAGTATTTCAGTGTCTGCTAAGCAGACACTGAAATACGCGACGGGTGCAACTGCACCCGTCGCACCCCTGCAACTCCGCCGGCTCAATTCTGAGCCGGCGTCCTCGTTGCAGGGGCATTTCCTCTGGGCCGGCGGGCGCTCTTTTGAAGAGCGCCCGCCGGCCCAGAGGAAATGTCTAAATGGCCGCCGCGGTCTTTTGACCGCGGTGCGGTCATTCAGCGGTGGTACCTTGGCGGACGGCCTCCGCCGTCCGCCAGGGTCAGAATCAGGCCCAATGTCTTATGTATTCCTTTGTGTCTTGATCCATCCTTTCTCACTAGGAATTATTTTAAAGATAGTTCACCTGTCTTTCTACAATCTGAATGTCTTGCAATTGGTGTCATGACAACAGTTTATAAGACATTGAAAGTTCGTTTAAGGTATGTAAATGCGATTTGCATGCCATAACAGGCCATTCAATCTTTTCCTATTCAAAGGATCCTTTTGTATCCATTCCTGTTGATCAAGAACAGCATGTTGATCTTTAACTGCTGTCCTGTCAGGAATCAGTTTGTATCCATTTCTGCCATTGACTAAAGAGCTAAGATGGTAGGTGGCTCCACAAAAAGTAGTTTCCTCTTATGTGGGTCAGGACAAGGCAGCTGCTTTCCCATGACGATTTTGAGATCTTTAATTTATTTCATAGAGAAATCTACAAAACACAAGGGACCACTTGTATGTTGACGTTTGGAGCACTTCATTGCTTTGAGATAACCCAAGTCCTTATGGTCCATCAAGCCCATAGGAGTTGTTCTGCCCCTTCCGGATAATTTCATCATCACAAGAATGCTTACTGTACGGCCAATAACACTCCATAATATAATAAGATAGGTGCTCCTTTAGGGGATGTGGAGTATCTACAGAATTCCTTCTTTAGATTGTCATCCAGGTATCCTTGAACCCCTTCGCTGCCAGGCCTTTTCCCCCTCCTGTGCCGAGCCTTTTTTTGGCTATTTGGGGCAGTTCGCGCTTAGGCCCTCATAACTTTTTGTTCACATAAGCTACCCACGCCAAATTTGCGTCCTTTTTTTCCATCATCCTAGGGATTCTAGAGGTACCCAGACTTTGTGGGTTCCCCAGAAGGAGGCCAAGAAATTAGCCAAAATACAGTGAAAATTTCGTATTTTTTAAAAAAATGGGAAAAAGGGGCTGCAGAAGAAGGCTTGTGTTTTTTTCCCTGAAAAGGGCATCAACAAAGGGTTTACGGTGCTAAAATCACCAGCTTCCCAGCTTTCAGGAACAGGCAGACTTGAATCAGAAAACCCAATTTTTCAACACTATTTTGGCATTTTACTGGGACATACCCCATTTTTACGATTTTTTGTGCTTTCAGCCTCCTTCCAGTCAGTGACAGAAATGGGCATGAAACCAACGCTGGATCCCAGAAACCGCAACATTTCTGAAAAGTAGACAACATTCTGAATTCAGCAAGGGGTAATTTGTGTAGATCCTACAAGGGTTTCCTACAGAAAACAACAACTGAAAAAGAAAAATATTGAAGTTGAGGTGAAAAAAACAGCAATTTTTCTCTACGTTTTACTCTGTAACTTTTTCCTGCAATGTCAGATTTTCAAAAGCAATATACTGTTACGTCTGCTGGACTCCTCTGGTTGTGGGGATATATAGGACTTGTAGGTTCATCAAGAACCCTAGGTACCCAGAGCCAATAAATGAGCTGCACCCTGCAGTGCTTTTTCATTCTATACCGGGTATACAGCAATTAATTTCCTGAAATATAAAGAGTGAAAAAGAGCTATCAAGAAAACCTCTGTATTTCCAAAATGGGCACAAGATAAGGTGTTGAGGAGCAGTGTTTATTTGCACATCTCTGAATTCCGGGGTGACCATATTAGCATGTGAATTACAGGGCATTTCTCAAATAGATGTATTTTTTACACACTCTCTTATATTTGGAAGGAAAAAATGTAGAGAAAGACATGGGGCAATAACACTTGTTTTACTAATCTATGTTCCCCCCAAGTCTCCCGATAAAAATGATACCTCACTTGTGTGGGTAGGCCTAGCGCCCGCGACAGGAAACGCCCCAAAACGCAACGTGGACACATCAAATTTTTTGAAAGAAAACAGAGGTGTTTTTTGCAAAGTGCCTACCTGTAGATTTTGGCCTCTAGCTCAGCCGGCACCTAGGGAAACCTACCAAACCTGTGCATTTTGTAAAACTAGAGACCTAGGGGAATCCAAGATGGGGTGACTTGTGGGGCTCCGACCAGGTTCTGTGACCCAGAATCCTTTGCAAACCTCAAAATTTGGCTAAAAAAACACATTTTCCTCACATTTCGGTGACAGAAAGTTCTGGAATCTGAGAGGAGGGACAAATTTCCTTCCACCCAGCGTTCCCCCAAGTCTCCCGATAAAAATGATATCTCACTTGTGTGGCTAGGCCTAGCGCCCGTGACAGGAAACGCCCCAAAACACAACGTGGACACATCACATTTTTTTAAAGAAAACAGAGGTGTTTTTTGCAAAGTGCCTACCTGTAGATTTTGGCCTCTAGCTCAGCCGGCACCTAGGGAAACCTACCAAACCTGTGCATTTTGTAAAACTAGAGACCTAGGGGAATCCAAGATGGGGTGACTTGTGGGGCTCCGACCAGGTTCTGTTACCCAGAATCCTTTGCAAACCACAAACGTTGGCTAAAAAAACACATTTTCCTCAAATTTTGGTGACAGAAAGTCCTGGAATCAGAGAGGAGCCACAAATTTCCTTCCACCCAGCGTTCCCCCAAGTCTCCCGATAAAAATGATATCTCACTTGTGTGGCTAGGCCTAGCGCCCGTGACAGGAAACGCCCCAAAACACAACGTGGACACATCACATTTTTTTAAAGAAAACAGAGGTGTTTTTTGCAAAGTGCCTACCTGTAGATTTTGGCCTCTAGCTCAGCCGGCACCTAGGGAAACCTAGCAAACCTGTGCATTTTTTAAAAGTAGAGACCTAGGGGAATCCAAGATGGGGTGACTTGTGGGGCTCCGACCAGGTTCTGTTACCCAGAATCCTTTGCAAACCACAAACGTTGGCTAAAAAAACACATTTTCCTCAAATTTTGGTGACAGAAAGTCCTGGAATCAGAGAGGAGCCACAAATTTCCTTCCACCCAGCGTTCCCCCAAGTCTCCCGATAAAAATGATATCTCACTTGTGTGGCTAGGCCTAGCGCCCGTGACAGGAAACGCCCCAAAACACAACGTGGACACATCACATTTTTTGAAAGAAAACAGAGGTGCTTTTTGCAAAGTGCCTACCTGTAGATTTTGGCCTCTAGCTCAGCCGGCACCTAGGGAAACCTACCAAACCTGTGCATTTTTGAAAACTAGAGACCTAGGGGAATCCAAGATGGGGTGACTTGTGGGGCTCTGACCAGGTTCTGTTACCCAGAATCCTTTGCAAACCTCAACATTTGGCTAAAAAAAACACATTTTCCTCACATTTCGGTGACAGAAAGTTCTGGAATCTGAGAGAAGCCACAAATTTCCTTCCACCCAGCGTTCCCCCAAGTCTCCCGATAAAAATGATACCTCACTTGTGTGGGTAGGCCTAGCACCCGCGACAGGAAACACCCCAAAACACAACGTGGACATATCACATTTTTTTAAAGAAAACAGAGGTGTTTTTTGCAAAGTGCCTACCTGTAGATTTTGGCCTCTAGCTCAGCCGGCACCTAGGGAAACCTACCAAACCTGTGCATTTTTGAAAACTAGAGACCTAGCGGAATCCAAGATGGGGTGACTTGTGGGGCTCTGACCAGGTTATGTTATCCAGAATCCTTTGCAAACCTCAAAATTTGGCTAAAAAAACACATTTTCCTCACATTTCGTTGACAGAAAGTTCTGGAATCTGAGAGGAGCCAGAAATGTCCTTCCACCCAGCATTCCCCCAAGTCTCCCGATAAAAATTATGCCTCACTTGTGTGGGTAGGCCTAGCGCCCGCGACAGGAAACGCCCCAAAACACAACGTGGACACATCCCATTTTTTTAAAGAAAACAGAGGTGTTTTTTGCAAAGTGCCTACCTGTAGATTTTGGCCTCTAGCTCAGCCGGCACCTAGGGAAACCAACCAAACCTGTGCATTTTTAAAAACTAGAGACCTAGGGGAATGCAAGATGGGGTGACTTGTGGGGCTCTGACCAGGTTCTGTGACCCAGAATCCTTTGCAAACCTCAAAATTTGGCTAAAAAAACACATTTTCCTCACATTTCGGTGACAGAAAGTTCTGGAATCTGAGAGGAGGGACAAATTTCCTTCCACCCAGCGTTCCCCCAAGTCTCCCGATAAAAATGATACCTCACCTGTGTGGGTAGGCCTAGCGCCCGCGACAGGGAACGCCCCAAAACACAACGTGGACACATCCCATTTTTTGAAAGAAAACAGAGGTGTTTTTTGCAAAGTACCTACCTGTAGATTTTGGCCTCTAGCTCAGCTGGCACCTAGGGAAACCTACCAAACCTGTGCATTTTTGAAAACTAGAGACCTAGGGGAATCCAAGATAGGGTGACTTGTGGGGCTCTGACCAGGTCCTGTTACCCAGGATCCTTTGCAAACCTCAAAATTTGGCTAAAAAAACACATTTTCCTCACATTTCAGTGACAGAAAGTTCTGGAATCTGAGAGGAGCCACAAATTTCCTTCCACCCAGCGTTCCCCCAAGTCTCCCGATAAAAATGGTACCTCACTTGTGTGGGTAGGCCTAGCGTCCGCGACAGGATATGCCCCAAAACACAACGTGAACACATCCCATTTTTTCACAGAAAACCGAGCTGTTTTTTGCAAAGTGCCTACCTGTAGATTTTGGCCTCTAGCTCAGCCGGCACCTAGGGAAACCTACCGAACCTGTGCATTTTTGAAAACTAGAGACCTAGGGGAATCCAAGATGGGGTGACTTGTGGGGCTCTGACCAGGTTCTGTTACCCAGAATCCTTTGCAAACCTCAAAATTTGGCTAAAAAAACACATTTTCCTCACATTTCGGTGACAGAAAGTTCTGGAATCTGAGAGGAGCCACAAATTTCCTTCCACCCAGCATTCCCCCAAGTCTCCCGATAAAAATTATGCCTCACTTGTGTGGGTAGGCCTAGCGCCCGCGACAGGAAACGCCCCAAAACACAACGTGGACACATCCCATTTTTTTAAAGAAAACAGAGGTGTTTTTTGCAAAGTGCCTACCTGTAGATTTTGGCCTCTAGCTCAGCCGGCACCTAGGGAAACCAACCAAACCTGGGCATTTTTTAAAACTAGAGACCTAGGGGAATGCAAGATGGGGTGACTTGTGGGGCTCTGACCAGGTTCTGTGACCCAGAATCCTTTGCAAACCTCAAAATTTGGCTAAAAAAACACATTTTTCTCACATTTCGGTGACAGAAAGTTCTGGAATCTGAGAGGAGGGACAAATTTCCTTCCACCCAGCGTTCCCCCAAGTCTCCCGATAAAAATGATACCTCACCTGTGTGGGTAAGCCTAGCGCCCGCGACAGGGAACGCCCCAAAACACAACGTGGACACATCCCATTTTTTGAAAGAAAACAGAGGTGTTTTTTGCAAAGTGCCTACCTGTAGATTTTGGCCTCTAGCTCAGCTGGCACCTAGGGAAACCTACCAAACCTGTGCATTTTCGAAAACTAGAGACCTAGGGGAATCCAAGATAGGGTGACTTGTGGGGCTCTGACCAGGTTCTGTTACCCAGGATCCTTTGCAAACCTCAAAATTTGGCTAAAAAAACACATTTTCCTCACATTTCGGTGACAGAAAGTTCTGGAATCTGAGAGGAGCCACAAATTTCCTTCCACCCAGCGTTCCCCCAAGTCTCCCGATAAAAATGGTACCTCACTTGTGTGGGTAGGACTAGCGCCCGCGACAGGATATACCCCAAAACACAACGTGAACACATCCCATTTTTTCACAGAAAACAGAGCTGTTTTTTGCAAAGTGCCTACCTGTAGATTTTGGCCTCTAGCTCAGCCGGCACCTAGGGAAACCTACCAAACCTGTGCATTTTTGAAAACTAGAGACCTAGGGGAATCCAAGATGGGGTGACTTGTGGGGCTCTGACCAGGTTCTGTTACCCAGAAACCTTTGCAAACCTCAAAATTTGGCTAAAAAAACACATTTTCCTCACATTTCGGTGACAGAAAGTTCTGGAATCTGAGAGGAGCCACAAATTTCTCCCTCCCAGCGTTCCCCCAAGTCTCCCGATAAAAATGATACCTCACCTGTGTGGGTAGGCCTAGCGCCCGCGACAGGAAACGCCCCAAAACGCAACGTGGACACATCCCATTTTTTTAAAAAAACCAGAGGTGTTTTTTGCAAAGTGCCTACCTGTAGATTTTGGCCTCTAGCTCAGCTGGCACCTAGGGAAACCTACCAAACCTGTGCATTTTTGAAAACTAGAGACCTAGGGGAATCCAAGATGGGGTGACTTGTGGGGCTCTGACCAGGTTCTGTTACCCAGAATCCTTTGCAAACCTCAAAATTTGGCTAAAAAAACACATTTTCCTCACATTTCGGTGACAGAAAGTTCTGGAATCTGAGAGGAGGGACACATTTCCTTCCACCCAGCGTTCCCCCAAGTCTCCCGATAAAAATGGTACCTCACTTGTGTGGGTAGGCCTAGCGCCCGCGACAGGATATTCCCCAAAACACAACGTGAACACATCCCATTTTTTCACAGAAAACAGAGCTGTTTTTTGCAAAGTGCCTACCTGTAGATTTTGGCCTCTAGCTCAGCCGGCACCTAGGGAAACCTACCAAACCTGTGCATTTTTTAAAACTAGAGACCTTGGGGAATCCAAGATGGGGTGACTTGTGGGGCTCTGACCAGGTTCTGTTACCCAGAATCCTTTGCAAACCTCAAAATTTGGCTAAAAAAACACATTTTCCTCACATTTCGGCGACAGAAAGTTCTGGAATCTGAAAGGAGGGACAAATTTTCTTCCACCCAGCGTTCCCCCAAGTCTCCCGATAAAAATGGTACCTCACTTGTGTGGGTAGGCCTAGTGCCCGCGACAGGATATGCCCCAAAACACAACGTGAACACATCCCATTTTTTCACAGAAAACAGAGCTGTTTTTTGCAAAGTGCCTACCTGTAGATTTTGGCCTCTAGCTCAGCCGGCACCTAGGGAAACCTACCAAACCTGTGCATTTTTGAAAACTAGAGACCTAGGGGAATCCAAGATGGGGTGACTTGTGGGGCTCTGACCAGGTTTTGTTACCGAGAATCCTTTGCAAACCTCAAAATTTAGCTAAAAAAACACATTTTCCTCACATTTCGGTGACAGAAAGTTCTGGAATCTGAGAGGAGGGACAAATTTTCTTCCACCCAGCGTCCCCCCAAGTCTCCCGGTAAAAATGATACCTCACTTGTGTGGGTGGGCCAGGTGCCTGCAACAGAATAAGGCCCAAAACATGTAGAGATAGAGGGGATAGCACAGCGAGTTTATAAGGACATATTATTTTCTACATCTTTAGACTGACTCTGCTTTGGGGACCCACATAAGTGAGGTGTCATTTTACTTGGGAGACTGAGGGGAAGACTAGGGAGTAGGAATTTTGTGCTGGAGCGGTGATCCTACGAAGAAAAGTCAGGAAAATATGCTTTTTTAAGCAAATTTTGAGGTTTACAGAGGAGTCTGGGTAAGAAAATGTTGAGGGATCCACGCACGCCACACCTCCCTGGACTCCTTGGGGTGTCTAGTTTAAAAAAATGTCTGGGTTTGGTAGGTTTCCCTAAATGAAGGCCGCACCCAGGACCAAAAACATAGGTGCCCCCTCCCCCCAAACACAGTTAGTTTGGTAATATATCATTTTGATGTGTCCACATACGTCCGTGATGTGCCAAACACTAAAATTGTGAAAAGAAAAGCACTTAGGTTATGTGAAAAAGACCCCTCACCCACCAACCAAGTTGGTGGCATGCTTCATCATCGGGGTCCCACCTGAGGCACCTAGCGTGTCAGAGGTGTGCTGCGACGCCTGATTACAGCGGAGCAGGTTTTGTCATTTTTACCACACATACTGGTTGGATTTAGCACAAGGGTGAGTGATGGTTAAGTGGATCAAATTTTATTAACAAGAGATTTCACAAAAATGAAATGCACTGTTAATAACTGAAAGGCAAAAAACTGAACCAATGACACCAACCGCTTTACAGTCCATTCACACAACTTTCATACATGACACGCACAAGACCATTCACACCGCCAGCCACGGGCCCAGCACATTACAACACTCACATCGACAGACAGCGCCACTCAAGGGCCCATCACTTACATACGCCCACATGCCTGATACAACAATCACACCAGCTGATGGGAGTGTGTGGACTGGTGTTTGGCTGGCAGTGTGTTGCAGTAGCCAACAGCAAGTCAATATGTACACTCTCAGCCAAGCCCCACTCCACACACAATGGCTTCATTTTTTTTTTTTTTTAAACAGAGGAACCCCTAACTAAGTAGAAAGAATTACAAAACTACAAACACAAAAGCTCTAACTAAGTACATGACAGAAATGCTAACCATGAAACTGAACACATGAAAATCCAAAACAGACATGAGTTTACACTCATGGTTGTTCCCAGAAAATCTTCTGGGTGTGGTAATTCTTAAAACAACCACCCACACACAGCCCAGGCTTTGAAGGACAATCTGGGCAGTACATTCGAGTCTCCCTCCGGATACCTCTTCGAAAACACACTCTACATTTCTTAGCTGGAAAGTCTTTTTTGGGTGTGGGAGGAATGTGCTCAGCAAAGTGGCGATCTATCAATCTAGCCACATCCTCCACCACTGCTTCTCTAGGAACTCTGGCCTGTTCCACCACAATAAGGCTCCCTATCACTGACTCCTGAAATTTCACAAATGTCATCTTTGACTTTGGAGACCTATCCCTAAACACAATAAAAGCATTGACGGTTGCTAAGAGGAAGAGGTGAATTGTTAACTTCTTATACCAAACGTAAGACTTACGAATAGCAGTATAAGGTTCCAACCTCTGATCAACTCTATCTACACCTCCCATGTGCTTATTATAATCTAAAATGCACACAGGTTTGCGCACTTCAGCAATCTGGCCCCAAACAGTCACGGGGGAAGTACTCTCATCATGGATGGTACTTAGCATGTAGACATCCCTCTTGTCTGAAAATTTCAAAGCTAGCAGCTCATCATTCCGCAAGGCACAGCACTGTCCCCTCTCAAGTTTTTTACAAACAAGCTCCCTTGGATAGCCTTTCCGGTTACAACGAATTGTGCCACAAGCAACAGTGTCCACTTTAAACAATTCCTTGAACAACTGCACTCCAGTGTAGAAGTTATCTACATACAAATGGTGACCTTTGTTGAACAGTCGTCTACCAAGATCCCACACAATTTTCTCAGTAACTCCAAAAGTGGGAGGACAACCAGGGGGGTCAATATTGGAATCCCTACCAGTGTAGACACGGAAACTATACACATATCCTGTACTACTTTCAGACAGCATATACAATTTAGGGCCAGATGTAGCAAAGTTTAGCGAGTCGCAAATGGCCCGATTCGCTATTTGCGACAATGCAAAATCGGAAATGGGATTCAAAAACCCCATTTCCGACTTGCAAAAAGCGTTGCGAGCCGTTTGCGACTCACAAAAATTGCGACCCCATTTTGCTACCCGCAAATAGCAAGTCGCAATTTGCGAGTCGCAAAGCTTATGCAATTGCAACTCGCAAATTGCGACTTGTCGCAAAAAGCCCAGTTTGCATGTCCCATTTACCACTAACTCAGAGCAGGTGGTAACCATAACCAAAGCATAAAAGGAGACCCAGAAAGCATCTGGGTTACTCAAGATGGCGGAGATTTACCTGATAGCAGTGAGGAGGAGAGTCCACGCCGCACAGCAGAGGAGGAGGAGGGGCCACAGACAGGAGAAGATATATAGAACAAGGCAGACTCTTTTTCAGCAAACTGAGGATGAGATATATGATAAATATCGCCTTAGCAGCGCAGCCATACTAGAATTAATTGATTTACTGAAACCACAGCTAGAACACCAGACTCTGCGTGGCTGCGCCATCCCTACGCATGTGCAAGTGCTATGCTCACTGCACCTCTTGGCCTCAGGGAGCTATCAGGGGGTCATTGCTGTGGCAGGTGGGGTATCCCAAAGTGCAGTGTCAAGGTTCCTCAGGGCATTCCTAGATGCCTTAGTCACACACATGGCACGCTTTCGTATACCTACCAAGGAATGAGGCAGAAATAAACAGCATCAAGCTGGACTTTTACAGGATTGCAAACTTTCCCCATGTCATAGGATGTGTAGATGGGACACATTTTCAAATATGCCCCCCTGCAAACCTGGAACATATTTTCCGCAACAGAAAGTGTACCCACTCACTGAATATTCAGGTTGTTTGTGACGCCCATGATATCATCACTGACATTGTAGCTAAGTTTCCAGGCAGTACCCATGACTCATACATTTGTAGGCATAGTGGGATACATCAACGCCTGGAACGTGGGGAATTTGGAGACGGATACCTCCTAGGTAGAGCTACAGACACCTTGCAGACATACACACAGGTCACTGTGCACACCAATCAGGACTGCCTAACAGTGTACTTTTTGTGCCCAACAGGTGACAGTGCAAATGCTCTAAGGCCATGGATTATGACTCCGTTTTTAACACCCAGCAATGAATGTGAGAGGCGATACAACAATGCACATAAGAGGACCAGGAACATCATAGAGCGCACCCTTGGACTCCTGAAAGCAAGATTCCGATGCCTCCACCGCAGTGGAGGTGCCCTCCAGTATACCCCCATTACAGCATTCAAAATTGTGGTCGCATGCGCCATCCTCCACAACATAGCCACCCAACGTGGGCTACCTCTCACCCCTGCAGACCCAGATCCTGATGATGAAGAGCAAGAACAACCACATCGCCATCATGGGGATCGGAGTATAGCTAATCAAGGCAGACTGAGACAGGAACACATCGCAAACCAATACTTTGGAAGGTACGTGTCAACTCCAACCATACTCACCTATTGACCAAAAACACCATTTGTTAAGTGGAACAAATAAACTATTTAATTAGTGCAGAAATTGAACTATATACAAGTAATGAATGTCCATGGGCATGAAAATGCAAACCAGGCATGTGGCACATTGACGTCATACGCCACTTCAACAGGACCAGGGTAATCTCTATGACCTTCTGCCCCTCCTGCCAGCCTGGCTGGTCCCTGGTGCTTCCGCTGTGCTCTGCCTGGTACTCCTGAGCACCCTACTGTCAGTGGCAGAGACACTGCTCACTGTAGAGCCCTCCTCACTGTCCTGGGGTGTTTCCCCTGTGCCCCTAGACAGATGCCGTGCCTCCATCAAGTCAATGACGTGGGTGAGATGTCCCAGGCCCCTAGCCACATCCCCAGCGAAATGGCCCATTTCCACCTGCAGCCCAACTGTCCTCCTCGACAGGCCTGTGGTGTTCATAGCCAGCCTGCCGATGGATGTGGCCATCCTGTCTAGTCTGTGCAGGAGCTGACGGTCCCTGCGCCGCCCACCCTCGGCCTGGGCCAGTAGTCCTCCCGCCAGTTCCCTCATGGCTAGGGCAAGGTCCCCAGTGTTCGTGCATATCATGTCCATCCTGGAGTTCAGTTGCTGCATGCTGGCCGCGTTATTGCGCACGAAGCGGTGCAGCACACCACTAATCCTCCCTAAAATTCTATTTTGTAGGCGCTGACCATGCAGCAGCTGTGCCTCACTGGTGCTGGGAGGTTGTTGGCCGGACTGCAGCCCTGATGTCCTGGACCTGCGTCGCCTGCGCAGCGGTGGCTGCCCTGTGTGTTCCACTGTCACACTCCTGCCTGTTGCTGGCGCAGCCTCTTGGGATACAGTTGCAGCAGGTGTGGATACTGCAGGGATGATGTTGGCCGTGCAGGTGGGAGTGCTGGCGGGCCCTGAGGTGTCCTCATGGGGCTGGCTGATTTGAGTAGTGGTGGTGTCCTGTGGGAGACCTGTGGGACATGGGGAACAGACTGTCAGTGTCTACTATCTGTTGCACACTTCCTAATAAACATTTGCCTATGAACTGCCTACTTGACTACATTTCCCATAATGCATCATTCTGGTGTTTGCTACCCTGAAATGGAGCTATCTTGGTTGAGCATGCCCCTGTGTACATGGTGGGTGGGGGTATGGCATTGATAGGGGTACAGGCATGTCACATGGTACTCACCGGTTGATGTGCTGGGCTCTGAGGTGTCCAGGTCCCCAAATCCGGATATTGCCTCCTGCTCCAGGGTTTCCTCCACCCTTTCTTCCAGGGGTGTGGGTGGTGGCACTGACGATGGTCCCCCTCCTGTGCCTCTCATCTCCCGGAGCCTTTCAGCCACCCTTTCCTTGGTCCGGGAGCGGAGGTCATACCACCTTTTTTTGATGTCATCAATGCTCCTGTGGCTCACCCCCAGGGAATTTATTTTGTCCTGGATGTCCTGCCACAGCTGTTTCTTGGTGGCTTCAGGCACATTTAGGGCTGCCTTACCAAATAATTTGTCATAGTGCTGACAGCATTCGTCTGTCAGCACCTCCAGCTCCCTCTCTGAGAACTTCAGATTTCTCTTCCTTGGAGTTCCTTCCATGGCAGCTGCTGTTTCTTCTGTGTGCAGTTCAGCAGTTATAAAAGGGTGTGGTCCTCCCTCCTCCCAGGTGTATTAGTAAACTTCCTGGCTGTGATGTCATCATCATGTGCCAGGAAGTGTTTCCAGAGTGTTCTGGAGTGGTTTCTGGAGTGTTCTGCAGCACCTGTAATCAATTTACACGCTACTCGCAATTTGCGACACCCACTCGCAAATTGCGAGTTCGTTTTTTGCACAGTCGCAAAAAGCGACCTCGCAATCGGCAGAGTCGCACACTGCGTTGCGACTCCGGGTGCGAGTCGCTATTTCGTCACTGTTGTTTTGCCTGCATTTCGATTTGCGGCTCGCATTTTGCGAGTCGCACAAACTCGCAAATTGCGAGTCGCAACATTTTATTTTCCTACATCTGGCCCTTAATTCCATATCGTGCCCTTTTGCTAGGAATGTACTGCCTAAAAAACAAACGACCCTTGAAGAGGACCAAAGACTCGTCCACACTTATCTCTTTGCCTGGAACATAGACCTCCGAAAACCGATCTACAAAATGATCAAGGACAGGCCTAATCTTAAAAAGACGGTCAGAATCTGGGTGATCTCGTGGCAAGGCTAATGCATTGTCAACAAAATGCAGCATCCTAAGAAGAAGCAAATACCGATTACGACTCATGGTCGCAGGAAATATAGCTGTTGCCATCAAGGGACTAGTAGACCAATAAGAAGCCAGTGACGGCTTCCTTATCAACCCCATCAAAAAAGTCAAACCCAAAAACTTTTTTATCTCCTCCAAATTTGTGGGAATCCACTGGGCAGCTCTAGAGTGTGGCCTAAGTCTAGCAGCGTTGTCCCTCAAATGCTGCTCCGCATACAAATTACTCTGCTCAACAATCTCTTCCAAAAACACATCATCCATGAATAACTCAAAGAAATTGATAGGCAAAAAGTTATCTGTATTGGAGTTAGACCCCGGGAGACCAGTAAAGGCAGGCAACTCTGGCTGCTCCATGTTTGGGGCAACCCAGACATCAGGTCTTATAACGGGAAACCTGTCAGCCCCAGGTTGCTGCACTAATGGCACATCGGTGTCCTCCTCTAAAACAGGCCCTTCATCTGCACTGAGTGTGGCTTCATCATCAGAAGATTCCCCTCCAACAGAAACATCACTGCCAGAACCTCTCACTTCCTCCTCTGCCTCAGATGCAGAGTCCGTCTCATAATCATGATCAGACAATGACTCAAAAAGCATACCAACCACCTGCTGAGCGGTCATCCTGAGGCTAGCCATGATCTTTCCTACTAAAATTAACTGGACAAATTCACCACCAACAACCAGCACTGTGTAAGACAAGTAACAAAGTGTAACTTTGTTAGTAAGAGTTATAAACTCAAAAACTATACCGCTCACTTGCCTGAAAAAGCTTGATTCACCAGCAACTACTCTGCACAGACAAAGCAATCACCAATGATATCCCACTAAAAAGGAAGAAAGAAAGTCAAATTAGAAATAAGACAAAACAAATATAATTGTGCACAAATCTAAGGACAATTTCACACACAATCCTGCATTTAGTACACCCCCTACAAACATGTCATTCATGCATGGCAACAATACTCCTTTGGAATAAATTTTTTTACTTACCTAAAACATGCAACTGTGCAAACTGCAGGTCAACCACCGCCGAAACCGCAAGGAGCCACAGCAAATAAAGCAAAAGCTTTGAACTAGAACAAAAAAGAGGAAAACATTTTTTTATCACAAATGCAAATACTTCATCAGTTGACAAACACCCCACCATCAAACATTTAGAAATTGGTGCCTAAGTGGATTCTGCCATATGGGCAGATAGGCCTACTAAAAAAAATAGGCCTATCTGCCCCAAGGAGGGCAGAAAATACCTTTAGTAGTGTGTCCCCATGGGGAGCGACCCTTGCCCAAGGGGACAGCCCCCAAACAAAAAAACAAAAAAAAACACACACAACACTATCCCTATTGCCTAAGTGGCTTCTGCCCCCCTTGGGGCAGATGGGCCTAAAAATAATAGGCCGATCTGTCCCCAAGGGGTGCAGAAGTGGCCTTGGTACATGTGCCCCCAAAGGGGGGGCGACCCTTGCCCCCCCCATCCACTAACACACACACACACTATCCCTGGTGTCTAAGTGGCTTGGGCCTAAAAAAATAGGCCCATCTGCCCCCAGGGGGGGCAGAAATGGCCAACAGGTCTATGCCCCCCTTGGGGGGGCGCCCCGTGCCCAAGGGGACGCCCCCCCCCACAAAAATAAACTAATTTAAAAAAATCCCTGGCGTTCTAGTGGTTTCTGTCCCCCTTGGGGGCAGATCAGCCTAAAAATAATAAGCCGATCTGTCTCCAAGGGGTGCAGAAATGGCCTCGGTACATGTGCCCCCAAAGTGGGGGGCGACCCTTGCCCAAGGCCCCCCCCCATCCACTAACACACACACACTATCCCTGGTGTCTAAGTGGCTTCTGCCCCCCTTGGGGGCAGATGGGCCTAAAAAAATAGGCCCATCTGCCCCCAGGGGGGCAGAAATGGCCAACAGGTCAATGCCCCCCTTGGGGGGGCGCCCCGTGCCTAAGGGGACGCCCCCCACAAAAATAAACTAATTTAAAAAAATCCCTGGCGTTCTAGTGCTTTCTGCCCCCCTTGGGGCATATCAGCCTAAAAATAATAGGCTGATCTGCCCCCAAGGGGGGCAGAAATGGCCCTAAAAGACATGCCCCCCAAAGGGGAGCGACCCTTGCCCAAGGGGCCGCCCCCCCCATCCACTACACACACAATCCCTGGTGCCTAAGTGGCTTCTGCCCCCCTTGGGGGCAGATGGACCTAAAAAAAATAGGCCGATCTGCCCCCAAGGGGGGCAGAAAAGGCCAACAGTTCTATGCCCCCTTGGGGGGGCACCCCCCCACATAAATAAACAAATAAAACAACATCCCTGGTGTTCCAGTGGTTTCTGCCCCCCTTGGGGGCAGATCCTCCTGAAATAGTAGGCCAATCTGCCCCCAAGGGGGGCAGAAATGGCCGTAATTAGTTGCTCCCAAAAGGGGAGCGTCCCTTGCCCAAGGGGCCGCTCCCCGCAAGTCAAAAACACGAATGAACTAAAAAAAAAAAAAAATCTGGTGTCTAGTGGGCATTCCTGCTGCCCGATCGCAATCCGATCGGGCAGCAGGAATGCTCAAAGAGACACCGGGGGAAAGGAAAACCCTTTCCTTTCCCCCAGTGCCTCTTTCTGCACAGCCCCCCACCCACCGGGAAGAGAATCTTACCTCTTCCAACGTCGCCGCACAGGAAGCAAATGGCTTCCTGTTCGGCGAGAACCCGATAATGAAGTCAGCGCGCTGATGTCATTATTGGGGGGTGGAGGGGTCGGGGGTGGAAGGGGAAGGGCTTCCCCTTCCATCCCTGCCTTTGGGGGGGTGGGGGGAAGCACACAGAGGGAGAGAGAGCGCTCCCTCTGGGCTGTGTGCTGAGGACATAGTGGTTACGTCCTCGGCACAGCAGCACTGTGCCGAAGGACGTAACCACTACATCCTCGGCACAGAAGGGGTTAATCATCTGATCCTATTTGTAGGAGGCTGGCCTGGCTTGTAGTGGGTACCTTGTGGTAATTACACCTTGTTCCAGGTCCAGTCATCCCTTGTTAGTAGATTAGTAGTGTTCTAAGTGTTCTAGCAGCTTAGGCTGATAGAGGTAGCTATAGCAGAGCAGCTTAGGCTGAACTAGGAGACATGCAAATCTCCTACTATACCACTTATATCATATAGCACTATATCATAAGAATCACAATACTCAGAGTTACTAAAAATAAATGTACTTTATTTTAGTGACAATTTGCCAAAAGTATCTCAGAGGATATACTCCCTTAGGAGGTAAGAAAAATACACAAAATATACACACAAACCAAAATCAGGTAAGTGAAACACTTAGAAAAGTAGTGCAAACACTGTAGAACACAATAGAACGCAATAGGAGACAATAGGCCTAGGGGCAACACAAACCATATACTCCAAAAGTAGAATGCGAACCACGAATGGACCCCAGGCCTAGTGTAGTGTGTAGAGGGTCGCTGGGAGTGTAAGAAAACACTAAGGGTGTCCAAGATACCTGTTGTAACCGTACAATTTATGTATGTACACATTGTTCATATTAAACTGTATCATAGTTATTGGTTTAGTGTCAAAATGTTTAAACAACTAAATCAGCGTATAATTTGCATACTCCCATATTAGTATTAATTTTGTATTAGTGGTATAGTCCAACAGCTCCTAAGAATGTTGGCCATTGGAATGCCCTGGAGCTTGCCTTAGAATGTTGGTGAAGGACTGTTTGTTTTCTGGAGTTGGTGAGACGATGTGTGAGGAGTTTAGCGATTAAACAGGATAATTCAACAGAACTGTGCCTGGTTCCTTCATTATTTATGCGGCACTAACTTGTGGAACCCAACATCTTTGTTGGCGACGAGGATAGGATACCTGTGCAGGGGGCAGTGAAACTCCTCACCCCTGATTGCCTTCATCGTCTCCGTTGGATATCCAAGAGCTCCAGTGTGGTGTTGGGCGCTTCGTTCTTCCGAGCTCAACTGTGATGTTTGGAGACTGGTGGTGCAGTAGCCGTGCCGTTCTCAGTCCTCTGTGGCATTCAGAGGGAGAGCCCATCGTTGCGTGGCTGTGAGCGCCCCGAATTGAAGCACTTCGTTTCCCTCGAGCGTCCTGAAGTTAAATCGCTTCGTTTCCCTCGAGCGTACTGAATTTAAGCGCTTCGTTTCCCTCGACTAGTGAGGATTGTCTGAGGGAGTTGCGGCGATACTCTTCCTTGGGATACAGTCGGGAAGGAAGTATTGCCGGGTAGGTGGACCCGGCTCAGGGTTACAACGTCACACTAACGGCGTGGCGTTGAGAGAAGGAGGTGCGACCCCAGGCAGAAGGGCGTCGCTCCTCGATTGAAGCAGCATTGACGCTGCGAAGGCGGAGTCCAGCGTCGCTCCTCGATTAAAGCAGCATTGACGTTGGGGAGGCGGAGCCCTGCATTCCCGGCACCACGCTATCTGGCGTGGCGTTACCATGAAGGAGGTGTGAGTGTCGCTCCTTGATCGGTACCAGTGGTAACGCGGAGCTGTGCGTCTGGGAACTGCAGGGCACGGCGCCTCACGGGAACAGTTACCACACAGCTGTACAAGCGCTGTGTGAGAGCTGGCACGCATTCCCCTGAAATTGCAGCTGACGTGTAGCTGCGCTGGGAAGGGGTTTTGAGAGACTACAGGTATTTACTTCTTCTGCAAGTGAGATATAATTTCATCTGGAGGGATTTATTTTCTTTTTGTTCCATATGATTGCCGCTGGGGCTCTTACTGTAGTGGGGCCCAGATAGACTATCAGCACATTAATACTGAGAGGCAAGGATCATAAGGAAAAAAAAAAAAAAAAAAAAAAAAAAAAACAACCACGTTGGACAGTGATGGAATATCGGTGTTCAGATACTCTTAATTTTCCAATTCCCCTTGGAACTTAGTGACAACTTACACAATGGCAGCAGCTAGCATGTCACAGCCCCCACCATTTTTGAACGAAATTGGTGAACCTGTCCACCCTGGAAAGAGTGGGAAAAATTGTTTGAATCCTACTTGATAGCAATTGGAGGGGAAAAATTCTCGGCGTTGAGAAAGCAGAATATTCTTTTACACAATCTGGGAGTACATGGACGAAAGGTGTATGAAAATTTAACAGACCCTGATGTTGAAGAGGAGGGTGAGAGGGATGGCTTAAATGATTATGAGAAAACGGTCAGGAAGTTAGAAAATCATTTTGGCCACAAAGTCAATGTAGTGCTTGAGAGACATACATTTTTTAGTAGGAAGCAAGGTAAGGATGAAAGAATATCCAGTTATATTGCGTGTTTGAGGGGACTGGCCAACACCTGTGAGTTTGGTAACCTTGAGGATTCCTTAATACGTGACCAGTTAGTAAGATGTACCAATAATTTGAAAATTCAGGAAAAATTGTTAGTTCACAATCCTACCTTGAAGGATGCTGTGGATATAGCAAAGGGGATAGAACACACGGTGGAGTGCATGAAACTAATTAAACATTCCCCGGGGGAAAAAGAGGTCAAAGAGGTTAAAGAGGTTAAGGCTTATCCCAAACAAGAGAATAGTGCACTTAATCTAGAAGAAGATTGCAAAATTCATGAAGTTTCCCTCAAGAAAAATACCCAGAGTAACATGGATGGGATTAAAAGTAAGTGTTTTAGGTGTGGAAACAGCAGACATCTGGCCAACAATCCTATGTGTCCGGCCCGCAACTGCGTATGTCGGAAGTGTGGTGCGAGGGGACACTATGCGAGGGTGTGCAAGAATGAGAGGGGTGAGCGTAATGAGAAAAAGAATGTACATATTATTGAAGAGACCCAAGATATAAAGAACAAGTTTGTGCTGCAACTGAAAAACTTGAGTGAGAGCGGAAAAGGAGGTACTTTATACCCTACGTGTGTTATCGAACTCGATGGTATATGTGTAAGGGTATTTGCAGACTCCTGTTCTCCATTTACATTTATGGATTACAGTGTATTTCAAAATAAATTTAAAAATAAGGGGTATAAACTGCAACCTGCAGACATCTCTCCTGGTGGTTACAATAAATACCCTATACCCCTGAGGGGCATGTTATGTCTCCAAATAACCTTTAAAGGTCGTCATACTAAAGGGAAAGTGTACTTCACACACAAGGGTTCCAATCTTTTAGGGTGGAAACATCAAAGGGAATTAGGAATCAAGCTTGACCCTAACACTGATGAACCGGTACTACAAGTGGGTGAATCTAGATGTGGTATGAGTGTTTGCGTGGAATTTCCAGATTTGTTTGAAGATAGATTGGGGTTGCTGAGGGACTACCAACATAAGATAAAGGTGAAGAAGAATGCTATTCCAAAAGTCCATAAGGCCAGACCGATCCCCTACCTAATGCAGGAGTCTCTAAAACAAGAATTGAACAAGCTGGTAGAATTAGGGGTTATAGAATCCATTGAAAGTTCAATATGGTTGGCCCCCATTGTAGTCACTAGTAAATCGGGAGGAAGAGGAATCCGTTTATGTGTTGACCTTAGGGACCTTAACGCCAACATATGGGTGGATAGGTTTCCCCTACCCAGGATTAATGAGATGTTGAGCACCATGGGCCCAGCCAAATACTTCAGCGTGATAGACCTGTCCTCGGCATATCATCAGGTAGAACTTCATCCTTCCTCTCGTTCCCTCACCTCTTTTATCACCCCGTATGGAGCGTTCAGATTTTGCAGAATGCCTTTTGGCTTAGCCTCGGCGGCGGCTGTTTTCCAGCGTATCATGCAAAGCATATTGCAGGGTATAAACCGGGTAATGTGCTTTCAGGACGATATTCTCGTTTATGGTGTTACGGAGAGCGAGCATGATGTTACCTTGCGGAAGATGTTTACGGCGCTGGAACGTGCTGGCATGACTATTCGTAGAGATAAATGCCAAACTGGAGTGAAGTCAGTTGATTATTTGGGCCATAAAATCACAAAGGATGGGGTAGAGCCTAAACTCGATTTAGTGGTAGCTGTGAAAGAGGCACCTGCACCTACCAACAAGCAAGAACTCAAATCCTTCCTAGGTTTAGCTGAGTACATGGCCAAGTTTGTGCATAATTTTGCCGAGCTCTCAGCTCCTATGAGAGCATTGTTGAGGAAAAATGGCCCATTTGAATGGAATACGGAATGTCAGGAGGCTTTTAGCAAGGTGAAGGAGGCCATTGTGAATTCTCCTAATCTAGGAACATTTTATTTAAAAAAGAAAACATGGGTCACTACTGATGCCAGTGGGAAGGGTCTTGGAGCCACCCTTTCCCAAGTTGTAGAGGGACAGGAAAGAATCATAGCATTTGCATCCAGGTCACTGACAGCAGCAGAGGTGAACTATTCCACCATAGAGAGAGCAACGCTGGCATGTTATTGGGCTATCAATCATTTTAATGTTTTCCTATGGGGTCTACCCTTCACCATTAGAACCGACCACAATCCCCTCACCAGTGTATTCACCACCAAGGGAAGAGAACATGCCACCCCACGCATTCCCAAGTGGATTTTAGGATAGGAAGGATATAATTTTGGGGTGGAGTATGTTCCTGGCAAAAATAACGTGGCTGACTTCCTATCCAGATCACAGAGGGGGGTTGGAATACAGGAAGGGAGTGACACTCTTGAACCTGTACTACACATAGAATTGGCTGGCCTTACCAGAGATGAATGGATAGAGAAAAACTCAAATGATTGTGTATTAAAATTGCTCTGGGAAAAAATAGTCAAAGGTTGGCCAGAGAGAGCTAGATATCTGGAAGAAGAGCTCAAAGGATATTGGGAAGTGAGGTCAGAACTCCACATATCTGAGGACATGGTAATGAGAGGTGAGAGAGTTGTACCTCCGTGTGAGTTGTGGAACAAATTAGTGGGTCTAGCTCACGAAGGGCATCTCGGGAGGAACCTTACCAAGAGTAGACTTCGAGCATCCTATTGGTTCCCCACCATGGATAGGTTGGTGGAGGACGCAGTAAGGGATTGTATCAGTTGTGCCCAGAGCGACAAGACTAATGTTACAAGGAGGGCTCCATTGTCCCCTATTTCTGTCCCACTTAAACTGTGGGACAAGTTGGGATTGGACATTTTAGGACCCATATCACAAACAGGTGTCAAAGGCAGATTCATATTTGTGCTAGTGGACTACCACTTGCACTGGATGATGTTCAAGATAGTGAATCAGGTGACTACCCAGGATGCAGTTGATTTCCTATCGGAGGCATTCTTGAGGGCAGGAATACCCAGCACCCTAGTGACCGACAATGGTGTGCAGTTCACCTCAGAAGCCGTGAGAGGGTTTTTGATGAAGTGCGGTGTACACCATTTTAGAACAGCATTATACAACCCCTGTGCGAATGGTCTAGTTGAGAGAGCCAACAGGATGATTAAGGAGTGTTTGCAATTGGTGTCAACACGTCATGTACCATGTGAAATAGCTCTTAAGCAAATGTTGTGGTCGTATCACACCACACCAAATTTGGTTACGGGAATTTCACCATTCTTTTCACTGAAAGGAAGGCACCCGTGTACCAAACTTAGTCCTAATTGGCTGAAGAGAGGGGAACCATTCGATGAGCAGCGAGAGGAGGCTGCAGCTAAAGTCAGGCAACACCAAGAGAAATACAGGAAGTGGTATGATGATCGTATTGGCACCCGGAGGAGACCATGGAGGATGGGACAATAGGTTAAAATTAAGCTTCCTGAACCCACAAAAAAGATGGTAGCAAGTTTTCTCAACCAAAAAAGATCATTAAGGTGCAAAAGAATGTCGTAACGCTAGAAGATGGCTGGGTGTGGAGTATGGACAGAATTTCATGCAGCAAAGAACCAACTGGTATGCCCGGACAGGTTTCTGACGAGGAAATGGAAAACGTGCTGGAGCGCTATTCTCAGAACAGAGACGCCAGGACCACTAAGCGCCCGACATGGCACAAAGACTTTGTTTTTGAACAGTAAAGAAGGGAGATATGTTATAACCGTACAATTTATGTATGTACACATTGTTCATATTAACCTGTATCATAGTTATTGGTTTAGTCTCAAAATGTTTAAACAACTAAATCAGCGTATAATTTGCATACTCACATATTAGTATTAATTTTGTATTAGTGGTATAGTCCAACAGCTCCTAAGAATGTGGGGCATTGGAATGCCCTGGAGCTTGCCTTAGAATGTTGGTGAAGGACTGTTTGTTTTCTGGAGTTGGTGAGACGATGTGTGAGGAGTTTAGCGATTAAACAGGATAATTCAACAGAACTGTGCCTGGTTCCTTCATTATTTATGCGGCACTAACTTGTGGAACCCAACAATACCCCAGCCCAAGACACTGAAAAGTAGGAGTAAAGTTACCCTACCACCCCAGAAAGACAGTAAAGTCGAGATAGGGGTTTCTGCAAAGACAATAACTGACTGCAAAGCACTGAAGACGGATTCCTGAACCTGAGGACCTGCAAAGGAAGGGGACTAAGTCCAAGAGTCATGCAAATGTCCGGGGGGGCAGGAGCCCACTCAACCCCGGATGAAGGTGCAAAAGGGCTGCCTCTGGGTGGAAGAAGCAGAAGATTCTGCAACAACGGAAGGTGCCAGGAACTTTTGACAAACGCTGCAAGTGATTCTGGAGGCCTTTAGGGGTTAAATCAAAAATTAAGATGTCGTCAGTGTATAACAGGCAGAAAATTGGGCGCCCACCCACTAGCGGGGGAAAACCATTACCCTTAGACAAAAATGAGGGGAGATCTGAGATATAAAGGGAAAAAAGCAGGGGATCCAGTAGACAGCCCTGTTTTAACCCGTTAGACGTACAAATCTTATGGGATAAACCTCTATCACCCCCAAGGAGGATTCTACACCAGGTATTGGAGTGGAAAGCTATTATTAACTCCAGGAGGGGTAAAGGTATCCCTTATCTGCATAACTTAGACCATAGAAAATCTCTATCTACTTTATCGAAGGCCGTGGAGAAGTCTATGAAGGCGGCATAAACAACATCACCTCTCAGTTTAACATATTTTTCCGTAATAGTTTGAAGCACCATGATGTTATCTAGGGTACTATGTTTGTGCCTGAATCCAGATTGTTCCAAGGGGATGATGTTATTCTTCTCTGCCCAAGACATCAGTCTAGAGAGCAGACATTTGGAGAAAATGTTTCCCACGGCATCGAGGAGGGCGATCTGAAGATAATTACCAGGACAGGATTGCTTGCCCTTTTTTATATAAGGGTACAATTATGCTACCAACCCACGAGGGAGGAATACATCTAGAGAGGAAACATCTTCTAAAGACCACGTATAAGATCTTAGACCAAGAGCTCCTGTCCTGTTTTATAACTGATAAAGGAAGTTCGTCTGGCCCCATTGCAGCGGAAGAACGCATCTCACCAATAGCACAGCCGATCACTTTTATTGACGGGGAGAGAGAGTGAGAATTCCTGGAATTTCTGGGAGCCGGAAGGGTGCAACCCCATTGGAGTCATACAGGGAGGAGATGGATTCTGACCAGCGGGCTTCGGTGATTGCAGCAGGGGAGGGACGGATTCTTGACCCACAACCTTCACCCACTAATGCCCAAAAACGCCTTGCCTGGCCGTTTGTAGCAGCTTCCCGGAGCTGAATCCAGAGCCTGTCCCCTGCTTCTTTTGCAAGACAAATCTTCAGATGCTTCTTTCTCCTTTTTAATATGACAACCCTGATTTTCCTTTCCTCTGAGAAATCTAAATACTGGGCCCTGACCAAGTTATTTATTTCTCTATTTAAGTCAAGCAAGAGGCGGGGATTGTTTTCTGGGCTACTTTATGCCCCCGACAAGTTGTTAGCCACCAATTGCTTCAGGAGATCAGAAAAGTTTAGCAACTCAATTCCCTCCCAATTAATAAGATTAGCAACCACGGGAGCTAAAATTGCGGAAACACCAGCAATCCTCTTAAAATTCCACTGGGTCCTCCCAGTCTTATTAGAAAAACTCTGGGTAAACCCACCAGATATCCAAGAGTCTAATGACAATATGGAAGTTTCTAAGGTGATAAAAAGCTAATTATGATCGCTATAAGGGGAACTTATTATCCTAAGATCTTCCAATAGACCGAATGAGGAGTAACCCAGGACTAGATAGTCTAAAATGGCCATTCCCCCGGAGAAGTATGCGTAAAAGAGGCAGGGGAATCCGAAGTGGACCTGCCATTAGCAATAATACAGTCTTTTTTTTTTAGAAGACTAAGGAGAAGTTTACCCCTTTTATTTGTTTTAATTAGAGGGGGAAAAATACAGTCTGGGATACGCAGCGCTGTTTCTCTCTCCACGTCGCGCATTTGACATAGGGCAAAGTTGGAAATTTTGCAATTTAGATCTCTCATTAGTGCTATCAGAGGAGGGAACTCGGTATCTAAGGCCTCCCCTATAAAGGCAAATACCCTTTCTAACAGAGGATCGTACGCGGCCTCTGGGGGCACATACGCATTAATTAATAACAAAGAGGTAGGACCTCGCAAGGTATTATGCAATTGAATCGTAAGAGCCATGAAGAGGTTGCTGAGGTCATTATAGCAGGAATAATCCCATTTGAGGGTATTAGACATAAAAACAAGCTACCCCCCCTTTAGCATGTCCCCTTCGAGACGAAGAGGCCTTACAATCAACTACAAAATAATTATCCCACAGCAAGTCCGTGTCTGACCAAGTCTCCTGAAGACAAATTAAATCTGGTTTGAGTGTGCTGAGGTAAGACAGTTTTTCCCTACTAAATTTTACCCCGGCTGCATTCCAGGAAATTATTTTTAAACCTCTATTAGGAAGAAGGCTGGAGTGGGTCCCTGGGCCCCCGATCTTGCGCAAGGGCTCCCGGGAGCCAACCCCAATCTTCCAGGACAGAGGTGGCTAGAAGATTTGGAGTGTGTCGTGTCTCCCGCAGTAGCACCCGCCTATCCTTCTCTATTAAGGACACTTTGAGAGCCTGTAGATCTACTCTAGGTCTATAAATCGTAAAATCAGTGTCTTTAAAGAGGGCCGGGGGATGGGGCCTCTCAGAGCTTTTAGTCACAAACTTTTCCCCTCCACAAGCAGTGTGGGACAAGAATGGAAACACATCAATCTCCCGACACTGCAGAGAGTCAGCATGAGAGAGGACCAGGTTCGCCGTGTGCAATGAGCAGAAGGCGACCCTAGCCCTGAGACCACCGTCGACCATCCTGCGGGAGACAAGATCAATATCTTTGCTGGAGATGTGATTAAAAAAACTGGATTCAGAAAAGCATCTTAATAAGGTGGACCTATTTAAAATTAAATCGGGATCAAAAATGGGGAAAAAGTAAATAATCTGAGAATCCGAGTTACAACCTGTTGAAGGAGCTCCTTTCCTGGACAACAAGATAGAGGATTCGATGGAAATGGTCTCCTGTCTGGGGGGCAAAAATGGGGAGGCGGTTGGATTCATGGCTGGGATAGTAGGAAGGGCGGTTAAGTGCGTGCTTACAGGACCCCTATTAGTAAAATTAGGCCTACGCGGAGAGGGCATACTAGTCTGCATCGTGTATGGCCCTATATGAATTTGAGGAGAGATTGTCCCATCAGTTATCACTTTGGGAAACAGTACTTTCCTTCTTTTTTTTCTGCTGATTCGTCGATTTGGTTTCTTCAATCTCTTAGGTTTTTTCCCCACCTTTGGCGAAAGTTCTCCTCTTAGAATCTTCAACCGAGGATAACAACGGGGGGGAATTATGGGCCCTTTTTTTTGGTTGACTGCTCTTTCAAAGATGGGGAACACCTTCGTAGGGGGCTGGAGGCTTTGTGCCAGGGGATTGCCCCTCAGAGTGGGAGAGTAAAAAATAAATCAAATGAAGTCCACAGGACTACCCGTTAGTGACTTTACATCACTAGAACGGAAGCTTTGGGAGCTTCCCGCTTGAGTACCCACATCCTTGCACGAGTGCACATTTTGGGGTGCCCTGGGGGAAGTCCTGGACGCCTTCTGATCAACAAGAGATTGTAAAGGGGCGACGTTAAACCGAGTAAAATCAAGAGATACGGCCTCCTTTTTCTCTTTAGTCATCTCCACTAAAATTGCTGTTACGGAGTCAAGGATCCAGTCTGAGCCCCCTACGAATTTCTCCAAAAGCTTTAAAATGGAAGCAAGGAGGTTTTCCAGATTGAACAAAGAAGCTGAGAGCCTGACCTCAGATTCCAAAGGTGGAATGGGCTGGATTCCACTGACATCTAAGGCCGGCGACGCAGACAAATAAGATTGGATATATAATGAATCTTGTAACGATGGAGTACTATTAAACAGCTCCAAACCCGATGGAGTCGAAAGGCCCTTGGACCTAGGGATCACAGATAGAGGCGAAGGATCTTTTGCTTGGGGGCCATATCTCTGGAATAAAACTGGGTCCAAGTCTGGCAGTGTAAAGTCACAGGGTCCGATAGCAGTAGAGCTGTAGGAATAATAGCGGCACTTTCCAGAGAGTTTTTCGAATCCAGGTCAGCTTGAAGAGGAGAGCTGACTGGCCAGGCAGATGAAGAGGAGGGACAATGCAATGGCCCCAGCTCGCTCCAAGCGGGCCAAACAGACACAACAGACTCGTCAAGGGGGGTTATAGGGCCCAATTCCAAGACCCTGGTTCCTTTTTCCTGGCTTGCTTCTGCCTGGAATGGCTCACTTAAGAGCTCCCCTGAGGACTCCATAGGTGACTCTGAATCCAGGGGTGCAATGGAGATGACTTCGCTTTTTGTTACCTGTGATGAGGAGTTCTCTTTACCACAAAAGGAGAGAAGATGCTTCTGCGATTGTCCCTTCAGCAAGAGTGCCGAGTTAGCCTTGTTCCGAATGGGGTTGGATTTAGTTTTAGAGCAAGACCTTCCTGAAAGGAGGAGACGACCTGAACGGAGCTTCTTCATGGTCATAATAGAGAGTACCAGCACTAGGGGCACAAGGAGGCTAATACCGCAGACTTTACGATTTAGGGTGCAAGAGGACAAACTCGCTCTTTACAAATTTCCACCGCTTAATCTCCAACTGACTCAGACAAGGCTGGCATAATGGACTTAATGAACATCCAGCGCCAACCAGCTGCCCGTTGTTCCTTGGTGCGCTTCGTACCTCAGCTTACCGCAGAGTTGGCTGCGTCCACGAAGAGCAGTGCCTGCTAGACTCTGGCCCGACCCACCTCGCGGTATCTTTGGCAAGAGCAGGAGCGTCAAGAAGAAAGTCTGAGTCTTGAGAGCAAGGGCTGCTTATGCGAAAGCAGAGAGACTAGATTCTCCCTCGCCCCCCCAGCAAGCCGCACCGGGACAGGCCGCTTCGACGATGATCCGCAAGAGAGGGCGCAGGGAGAATAACACCTCAAGAAAGCGCAGGGGGGGAGGGTGCGCGGCTAGCTGCCACGACGGAAAGGCTACCAAGTCCCCAGGCCCACACAAAGCAGACCCGGAGTGCTGTCCCAACGGAGTCCCAGTCCGCTTCCCAATAATGCGGGCGTGAGCAGGGGTGCCGTTGTGGGAGTCTGACTCCCAAAGGAATAAGTCCTGCTTCTAGAAATACAGGGGTGCAGGGCTCTCCCTCGCCCCCCGCAAGCTGCACCCAATCAGGCCTCCTCAGTGGCAAGCAGACAAACCAACAAACGAGCAAAGCAGCGGGGAGAGCCGCTCACCTGGGCTGGCAGACAGGCAGGCACGATGCCCTACTTGCGGAGAGACTAGAGGACCTTGCTTGCACTCCTCTCCCCTCCTCTCCAGCTGCGCCCTGCTCAGCTGCGAGCCACCCGGTACATTCACGTCCGACGACCGAAGTCAGCAGTGCTTCCGCAACACCTCAACAGTTCATTATTGGAATGCAAAAAACGAGCCAGACCAGTAAACACTCACCGGCAGGATTAGGCGCTACAATGTTGCTGGTAGTCGTCTTGCTACTTTGTTGCGGTTTTGTAGGCGTCCTGGTGCAGTCAGCGGTCGATCCTTGCCAGAAGTCGAAGACAGAGATGCAGAGGAACTCTGGTGAGCTCTTGCATTCGTTTTCTGAAGAGAAACCCAAAGGAGAGACCCTAAATAGCCCTCAGAGGAGGATTGGCTACCTAACCAGGTAAGAGCCTATCAGGAGGGGTCTCTGACGTCACCTGCTGGCACTGGCCACTCAGAGGTCTCCATTGTGGCCTCACACCTCTGCATTCAAGATGGCAGAGGTCAGGGATATACTGTAGGAGCTCTGGCCACCACCCCTGGGGTGGTGATGGACAGGGGAGTGGTCACTCCCCTTTCCTTTGTCCAGTTTCATGCCATAGCAGGGTCTGGGGGCACCCTGAACCGGTGTAGACTGGCTTATGCAAGGAGAGCACCATCTGGGCCTTTCAAACATTTCCAGAGGCTGTGGGAGGCTACTCCTCCCCAGCCCTTCACACCTATTTGCAAAGGGAGAGGGTGCAACACCCTCTCTCAGAGGAACTCCTTTGTTCTGCCTTCCTGGGACTGGGCTGCCCAGACCCCAGGAGGGCAGAAACCTGTCTGAGGGTTGGCAGCAATGGTAGCTGCAGAGAGAGCTAGTTTGGCAGTACACAGGGTCCATGCTGGAGCCCCGGGGATGCATGGGATTGCCACCCCAATACCAGATTTGACTTGGGGGGACAATTCCATGATCTTAGACATGTTACATGGCCATGTTCGGAGTTACCATTGTGAAGCTACACATAGGTATTGACCTACATGTAGTTCACACCCTGAGCAATGTGGGGGCATCTTGGCTAGTGCCAGGGTGCCCTCACACTTAGTAACTTTGCACCTAACCATCACTAAGTGAGGGTTACACATATAGGTGAATTATAAGTTACTTAAGTGCAGTGTACAATGGCTGTGAAATAACGTGGACGTTATTTCACTCAGGCTGCAATGGCAGTCCTGTGTAAGAATTGTCTGAGCTCCCTGTGGGTGGCAAAAGAAATTCTGAAACCCATAGGGATCTCCTGGAACCCCAATACCCTGGGTACCTAGGTACCATATACTAGGGAATTATAAGGGTGTTCCAGTGTGCCAATCAGAATTGGTGAAAATAGTCACTAGCCTGCAGTGACAATTTTAAAAGCAGAGAGAGCATAAACACTGAGGTTCTGGTTAGCAGAGCCTCAGTGATACAGTTAGGCCCCACACAGGGAACACATATAGGTCACAAACTATGAGCACTGGGGTCCTGGCTAGCAGGATCCCAGTGACACAGGCAAAAACAAACTGACACACAAGTAAAAATGGGGGTAACATGCCAAGCAAGCTGGTACTTTCCTACACTATTTAGGACTTGGAGGATAATTTCTTTCATGTGGTAACTTGGCATCAGGGACCAGATCCAGCACAACCATAGCACCCAAGTAGGGGTAATGTATTGGTTGGTATACATTTTCTAGATTCTCTGTGCACACAATATGATAGAAAAACAATCAAAATAGTAGCTGTAATATGTACCAGTAATAGGAACATTAGCAAATATTCCAACTTATTGACTGCTGAGCTTTGTATCAACCCCACCCTCATATATTTGGCTTACTAAGCTAAGCTCAGCACCAACAGAAAAGCCCACTTCATTTTCAAAATGGTTCACACTCTCATACCTGCTTCAAATATTGAAATATTGTTCAATATAAAAGCACATTTTGCTAATCTCCTCTGCACTGGAAGAACATCTGATAAGCTCACAGCAGGTGGAGGCTGCATACACCTCCCATTAGCCTTCAGCAAACATAGGTGAAGTGATTCTACATGGCTTGTCTCATCTCAGTCTCCTGGCACGAAGACTTCACTAGGGTTTCACACTCTGATCCTAACTTGTATAACATTATCTGCCTATTATGAATCTTTTAGAATTAAAAATTTACAGAAAATGACCTGATGCCCTTTTACTTCTGTGAAATTACACATTTCAAATTATAATAATAAATGAGAAATAGGTATCCGTTTTAATTAAAATCTCTTCATGACTCAGCAATAATTACTTTAAAACAGGGAAAACAACTCCAGTTAACTGCTGTGAATATATATTCAGGCAGACATACTTATTACATAGCAAAGAAAGGTGAAAATATACAAACATGCATTCTAAATTTATCATTATGATGTAAACAATTACCAAATGTACTCTAACCTCTTCATTGCTAAGCCTCCTCTCCTCCCCGTGCTAAGCCTTTTTTATGCTATTTGAGGTGTTTGCTCTTAGGCCCCTATAACTTTTTGTCCTCATAAGTTATCCATGCCATATTTGCCTCCTTTTTTTACTAACATCTTGGGGACTCTAAAGGTACTCAGTGTTTGTGGATTCCCCTGGGAGTGACCGAGAAATGAAATACAAAATACTGCTAGATTTTAGGGTTTTGGGGAAAAATTGGAAATGAAAGTGCTGCAGAAGAAAGTATCTGTTTTTTTTCTCCCTGCAAATGGCATCAACAAAGGGTTTGCAAAATCATCATCGTCCCAGCTTTCAGGAACAGGCCGACTTGAACCAGAAAACCAACATTTTCAACACAGTTTTGGCATTTTACATACCCAATTTTTCCTATTTTTTTGTGTTTTGAACCTCCTTCCAGTTAGTGACAGAAATAGGCATGAAACCAATGGTGGTTCCCGGAAAGCTATACACTTCTGAAAAGTCGACAAAATTCTGACAAAAGTCTGAATTCAGCAAGGGGTCATATTGTAGATCCTTCAAGGTTTCCTTATAGAAAGTAACACTTGAAATAATATTGAAATTGAGTTGAAAACCGGCCATTTGTGTCTAAGTTTCTAAGATTTCATCTGTAACTTTTTCTAAGTATGGAAGATTTTCAAAAGCAATATACTGTTACGTCCGCGGGGCCCTTCTGGTTGCAGGGATTTGGAGGGCTGTAGGTTCTTGAAGAACCCAAGCTACCCAGAGCCAATAACTGAGATGCACCTTGCAATTGTTTTTCATTGTGTACCAGACCTACAGCAATTCATGTGGCAAAATATCAAGAGTAAAAAATAGATATCAAGGAAACCTATGTATTTCTGAAAAAGGCACAAGATATGGAGTTTAGAAGCAGTGGTTATTTGCACATCTCTGAATGTGTTGGTGCCCATACTAGCATATGAATTAGAGGGCCTTTCTCAAAATGACTTCTTTCTTACACACTGACTTACATTTGAAAGGTGCAAATGCAGAGAAAGACAATAGGTAATAACATTTGTCCCACTATTCTGTGCGCCCCCAAGCCTCCAGATAAAAATTTAACCTCACTTGTGTCTGTAAGCATAGTGCTCATGACAGGAAACGGCTCAAAACTCAACGTGGACACATCACATATTTTCCACTGAAAACTGACTTGTTTTTTGTAATGCACCTAGCTGTGGACTTTGGACTCTAGCTAAGCCAGCACCAAGGGAAACCTAGCAATCCTGTAGATTTTTTTAAACTAGACCTCTAGAGGAATATAGGATGAGGTGAGTTGTGTGGGTCTTACCACAGTTTCTACCCAGAATCCCTAGCAAACCTCAAAATATGTCTAAAAACATTTCCTCACATTTCTGTGATGCAAAGTTCTGGAATCTGAGTGGGAGCCACAAACCTCCTTTCAGCCAGCATTGCCCCATGTCTCTGGATAAAAATGGTACCTCACTAGTGTCGGTTGGCCTAGTGCCCATGACAGGAAACACCCTAAAACATAATGTGGAAACTTCACGTTTTTCCACTGAAAACTGGCTTGGTTTTTTTTGCAATGTGCTTAGCTGTAGATTTTGGGCTCTATCTTAGCAGGCAGCTAGGGAAATCTAACAATCTTGTACATTTTTGAAAACTAGATACCTAGGGGAATCCAGGAAGGGGTGACTTGTGTGGCTCTCACTAGGTTCTATTACCCATAATCCCTTGCAAACCTCAAAATTTGTCTTAAACACATTTACCCCACATTTCTCTGATGGAGATTTCTGGAATCAGACGGGAGCCACACATTTCCTGCCACTCAGTGTTCCCCTCAGTCTCCTGATAATAATAATACCTCACTTATGTGGGTGAGCGAAGTGCCCGGAACAGGGAAGGGCCAAAAACACAAAAACGTGTAGAGATTGAGAGGGCACTAAAATATGTTCATAAGCGCAGTTGTTTTTTATGCGTTTTTAGTCTAACTCTGCTTTGGGCACCCACACAAGTGAGGTATCATTTTTATCGTGAGAACAAAGGGGTATGCTGGGTGGTAGTAAATATGTGGTCTATTTCTGTTTCTGGAAGAACATGGCACAGAAATGCAGGGAGGATGTATGATTTTAGTCACACTTTGAGATTTGCAAGGCATTTTGGGTAAGAAAGCTTGTTGATATCCATGAGAGACACACAACCCTGTACCTCCCTGGGTGTCTAGTTTTCAAACATATCTAGAGTTGGTAGATTTTCCCTAGACAAGAAGCGAGCATGCTACCAAGTCATCTACTTCTGTGATGTCCCAAACACTCAAATTGTAAAAAGAAACCACACCCTTAGGTTTTGTTAAAAAGACCCCTCACCCACCAACCTAGTTGGTAGCATGCTTCATCATTGGGGTCCCACCCAGACAACTAGCATGCCAGGGGTGTGCTTCAATGCCTGATTACAGCAGAGCTGTATTTTTAGTGAGGTGAATTCTGAACTGAAAGGAGAAATGTAATAAATGCATCTTGTGGCTAACCACCATTATTTTTACACATACATACTGGTGCGATTTGGCATGAGTAAGTGATGGTTCAATATATATAAAATGTTATTAACAATATATTTCCCAAAAGTGAAATGCACTATTAATAATTGAAAGGTCGAAAAACTGAAGCAGTGACTCACAGCTCTTGAGCTGTAAAGCTGAAACAAGGCATCAACCACTTTACAGGCCATTCGCACGCCTTTCATACCTGACACACACATGATCATTCACACCACTGGCCGTGGGCCCAGCACATTACAACATTCACAACAGGAGTCAAAGTAAAGACAGTGTATACCCTGGCAGAGAAAGACAGAAAAGACAATTATTACTAACAGCCAGGCAGGGAGACAGCAAAGGCCAGAGAAGCAGCAACCAGGGGAGAGCAGAGACTCCAGTACCCGAGGAAAGGTGTGACGAACAAGGTAGCTGCATCTCACAGAGAGAGCTGTGGCCTCAGACAAGTCACTCGGGAGAGAGGTCGCCTCTGATGAGAGAGGTCGCCTCTGATTTGCCACGATTTGCCGTGGCTGCTGAGATGCCGGACACCTGACGCCTGGAGCTGCTGTGTCAGGGCCCAATTCCTCGGGATCTGCGCGTCACTAATCAAGGGCCCATCTCCAGGCAACACCAACTCAGAAGCCTTTGTGGCACTGAGGATTGGAGGGCCAGGCGGGGGAAAGGGAAAGCTAGGAAAGGAACAGCCAGGAGTGAGATCTGGAAAGGAAATGGTTAATTACAAAGACAAACAATAATCACATGTCAAATACGTCATTCACTGTAAACTGTTCATATGCGATTCATGAACTTGCAACAGAACTAAAATCTCCAAAGCAGCTTAACCTCAGCTTAAGACCAAAAAAACACCGTATTTCACCACCACTGAATTCCTTCTAGTGAGCGAATGCCAGGAGCTCAAAAAGGAAAGCGAAAATCTGTTGCAGAGTATCGTACGAATTAGAAACCAAAAGAATTCATCAAACAAAAGTTCAGCCTTCAAACAGTTCATGACCTTCACAACACTCGTGAAGAGATGTCACACTCAGAAATAAATAACGACACAGTTTTCTTATTAGAAAATAAACAATTGAAAACGATTCCTAGTAGAATATCAACAATGCGAGCTTTGTATCTCCTAGTATGATACTTCACAATGCAAAAAAAATGTTTTTTAGAGAGACGTGTGCGCAGGAGGAATTCCGGAGCTCCAATAGTTGTAACAGCAACCAAACCGCTCAGCCCCAGAGCAATAAGGGAGGAGCTGAAACAATGTAGCAATGTTTAAAGAAAGGAATCTCGAAAGCCGGCGGGGGAAGGCCCCGTCGGAACGAACTTACTGGGAGCAAGTCCGTCCACTCGCTTAAAGGGGGAGTTCCTTGCTCCGGATTCCAAGGAAACAGCAGCAGGAGCAAGAGAGGTATTACCCCAGGGAGGTTCAGAATAGTAAGCGCTGGACCCTGGGTGTGGCTGGCATTTATAGACCAGCCACACCCTAAAATGTCCGCCACCGAAGGTTGCTGGGAATAGAAGTCCCAGTTGAGAGTGAAGGCCCGTAATGGGAATGTGGGCATTGTAGCCACCATCTAACACTGCCACCAGGCAGATGAGATTTGCCACAGGGATGGCATGGAGGACGTGGCCTGCTGCATGAGAGGACATAGCAGGTGCGCACAACATTCGGAAGGTTGTCGTGGGGTATGTGAAAAAGTGGGTGTATCCGCAAGGAGGACGGCAATTTTAATTTATAAGTCACTGGAATAATCTGGCGGAGGACTTCGTAAGCCCTACGAACTTAGGGTGGAACATGTTCTGGTCTTTGAACATACATTTTTTTGTGGACCGCCAGACCATATCCTTTTTTTTGTATATAGGGCCAGTTTGATGTCTTTTGTCATACTGTATTTTGGACTTTGTTTTAGCCTGTTGTAAATTGTCTTGCAATGGTGAATGTATTTTTTGCATATGGGACCGCATGTCTTGGACTGCAGGCATTGTCTGCGTTACGACTCGTAATTTGACGGGTAGAATGTGTGGGTGTCGACCATACAAACCTTAAAAAGGAGTACTTTTGTCGATGAGTGACAAGAGTTATTGTATGCCAGTTCAGCGAGCCAGAGAAGATCAGGCCATGTTGTAGGAGTGTCATAGGCATAACACCGTAGATACTGTTCTAGTGTTTGATTCAACCTCTCGGTTTGACCATCTGTTTGTGGATGGTAACTGGTGGATAGTGTAGAGTCAATATGCAAAGCTCAACACCACTTTTGCCAAAAATGGGCAGAGAATTGTGTTCCTCTGTCAGAGAGGATGGTGGTTGGGAGTCAATGAAGGCAGACAATGTTTTGAAAAATAATATTGGCCACAGCACTAGATGTTGGGCGTCCTTTACAAGCAATAAAATGTGCGTATTTGGTGAGGCTGTCAATGACCACCAAACTTGTGTTCAAATGGCGTACCTCAGGGAGTCCAGAAATGAAATCCATAGAGATGTGTTCCAATGGATGACTCTGGGTTGGTAGGGGGATTAATAAACCCTTTGGTTTGCTATGTGTGCTTTTACACCGTGCACATGTTTCGCACAACTGTAGCATTTGATTAATGTCCTTGGAGAAAGTGGGCCACCAGAAATATCTCTTCATGAGTTCTATGGTTTTTTGGGGGCCTGGATGTCCTGCCAAAGGGTGAGTGTGCAGCCAATGGAAAGCTGTTAGTCTCAAGTCGGTGGTTGGTAAGAAGACTCGGGATTCGTATAAAGGCAGACTCTGCTGAATGGAATGTTTGGTGCCTTGTTGTAACCAGTCCTGTGATGTGAAAGTGAGTGCGAATAAGATCGAGAAATTTGTCAGCAGCTATGAGGCACAACACTTTTGAAGGTTCTATGATAGACAGTGGTTTTGCTTCTTCATGTGAGAGGGAAGAGTCCTGCCTTGTCAAGGCATCTGCTTTCTTATTCTCTACTCCTGGCCTGAAAGTTACCACAAAATCAAATTCGGCGAAGAACAACATCCACCGTAGTTGTCTGGGGGTTAACACTCTAGCTGAACTCATGAATTGTAGGTTTCGGTGATCGGAGTACACTGTGATTGAGTGTTTTGTTCCTGACAGATAGTGTCTCCACTCTTTTAAGGCATCTCGAATTGCCAATAATTCTTTCTCAGCGATGGTGTAATTTTGTTCAGCGGCGTTTAGCTTTCTTGACATATAGGCGACTGGATGTAGCTGTCCGGTGCGGGGATGGCGCTGAGACAATATGGCTCCTATCGCCACATCCAAAGCATCTGCTTCCACTATGAAAGGTTCTGTGACTCTTGGGTGAGCCAGAATAGGTGCGGTAGTGAAGGCTTTTTTTGTGTAATAAATGCTTCCTCAGTTTCCGTAGACCAAGAGAAGGGAATGTTTTTACGCAACAGCCTGGTAATTGGTTCTACCTTTTGAGAGAAGTGATCAATAAAATGCCGGTATAAATTTGCGAAGCCCAGGAAGCATTGGACATCTCGGACTGACTTAGGTGTGGGCCAGTCGGTTACCGCTTAGATCTTTCGTTCGGTCATCTGCATTCCATTGGGGGTTAGAGTAACTCCTAGGAAGTCCACTGTTCTAGTGCGGAACCCGCATTTACTCAGTTTGCAGTACAGTCGATGGATTCTTAGGGTTTGTAAAACTCTTCTTACATGTTCTTCGTGGAGCTCCTCTGAATTAGAATAAATCAGGATGTCATCGATGTAGACAATCACGAAGATATCAAGATATTCCCTTAGCACATCATTAAGAAAATACTGAAAGGCAGCGGGGGCGTTGCAAAGGCCGAAAGGCATTACCTGGTACTCAAATAGCCCATAACGAGTTTTAAATGCTGTTTTCCATTCGTCTCCTTCACGTATGCGGACTAAATGATAGGACCACGAAGGTCTAGCTTAGTGTATATAACTGCATTTTTGACTTGGTCTAACAGTACAGGGATTAGTGGCAGAGGATATTTGTTTTTGACAGTGATTTTGTTCATTGCTCTGCAGTCAATACAAGGCCTTAACTCACCACTAGCCTTAGGTACAAAGAACAGTGAGGAAGCAGCTGGGGAGCGTGATGGCCGAATTAAGTCATTAGCTAAACATTGGTCAAGGTATTCACGCAGGTACAGGTTCTCTTTTTCAGATAGGCCATAAATTCTGCAGTTAGGTACATTAGTACGGGTTGGAGATCTATTTGACAGTCGTACGGCCTATGAGGGGGCAAAGTACTTGCGGCTTGTTCACTGAAGACGTCGGCATAATCGAGGTATGTCTCAGGCAAAGTGACTGCTTTCTCTGCTGCGGTAACGATATGGTGTCGAGGTCTCTTCTTTTCAGAGTGTAAAAAGTTTTTCTGACAATATAGCAAGGAGAATTTCAAGGTCTGTTTTTGCCAGTCTATGTATGGGTTATGCAACATCAACCAAGGCATGCCTAATATGAAACCGTATTGGGGTGCCTGGATAATATCAAAGAGTAATCTCTCTTGATGTTCATGACCGTCAACATCTTGACATTTCATATGAGTTTGTGAGGTACGCATGATGACTGGGCCTCCAGATAACTCACTACCATCTACTGCTTGCACAATTTCTGGTAACTTCTTTTTGACACACATGAGTTGCAATTTTTTGACAGTTTCTGAGCCCACAAAGTTCCCAGTTGTGCCTGAATCTATCAAGGCTTGGACAGTTTCCATTTTCCTAGGATCATGAGTTGCATGGAAAGTCGAAGGTGTCTGAAGTGTTGAACTGTGCTAGACCGTACTGAAGGGATTATTAATTTACCTAAGAGGTCCCCTTCCTTGTTTCTTGGGCTTTCTACTTTTCCTCAGGAGTCTTGAGCATGGCAACCTGTTTCTTTGGAATGGCAGTAGAGTCCGTCTTACTTTTAGGTTTTGCTAGACAATCTCTCACAAAATGTCCCTTTTTTCCACAATATAAGCATTGCCCTTTACGGCGCCGCAGTTCTTTTTCCTCTTTGGTTAGGGGTTGTTGAAGAGTTCCTATCTCCATGGGCTTGCCAACGTTTTCTGAGGAAACAGAGGGTAAGGTGGTTCGATATATATCCGGGCGCCAGTTTCCACACTCAGTGCGTCTTTTGTCTCCTTTTCTTTCAGTAAGTCTGTGATCCAATCGCAACTTTAGATTTATTAAGTCTGTACAGGTTTTGGGTTGGGGGATCAATTTGCGCTAGGATGTCCTTCAATTCCTCTTTGAGGCCCTGATAGAAGAGTGCAGATCTTATCTGCTCGGGCCAGGCTGTGTCTACTGCCAATCGGTTAAAGTGAGACAAATAGGAAATCAGGTCTTTATTGCCTTGTCGTAGCTCCAAAAGTTCTTTATCAGCTGACATGGTAACAGCTCGTCGATCAAACACTTTTTTGAACTCTTCTACAAACAGGCGCCAATTGTACAACAACCGGCTGTCCTGACGTATCAAAGGAACTGCCCAAGTAGCAGCACCGCCAGTCAGATATGAGATAAGGAAGGCGATCCTGGATTGTGGATCCGGAAAGGCGGCTGGATGACATGTGAAGTGTAACTCCACCTGAGTAAGGAAAACCTGAACCTTGGAGGGATCTCCCGAAAACCTCTCAGGAGCTGCAAGAGGAATTTGCGTAGGGACATTCACGGAAATGTTGTTGGGAAAAGAAGGCAGACGTGGTGGAGGCATGCCTCCTGTGCCATCCACTTTAGCCTTTAGTTGTGTCACCTTTGTGACTTAGGCCGCCGTAGTGTTTTTGGACTCTTGTAATTCCTTTTGTACCTGTGTATGGGCCTGCATTACTGTGTCTAAGGTGGCCATCTTGACCAGCTCCCGCGCAGACCAAGAGGAATGTAAACACTTGTGGGCTTACTATTCTGTCAGGGCCCAATTCCTCTGGATCTGCACGTCGCTAATCAAGGGCCCACCACCAGGCAACACCAACTCAGAAGCCTTTGTGGCACTGAGGATTGGAGGGGCCAGGAGGGGGGAGGGAAAGCAGGAAAGGAACAGCTAGGAGGGAGATCTGGAAAGGAAATGGTTAATTACAAAGACAAACAATAATCACATGTCAAATACGTCATATGCGATTCATGAACTTGCAACAGAACCAAAATCTCCAAAGCAGCTTAACCTCAGCTTAAGACCAAAAAAACACCGTGTTTCACCACCACTGAATTCCTTCTAGTGAGCGAATGCCAGGAGCTCAAAAAGGAAAGCGCAAATCTGTTGCAGACTATCGTACGAATTAGAAACCAAAAGAATTCATCAAACAAAAGTTCAGCCTTCAAACAGTTCATGACCTTCACAACACTCGTGAAGAAATGTCACACTCAGAAATAAATAACAACACAGTTTTGTTATTAGCAAATAAACGATCGAAAACGATTCCTAGAGACTATCAACAATGCAAGCTTTGTATCTCCTAGTATGATACTTCACAATGCAAAAAAAATGGTTCTTAGAGAGACATGTGCGCAGGAGGAATTCCGGAGCTCCAATAGTTGTAACAGCAACCAAACCGCTCAGCCCCAGAGCAATATGGGAGGAGCGGAAACAATGTAGCAGTAGCAATGTTTAAAGAAAGGAATCTCGAAAGCTGGCGGGGGAAGGCCCCGTCGGAACAAACTTACTGGGAGCGAGTCCGTCCACTCGCTTAAAGGGGGGAGTTCCTTGCTCTGGATTCCAGGAAACAGCAGCAGGAGCAAGAGAGGTCTTACCCCAGGGAGGTTCAGAATAATAAGCGCTGGAACCTGGGTGTGGCTGGCATTTATAGACCAGCCACACCCTAAAATGGCCGAAAGGTGCTGGGAGCTGAAGTCCCAGTTGAGAGTGAAGGCCCATAATGGGAATGGGGCATTGTAGCCACCATCTAACACTGCCACCAGGCAGATGAGATTTGCCACAGGGATGGCATGGAGGACGTGGCTTGCTGCATGAGAGGACATAGCAGGCGCGCACAACAGTTGGAAGGTTGTTGTGGGGTGCATGTCGGAGACCGCGCCGCCTGCAAATTCTGACATGCTGCCGGCTGCCGCGAGACGGAGACGGGGCCGCAAGGTAGCAAGGAGCCTGCACCCGCGGAGGGGTCGTGGTCACGGGTCCTCCGACTTTCGAGCTTGCCTCGGACACCAGACGCCAGGCGCTGCAGCTGGTGTCGGAACCAGAGCCAGGAGCCTGACCCGGGCTCGACTGAGAGGACCAAGGGGGACTGCAGGCAGCAAGGAGCCTGCTCCTGCACGAGAGAAGCTGCATGAGAGATGGATATCATCTGTGCCACCACCCTTGGAGAGTGCTGTTTAGCAGCGCTTTGCTGGTTCGGCCCGCCTGTGTCCACCCTCCATTCTCCACCCCTGGCCGTCTCTGACTTTCTGACTTCCTGACTTCCTGGGCAGTTGCTGCTGGTCTCTGGCCTCTGGACCTGGGCCCTCTGGGTCAGCCACTACTTCCATCTTGTGACGGGCAGCCCTAGGGTGTGTTGGCGGCTGCATAAGAGATCTTTGGCCAATATCGATCTCCCTGGAACCCTCAGGACTGCTTGGACTGCCGGGTGGGAGCCGCACAGGTGTCACACAGAAGCCACACTGGAGCACACAAGTGCAACATAGGTGCAACATAGGGGATGGCGGCCCCAGCCAAGTGCAGGTGTTGGGCAGCACGCAAACCATAACTTAGGCCGTAGGCATCTGGTTCTGACAGAGGCCGATGTCCGGACCGTGTTGCCTGTGCCTCTTGTCTCCTGCCTCCCTCTGCCTTCTAAATCAATCAGGACTCCTCCATTCCTCCACCTTTAGTCTGCCAGTCTGCAATTGGTGCGCTGCCATCTCAAACGAGCGCTGCAAAAGCCCCTCTTCAAGGCTTATCCATTCACGCTAAGTGTCACCCCCCTCCCTTGGAGTTCTCCCCTGCTTCAAGGGAAGGACCAGGATCCTGCTGTGCCATGAGGTCTGGTAAAATAAGGAAGGAGCATCCAAACCCTCAAAAGCGCAAGAAATGCCGCTGTGCCGTCTATGTGGGCAATGCCACCCTGCCTTCACCGTCAGCTTCCCTGTCAGCCTCTGTAACTTCAGCGGCACCCTTTTCATCGTCTGCTGATCCGTCCAGCTTAGAGATCGCGAAGTCTCAATCTTCTGTTGGTCTTACGCCATATCTGCGCCCCTCGAAGCTTCGCAAGTCCTTTCTACTGTCATCCTTTAAGAAAAAACCTAAATTGGAACTCTTGACAAATGGAGGGGAGATTAAGTCGGAGCTAGGCCAGAGTACTCTCATGGAGCCTGCAGTCACTGATCCTTTACCTACTGCTTGTGGCTATTTTACAACGGTGGCCGAAGTTTACTGCCCAGTTTTACCCGCCTCACCTGTTTTCTTCCAGTCAGCATCCCAGAGTGAAGTGAGCCATTCACCATCTTCTTAGGACCAGCGGGCTGTACTTTCGCCAAAACATGAACTTTCCCCAATTATTATCTCCAGTGACCATTCTTCAAATGCAGGGGAGGGGGTGCTTTCATCAGCGGCATCTCCAGCAGCTCTCCATCGGTTGGCTGGGCCGGTTGGGCCACCTGGAGGCTGCCACGATTCCCTGCAGGACTATGGCACTTTTTCACCATCTATCCCCTCGGCAGCCCAATGGATCCGGAGTTCAACAGGCAGCATCCATCCAAGGTTACCTTTAAGGTCTTCCTGTGTGGCCGCTCACAGCTCTCAAATTGAGCCCATCAAAGGCGAGCTTAACGACCAATCACTCCTTGACCTCTCCTGTCTCCAATTTGATCCTCTGAGTGGCGCTGTCAAGGAATCTGACCCTGTGCACCCCCCCTACGCTCACAGAAGCCAGCCCTGCCTGGTCCCAGCTTCTGCAAACTCTTCAATCTACTGTGCTGGCTCTGAACTATCATTCTGATAAACTGGACGTCCAAGTTGATCTGCTGAACACACTGGCATCTTATGTAGCTGGCATTGATAAAACAATTGAGAACCTCAACCAGCTTATTACCAGAGCTCAGACAAGCTCCAACTATGTACAACTAACATGCTTCTGTTCTCCAGTTACCGAAAGCCTGTCATCTTTACCTACTTTTTTAAGATCAGTTGTATGTGAAATTAAGAGGCTATCTCCAGCGCCTGTGTCCTCGGCACTCCCGTCGAATCAAAGTGCTCACTCTGATTTGGTTTGTGGGTCCATTCAACCAAAAACATAGGCCAAACTCTGTCCAGTCAAGAGTGTAACTTTGATTATTCCTCCTCGGTCAGCTGTTACTGGAGCTCTGGAGTTGGTCACGAGGCCAAGGGTGCCTCTACGTCTTCTATTTCCCCCGAACTTGAGTCAGTGGTGCCTGCCTCTTCTCACTCTCTTTGCACCCCTGCACAATCTGCTCCAGTTCAACTAACGTCCTCAGGAGTCGACTCTGTGGCTCAACCTCCATTGAGCAAGGAAGAAAAAAAAAGTATCCGCAAACAACGGAACAGCAGGCGGAGCCAACCTCCTCAAAGATCTTCGACAAACATCCGACTGTTGGCTCGCCCCGAGGTGCAGCTGCCTTTGCAGTCTCAAGGTGCACCTAGGGTGTTTTCACCTTCTAATCTCCCTCAGTCTGTGCCTTTCAATGTCCCCTCAGTGGGAACAACTGCGCAGGAAACTGATTCTTCCTTTAAGGACTACTTGGTTTTGGGTGAGAAAGGCAACCCTAGTAGTGTGTTGGTTTCGGCAGCCCCATCCTGGAGTAGTGGAGGACTTGCTCGCCCTGCCACCACACTGCTTGTATCCAAAACCGCCCACAGGAATATGAACAGCGATGTTCTGAACTTTGGTTCTTCCAATTCCTCTAAATTGCCATCCGTTAACAGAAGCAGTTTTCCTGCATTCCTGCCACCAAGCCCTCGGACTGCATCTGTCGAAAATATGGTCCTGGGGGAGCTGTAGCTCTACCGAATGCAGAGGAACAGCCACAGCCCTCAATTTCCACGTCCTCCTCTATGACTTTAGTTGAACACCCAACTCTAAAACTTGTGTTTACCCCCAGAAAATCGTTCCAGGGGTCCCCATGACATATTGAATAGGGGGAACATTTTAAGGCTCCTTAATGCTATCTCTGATCTTAACCACATTGGTTCCAAGGACATTGTGTCCACTGAATTTCTGGATTCTAGGGGGCCTTACCCAAGAGACTCCACCTTGGTCACACTGATTTCTGCTACAACTGCTCAGTCTATTTTCTCTTGGAGAGATTTATTTTGCTTGTGGGGTATTACAATAACTCCCTTTAAGTAGTCTGGCTACCCTGTGTTACTATCAGAATCTCAATGTTTGACGACTTCCACAGTTCTGAAACCATTCTCAATCTTGAAAAGTGCCCTAGGTGGCTCCTCTACTTTTAATGGCATTCTCCACACTTGTTCTAGTTCTAAGGGGTCTTTCAACTGGGACTGGCTGCCATCTACTCTCTTGCACTGCCACCCGACTGACCCATAGGGGTGGGTGGTTCTGTTCCAACATCTGGACATCTGTCCCTATGTTCATGGACCATTAATGGGGTTGGGCATAAGTTTGCCTCGGCAGACCTCTTAACATTTTTTAACAGTCACAATGTAATTGCCCTTCAGGAAACCTGGGCTGAGCACAGCTGTCCACTGCCAGGATTCTTAGAAATATGGAAATCTGCCCACAGAACGAGCAAGAATGGCCGAGCCAAGGGTGGTTTGGCCATTTACGTGACCGTTAAACTGGATGGGAGTATACTGCCTCTGGTTGGGGATTACTGGATCCAGGGGATTGCCATAAGGAATGGGCCTGCGCAGCAGACCCTTATTATAATTAATGTTTAGATTGCCCCCGGAACCAAGGGAAAAAGGGGCAGGTTGTCTTGACTAATGCAGATTGTAGCCAATTTAGTTGGGGACTACCCATGTGCTAGTTTCCCTTTAACCGGTGATTTCAACACGAACCTGTTTCAGGATACGTGTAATTGATTAGGAAAGTATTCAGTGAGTATAAAGGCGCTACCAATCCCTGATTCCAACAGGCTTAGAAGGTGCACTAGTCAGGGCGAAAACTCCCCCCAAAAAATCCATCTACCAGCAATTCATACCGGTAAGTCATATGTTTCCTAATCTTACCAGGCACTCAACCAACCAAAAAAGCATTCAATAAAGATAAGTAAATGGTGAATTTTATTCTGACAGTAGTTATATCTGTATTAAAGTTGTTTATTGGTCCATACACATATTCCGAAAGTGATCTTTGAGAAAGCAATCCCCTCTACTCCTTGTTTAAATCAGAGATTAAAAGGCTTATTCAACTGTATTCTTATCACTCTGAGTGTTCCATTCTTGCCCATCAGAAGCATGCCTGGGCAGTAATTGGCTCCTTTAAGCCAGGTACGTCCTCCAGTTTTTTCTCTTGCACATACGGGTTTTGATAAAGAAAAAGGCCTTTTTGGCCCTAAGGATGGGTGATTGTTTTTTTTAAAAACATCTGCCCCAATGGCAGCTACTCCCTGGGGACAGTGTGACATGTAGAGGCTACAGCAATGCGGAGGAAACCATTGACCATGTATTTTGCCTGTGTTAAGCTTTATTAAAGGAGCGTAGACTCTTGCTCCGGAGCAAATGGAATGAATTGGGAATCCGCTCCTGTCGACAGACTATTATTCAGTCTGTGGACCCAGGCAATCCAATGTTAAATGTGCTACTGATCAAATTTATCAAAATTGCTTGATCTAAATTTAATGGCACTGCGAGCAATGAACACGTTTAGTTGGAATTCTTCCATGCTCTTGCCATTTTGCCCGTTATTGGTTAGGATGAGGAGCTCTATCAGTTATAACAATGTTTAGTGCAATTACTACCTTATGCACCATGCACTTTAGGGCTGTGTCCTATGTATATTGCCTTGTGTTTTATGTGGGGCTCTGCGTCAGGTGGTTTGTATTCTATTTTTTTATTCCTTTTTGGGAGAAATGTTTTTAATATGTCGCATGCGTAATTTATGGTGTGCTTTTAGTTTGAACTCAGTCTCTGAGGGTATTTTACTATTTTTGAATGTTTTTTGCCTCGCTTATTTGTATTGCATTTTATTATCTGTACAATAAACTACTACTACTACTACTACTACTACTACTACTACTACTACTACTACAATTATTACTACATAACCATATATTCATCAAGTACACACACATACTGGTTTTATTTGGCACAAGGGTGAGTAATGGTTCAATATATAAAATGTTATTAACAAGAGAATTCACAAAAATGGAATGCACTGTTAATAATCAAAAAGTCCAAAAATCTGAACCAATGACTCACAGCTCATGGGTTGTAAACCCGTGCCAAGGCACCAATCGCTTTACAGTCCATTCACACACCTTTCATACGTGACACACACAAGACCATTCATGCCGCCAGCAGCGGGCCCAGCACATTACAACACTCACATTAACAGACTGCGCCATTCAAAGGCCCATTAATTTCATATGCCCACATTCCTGACACAGCAATCACACCGGCTGACAGAGTGTGTGGGCTGATGTTTGGCTAGCAGTGTGTGTAGAGATCAGCAGGAAGTCACTACTCATGCACCGCCAGCCAAGCACCAGCTCATTCACACTGCCAGCCAAGCGCCAGTCCACGCACACTGCCATCAATTTTTTTTTTAACAAAAAAGAAAACACAAACCAATTGTATGTAAATACAAACACAACAGCTCTAACTAAATACATCACACTAATGCCAACCGTGAAACTGAACCAAAAATATAAACGATACAGACCAGGCAACTCTCACGGATGCTCCTAAAAATACTTTTGCATGTGGTACATTCTAAAATAAGCGGCCACACACAGCCCAGGTTTGGAAGAACAATCAGGGCAGTTCATACAACTCTCCTTCAGCTTGCCTTTTAGCATACAGACTCGACATCTCTTACAGTGACTGTGTTTTTTGGGCTTGGGAGGAATGTGATCAGCAACGTGGCGATCTTTCAACCTAGCCACGCCTCCAACGCTAGGAATACTTGCCTGTTCCACTACAACAAGGCTGTACTCCTGAAATTGAACAAAAGTAATCTTTGACTCTGGAGAACAATCCTTGAACACAACAAAAGCATCAAAGGTCGCTAAATGGAAGAGATGGATTGCCAACTTTTTATACCAAATGTAAGCCTTACGAACAGCAGTGTAAGGTTTCAACCTCTGATCTACTCTATCTACACCACCCATGTGCTTATTGTAGTCTAAAAGGCACTTCAGCAGCCTTACCCCAAACAGTCACAGGTGAACTTTCATCATGTATGGTAGTCAGCATGTAGACATCCCTCCTGTCTGCAAGTTTCACAGCTTGCAGTTAATCACTAGGCAAGGCACTGCACTGTCCTCTCTCAAGTTTGTTACAATTAAGGCCCTTTGGATAACCTTTACAGTTAGAGCGGACTGTGCCACAGGCAACAGTGTCCACTTTGAACAATTCCCTGAACATTTGCACACTAGTGTATAAGTTATCTAGGTAGAAATGGTGACCTTTGTTAAAAAGTCCTCTACCAAGTTCCCTCACAATTTTCTCACTAACCCTGAAAGTAGACGGGCAACCAGGATTCAATGGTGGAATCCAGTGTAGACCTTGAAATTATAGACATATCCAGTCTTATTCTCAGACAGCATATACATCTTAATTTCATAAATGTGCCCTCTTGCTAGGAATGCACTGCCTAAAAACCAAATGGCCCTTGACCAGGACCAAAGACCCATCCACAGCTATTCCTTTCCCTGGAACATAGATCTCTGAAAATTGATCTTCAAAGTGATCAAAGATAGGCTGAATCGTAAAAAGACAGTCACAATCAGAGTGATCATGTGGCAACGCTAAAGCATTATCAACAAAATGCAGCATCCTAAGCTGCAGTAAATACAGATTACGACTCATGATTTCAGGAAATATGGGTGTTGCCATCAAGGGACTGGTAGACCCATAAGAAGGCAGCAACAGCTTCCTTATCAAGCCCATCAAAAAGTGAAACCTAAGAACTTCTACAACTTTTCCAGATTTGTGGGAATTCACCGGGTAGCTCTAGAGCAGGGCTTAAGTCTGGCACTGTTGTCCCTCAAATACTGTTCAGCATACAAATTAGTCTGCGCAACAATCTCCCAGAAAATACACTGAAAGAAACTTATAGGCAAAAAGTTTTCACAATTTACTCTACACCCTGCAACACCGTTAAAGGGAGGCAATGCTGAGTGCACCATGTTTGGAGCAACCCAGAGTTCAGCTCTTCCAATGGGAAGCTGTAAGATTGTCAGCAGGGTATTTACAGGCGCCAGAAGAACACCAATAACCGAAGTGCTGATAAGATGGTTTATTAAGATAGTAGACACGTATAAATCCCTACACCAGCCACCGTCCTCTCCGCTTCCCGTCAACTGTCGCTCTCACTCTCTCCATTCCATAAGCCTCACACCGCATTCCATAATGAATTCAACATTCTCTCATCTCTCGCGCACAGAAGACACGTACTTGCGCATTACTAGGATACCACACCACCTTCCCCATATCAGATTACAAACAAGCTATTATAACACCATTAATTATCAAACACTTAGGCCCTGAACAGATTGTATTGTCTACAAGCTGAGACAAAATAAATTGAACATATCAACACAAAGTCCATGAAGAGAGAACATAACACAAAGTTCACTTAACATAGTCCTTGAACCATGACGGCTTTGATACTTTTCTTTTTGGCCGAGTCTCAGATGGGTTTCTCATCACAGTGACGCCTGGATTTATTTGAGCATCTTGAGCAGTAACTTCCGGTGAAGTGTCTAGAGAGACATGAGCACCTCCATTGTGTCCTAAACACTTAGACACTCTATTCAAATTCCATATCTTGTGGTCTTCTGTTTTCACAGCATTCCTAAACAGTTTTATGAGCTTAAATGGACCTTTGAATTTAGATGGCTTTCCCTCTTTCCTTGGAGACCTTATTTTCACATAATCACCTTCACACAATACCGTTCTTTTTACAGCTTTACGCTCATCATATCTCAGCTTCCTTTTTCCTTTCACTTCCCTTTCTCTCTCTCTCCAACCCTCAATGTTATCCACCTGATCATTAACCTCTTTCCTTATTTTTATTACCCACCTAGGCTCGATTTCACTGTATGGTGCCCTACCTTTGAACAACTGGAAAGGAGTCACCCCTGTGGTTGAATGTGGTGTCAATCGATATTCTCGTACTTTTCTTCTCACTTCACTCTCCCACTCAATGCCATTAACAAACGCTAATTGCATGCATTCTTTCGGCACCTTTATAAAGCGTTCCACGACACCATTAGATTCTGGGTGATAAAGAGCTATTCTTTTATGTACCACCTCCCTTTCTCTTAAGAAGGACTTTGTTGCTTCCGAGACAAACTGCACCCCATTGTCAGTCAGCAAAGTAGAGGGAAACCCCTCTCTCTCAAACAAATCATCAAGAAAATTGATTATATCTCTTGACTCAACTGAGCTCACAAATTTGATCTCAAGCCAACGTGAGTACATATCAATGCATACTAAAACATATCGGTCAACAGATTTCAGTCTGATTGGACCTAAAATATCTAAAGCTATGTCAACCCAGGGTCCGGAGGACTCTTCACGCGTGACCATGGGCTGAGTTCTACATTTCAATACCTTATCCAAACGTGCGCACTCATGGCAATTTCTCACTTCTCTTTCTACCATCATGTCTATGGCGGGCCACCAGTAGGCGTTCCTTAATCTCTCCTTTGTTTTGGAGATACCCATGTGGCTTGAGTGGGCACGACTTATGAGATCTTTCCTCAAGCTAGCTGGGGGAACCAATTTGCTGCCTCTCATCAACAGCCCATCCACCGCAGACAATTCATTTCTGACTTGCCAGTACCCTGACATCTCTTCAGATTGATTCTTTCCGACACCCCAACCATTTACGATATTATTTAGTACTTTCTGCAAAGTAGCATCTTTTAACAATTCATCCACCCACACTGGTTCTGAAATCGCTCCCTCAGTAACAAAACAGACCTTCATCTCCTCATCAGCTGCGATGTCAGCAAAACACCCTCCTTCAATAATCTCGTCATCTTTTCCTGTATCTGGACAAAGTCTCGAAAGGCAATCAGCCTGAACATTTAATGCCCCAGGCATGTAAGAAATCACAAATACAAATTCTTGCAATGCTACAACCCACTTCCTGATTCTATGTGAGATCATCTCTATTCCTTTCTTAGTAAATATCTCTATGAGAGGCTTGTGGTCGGTGACTATCTGAAATTTATGTCCCCACAAAAACTTCCTCAGCTTTCTCACCGCCCAAAAGACACTGAGCGCCTCTTTTTCAACAACTGAATAATTGAGTTCTGCTCCCTTCAAACATCTAGATGCAAAAAGAATTGTCCTTGTTTGACCGTCTTTCTTCTGCAATAAGACCGCCCCAAGACCTTTTGAGCTAGCATCAGTCATCAAAATAATTTCATCATGTGCGTCAAAACTCCCTAAATCTGCTGCCTTATCAAGCCCGATTTTGATATCTTGGTACTCTTTTTCACAAGCATGGTTCCAGTTAAACTCTGCCCTTTTTTTTAACAATTGTCTCATACTATAAGATCTTTCCGCAAAACGTGGGACAAACTTATTGTAAAACTCCGCCATTCCTAGAAATTTTACAAGCTCCTCTTTATTTTGTGGACTGGGTAAATTTATGATAGTATCCACTAGACTCGCCTTGGGACGAATCCCTTTTGCCGAAATCTCATGACCTAAGTACTCTATCGTGGAAATATTTATCTTACATTTCTCAGCTTTGAGCGTAAGACCATTGTCTCGTAACCTCTCTAAGACCAACCTCAGCCTCTCATTGTGCTCAACCAGATTGGTACCTGTGATTAAAAGATCGTCCTGATACACTTTCACCCCTTCCATGCCCTTCAGAATTCTTTCCATGGCCCTCTGAAACACTGACGCCGCAGAAATTAACCCAAACGGCATTCTAAGGAACTTGAATGTTCCAAAAGGTGTTATAAAAGTGGTGAGTTCCTGAGAAGACGCATGTAAATTGATTTGATGGTAAGCAGAAGTCAAATCTAGAGTTGAGAAGTGCTTTGCCCCACTCAGTGAACACAACAACTCCGTAATATTCGGGAGTGGATAGTGGTCTATGATGACTGACTTGTTCAAATCTCTGAGATCAACACAGAGTCTGGCCTCGCCGTTGGCCTTCCTAGCCATAACTACTGGTGCCACCCATTCTGAAGCCTCAACCTCTTGAATGATACCATTCGTGATGAGTTTTTCAATCTCGGCCTTCATTTTATCCTTTACCAACAAGGGAACATTCCTCACTTTTGCTGCCTTCGGCAGTGCTCCAGGCTTAAGCCTAATCAGATGTACGTAGTTCTTAAGACATCCTAATCTCTTGCTGAACACATCTGGAAACTCTTTCACCCACGCACACACCTCTTCTGAGACGGATTGAACCGTGTGGTTATCCTTAAGTCTGACAGGAGGATCTTCATTTGGATCAAGCAGAATACGAAGATCACGTTGATGAAACCAACTAATCAAAGAGTCCCCTTTTACAGAAACATACACTTTTGCTGGAATGAGTCGACCTCTAAATTCTATACTTCCCCAGAAGTAACCCAGCAACTTGATTGGTTCACCACCATATCCCTTGGGTAACACATCCGGTTTCAATAAGTCAACAATCCCCTTCAGACACTGATCATAGAACGTTTTTGGTATTAATGTGATCTTTGCCCCAGAATCAAATAGAATTCTGAGAGGCTTACCATTAACTAAGATTGACTCCACAGGGCCATCAAAAGACCCAACACTTGTTTGTAAGATCTGAACAACATTCACAGCTTCAGCATCATTAACATCAGTATCATTAGCATTATCATCACACCACACTTCTCTTATTTTTTTAGTGTTATTCTTCACCCTGCAGCATTTTGCAAGATGTCCAACTCTACCACAGTTTCTACAAAATATTTTCCAGGCAGGACAATCTTTGTTATTGGCCATGTGACCGATGCCCCCACACCTAAAACACTTCCCAGCAAAAGTTTTCTTTGTTTTTACAGACTCCCCAACGCCTCTATTGTCAATATTGTTGCACCGTATAGCTTTCACGGAGGTTCCTTCTTCCGTTGTTATGTCAGGAACGACGGAGTCTTTTCTAAGTACTTCAACGCATTTCCTGGAATGTTCACAGGTTCTGGCTAATACTAGTACCTCATCTAGAGATGGGTTATCTTTTTGCCACATGCTTTCCTTTGCCTTGTCCAAGGAGCAGCCAAGCATGAATTGATCCCTTAAACGTTCCTCATAAGAATTCCCAAATGCACACGTGGAAGCAAGTCTTCTAAGCTCCGTTATATATTGTTCTGTTGTCTCTCCTTGGCGTTGTAGTCTCTTTCCGAACTGGTACCTTTCAAGAACTGTACTTACTTTCGGTAAGTAATGCAGATCCAATTTTTTTATACAAATTTCAAATTCATTGAGGCCATTAGAGTCTGAGAGATCAGGAAGATTTTCAAAAACTTCTTGGCCCTCTGTGCCTAAACAATGCATTAAAAGTGATGTTTTCCTTTCTGTGCTCAATGAAGTACCACACACCCTAGCATAATTGTTAAAAACTTTCTTCCACTTTTGCCATTGAATAGGTGGGTCACCGGGAACAGTTAAGAAAAAAGGTGCAGCTGGTACGTTCTGCATTATAAGCAACAAAAGAGAATACTGTGATTGGCAAGTTGAGTTGATGTAGATTGATCCCCTCTCTGTCAAACAAATTCGGTTAAATGCTTAGCATGACACAAGGCACAATCTTCACAATACAAGGATCACCGTAGGTAACATTTCACAATAAATTTGAGCTTCAGTAGGAGATGCGTTGGTTACACGAGTGTACACGAGCTGTTCGCGAAGCAGGCACGCAGTAGGAGACGCGTTTCTTGACGTGTCAGTAGAACACGAGCTTTTCGCGAAGGACACACGCAGTTGGGGACGCGCCAAAATAAACACTTCAGTACCTTAATAAAATGCTTCGGCCTTGACGGAGAAGCCTCCTAGTCGTGTTGTTAGGGATCAGTCACCATCTGTTTTCTTCTCACCAGCGTTTTTTTTTTCTCTGTAGTGTACAGACCAGCGTACCGCTTCGCACACTCTCTTCACGTTCCACCTCAGAGATCCTGTTTACCATCTGTTTTTTTTTCGCTCGTCGCCAATGTAAGATTGTCAGCAGGGTATTTACAGGCGCCAGAAGAACACCAATAACCGAAGTGCTGATAAGATGGTTTATTAAGATAGTAGACACGTATAAATCCCTACACCAGCCACCGTCCTCTCCGCTTCCCGTCAACTGTCGCTCTCACTCTCTCCATTCCATAAGCCTCACACCGCATTCCATAATGAATTCAACATTCTCTCATCTCTCGCGCACAGAAGACACGTACTTGCGCATTACTAGGATACCACAGAAGCCTTTTAGCCCAGTCTGCTGCACTATCAGCACATCAGTGTTCTCCTCTAAAACAGGCACTTCAGCTGCACTGAGAGTGGCTTCATCATCAGATGATTCCTCTTGGACAGAAAGTTCACTGCCAGAATCATGCACTTCCTCCTCTGCCTCAGATGCAGAGTAAGGCCCTCATTCCGACATTGGCCGGCGGCGGTCGCCGCCGGCCTGTCGGGGGCCGCCAGAATACAGTTCCGCGGTCGAAAGACCGCGGCGGTGATTCTGACTTTCCCGCTGGGCTGGCGGGCGGCCGCCTTCAGGCCGCCCGCCAGCCCAGCGGGAAAGAGGCTTCCACGATGAAGCCGGCTCGGAATCGAGCCGGCGGAGTGGAAGCTGTGCGACGGGTGCAGTTGCACCCGTCGCGTATTTCACTGTCTGCGAAGCAGACAGTGAAATACATTTAGGGGCCCTCTTACGGGGGCCCCTGCAGTGCCCATGCCAGTGGCATGGGCACTGCAGGGGCCCCCAGGGGCCCCGCGACCCCCCCTACCGCCATCCGGTTCCCGGCGGGAGAACCGCCGGGAACTGGATGGCGGTAGGGGGGGTCGGAATCCCCTCGGCGGCGCAGCTAGCTGCGCCGCCTTGGAGGATTCCAATGGGCGGCGGTACACTGGCGGGAGACCGCCAGTGTTGCCGGTCCGACCGCGGCTTTACCGCCGCGGTCGGAATGCCCATTGGAGCACCGCCGGCCTGTCGGCGGTGCTCCCGCGGTCCTCCACCCTGGCGGTTTGAAACCGCCAGGGTCGGAATGAGGGCCTTAGTCTCATAATCATGGTCAGATGAAGATTCAAAAAATTCCCCAAAAAATACAAACGATTCACAAAAGCATACCAACAACCTGTGAGCGGTCATCTTGCAGCTAGCCATAATCCCTACTAATAAAAGTAACTTGGAAATATGCTGTTATTATTACACCGTTTACAAAAAACTCATTTATGCATGGCAATGGACTAAACACTACAAAAACGTTTTTTTTACCAAATGTGAGAAAGTACCCCCTTTCTAGTATGGTTAAACCCATTTTTGGCTTGTTTGTCAGTATGTTTTGACTGTGTCACTGGGATACTGCTAGTCAGGATCCCAGTGCTTATGGTTTGTGCCCTACATGTCAGTCTGTTTCACAGTTTTCGTCAGTATGCTGGACTGTGTCACTGGAGTCCTGCTAATCAGAACTCTAGTGCTTATGCTCTCTCCGGATCCAGATTTGAATTTACATACTGTTAACCCAGTATTCCCCTCTAAATTGGTATACTGGACCCCCCCTTATAAGTCCCTAGTATATGGTACCTAGGTACCCAGGGCATTGGGGTTCAAGGAGATCCTTATGGGCTGAAGCATTTCTTTTGACACCCATAAGGAGTTCATATAAACACTTCGTAAGGACTGCCATTGCAGCCTGAGTGAAATAATGTAAGCATTATTTCACAGCCATTTTCAATGCGCCAGGTCACTTATAAGTCACCTATATGTCTAACCTTCAGACCCTGAAGGCTAGGTGCATAGTTCCTGTGTGTGAGGGCACCCCATGCCGTTCAGGCCCATTTTCCCAGACTTCGTTTAAGTGTGCACTATATAGTTTCACAGTGATAACTCCGAATATGGCCATGTGAGGTGTCTAACAACTGGGAATTGTACCCCAATACTGATTCCAGTGCTGGTTAACAATTCCACGCACTCTGAGGCTCCACTATGGCCGCCCAGTACTGCCATACCAGTCTTCTGAGGTTTTCACTGCAGCCCTAGCTGCTGCCACCTCACAGGTAGGTGTCTGCCCTACTGGGGCTTGAGCAGCTCAATCGCAGGAAGGCAGAATAATGTATTTCCTTTAGGAGAGGGGTGTTACACCCTCTCCCTTTGGAAATAGGTGTTACAGGCATGGGAGAGGTATCCTCCCAGAGCCTCTGGAAATGCTTTGAAGGGCACAGATGGTGCTCTCCTTGCATAATCCAGTCTACACCAGTTCAAGGAACCCCAGTCCCTGCTCTGGCACGAAATTGGACAAAGGAAAGGGGAGTGACCACTCCCCTGTCCATCACCACCCCAGAGGTGGTGCCCAGAGCTCCTCCAGAGTGTCCCTGGATTTTGCCATCTTGGATTCCAAGTTGGTGGGGCACTCTGGGAGCATCCGAGTGGCCAGTGCCAGCAGGTGACGTCAGAGACCCCTCCTGATAGCTGCTTGCCTGGTTAGGTGACCAATCCCCAACTCAGGGCTATACAGGGTCTCTCCTCTGGGTGTTTCTTCAGATTCGGATTGCAAGACTCGAGCAGGAATCCTTCGCATCCTTTAATTCATCTTCTACCGACGGATCAACCGCTGACTGCTCCAGGAATTTTACAAAACTGCAACAAAGAAGCTAAGACAACTTCTGCAACATTGTATCTTCAGCTCCTGCCAGCAACTGCAACAGTTTCCAGGTTGTGCATCCTCCGAGGACTGCCTGTCTTTAGCCTGCACCAGAAGAACCAAAGAAATCTCCCATGGAGTGACGGAGTCACTTCCCTTCTTCAGCAGGCACCTCTCTGCAGCAACGACAGGTGGCTTGGACTCCCTCTCCAGATGACAGGCGTGGATCCAGCAACAGAGGTGGTGGACTAAAGTGACTCCGGTAGTCCCACTGTCCAGCTGTCCAACTTTGGTGGAGGTAAGGCCTTGCCTCCCCACGCAAGACAGTACCCCTGTGCACCACGTGACTTGCAGTTGCTAAGGCTTGTGTGCGACCTTCCCACGAAGTTCTTCATGCACAGCCCAGCTTAGGCTCCCAGCACTCCTTTCTGCGATGCACAGCTTCCTGAGTGGTTCTCTGGCGGTGTGGGAATCCTTTGTGTCGTGCTGTGTGGGCATCCATTTGCACCTTCTTTGTCCCAGTGCTGTGGGACTCCTGTGTGCGCTGCCTGCTCTTCTGAGGGCTCTCTGAGTTGCTGAGAGCCCACTCTGTCTCCCCCTCCTTTGTAGAGGCCACCAGGTCCCTCCAGGTCCCAGGCAGCTCCTCCATTTTCCGCTAACCCCAAGCTTTGTGTGTACAAAGGCTTGTTGGCGGAATCCAGTGACGCAAACCAGACTGCATTCATCCATCCGGCGTGGGACATCTTCTGCGTCCAGGAACCCGCATCTGTCTTCTTTGGTGCAATACTGACTTTGTCTTCTCACCAGTGGTCCTTCTTTTTCACCTTCATCCGGGTTAGGAGGGGCTCCTGTTCTCCCTGGACTCTTCAGTGCTTCTTGGACATGGTCCCCTTCTTCCACAGGTCTTCAGGTCCAGGAATCCATTGTTGGTGTCTTGCAGTCTGTTCCGGTTCTTGCATTATCTTCTATCACGAATTCTAGTGTGTTTTAGGAAACTTGCTGTGTTTTACTCCTGCTTTCCTGGTCTCTGGGGTGGGGTACATTACTTACCTTTGGTGGTTTCTTACACTCCCAGCGCCCCTCTACACACTACACTGGCGTAGGTGGGAAACCGACTTTTGCATTCCACTATTTTAGTATATGGTTTGTGTTCCCCCTAGGCCCACACGCCAATACACCCAGCACAAATCCACTTCGCACACATACAAACTTTCCCTGGGAGAGGCAGAAGGGTCTAAACAAATGGCCAATCTCCCTCCAACGGTGGCAGAAATGGCTACAACCATCAACCCCAAAAGTGGAGCGACTCTTGGCCAAAGGGCCACAAATTCTCCACAAACACAATTATTGCCAACAATAAGAAATCCCTGGTGTCTAGTGGCTTCTGTCCCCCGTGGGGCCAGATGAGCCTAAATAATATGGCTGATCTACCCACAAGGGGGGCAGAAACGGGCAAACATTATGGCCCCATAAGGGGAGCGACCCTCACCAAAGGGGCCACTCACCAAAGTAAAAAATACTGCCCCCAAACACACAAACAAATCCATGGTGGCCCAGTGGTTGCATTCCTGCTGTGCAATCATAGCGCTTACACAGCAGGAATGCACTAAGTGAATTTCTTTGTTTTTTTAGCACACACATAAATAAATATAACACGCCATGTGCGGCGGAGGTTGGCCGCTGGGCCTAGCCGGCTTTAATATATTTTTTTCAGCCCCCCTTCCTGGGCCGATCTTGGCCCCGGGGACCCCATCCCCAGGCCCCGGCCTTCTAAATGTTTTTGGTGGGAAGGGACCATGCGGCAACCCACACCTGGCTGATTTTGGCCCTGGGGACCCCATCCCCCAGGGCCCAGGCTTCATATATGATATTTTTTTCCAGATGAGGGCTGTGCTGTCACCCCTCCCTGGGCCGATCTCAGCCCTGAGTACCCTATGCCCGGGCCCAACCAAAATATTTACATTTTGGGCGGGGGAGGGTGGGTCGCACAGCGCCCCCTCCCCAGGCGGATCTCAGTCTTGGGGTCCCCCATCCCTGGGGTCTCGCCATGTTATTTGGGTGCCCCCCAGAACACTCAGTCAAAATGCCCCCCCTGAAGGCCCCCATGGTCTCAACTGGCTTTCTGCCTCCTACGTGAGCCACATTGCTGTCACAGAGAGGGAGCTGCTAAAGATGCAGCTCCCTTTCTGTGAGAGCAATTGTTTCCTCTGTTTCACTGCATGCATGTCTGCAGGCAGGGAAAATAGAGGAAACCACTGTTTGACAGTTGTTGCTTGCTGGAACCAGAGTGTTTGCTCTGACTTGGCAGGAGCTGTCAAAGTTCCTGCCAAGTCAGACCAAACAGCTATGTCCCTGGGGTGGGCACCCCAGGACATTGCAGGAGCCGGCTCTGGGGTGGGGCTGGTCCCCAGGGCCATTATCCAAACCCTGTGGCCCCTTTCTAATATTTAAGCAGCACCAGGGAGGTGCGCAATGGACCACCTTCATTATTTTAGTCCAGCCCCAGGGAGGTGGAGGTCCCCAGGGGTTGTATAAATGTAGCAGGTGCCCCAGTTGAAGCTCCACATCTGGAAAAGACAAATGATCCTAACTCCTGGGCTTGGCAAAGAAAGTGTGTTTACTTAGCAATTCCATATTGGATCTAAAATCCTTTGTGGGGGTTAATGCATCTTTCATCTTGGAGCGCAATCAGACACTCTCACACCTATTATCACACCCACATAGACCCTCTCACACCCAGTCTCATACTCAGACACTCTCACAGGCACTCTCACACCCAGAGACTCCATCTCACACATATCACAACATGAGAGACAGGCCCAGCAGCCAACTCTCACTTCACACGGCCAAAGGCAGTGTGCAATGTGGGGTTGAATGGTTAGGGGTTTTTGCCGCAGGGACTGGCCACAGGCCATGCGTTGCTGTGGTTGGTTTAACATATAGTACTGAAAATTACTTTATGTTAAAATCCCAAAGAAACTCACTGAAAAAAACAAAGCTACAAAGGTTACAGCGACATAACAGCCTAAGGTAACTATAACCTGCGCCCTCACCATGCACTGCTAATTACCCAAGATATTACAGCACTCATGGCAACTTTTATAAAGTCAATAAAAATGTCAATGAAACATTAGAAGTCAAATTATTGAAGAAAAACTGTGCATGGCGGGGGTGAGAGGTATAGTTACCTTAGAACTTACTTGAAATAATTCTAACTATAATTTCTCTGGTTTCAGAATTAAATTAAACTCAGAACTTAACTATAATGTCCTTGTAACCTTTGTTTTTTTTAAGTGAATATATACATATATATATATAAATAAATAAATTATTTTTTTGGTACCTACTGACAGTTGCCAGTAGGTAGTTAAAGTTAGGACTTATAGTTATGAGGTACTGACGCACAGTGAAAATAGTATGTAATAAGTCCAAGAATCACAGAAACATGCTTCATCAGAATGTTGGTTTATTCTCCAGATGAGTGTATGTGAGTATGACAATGCCCTCCGAAGGTAGCAGCCAACATATGTTTCTTCCCGTGGACATTTTCAAGGCTGAAAAAAAGGGGAAGGAGGCTGAATAACAGGTAGCATAGTAGTCAAACAAGTTGCTGTAGTAACAAGAAAGGTCCTTACGTATCGCTATGTTGCGTAGCTATGTAACTAGAATACTAGGATTATCTGATATGTAGCTGGTTGCACCTCAGCTATTGGGAATGAGATGCAGCGGATTTTGACGCCTTACTCTGTGTTTTCCTTTAACAGAGTTACTTTCCACACATGCATTTACACCCTGGCTATACAGACTGAAATGCCACCGATTTGACACCTTACCGAGCGTATTCCCTGTAACAAAGTTACTTTTTACTTGGACGACCTTTATTTATGAGGTTTTTTAATTACTTCTAGCTACATAACTTTGCAACATAGAGATATGGAAGGACCTTTCTTAGGCCTCTCTGGATTCTACAGGAGATTTGTCAAGGGTATGACACGATTGTTGCCCTTTTGACAGAGCTGACATCCAGGAAGTAGCAATGTCTGGTAAGCAGCCAACCCTGCTCCACGCACACGCTTGAGAAAAAAAGAAAAGGGAGCAGGGTAGGAATACCCTGACCCATCGTGCTCCTGTAACCCAGGTGCTGGTGTCTCCAAGGGACTCCACCAGGGCAAAAAAGCATTTTGTAAAAACATTTTCAGTAAAATGTGCGGTTAATCCGCAAATCCAGCAATTTTTTTTAAAATCAGAAAACAATAGCGGTCTCCCACGCTTGTACAGTACTACCCTGGGTTGGCCAGGTCCCAGGGACATTCACTGTAAAAATTATTTAAAAAAAATAGAGGGAACACATGGGACCCTCCCTCCTAGGGCTCTTTTCAGCCCCGGTGACCACCAGCCCCAGGGCTTTATTATTAATATGGGGAGGCCGTGTAGATCCTCCTCCTGGGGCTTGAAAATGCACTGAGGACCACGATCTCCCCAGGGCTAAATAAATATTTGAGCCCCCCAGGGACCACCACCTCCTAGAAGCCAGTAAATTATTTAAATCTGGGAGGGGGCTAATTTTGGCCCTGGGATCTCCATCCCCAGGGGCCCCGCCACACCTACTTGGATGACCTGTGTGCAACTATGGGGACTGTGGGGGAAGCCTCAAGGCCCCCATGGTCCCAGCCGGCTCCTTCATGCGGAAGCAGGCATTACTACCCCATGCAGCGAGTAGCTAAATATGCAGTTTCCTGTGTGCAGAAACAATCATTCATCTGTTTCCTCGCCCGCATGGCAGTGAAACAGATAAAAAACTCCGCTCCCACCTAGGCCTACCTTAGAGGAGACTTGTATGTACTGAAAAGAAAGGTTTCGACCAGCAAGAGTGTTAACTTGCCAGGTCGACATGGCAGTTTAAAGTTGCACGCACAGGGTCTGCAGTGGCCCTCAGGACCTCGCTGATCACCCTCTAGAAGGTGGCAGGGGTGTTCTTTAACCCAAAGGCCATCACCCGGAAGTGGAAGTGCCCTTCAGGCAGACCTCTCTTTGGCCCCCTCAGTCAAGGCAATCTGCAGTACCCAGACGTTAAGTCAAATGTGCTGAGGAACTAGGCAGCTTCAAGCTGATCTATTAGCTCATCAGCATAGCTCCGGGGTTGGGTGTGCATCAGTCTTAGTGACCGCAATGAGCCCACGGTAGTCCACACAGAATCTAAATTCAGGTGTGACACCTTGAGGGGCATCCTTGGGGACCAATACCACTGGGCTGGACCAAGGGCCTTTTGAGGGCTCAATAACCCCAGCATCTTGGAGACCTAGTCCTTAATGCTGGCCCTCACTTTGTTAGACAACAAGTACATTTTGTTTTTCACATGTGTACTGTCACCAGTATCAGTATCATAGGTACACCATGTAGTGAGGCTGGTTTAAGTGAGAAAAGAAAGGCAAACTGCCCCAGCAACTGGCCGCATCCTCTCTGTTGGTTTAGGGTCAGTGTAGGGGAGAGGCTGACACCCTCCACTGACCCACCCTGCTCCTTGGAAGATAGGTCAGGGAGAGGTTCACTCTCCTCTCCTACCCCATCATCAGTAACCAGGAGCATGCTAAGCTCAGACCTCTTGGAAGTGGGGCTTGAGGCAATTGATATGCAGGATCCTCAAAGGGTTCCAGGGTGTTTTGAGAGCCTCCAGGTAGGTGACATACCTCTTGGTCTTATGGACCTGCATGAAGTTGCTACCCTGGTTATATACTACCCCCTTGGGGAAACCCTCTGGGGTAAAGATCCCCATGAGTGCCCTGGCCTCTGCGGGCTCAGTCACAGTCCTTAGAGGGATAGCCTCTGTGGTACCGGGTGGCATGGCCCCCCAAGACCAGAATTAATCTGTTGCCAAGGGCTGTCTTGGATTCCAGGAGCCTAATTTTGTTGATGCCTGGCCTCTCAAAGGGGGTGCCAATGAGGTGAGAAGGTTGCAGGGGGGGCCTTGTGCTTCCCTCGTCTTGCCATTGCCTGTCAGGCAGCACAGAACCTTCAGACCGCATCTGAGGCCTTCCTCATTTGAGACCAGGAAAAGTGGATGACAAGCCTGTCAAAGGTCTTGTCCTACCTCAAATGACCTTCCAGTAGCATAGCATGAGCCAGATCCAGTAGGAAAGCCCTGTAGCACAGGGGAACCACCAACACATGGGTTGCACCAGGCTCAGGAGCCTTAGGCTCCCTATACAGGAGACCATTCTCCCAATAAATCAGGTGTTTGCCAGAGGAGCCACAAGCTGCTGAAGGCCCACAAGAGTAGGGCACCCCACCAGCGCCTTACAGAACCCCTCTCTGGTGGGACCCCTTCCTGCTGCCAGTTGGACAGCTCAGGCAGGTGCCCCAGTCTGGCTACGTCCTCCCTTGTAGTCTTCAGGGTATCCCACTCTGTGTCAGTCTCCTCCTGGACTGTGGGAGTTTCAGGAGGAGATTTCCAGCACCCTTTGCCCTCCCTCTTTTTGTCAGAACCCTGGGCCATTCTTCCTAGTTCCAGGTCCTTCTGATCACCTTCTGGGGCTGCCATGCACCATGTGGTCAGGCACATTCTTTTCAGGCACCCCTAACACCTCCAAGTGGGACCTGAGTTCCTCCTCCTTCCAGGCAGTATCTTTCAGGTAATTTCCAAGCAGACAGTCTACAGACATTGATGGACTCATAGCTACCCTCAAGGGACCTGAGACCTCCCACCATTCAATTTGAATCGGAGCCACTGGGTAGTGGCTCTCACTGTTATCAGCAACAACAACTTGGTGGAATACATTAGGGAGTACCTGCTCTGAGGACGCCTGGTGACACCTGATGGTTGTCATTCTGTCTCCAGTGTCTCTCAGAGCCTCCACCCTCTGCCTATTGATGGTGACCCACTGTCTACTTCCTATTATTATCAGGCATGGGGGTTCTCTGCACCATGTCTCTGTCACACAGGCCACTAAGGTAACCTCTACGTTGTTCCCCAAACTATCTGGGACAATCTCCTCCCAAGCACTACATTAGCCAATCTCAGTGACTGCCTACCATTGGGGGGTTGTACCCACTTGGTACACTTAGCATTCCCTTTATAGTCTCCTTGCTGTTGACGATGATAACACTTATGGGGTGCCTTCTCTTTATACCTACGGTCAGGGAGCCAATTAATTTTTCTTATCAGTAGGGGTATGGGTACCTTGACCTGAAGAACTGGTTTTGGGCCTTTTAGAGAACTCCTTACATTTGTTTTTGTTCCCCTCATCCTCCTGGTGAGGACCCTGCCCATCCTTGTGGGGATTCCCCCCAGATACCTTCTTGTGGACCCATTGTGCTGACCCAGCAGTCCACCTCCTAAGCAAGCTCCCTGGAATCAGAGAGCTTACTGTCAAAAGGGTGTTGGCGCAGATCTAGAAAACAAAGAATGACCATGTGCTCCTTAGCAATCAAGTTATACAGCTCTTGAAAATCTTTCACTTCACTGCCCTTCACCTATCCACCCAGGTCCTTGCAAAAGGAATCCATACAATCAATCTAGATCTATTCAAATAGCTTCTGGCTGCCCCTGACCTTCTTCTCATGATTTTCTGGGGTCAAACCAAACTTCCTGATTAGGGCTTTCTTCTTTGGCGGATATCACATCCTTTCACTCCCCTCTAGGGCCAGTAGAGGGTCCCTCCTCTCATTGGCGATACGCCTCCACAGACTAGCTCCCCAATCCTCCTCAGATACCTTGTGCATCTGTAGGGCAATTTCATAGGCCTCAAACCATCTATCTATGTCATCTCCCACCACAAAGTCAGACATCAAACTGTTTGGGATGTAAATTATCTTGTCAGAGGGTACTGAAGAATTGTTGCCATCACTGGACTCTGTTTAGCTTTTAGATCCAGTTCCTTTAGGCTCCTCTCATGAGCCAAACACTCCACCATGGCCAGTTTCTCCCTGGCTAAGGCTCTCTCAGCCTCTTCCAGGGCCAGTTTTTTCTCCTCCAAAGCCCAAAGCTTCTTCGTGCTCCAATTTGAGCTTAGCCAGCTCCAATGTTAATTTCCTCTGTTCCCTCCTGTCCTCTAACTCCTCTGAGGACAGTTCTCTGAATGATACACTGCTTCCTGCCCTGGTGGGAACCCCTACTCCTGTCAGCATATTCACCCCCATCTCATAGGCAGTCCCAGATTATCCTGTGAATTCTGGTCCAGCTCCTCCTCCTCATCATCATCCAGTTCCTCATTATCATTCCCTGGGGTTACAGGTGTTGCATTACAACCTTCTATCTAGGCCCTCAGCGTCTTTCGCAGCTCCACCTTCCTGGTGAAGCGTTTAGTAGACAGCTTAAACCCCTTGCAGAAATCTCTGAGCTGGGCCACAGTGCCATTCAAGTGTGGCTAGCTCAAAAACCATTCTTGCAGCAGCAGGTGCAGAAGTAGAACCTCCAGTCACGGACATGATTTTAGGAAAAAGCAAAAATGCCAATCAAGGAGAAAAGAAAAATTAAAAATGGCAATTCAGAAGGTTAGGGAAAAACTGCCAAATAGGAAGATTTAATTCAAATTGGTCTTAGGTATGGAGTGGTAGTGTATACCAATTTACTGTAAGGCACTGCACAAAAACAAGTCCTATCCGCACCATTGATCACCAATGTTAGAAATTGTGTTTCTGGTTGGCAGAGGTATGCACCCTCTCCAAGCAGGAACCACAATCGTAGTCAGGGTAAATCAGATACACACCATACATTAACCTGTGCTCCCCCTTCGGTAGCTGGTGCAGAGCAGGCAGGCTTACCTTATGAGGCAATGTGTAAAGTATTTGTGCAACACCTAAATCATTAAAACTGTGAAAACACCACACCAAAAAGATACCACATCTGGTTAGAAAAAAAAAGATTATTTATTGAACAAACCAAGACAGAAATGACAAAAATCCAATGGGTAAAAGTTGAGATATGAATTTTGAAAGAATATCTGCAATTATAGCGCCACCCGGGGCATCTGGTCGCACTAGACCAGGTGAAATCTGAAATATTAGGCTGACCGCAGTGGAGCAAGGGTTGGATACAGGGCTGAAACTTCTCTTGCTGAAGAAGTACCTGCTGTGCTGTTGTTGATGAGGCCTGATGCGTGGAGCAAAGGAAGTGATGCACTGCCATTGATTCCGCTGGATGTAGGCGATGTGTCATTTCCGAGCTGTGCAATCCCAGATGTGTCATTGGTTTCCTAACGATGTAGCGATGCATCATTGTCGAGCCATGCAGCCGGCAATGCGATGTCCTCAAATAAGGCAATGTTTCATTGCAGAAGAAGATGAAAGCAGCGCAGTGTTAATGATGCACAGGTTCCGGCAGTTGCAGCACTTTATACCCACTTCCAATGGCCCAGGACTGGATTTGCACCACTTGGCAGAGAAGTCCAGATGCTGTTGCAGGATGGAGAGCCCTTAGAGTCACTTTGGTTCTGGATATATAGAGATGCAGGTCTAGTCCTTCTCACTCCAAAGCAAGGTCAGCAGGTAGCAGGGCAGACACAGCAGAGCGGAACTTTAGCAAAGTCTAGCAGAGTCCAGCCGAGTTACAGTCCCTTCAGCAGCACAGCAGTCCTTCTTCCTGGCAGAATGTCCTCAGGTCCAGAAGTGTACTGAGTTGGTGGGGTCCAGGGACCAGTTCTTATACCCAGTGGTGCCTCTGAAGTGGTGAAGACTTCAAAGAGAGGCCTTTGAAGTGCACAGGGTCCCTGCCCTTCCTTCCCCGGCTCGAGACATACTACAGAGGTTATGCAGCCCTTTGTATGGGCTCAGGTCACAGCCCATTCAGGCGTGTCAGCTCCTCCCTCCCATCCTGCCCAGGATGGGCCATTAGGAAGATTATTGGTCCATCAGTCACATCTAAGCTCCTTTAGTGTGTAGCTGTCTTGAGGGAATGCACAAAAGTCCAGCTGTCACCCACCCAGACGTGTATTCAGAGACACGCAGATAGCGTTTGATGGGTAAGGTAAGAAAATGGCAACTTTCTAAAAGTGGCATTTTCAGAAAACAGCTCAAGTTGTGATTTTAAAACACCACACTTGGGGGTCCCATCTCTCCCCAGTTGGAAGTCGCACCTATAAAATGTAATAAAGGCAATCCCCGTGTTATCCTATGGGAGAGGTAGGTCTTGCATTAGTGAAAAACACAATTGGGAGTCTTTCTCCACCTGGACATGTAAAACGTAAAAGTACATGTCCAACTTTTAAAATACACTGGACCCTGCCCTTGAGGCTGTCCAGGACTTACCTTAGGAGTGGCTTATATGTATTAAAAATGAATGTTTGTACCTGGCAAGAGAGGTTAACCTGCCAGGTTGACATGGCAGTTTCCAAACTGCAAACACAGGCTCTGCAATGGTAGACCACAGTCATGTTTAATGAAAAGGGTGGCATCATCAGTGCAGCAGGCCTAAAAGTAGCATTTAATTTACAGGACCTGTGCATAGGTAGTGCACTTTACTAGGGACTTATAAGTAAATTCAACATGCCAGTTGTGGATAAGCCTATGTTACCATGTTTTAAGCAGAGAGCACATGCACTTTAGCACTGGTTAGCAGTGGTAAAGTGCCCCGTAGTCAGCAAAAATGAGGTCAGCAAAACAGTAGGTTAGAAGGCAAAAAAGCCAGGGAGATCACACCAAGGATGTCAGCCAGGTCTAACACTTATTTTGGACCAAAAGAGTCACTATACTGCCCACCTTAGCCATATACATCGCCAATGCAGGGTAGCGCCTCTGGATCTTCTTGTAAGATCTCCATAGGCATTGCTGCCAAAAGCCTAGGGCTATTTTTATCTTCACAGTTACTGCTGCAAAAAGCCCATGGATATTCTTAAACCCTTGAAGCAATAGTGTATGTAGGCAAGTTTTGGAAACCGCCAACCGAGAATGTGGTTAGATGCTAAGATCCAGTTTCTATATTCTGACTAAAGAAACTATTAGACTTGTTTAAAGATGTTTTATAATTTTTTCTCACTAGATTTGTTATCAATCCAGTACTGTGAGTATGTTGCACAGTATGTGTGGTTGTATATGTATTCAAATGGGAAGTATCATAATAATATTAGGGATTGTGAGACTCACATTTCCCAACAATCAAAGCTTGCATCCAATGTTACAAACAAGGAGCGAGCTGAGGTAAGATGGTAAGCAAGAGTCTAAAAATTTTGGACCTTTGAGCTAAGATAGTAAGATTTGTTCTCACGTCCTAATATTCATTTTTTAACAATATTTTGAAGGATTTTGAAGATGGGCATTTCATTATTTCCTGTCCAGCTTCTGACAAAGGTGTGTTGCTGACCTGGTGCGCACTTCATGTGAAGGTTGGTGGCCTATTGCTAAGTGTAGGTACTTACCTGCCCTTACCAATAACCCATTTCCCAACAGCCAGGGAGGGGGCTCAAGAACCATACCCATAAACACACTACACCAGGAGGAGAAAGAGGAAGTGCCAGAAAATGAAGAGGAGGGACCACGTGGGTAGAAGTAGGACCAGGAAAGACTTGTGGAGCGGAAGCATGAGGAGGGTGACCAGAATGAATAGGAATATGAACACTAGGCATAGTAAGAGGTCTGTTATAAATGATTATTTATACTCCTAATTACATGCCCCTTTCCCAAAGCCCTCACCTTATCCAGACCACATAGAGTACTGTCACAGGGTCCATGTAGATCCCTGCAAGAAAGGCATTGATCCGCTAATCTATATTAAACATAATACAAATCAGTTACCCAGTATTATATACAATATATTGGAGAAGGCACATTAGCTCATCAAGCAGTTTTCACACAGACAACTGGCTCCACCAAATGCATTAAGTACTTGATTTATTAAGTATAGATTTATTTTTGTTATTACTTTACAACACCATTTACTACAACTATAAGTTACCACAGTGCTGGGGTGAGATAGTCAAAGCCCCTGACCTCATTACCCAAACAAGTGCCAGAACCCACTATCTAAAAAAAAAAGCAGGCAACCTGCCCTGGGAGAGCCCGAGGAACGTTGGTGTGGTTCGGAGAAAACTGACTCTGATATTACCAGCACCTTCCTGGAGTTTCACTCTTTCTTGACCCTCTGCCATCAATTAACTCGGAATGTATCTCTTGGAGAGAAAGCAGCACTGAGGAGACTTGGAGTCTAACTTAGCCAACACTTTATCTTGCTGGTAGACAGGCGTAGGGACTAGCTATCAGCGGTGCAGCAGGTGCCGTGGCACTGGGGCGTAGATGCCTGAGTGTCCTGAACCCTGAATATTACTATCCAACAAGCATTCAAGGGGCCAGTTTTCCTTCCCAGCACAAGGCACATCACATCCTTACTGCTCCTTTGGTGGTAGATAATGTTTCTGTGAGTGGCAAATTAAGATCTATCCAGTGTACAAACACTGACCTCCATCTGCACTATTGATTCACAGGTCACACATCGGGGACAACACGACACACAGACAGCATGAAGTGCATACAGGGTCTGAGGCACCTGCTTGTTATTTTGAATCAGCCCTCAACCTGGTGCCACTGGGACACGTCTTATGGCAGGGTGAATACAGTCTTTCTACTAGCAGTAATATATTACCCAGTGCCGGATACTTATGCTTAGGAACTTTAGATACAGATATAGCCCAAACAGCTGAACAGAGTTACACCAAGTTTGGCAGAAGGCTAGATCTTGGTCTAGAAAGGGTGCTTTTTAGGTCCTGTTTTCAAGATCTTTTGTATATACTTTAGAATATACTTCTTTGTGGGCTTAACGCCAGCCCACTGCTTTTCAATTGTTTATTTCAATGTCCTCTAAAAATCCTTCCTTGCTAGTGGTCAGTCCTTCCTCTTTGTCCCTCCTTTTTGACTTTGGTTTCCTCCCACGAAGCGGGACCAAGTACTGTATTTTAACGCTTTGCTTGTTTAGTCCTTCCTTTGGGATTCTATTTTTTATTCCTGTCCTGCTCGTGGTACACTGTCAGTGCCTGTTCAGCTTTGGCACCCCTATTTTATCGCATCTTTGCTCCTGCTGCTTTCATGGAGTGTGTTAAAGCAAGCTCCCCATCAGTAATCAAAGAACAACTACTTCCTTTTATGTTAAAACTCCCTATCCTTGTCTGCACACTGTCACTCATAATTGGGCCAGGTGATTTTTAAAGATGTTTTTAAATATACCTGGTTGTAAAAAGCCACACACAAGTACATTCTGTAACCCTCAATAAAGTTGTTTTCAACTCATAATTGGCCCAGAGCAAAGATATGAAGTGACATTTGGCAGCCATCCTCCCCATTCCTCTGAAAATGGGGACAAGGTTTTTTAGAGAAATCTGCCACAAACTATGGGTCCTGTTCTAGGCAGTAGCTCGACTGACTTGCCACAAAATTGGACTTCACTATTTAAAAGTATATTCCAAAGTGTAATTTAATAGACAGGGAAAAGAGGAGAAAAATAATCCCTATACCGACATTGGATTATCGCCTCCTGAGTATCTTCATATAAATCGTAACCCACGCTATAGTGAGACACCATGGTTACCAATACATATGCTCTGTTATACCCAAGTATTACTCAAACACAGCTTAGCCTGAGACAAATATTTGATTTCATGTCATAGACAAATATTTGATTATATGTCGTAGTTTTAGTGGCATAAAAGTATCCCCTTTCCTGAATCCTCCTGCAGAATGTGGTGAGTGCCCCCTTTAACTCCTGCATATCACTGAATATTCACAGGTTTTACTCACCATGCAGAACACCACCCGCTGCCCCCCCACCCCCGCTACATGGGCTGCAGGAGCCTCTGTTGCACCCCTGTAATCTTCTCTGTTTTTCTGCCATTCAGATGTGTACTTTTATAGCTAAAATATCATAGCGATATTCGTTTCAGCCAGTCGGGGTCTAGGGTACATTTGGTTCAGTTTGTGTTGAACACAACGCTCATAAGAAATGTAATCTATCCATTCCATCTTATGAAACTGCATTTGTGGATTCAGGGTCAAAGTTGCATGTGCGTGGGTAGTTACTTTGCACATACATTGAGTGCGTTGGTACTGTATGTTAACATTCTTCCACACTGTTGAACTTGTGAGCTTTTAAAAAGGATGCCCGAGATGCAAACCTTTGAGACTTCACACCTTCCCTGTGCTGCCACCCTTGACTAACAGGCATATCATTGACTGTCAGAGGCGTGGTATTCTGCGTCTCAGCCACTTGGGGGTAGACAAAAAAGGCAAATGCCACTGGGTAGAGGATACACTATCTAAACTCTTTTTAGGTCAAGCGCGCAAGTGCTTTGATCTGTTTTAAGTATTTTAACCATACCCACCGCACACCCATCACTCTTAATAGTTTGTGGGCTTGCCTTTCAAAAATCCTTTACCATCATTAATAAATCCTTTACATTTGTCCCTCCTTCGGGTGGTTTTATTACTGCCTTGCAGACTTGCCCCTGTTGCAAGGATAATTGCACGATTGCTGATATATTTGACTGCGAGCGCGTTTTTACTTTTTGTGTCTCTCCTTCACGCTTATGCTCATGGTGGCCATGGTGCTTTGAATAAGCTTGTGTATGTCAACTGTTTTACTTTTATATTTCAAATAGTGTGGCAAGAAAATGTCCAGTTAGGATTTTACAACGCCAATAACTCTAACTCGAGCAAAGGCGAGACTCATTGCATAGCAAATGCTTGTTTACTGAAGGACTCGCTCAACTCTAATGTCTGACGTGTACTTCTAGACCAGTGTGCAGCCCTGGGGCAGAGGCTGGGGATCGGATCGTAAAATCCGTATGCAGGGGTCATATTTAGGTGTAGCATAGCAGCGCCCAAGTGCGGCTTTTCCGACGTGTTGGTATCTATGCTGGCTTTTAACCACACCCACCTCACACCCATCACTATCATTCGTTCATGTGTTTGCCTCTCAAAACTCCTTTGATGACATTGGCAAATGCTTTACGTTTGTCCCGCCTTGGGGCAGTTTTGTTACTGCTTTGCAGGCCGACCGTTTTACATAGATAATTGCATGTTTGCTGATACGTCAGACTGCAAGTGAACTTTTTTCCTTTTGTGTCTCTTCTTTGTGTTCGCGCTCATGGCAGCCGTGGTGCTTTGAATTGATTTGCTTATGTCAACTGTTTTATTTTACTTTTTCAATTTATGTGGCAAGAAAAGTCCAGTTAGGAATTTACAAGGCTAATAGCTCTAACTCGAGCAAACGTGAGACCAAATCTGACCAGACTTGCACTTCAAAGGAAAGGAGGTTCTTCTGAGGCATCTGCTTGGGTAGTTTTCCCAACTGTTGATTTCCAGATGTGGTAGATCAGCAGTCGCAGATTTATAGAGCACGTACAGGCGATGGTACCGCCAGCCCGCTTTTATTACCGTACTTTTTCTTGGCAGTGCGGGTCTATATCCGGTCAGATTAAGCACTTGTAAAAACTGATAGCAAAGAAGATCGCTTGCTTGGAATTTATTGCTTGCTGGCGGGAAAGATGTTTATCTGCAAATTGCTTGTGTGATCATCTTGTAGCAAACCACGTTGCATTCTTGGTTTCATCCTTATTAATGTTAAATTCCCTTGTTAAACAGAAACTTATCACAGTGCGTAATAAATTAATCTTAGAGCGAGTGTTAAAAAAACTTTCTATTGCCTATATCATGCATATACGTTCCTTAATTATGTGTCTTTTTTAGACTCCGTTAAAAAGTAAATTATTTTGTGTACAGTTATGTATGTTTTTGTAAACTGTTATATATTAGCCTGTTTATATAAGAGAATTAAAATGCAGCAGAGGCAAGTGAAGCAGGTTAATATTTATGACCTCGGTCATCTTTCTGTGTCTTTGTTCTTGTCGTCTGCACCATAAAGCCACCTAGGAACACTTTGATAGGTCCAGGCCCAGTAACAGAAGGACAGAAACCAACTAATGTACAGAGGGCAGCGAAAATTCGCCTTTGCTGCTTGTAAAGTCTGACCGAATGTTTCAAAAGTGCTGGTCTTGAAGGGTGAGGTTATTTTTAATGCGCGTAAAGTTGTAAAGAAGTACAAATTCCTCCCTTTCAAAAGTAATCGTTTTAACACACCGAACAGCTACGGAGGAAAATGTGTACAAGGACCTGCCTGTTTAAGAATGTAACTTCAAAACGAATGCAAGAACGTGTGTTAAAATCAGACTGGGATGTCTTGTTTCAGAAAGAAACAAACTGAAACAAATTTTGAACTTTTTGTGACGAGTTACAATTTAAAACAATTAACTAGTTTATTTATTGGTTGAAGATAAAGGTCTTTTTTTTATATAGAAAAAGTTGTGAACGGATATGAAAGTCAGAGATTGAAAATGGCAAAGCCACGGTTGAATTTTCCAAAGGAGGTCCCAGGGGGGGGGGGGGGCATTGCTGAGTTATGAGGCTTTTCCCACCCGGGGTGTTTGGGGAAGTGGATTAGCCCAGGATGCTGTTTGGGCGCTTTGGGCTATGGCGAGAGGTATTTGTAGGGGGCCAGTTTGAGCCCCAGTCGCCAATTTAGCGAAGCCCCGGGTAGGTTCGGAGCACAGCTTTCAGGCATCTGAATTTCGCGTGCCGGGTGGCGAGAGCGGGACAAACATTTTGCAGGCGTTTGGCCCTTTCGCTGGCGGGGAGGCAACTACTGCACCATCACGTTCGGCTACGGGTGGGAGTGAAAGAGGATTTACGGATGTGGTGTGTATTTTTGGAGCAGTTCAATGGGATCCCCTTGCGGTCCTGGCAGATAGTTGAGTGGGACGTGCAGATTTTTTCGTATGCAGCGGGGGCTTCAGGTTTTAGCTTGTATTGGCAAGGGAGATATTGCGCAGAATCTTGGCCGGCGTCGTGGACCAGAGGGGGGAGGAGCATAGCATTCTGCTAATTGTTCCTATTGGTAGTCGCTGCAGTTATCTGGGGGCCGTTACTGGAGCACCAGAAGGTACTTTTCAGAGTGGACAACTTAGCTGTGGTCCACGTAGTGAACAGACAGTCGGCTCGCGATCCGCAATTGCTGCAGCTGCTGCGCGTTTTTGTGTTACATTGTCTTCAACACGATATCCAATTTAGGGCTAGACACGTGCCAGGAGTGAACAAGGACATTGCTGTTGCTTTGTCTCGTTCGCAGTGGGAGCGATTCCATCGGCTCGTTGCGGACGAGCCCTTGTCCAGGACGCGGATGCCCATAGCCTTATGGTCGGTGGGAGAGAGAGGATGTTCAGGTTGGTGTTGAATTCTCTGGCTCCCTCTACGCGACAGGCTTACGTGCGAGCTTGGCAGGAGTTCAGGCAGTCGGGGGCAAGGTGGCATTCAGATGAGAAAGGAAGAATGGAGGATGTTCTGCGTTTTATTATGTCGCTGGTGGAGAGATGCCAGTTGCGGATTACTATTGCAGGGAAGTTAGCGGGCATTGCTTTTTGGGGAAAATTCTTTTGGGGGTACGCCCCATCAGCTGGTGAATTGGGTCAGTGGATTCTGGATGGTTAGGAAAAAGAGGCAGGGAAGAGAGGCAAGGGGAGACAGCCCATATCATTGGGATTGTTAAAAGAGGTCTTGAACAGTCTGGGGACTGTATGCTATGATGCGAGTGAGGCTATACTCTTCAAGACGCTGAGGTCTTGGATGTTTTTCGGGGCGTTCAGGGTGTCAGAGCTTCTGGGGCTTGGTAATAAGCTTTGGTTGTGATGGGATGACGTAGAGTTTCGGGGATCTTCAGTACTGCTGAGAATTCAGAGTTCTAAGACGGATCAGCAAGGTCTTGGTATGCATGTGGCGTTGGCGAAGTATCCTGTGCCTGCTTTGTGCCTGGTAAGGCGCTGTAACGGGATGGGTGCGGGGAGAAGAGGTGTTGAAGCACAATAGTGGGGCAAAGGTAACGTCGCAGCAGCTTTTAGCAGTGCTGCGAGCAAATTTGCATTATGTGGGGCAGGATGCATCCCGTTTTGGCACGCACTCGTTTCACATAGGCATGGCGACGGAGGTCGGCTTGCGGGGATGGCGTTCAGGATGAATTATGCGGTTGGGAAGGTGGAGATCGGATGTGTTTAAGCGGTATGTGAGATGTGGGGGTTCCGGGGTGGTGGAATGAACAGTAACATCTTTTTCCCCTGCTGCAGGTTCGGTGTCGGGTCCAGAGACGCAATTCCTCTCAATATGGCTCGTCGGACATTCTTTTGTCAAGTGGGCCCACAGACAAGCAGGACGAACAGCCATGGGGGTTAATTTGGGTTTTGATACAGAAAGATATAAAGTTCGATGGGTTGGGAAAGGGGGAATGCAATGGGAACAGTTGCTGATGACCTTGCAGGTGGAGAAAGGGCAAAGTTCGTGTCCTGATGTTTTATTACTACACTTAGGTGAGAATGACTTAAGGCCATGAAGGCAGACTTGTTGGAGATTTGGAGACAATGGTAGGGATGTCATTTGATATGGACAGCGTTTGTACCGCGTAGGATTTGGAGAGGGGCACGGAAACCGGGGTGTATTGAGAGGGCTCGGCGAAAGATTAATAAAGAGATGAAAGTTTTTTGTAGGTCTTTTGGTATTTCAGTATTGGAGCACGAGGATCTTCGTTTCGAGGATCGGGAATTCTTTAGGGGCGACGGAGTGCACCTGTCCTTCATGGCCATGGAGTTGTACCTGCTCCAGGTGAAGGAAGTATTGAAAGCCTTATTAGGTGAAAGGTAACATCGAGATCAAGTTGCGGATGCGCCCTCCTACCGGGGTTGGGGGGAGACAGAAAAAGGAGTACCGACAAGGCATTGACAGGTGGGAAAGGACTGGACGGCAGCAGGACAGCTCAGTCAACAAGAGGTGGACATTCAGGGGTTTTGTGGATTTGCACGCTCAGGGAGTAGGAAGCAGCAGGAGACTATTAACATGACAATGGACTTTAGCAACGAATCATTACAATGTGAAGGATAATAAGAGGCCATGTGTTAAGGAAAGGGAGGTGGGAGGGTAGGGTAGGGGAGGGGGAGGTATGATAGGAAAACTCAATGTATAGTGAGGTAGTAGTTTTGTGAGGCGTTTAGGCCAAGGGTTTTTATGGTTGTAAGTGCACCTGTTTCCAATAAAGCAGCCTTTTACACACAATAAGGTGGTGTGGCGTCCTTCTTCCCCAAGGAGGTCCCGGGGGGACTGCTGAGTTACGAGGCTTTTTCCCCCCGGGGTGTTTGGGGAAGTGGATTACCCCAGGGCGCTGTTTGGACGATTTGGGCTATGGCAGGAGGTATTTATAGGGGGCCATTTTGAACCCCAGTCGCCATTTTAGCGAAGCCCCGGGTAGGTTCGGAGCACAGCTTTTCCCCTCCCTCCCTCCCCAGGACTTTGTAGTGTTGGGCGTTGTTAGTTACTCCTACTAGGGTGGTGTGGGGTGGCAATGGGTAACCCCAATTTGGGCCTTTTGGAAATGGGCGCACAGGGGGAAAGTTTTTTGTAATGTTGTCGTATGAAACAGGTGCAGGCGGGAACTGAGACAGTGCACAGGGCTATGAGAACAGGGGGGGTCGGCAGGACCGACAAGGCATTGACAGGTGGGAAAGGTCTGGACGGCAGCAGGACAACTCAGACAACAAGAGGTGGACATTCAGGAGTTTTGCGGATTTGCATGTTCAGGGGGTAGGAAGCAGCAGGAGACTATTAACATGACAATGGACTTTAGCAACGAATCAGTACAATGTGAAGGATAATAAGAGGCCATGTGGTTAGGAAAGGGTGGGGGGAGGGTAGGGGAGGGGAGGGGGAGGTATGATAGGATAACTCCATGTATAGTGAGGTAGTGGTTTTGTGAGGCGTTTAGGCCAAGGGTTTTTATGGTTGTAAGTGCACCGGTTTCCAATAAACCGGCCTTTTACACACAATAAGGCGGTGTGGCATCCTTCTTCCCCAAACATTATTCACCAAATGCAAAATGTTTCCCATCGAATCTTTGTACATCATGTAAAACATAGATAATGTAACAATAAAGTTCAGCCAACTTCATCCACTGATCCCTTGTAGAGTTTTTTTCATTACAGATGAAAAGTGCGAATTACAAACAGGCCACAGTTATCCTTGTTTTGTCATTTTTAAGTTGTCGTTTTTATATTTTAAAACTGGACCATTCTTATAGACAAATTGGCAGATAAGAAGGAAATCCGGCTGAGTAGCGAATGGTATAGATAGGCCAGTACTGGATGAAGTCTATAATCTATGGGAATTCTTTAAATTCTAGCCTCACGAGACTACCTACCATTAAACTGCACCTACGTGTCTCGACACATGTTCTCAGAGGTGTAGGTGCGAATATAGCAATTAGGTTGTGTCATCATTTGGGGCCAGATGTATAATTTTTCTTAATAGCGATTACCAAATTGTGATTTTCTGCGAATTGCAATTAGGTAATCACTATTTGAATGTATGAAACCCCAGGAGTTTCATTTAGCGATTCCCAACGGCTCACAAATCGACCTACCTCATTAATATTCATGAGGTAGGTCGAAATTTGTGACCCATTGTGAATGGCAACAATCACAGGGATGGTGGCCTACTGGGCTCAGCAGACCACCATGTCTGTGATTGCTTTTAAATAAAGCAATCTTTTTTTTTTTTTTTAAATGCAGCCCATTTTCCTCAAAGGAAAACGGGATGCGTTTAAAAAAGGAAAAATTAAAAGTTTTCTTGTCATTTTAGGGATCTCTTGGGGACCCCATCCAGTTTGCGAATGGGTTACCGCCTACTTGAAGTAGGTCGTAAAATGCAAATGTTTTGTTACCGCATTTCGGTCATAAAACATTCCTACATACCACTGTGATTCGGTGTCAGGAAGGGACGCCCTTGACAAGCCCCTTCCTAATACCGAATCGGTATGAAGTCGCAATTCCTATTTGCGATTTGGTAACAGGTTATGGAATTGCAAATTGGGATTCATACATACCAAAATGCATTTTTGCGATCACAAACTGCCTGTTAGGCCAATTGCGATCGCAAAACTGCATGATACATCTGGCCCTTTGTGACGCAGTGTTAGGGGTATTTGCGATTGTGAGTATTCAGAGCTTATGGAACTGTTGTTTACAAATTCTGGCATGCAATACAAAAACAAACCTTGCTAAGATAGCATTCTCACTTCTCTTCAGACTGGCTACTCACTTGGGACTGGCTATTCACTCTGTTGGGACCGGCTAATTTAAGAGCTTTAGTTTGTTAGTTTGCTATAGTTTGTGTAAGGCCAGGGGTGGTGGGGTAAATCTTTTCACTTGCCATGTAAAAAACAATTACACTTATTATCCCCACAATTACTGTGGAATAGAAGGAACAAAAATAGAACTTCTACCAAAAACAAGACCTATTGGTAATATCAGTGCTTTTTGAGATTTGGTGTAAATCCATCCAGTAGTTTTTGAGCAATTAATGCTCAAACACTTTGCATACAGATCACGCAGCGGAGGATCCACGAGGCCGACAGATCTTTTGGAGAGATCTTGATTGGCTGTCATCACATCAAGTGGTGGCCTCCATCTTGGGACTCAGTCCTACAAAAAAACCGCAAAAAAGACATTGGGTACAGGGTATTGATACCCTGACCTCCTAGGGCCTATGCTGAGTGGTGAGGCCAGAAATGTTTTGTTTTTTAATTTTGCCACAAATTTGTGAAGAATCTGCAAATTCACAGCAACATTTTGAAAAAAGTGTGTCTCCCACATCTTCTGAAGCCCCCCCACGGGTGGGCCAGTGGCTGAGGGGAGACACAGCATAGATTTTAGGGGAGGGGACGCATGACCCCCCCCCCCCCCCCCAAGCCTCCAAGAGGCCCCGTGAATCCAGTCCCCCAGGGCTGATGTATTATTGAAGGAGAGAAGGGGCCACATTGCCCCATCCCTGAGCCAGGGGAGGCCACAGGAACCCAAGCCCTGGGCCTTCTTTTAAAATAAAGGGGAGAGGCTATGCGGCCCCACCTAGCAGAGCCAGGAGAGACCCCGGGGACCGTAAGTCTCCTGGGTCACTAAAAGCATAACCAAAAGAAAACGTATCATATTTTTTAATAGCATTTCCCAGGCTGGAGCTTTTGCTCTACAGCTGGGACTGTAGTGCCACCTGAGAGTAAGTTGTATGGCTATATTTTATTGACCTGAAGACATATCAAATAAAATAAAAGAGGACATATTTACAAGAAACTGGTGCATCATACATGATGCACCACTTTTCTTGCACTCCCCCCCCCCTTTACTGGCACCTAACAACACCATGGCAGCGACGTTTTTATGGTACAAAGCATCATGGTGGTTGGTATGGCCAATAGCATCAGAATTTTTGATGCTATGTGGTGCGATGCATGCATTTAGTCACTTTGTAAATATGGCGTGGCAAAAATGCCTCCTTAACGCCCCAGTACCGTAAAACAATGACGCTAATGTGGCGCATGGAGGCACTAGGGGCTTGTAAATATGCCCCAAGACCTTTTTGTTATTATTTTTATGACTCTATTTTCTGGGGATATAAAACATTAACATGTAGACTCAGAGACATGTAAAAAGAGAGACAAATATGTTAATGTCAAAACTTTACTAAATATTTTTAAGTAACCAATAACAATAAACATTGTGTTGTGTGTATTACTGAAATATACATTTTATTAACATTTTTGTAATAATTAGTGATTTTTTTTGTGGGTTTTAGAGATTAAAATGTTGTTACTGAACATTTCACCTAACTATAACGTTACTTTAACCTTTGTGTAAGTACAAACATATACACATATATACGTACATATACACATAAATATAATAAAAAGAAATTTCAAGTACCACCATCACCGGTACCCGAAATTAACCGCACTCCCAGGCTTGTTCCCACGTGATAAGTAAATTTAATGGCAACGCGTTTCGATCTCCCAGAGATCTTCCTCACAGCCGATGAAAACATAATGTGCACCACCTCCCTCAAAAACAAGTAACATGCCTTAAACATAGTAAAAAGACTATGAACCATTTACAAAGTGAAAGAAGAAAGTATAAATATAAATAATCAATCTCTAATCACATTCATGACATAGCTACTATATTGCACAACCACGTTTGTGTCATGTTCTATTACCGTTTCATAAGTATAAAAATAATGTATTTTGGCTACTTAGCCTGAATGTAGAGAACAGATATTTGTATAATGAATTTAGAGAATTGATAAAAAATTTGATCCCATTTTTACAATCAAGATGAAGCAATATAATATTAGCTGTTTGGATGTGCAATATGGTCAACTAGCCAAAATACATTATTTGTATACTTATGAAACGGTAATAGAACTTGTCAAAAACGTGGTTGTGCAATATAGTAGCTGTATTATGAATCTGATTAGAGATTGAATATATATATATATACTGTTTTATCTTTCTTCTTTCACTTTGTAAATGGCTCATGGTCTTTTCACTATGTTTTAAGGCATGTTACTTGTTTTTAAGGGAGGTGGTGCACATAATGTTTTCAATGGCTGTGAGATCAAAACAAGTTGCCATTAAATTTAGTTATCACATAGAAACAAGTCTGGGAGTGCTTTCTTTTCGGGTACCGGTGACGGTAGTACTTAAAATGTCTTTTTATTTCATTAAGCGGTGGCCGGCTCCCGCATACCGCACCAACCCCACCAGAGTGGATGCAGCCGGGGAATGCTGGCAAATGCGGTGTACATATAAATTAAAATATATATATATATATATATATATATATATATATATATATATATATATATATATATATATATACACACACACACATATATATAAGAAACAAAAAGAGCTGGCGTTGTGGGGCTAAAATGTGATGGTCCGGGTTGGGCTTCCGTTGCCCTTCAGATAGTCCAACACAACTCCCCACGATGTAAGGAAGACATGAACACTCCAGGTTCAAGATACAAGAAAGCTTAATCCAGCATGCACCTCCTCGCCCAACGCGTTTTAGCTGTAGCATTGATCACAGTAGGGAGTGGAAGCTGACAAAGCCACTAAAAACATAGGTGTAGCAACATCAACAAAGGACAAACATACACCCAACATATACAACTGTGTTGTAGGTGGCAGCCTTATTAACCTGAACCAGGTTCACCACGGTTCATCAGTGTATGAATAATATTCATGAACATCGTAACAGCAGTACTACGAAAGAAAGAAATGCTCCAAAAAATAATATAGTAAATATATTGGTGGTGCTTACTATGGACGTAAATGGAGCATCCAGGTGATTACAGTCGGGACACAAGGAAATCGTAAATCAAATAACCCGCATCTGTATTACTTCTTAGAGCAGGCAATCAACTACATGCACATTAGATCTCTACTTGTAGATAGTTACTAGCTGAGAAATACATACCGTGTTATACTCCATATTATATTATACTGGTTACTGCAGCATGTTACAGTGCTAATGCTTACTGGAAGCTGATCCACAGAGCACAGTGTAAGATGTATCCTCAATGGAACTAAGCCCACTCCCATGGTAGATTGGCAGACTACAATTGCTTGTTAGCACACCCAAGTAGGATAATGGAAAATATTATCCAAAACGTACATAGCCCGCTCCCATGGTGAAAAATCTCCTGGCCGTACAGGCTGTGAAGTAAACCCTACCGCACAGAGAACAAGAGCCAAGTTCAGCTCGCATAGCAACCAGGTCCTGTCCAAGTGGGATAATAGTCCCTGTGCATACATAAAGTAATAAAGGGTTAACCCATGTACTCACACAGCTTAAAAGTCATTGCAGGATGTAACTCATAGCCTCACAATTATGCCGCAGTGGGCAAAGTGCATCCATACATAAATCAATGTAAGGAGCCCAATCCCCACACTGTGCCTACCAACATCATCTTATACACCTGCAAATCATACTCAGCGAACTCTGGTGAACAGTTCAGTGAAAACCACATGAAATGCTCAAAAGGTAGCCCTGAATTCACTCAATACACCAACATGTGAAAAACAGATACAAACAGGTGATGTAAACTCAGTTTCTACATTAAAAAAAGGAAGTACCCATAAATTACACATTAACCCAAATGCACAAACAGTTCCTCACTCAAGTTTAAGCCACTAGGGATAACGTGTCGAAATCCAGAATGTACCTGGATTCCAAAATTAGAAGTTCCATAACATCAGGTTAAACAGCATCAATCACAACAGTGTACTTCAGTGAAATGCCTTGCCATCAGGTTTTGCTGGTCATGTTGCCTAATTGCTCTCCAATATTCCAGTATACATTTTTTAGCTCTGTGGATCGTGCTGCCTACGCATTTTGTTACAAGGGCATATAAGGCAGTATACACAATAATCAGTGCAGCAATCATACATGCCCCTGATGATTTGTTCCCATTTGCAGTTAGGGATTTTAACTTTAGTTCAGTTGGAGCTGTTACTATAGGCTTTGCACTTCATACAACAGAAGAAACCATTAGTCATATCACACTGTCTACCAGATTCCTGTGTGACCATGTTGTGACTAAGTTCATCCCTGAGTGACCTGCTTTTACAAAAGGTGATCTGAGGGGTATCATACATGTACTTGTTCAGTACTGCATCAGTTTTAAGGATATGCCTATTTCTTCTGAAGATCTTTCTGATGTGATGGGACCAGTTTGAAAATGTAGTAATGAATCTCACCTGGTCTGAATCACCCTTGCTAGAGTTCCTCACTGGATGTAACAATGTGGTGCAAGAGACATATTAAGCCTTACAGGCTTGATCTATCACTTTACTGCTGTAGCCTCGCTTTAAATCTGTATCTCATACTCATCTTTTCAGCTTCAAAAGTTTCCTGGGTGCCTCAATTGCGTTTAGCATGAAGTAGCTCCCCATACGAGATACACTAAAGTAAACTTGATGGATGAGCACTTGCTGCATTGAGTAAACTATATCCAGCAGTTGGCTTACGGTGTAACTTGGTATTCAATTGCCCTTTGCGGCATCTAACTCCATATCCAGAGGAACAATAGAACCCCTGCTCAAATTACCTTTGAGTTAAATGTTGTAAGTGTTGTCATTGAGAATGGAAATGAAATTGATAGCAGACATCTCATCCTCTTTCCCAGATAACAAACATGCAGTCTATATATCTAACCCACATGATAACATGGTTATCAAATTCAGCCATTTTGCTCCTCCTACCAAACCAATTAACAAGTTTGTGTAGCTGAGGGGCAAAGCAGATACCCATCGCAGTTCCCTATAGGTGTCTGTAGATCCTCTTATCAAACAGAAAAAAAAGTTGTGGGTAAGGCAATACAACATCATGTCAAGAAGCATTTCCGTGTGCAGCAAAAAGTGAACTAGATCTTGCTCTCAAGAAGTTTATAATAGCAGCAATGCCTGGCTCATGTCTTATGCTTGTGTAGAGACTACATACATCTAGTGTTATTAATAAATAATCCTCTTCCCAATGTATATTCTCAATCAATGTGAAGAAGTGTGTAGTGTCTCTGACATATACTGGTAAGGCTGTAACAAAGATTTCTTGTAGTGACATATATATTTCGAAGTATTTTCCAAAAGTGACCCCATGGCAAATACAATTGGGCTGCCAGGTGGTCTCTGGGCATTGTTGTGTAATTTGGGCAATAAATGTAAGACTGGAATGCATGGGTGGTCAAACTTAAGAAATAAGTATTCCTCCCATTCATCAAACCTCTTGTCCTTCCAGTGCCCCAATATTTCTGGTTGGAATCAGCAATCTTTAAATTATTGGAGATAGCATAACAGACAGACACAAATGTCTCCTCCCCTCCCAAAGATTATCTACTTTGGAGAAAATCACTACATTTTCCCCTTTGTCAGATTGTCGTATGACAATAGATTAATCAGTTTGAGGCCTGCAGTGCATTGTGCTGATTCTTGGAAAGATTGTTACTCATGTTATCCCCAGTTATTTATCTTAATTTCTTCAATTCACTGATAATACTTTGGGCCGGAATGTGTTAGAACAAGGGTAGTCAACTTCAATACTCATATTTAACAGATTTAAAGAAGGATCTTCATCATGGCCACTCTCAGTATCATGTATAGCCTAAGTATGTAAGGTTTCAATATCCTCATAGCTTAAATTGCTCAAGGTTGAACTGCACGCTAGATGGGGGGGCTTCTCCGGTCTTATATGGAACCATTACTTGAGTTTAAGTTTTCTGATAAAGCTAAAGAGATCAATTCTAGTTGAACATAATCAAGCCTAGTAGTAGGAAAAAGAAAATCCAGGGATAAAAGTTCAATTTCATCACTGGTGAACTCACAATTAGATAGACTGATCACATGAACTTTTGCAAGCAGTCTTACCTTTGTCACCATTCCCACTAGCTTTGTTCCTTTTTTTCCTGAGCCTGGTTTCTGCCCGCTTTTTCCTCCTCCTCCTCTGCGTTGCCTCCTCCAATATCTTTGCTCTGTCTGTTGTTCTGACCTTTTCCTTGTTTAGCATTTGGAATTGCCTTAAAGTATTCATATTGGTATTGCCACTCTGATTGAAGCCCCTGTGAGTAGTGTTTCTGAGACGTTAGATTGATTACTATCCAATGCTTCACTCTCTACAAAATCACTCTCCAGTTGTTCATTCCTGTCGCTCACATGGGGTTGGTACTCACGCTGGCCTTTAACAAACAATCATATTTCTTATGGCAAGTGAGGGTTCTACCTACCTGATAGTCTTTGAAATCATGTAGAAATTTGTGTTGTTTTTTATTAGCTATCTCCTACTCACAGTTGTTCAAACAGATTTGTAATTTAGATGTAAATTCATCAAAAGCCTCCTTCAAGATAAGTCCCTATAATTCCTCAGTCAGTTTAGCAACATCCTCTAGTAATTTGTTCCGATCTTTAAGGGCATATTTGATAAGAATATGCATCATTTCATTGAACAGTCCTTGGAATCTTTAGCCCACTCATCCAACATCTCAAGATTGGAGTCTTAGTATGTTTGTAGAGTAAAAAATCCTCAGATCCCGTTGGACTTGCTCCACATCAATGTACTTATGAAGGAGCTCTGCCTTCTATCACTTGGCTATCTCCTTTTTATGAAGTTGTTCCAATTTCTCATAAGAAGAATGCAGATTCTAATGGACAGCATCTGAAAAGAGCCCCACTCTCAATGCCAGCCACTCCAATGAACAATTACAATGCAGCTCCTTTCTTTGCCACCACCTCCTTTTGATCCCGCCAAAAAGCAGACATTTGAGGATTTTATTGATGCATTTGAAGAGACTGATAACAGAAAGATTTTCAAGTATCTCAAAAATTTTGCTGGCAATGGTGTAAAACAAGTCATAAAGAAAATGCTGAGACCTTAGGAAGAAGTCACGTACCCTCAGATTAAAGACCCTTTGAATCTCAAGTTCACTCCAGTACCAAGGGTTGATTACGAATGATACATTTTCAGTCAAGAACTTCAAAGGGGTGATGAAACAATCAATGAGTTTGTGGAAAGACTCCATGCACTCATTAAACACTGTAAGTTCAATTACTTTAATGATGAAAATGCTATGTGTCAGTGTTATTGATGGATGCTTGTCAGATTCATTAAGATGATGAATGCTGAGAGAAACTCTTAGTCTGGAGCGAATGTTGATGGTGCCAGAACTGAGAAGCATGCTGAAAGACAAGCTGCTGACATGGAGGCCGGAGGTGCCCAGAGCGAATCAGTCATGAGTGTGAAAACTAAGCCGAAGCAAAAGACTCAAGGACACAAAGTGATGTCTACACATAAAAAGAAGTTCTGTTTAAAGTGTGGATTTTCGTTTCACATGCAGGAAAATGTCCCGCCATTGGACAGATATGTAAAGGCTGTTGGAAAAAGAACCATTTTGTGACAAAAGTGTAAAGCAAAGGAAAAAATAAGTGCATCATGGCGCAAAGACAAGATGGATGCAAGACCTTTCCAGGAGCAGCGTTCGATGCATGCTGACAAGGCCAAGCGGCAATAATAGTTGACGCAAATTGATACTAAATGAAGTTGATTGTCATCTAAATCATTGTTAAACAGTACTTCGGTCTCAATAGCAAGTGAAAGAGAAGAAAGTGATTGTGTCATGTTGATGTTTACCTCAGAGAAACGTGCGCATGTTGGACTGGTCAGTTGCGAAGAGAAACGTCAGTCAAAGAAAAGTCGACATGCCAAAGCAGGAAAATCATACAAACACAGTCCAAAGATTACACTGAAAATAAATGGTTGTTTAATACCTGTTATTATCGACAGTAGTGCATCGACAAACATAATGCCTGAACACAAATACAATTAATTATCTCCAATACCACAGCTTATGCCATCGAAGACCAAAGTGTATACTAGGGCTGCATCGACCCTCATAATGAGTCATGGTTCATTTGTATCGACAGTGAAATGTAAGAAAATGAAGGTACAAGCACCGATCCACGTGTTTCGAGGTACAGTGTCAAGTGGCTGTCTATTCAGTTTCAACAGAGCTGCTGATATGGGACTGATTTCTGTGAAATACAACATGAATGTTCATCGTGAAACTGTAAGTCTATTCCCTTTGTTGTTTCATGGTTTAGGAAAGCTTAAGACTATGAAAGTAAAATTGCATATTGATGAGGATGTCAGTCCTGCTGCTCAGACACATAGGCACATTGCTTTTCATGTTCAATAAGCTGTTGAAAAAGAACCTTAATTGTTACTTAAGCATGACATTATTGAGCATTCCACTGGTCCAACACAATGGGTTTCTCGCATAGTAGTAGTGCCCAAAAAGGAGCGTTAAGAAGAGGTACACATCTGCATCGACATGCATTAGGCAAACAAGACAACTGAAAGAGAACAACATCCATGTCCATACATTGCTAACATGATAATGCAATTGAATGGTGCAAAGGTCTTTTATCACCTTGATTGAAATAAAGGTTATAATCAGCTGGAACTTGAAGAAAATTGCAGGTACATTACAACATTTTCTACACATGTTGGTTTATTTTGATACAAAAGACTTAGGGCAGATGTATCAAAGGATTTTGCAAACGGTGCGAATTGCTAAATTTCACCATTTGCGAATGCAAAATAGCCTTTCACGATGTATGAAAGGCTTCGCAGTCCCATTTTAGAGAATTGCAATTTTTTGCAAGTCCGTAAAATTGCGAATCTGAATAGGGAATCGCAATTTGCGATTCCCTGAACAGGAAATCTCAAACAGGGAATTCCTATTTTCGATTCCCTATGCACATGTATCAAGCATTTCCTAAATGCAAACTAAGCATTTAGGAAATGCAATTACCACCTACCCCAAGTTGGTGGTAACCATGTGCATTTAAAAAAGTGCCATGGGTGTGCGTTTTACATGTCCCCCTTTTGTTTTGGGAGGTGCATCAAAGGGGGCCTTAGGCCCTCAGCACCCTTGGTTTTGCATTTCCTAATTTGTGAATTCCTAACAGGAATTTGCAAATGCAAAATGGGCCTTCAGGCCCATAGGACTGAACAGAGTCTCATTCCCTAGTAGCGATTCCGTATTAGCAATTGCAAATTTTAAGAAATCACTATTAAAGAATCGCTATTTTGTTATATTCCATTTTGTATTACCTAAATAGTGATTACCTAAAATTTGCTATTTAGGTAATGCAAAATGGAACTTTGATACATCTGGCCACAAATTTCGGGCCACTACGAAATGCTAAATGGGCTTTCCATATGTACTAAAGCAGAAACATGGTTGGGAATTGTGATTTCTACCCAGTAGAAATCACAATTTGTGATTACTAAAATAGGAAATTGCAGCTAGGGAATTCCTTTTTTGTGATGTCCTAAGCACATCTATCAAGCAGTTCCTAAAACCGAAATGGGCATTTAGAAAATTGTATAACCATTGACTCCAAGACAATGGTAATAATGTTCAAGTTTAAAAAATGCAACAAAAATGATTTTTTTTAAAATGCTGTGTAGCACACACACATGACCCTAGGGCATTTGTGCGCTTTAAATGTGCAACACTTTTTTAGGGTTTATCAAGGGGGCTGGTAGGCCCATAGCCACACTTGGTTTTACATTTCCTAAATAGCAAATTCCTAGTTGCAATTGTGACTGTAGGAATTGCTATTAGGGAATCGCTATTTTCTTACATAGCGTTTTGCATTTCCTGAATAGCGATTTCTTGAGATTCATTATTTAGGAAATGCAAAATGGAACTTTCATACATCGGGCCCCTAGTTTTGGTGTGTCATCAGCTACAGAACTTTTCCAAGTCATCATTTGACGTATTGTACAGGCTGTTGTGAATGCATACAATTATAGCAATGACGTTAGTTTTCAGAGCTACACAGAAGGAATACAATAGAGCTCTCACACAAGTATGTAATTTACTCAGTGATGCAGGTTTGACTTTGAATGCAGACAAGTGTGAGTTCAATAAGATAAAACAAAATTTATTTGGTCATATATTTCCCGATGGGAGTATGACACCTGATCCTGCAAAAGTAGAAGCTCTGTCAATGCAGATCCCCCCCACAAGATGTTTCAATGGCACGTTCTTTTCTTGACATGGCCAGTTACTGTTCAAGATACATACAAGACTGTTAGCGACTTTGCCATTGTTAGTGCTCCAGTATGAGAGTGGACCAAGAAAAATGTTTCCTTTCAATGGTTACGAGAAATGAGAGAATTTTCAAAATAATCAAAAACGCCATTACAAATGCTACTGAAATGCCATACTTCAATCCAAAATTTCCCACAGAGGTTGCTAGCCCGGTTGGGTTAGGCGCTATCCTTGCACAGCACAGTGGACGCCTGAATGCTCAAAGGCATATTGTGGCCTATGCCATTAGAAGTTCGTCCCAAACAGAAGGTGCATACTCACAACCTGAGAAAGACAGTTAGCCTGTGGTATGAGCTTGTGAACATTTCCATGTATTTCTGTATGGAAAGCTTTTTATGCTTGTCACTGATCATCAACCTTTACTGACCATCTTTGGCAATCTAAAGGCCAAGATGCCTCCTCCCATTAACAATGTGGACTCTGAGTGCAAGAATATATGACTATACGATTGTGCATCATTCAGGAAAGGTTCAGAATCCTGCTGATTACTTTGAGAGTGCCTATACAAGTTTAGGGTACTCCATCAAAGATAACTGAAGCCTACTTTAATTTAATTGTCAAGTGAAATAAATACACTAGCTGCTATCTAGTTAGCCCACATTATTACTGCCATGAGCCATGATAGTGACATGCTGAAGTTAAAAGATAATTACACATCAGCTGTGGAACTGACACACTCAACCACTCACCAATGATGGTGAATATAAAAAATATAAAAACGTCAAAGAATGGATGAATTGTCCATAACTCAGGAAGGAGTCATAGTACGAGGGCAGAGAATCCTGATCTTGGAGAGTTTGAGACAGAAATTGAAGTGGCACACAAAAGACAATGTGGTATCGTTGCCAGAAAAAGAGCATACTGGGATCGAGTTTGGTTTCCATACTTAGTTGAAAGGGACTCAAGGCCTGTCATATATGTGACTGCCTATGTTACGCAACATACTCTGAACATGTCAGAACTCTCCCAAGTATGCATGGGCGAGAATAGCCATCAGCTTCTTTGGTCCACTGGATAATGGACATTACCTGATGATGATTGTGGATGAGTACTCACGTTTCCCTTTAGTTGAATATCTTTCATCTACGACTCATGAATGAGTCATTGAAAAACCTGATGGCGTCTTTGCAACCTGGAGCATTCCAGCCATTGTGAAGTCTGATAATGGGCCACCTTTTACCAGTAAAGAACTCAATGAATTCCTGGAGCATCAGAACATAAAGAATCAAAAGAGTACACCTTTGTAGCCGCAGGCCAATGGACATGTGGATCATTTTATGAGTACGCTAAAGAAAGCAGTACAGTGTGCACTTCTTCAGAAGCTCAGTTTGAAAATAGTACTAAACTCTACTCTACGAGCTTATTGTTCAACACCTCAATCGATCACAGGTGAAAGTCCTGCATCCCTGATGTTTGGGAGAACAATGACAACCAAGTTGCCTCAATGAACCGACAAGAGTGAGAACAGGATTAGTTAAAGGGACTTGGTTAAGAAGCAGCAAATGAAAGCTTACGCAGACGAAAGGCAACATGCAAAGGACATCACATTTAAAAGAGGTGATGATGATGATCACCCAACAGATGCACTAAAGAAAATCTATGCTCCATATGATGCTGAACCCTTCCAAGTAATGCCTACCAAAGAACACATGGTGACTGACCAGCGCCCTGGGAAGTCAGTTACCAGAGATGCTTCTCACTTCAAGCTTGTGATTCATTGGTCTTCAACCAAGTGAAGAATTACCATCCTATTTCCAGGCTACCTTTTTTAGCTAAGGTCCTTGAAAAACACAACTTTTTACCCACATAGTGAAAACAGTCAGACTGGGGTGACCTAGTTCTCAAGCCTTTCACGCTGCCATTCGGGGTTCCTCAGGGCTCATCTCTGAGCCCCACGTTGTTCAATGTTCCCCACACCCCCACAAATCTGATCTGACTTTTGGTTTTGCACCAATCGTCTATGCAGACGACACCCAAATCGTCGTGGCCATCTCGAATGGTAACAACGAAACAGCATATCAATTTAAGGGCTGTATACTCGCTATTGAACTTTGGATGAACAATAAAAGCCTCAAGCTCAATTCAGCCAAAACTGAAGTCCTCCTCCTTAGGAAAAAGCCAGCACCTTCAGTGAAAAATGTGGGTGACATTTTCGACTCCAACCTATCTTTAATGGCACAGATAAACGAATGGACTTCTTCCTACTATTTTCTTCTGCGTAAGATCAGGAAAATCCTTCCTTTTATTACTTTTGACTTTCAAAAATTAGTGATCACCACTTTGGTGTTATCAAGACTTGACTACTGCAGTGCCCTTTATCTTGGTATTCATCAGAGCTCACTGAAAAAACTTCAAGTTTTGCAGAATGCAGCAGTGAGACTTCTAAAAAGAATCTCAAAATTCAAGTCTGTGACCGAGACTCTTCAGGAACTCCACTGGCTTCCAGTGAAGAATAGAATCAAGTTTAAAGCATTATGCCTTGCTCATAAAGCCCTGTATTGGAACACCCCTGCATACTTGTATAAGAATCTTATATGGTACAATCCCAGCAGGGTGTTACACTCAACCAATTCCCAGACAGTGAAGTTCCACTGTATCACAAGTAGGAAATGGGGTGATAGAAGCTTCATTTACGCCACAACTAAACTGTGTAATGATCTCTCTGAAAATCTTAGAAGCCAACCCAATCTTCTCAGGTTCAGGGAACAGCTTAAAATCTGGCTTCTTTCTTGTTCATTTCTTTAAGATGTAATAATAGGCTACAATCTTGAATTCTTTTCTAGTCAATTCTTTCGACATTAGCACCAAGACGCCATTGGCATATGCATGCTTAAAAAAATTAATCAATATCAATTAAGCGGTTGTCAAAACGCTTTTTAGAGGGCCATGGGGCACGCAGAGGCTACTGGGCACAACTGTGGTGGTGGAGGCATTTTATTCCTGAAGGTTCCAGGGTTCGACCTACTGTGTATTCTGAGCAACTGAGCCAAACACCCCTTCTGCACTTAACTTTCAGTGGTAGCTGTGAACAACCAATCAAAGGCTCCCTCAAGGGGGGATGGGGTAGATGGAGTGTAGATACAGGTAAGTGACCCCCAACTCAAAGTGTACACAGCAGGAATAATAAATAAATGTCCTGTCAAATACTTACTTTTGTAAGAAAAGGAGTATTTTATTTCTAACTCTACACTTGCAAAGGAATGATGACATTCATGAGCAATATCACTATCCACTTGAGGTTAGGACACTACTCCCTGTTGAACACTCTTTCTTATAACATGGTTGGGGTATTTCCCCATTCTCCGGTGGCCGGATCCTGGGGATGCATACTAGAAGCCCATACTCAAGATTTCCACTTTGACTTCTTAGGGTTAGTCAAAAATGCCTATTGTGCTGCAGCACCATTAGCAGTGATTCCCCAGAGAGTTCCAGTTCTTGTCTACCCATTCTGGCAGTATGGAAGCATTCAGGGGTGCATGACTGCCCTCTCCGTGGCCACTCCTGAGCCCGGACCCTCTTCAGTGAAGTCAGGTTGCTTGCAATACATGTGGCAGAACCTTGCAGGCGCAGACTCTCTCCGTCGAGCAGTTCTGCAGCTTCACTCCAGCTCCCGGTCTGCAAACAAAAGGTGGTCACTTTTTCCCTAACGCAGGGGTAGGAAGGAGGGGAAATTCCATCCTTCAGCTCCTGACTGTAGCCCCATCAAGGGTGCAACATCCTTGTCGGCATCCTTGCAGTCTTCGCGGAATCCATCAGGTGCAGATCACATTTTCCAGGTTTGAGCCGCTGGACAGCAATAATCCTCCCATCGTGGCAATGACCTGAACCCTTGGCCACAGTGGTACCAGCAGACCCTTCTGGCATATGAACGGCTGCATTACTCCCAGTCTAGGTGCAGATTCTTCCAGTGCGATTCCCTTCACTACAGTGGCCCCTCTAGGCACATGGGGCTGCCAATATCGGTGTCTCATGCCCCTGGCCAAATAGGTTCAAAGATTGCCCCTCTGACATATGGCACTTTCTGCACCATGCTATTGACAAAGCTCTGATCACGGTGGTCCCTAATGGCATACAGGAGTCATCTAACTGTTCCTACACATTGGCAATAATGCAGTCAGTGCTCAGCCATTCTACTCACCCCACACTCAGGGAGTACTGTTGGTTGGGCTCACCCCTGTACATCAGTCCCTCCAACACTCTCCTCTTCCTCATTGGGCATACTGGTTTTGGCAAGCAGGCTGTCACAGGTGCTCCAGGCTCCAGAGCAGGTGATCTTGATCTCCCTGAGCGATGTCCCCTCACCCAGCAGGGAGACTAGTAGTGCTTGGACCCTACACTTTGTCACAGGTAGAAGGCTTGCAGACCTTCCACTCACACACAGCCTGTCTGGCTGCTTGGTAGATGACAGAGTCTGGGCTCTCAACCTCACCTTCTTATGGTCCATTTCCAGACAGCAAAATGTGATTTAAGGTCTGAGTCTTTGAAAGAAGCAGAAGCCCAACATAAAACTTCAAAGTGTCAGCTTCTCATTTTCTTCTTTCCCCTAAAAAGGATGTCTATCACAGCAGGCAAGTCTGAAGTTGATTTACCACATCACAATTCATGGGAGTTCATGCTTGGATGTTAGCCACAGTGATATGTGCATCAATAGGTTAATCCTGGGCTACTATTTATGATTCCTCTATTAGCCCCATCTAATTTCCTGAGATGTGTCCAGCCCCTTCCTTGAGATCTATCAATGAATCAAAGAGCAACCTTTTGAAGTGTAAAGGGAAAGTCCCTTCATCCAGTGTGTGTCCCACCCAGCTCTTAGGAATGCAGCAATAAACAAATCTTTCTAGGGGGATTCCTCTACTTCTAATGTCTTCACGAGGCAGGCCTGGGATTCCCAAAATGGAATCCAAAGTCCCAAGGGCGTAACAAAGGGCGTAACAAAGGGCGGCCTAAGCTCAAAGGGCCCTCCTCAGCACAGCATGTGGCCTGAGTGAGTTGGGGGGGCATCTGTTTTGCGCATGGGGGCCCTTCCAGTTTTGTTACAACACTGCAAAGTCCTTAACCCCTTAGCTGCCCCCCACCCCCAATGTATTGAGCCCTTTTTTGGCTATTTGGGGTAGTTCACCCTTAGGCCTTCATAACTTTTTGTCAACATAAGCTATCCAAGCCAAATTTGCATCCTTTTTTACCAACATCCTAGGGATTCTAAGGGTACCCAGAGTTTGTGGGTTACCCTGGAGGAGAACAAGAAATTAGCCAAAATACAGCTAAAATTTCATTTTGAAAAAGAAAATGGGGAAACAAGGCTGCAGAAGAAATCATGGTTTTTTCCCCTGAAAATGGCATCAAAAAAGTGTTTGCGGTGCTAAAATCACCATTTTCCCAGCTTTCACGAACAGGCAGACTTGAATCAGAAAACCACATTTTCTCAAAACAATTTTGGCATTTTACTGGGACATAACCCATTTTTACTATTTTTTGTGCTTTCAGACTCAGTTAGTGACAGAAATGGGTGTGAAACCAATGCTGGATCCTGGATAGCTAAACGTTTCAGAAAAGTAGACAAATTTCTGAATTCAGCAAGGGGTCATTTGTGTAGATCCTTCAAGGTTTTCCTACAGAAAGTAACAGCTAAAATAAAACATATTGAAATTGAGGTGAAAAAAGAGCCATTTCTCTCCACGTTTTCTTCTATAACTTTTCCCAGCTATGGCAGCTTTTTGAGTGCAATATACTGTTACGTCTACTGGATTCTTCTGGTTGCACAGATATATAGGGCTTGTAGGTTCATAAAGAACCCTAGGTACCCAGAGCAAATAAATGAGCTGCACCTTGCAATGGGTTTTCATTGTATACCAGGTATACAGCAATTCATATGGTGAAATATAAAGAGTGAAAAATAGGTATCAAGAAAACCTTTGTATTTCCAAAATGGGCACAAGATAAGGTGTTGAGAAGCAGTGGTTACTTGCAAATCACTGAATTCCAGGGTCCCCATACTAGCATGTGAATTACAGGGCATTTCTCAAATAGACGTCTTTTTTACACACTGTCTTACATTTGGAAGGACAAAATGTAGAAAAAGACAAGGGCCAATACTACTTGTTCTTCTATTCTATGTTCCCCCATGTCTCCCGATACAAACTGTACCTCACTTGTGTGGGTAGGCCCATGGACACATCACATTTTTACATTGAAATCTGACATGTTTTTTGGAAAGCGCCTAGCTGTGGATTTTGGCCTCTAGCTCAGCCGGCACCCAGGGCAACCTACCAAACCTGTGCAATTGTTAGAACTAGACGCCTAGGGGAACCCAGGATGGGGTAACTTGTGGCGCTCTCACCAGGTTCTGTCACCCAGAATCCTTTGCAAACCTCAACATTTGGCAAAAAAACTCTTCTTCCTCACGTCAGTGATAGAAAGTTCTGGAATCTGAGAAGAGCCACAAATTTCCTTCCACCCAGAATCCCCCCAAGTCTCCTGATAAAAATGGAACCTCAATGAGTGGGTAGGCCTAGTACCCGTGTCAGGAATAGATCACACAATGATCAATGTTAGTCCTTACATGAGGGCAACTGTTGACCTTGGGGTGATCCATTCCTGACGCAGGCACTAGTTACAGGCACTCAAGTGGGGTAGCGTTTTTATCGGGACATGTGGAGAAACACTGGGTGGTAGGAATTTTGTGGATCACAGCATATTCCTGTAGTTTGTGTGACAGAAATGCAAGAAAAAATTGAGTTTATATTCAACATTTCACCTTTGCAGGGTATATTATGGGTAAGAAAACTTTGGGGAATCCACACAAGCCACACCTCTGTGGACTCCCCTGGGTGTCTAGTTTCCAGAAATGTCTGGGTTTGGTAGGTTTCCCTAAATGGCCGCCGAGCCCTGGACCAAAAACGCAGGTGCCTGCTTACAAAACCAGGTTGTTTTGTGATAGATAATTTTGATGTCTCAACAATACGATTTGGGCGGTGGAATTTGGGGCTGAACTAAATTGGGGAGCTTCCAAAAGAGAGCACTCTCTTTTTGCTTGCCACTGCATGCACTAGCTCTCTGGGTTGGGCTAACCCGCTACTGTCCCGCTACACAGGCTGTGCTTGTAAAGGGACAGCAGGACTGTCCTCATCACCTCCCTCAGAATCACTGGAAGAGTAGTTATCGGATGGGACTCCTACGGCTGAAAAATCACTCCCAGAGGCTGCGCCATTGTCTTATCCCTCAGATGCCATCTCAGTATCTGCTGCCCCAGTATCTGATCCTACGTCAGAGCTGTCCTCCATAACCCCAGTTAGGGCTTGAGCAGTAGTCATCTAATGAGACACCATCTATGCTACTGGCCAAACTGTTGCTCTAAAACACTAGCCTACATAGACAGTCACAAAATTGCTGGTGGGTGTGTGTATGATGCGTGCAACAGTAAAGGCCATCTTCTCTTCTTCCCTCAATCAGCACGTTCTCTCAAGACACTCAAAAAAACTAAAAAGACACACTATTACTTCACCTTGTCACATACCAATCGTCACAGTCTTTAGTGCTGCTCCCACTCCCATGACCGCCTCCTCGGATTCCCTCACTACCACCCAGCAAAAGTGCCCTTCATCTCTCCATAGCCCCCTTAGCACATACATTTCATTTGTATTACAGCGCAGGTAATGGCTGGCTTTACTAATCACCAAACTCCTATTATCAACTCAGATCTTGATTGAACCCAAGATCTCTGCTACAGTGAATAGACTGGAGTCCGAGTGTAAATCAAACCAATTAAGGGAATGATAGCATAGCCGAACCATGTGGGTTCAGTGACATGCTATTAAATAGTGTTGTCCACTGGAGTAAAATAGATGTGCATTTGTATGAATGTGTTTGAGTATATTTGGATATGTGGCTGGTTTAGTAGTCTCTGCATACCTAACTTTCAAATTTAAATCTTCTTTTGGTTGAAACTCGTGAAGCGGGTTACTGTACAAGATGGCAGGCAATTAATCCGCTCCCAATACACCCTCACTTTCAACAAGAGCCAGATCTTCCCTATAATGGCCCTGTTACCTAGGTGATCCGTAGCCTTTTTCTTTTGGCTTTTACTTTTAAATTTGCACAACATAACCAAGCCTTGAGCAGCTGACAGATCAGGATTGCACACCTTCCCCAAGGGCTGGGGACAAAGATCGGTTCACACAGGGGTGATATGCACCCCAGAGCGAATGTTTTTTCTGCTGGCCCTTCCACCACTAACATAACTGGGTATTGCCAATTTCATCCTGGGACAGGGATGAAGATAGGCAGCTGTGGAGGTGCTTCCTTCTCCAAGTTCAGACTTGGAGCACCTCTGATTGGCTCATCTGTATCCAAACTATGGGGGTCTACTTAAATTTGCTAATAATGTTGAGTGAGTACTTATGCTATTAACTGCTTTTTACCATTTATTTATGTTTCATATTTTGTCAAGAATATCTGTATTTAATTCGAGGTGCTCCACAACATAGGATGGCACTACACAACATAGGATCCCCCCAACACAGCTCAGGTATGCCTTAAATGGCTGTCATGGGGGGCCCAATAATAACATAACCTTCGACCGACCACTTTATACACAACTCTGTGCACACACAGCACAGGCACCTGGTAGGGTGCACACAGTAGTCCAAACCAACACATACCACTCCCCTTACAACTCACATTAATGTCAGGATTTGGAACCTTCCTTTGGGTAAGACCCTCTTTGCTTTCCTTCTGCCGTCTGGACAAAGGATTCCCTTTTTAGCGAGTGGACGGACTCGCTCCTGGTGAGTTCGTTCCGACGGGGCTTCCCCCACCAGCCTTTTCAAGTTCCTTTGGTGAAATCTTGTTATTTTGTTTCCGCTCCTCCTTTGATTCCCGGAGGCTAGCGGCTTCTTGTTACTTTGTTTCCGCTCCTCCTTTGATTCCCGGAGGTTAGCGGCTTCAGCAGTATTCAATAATTACCGAAGTCGTTTTGACTTTGTTTCGCTGTTATTCCTCTGTAATTATGCTACGCTAATTCTCATGTAATGTTGTGGTGTTAACTATTTGCTAACGGACTCATACAACATTGAGATTATGGTTTGTGTGTTATTTAAAGGAAAATTCTATGCTGCTGTTTATTTATTAATTAATGTTCTGTTTTTTGTGTGCTCAGAAGATCGTGAAATACTCGTCAGAATGTCATTTTGTGGCTGATGTACTGATTGATTAACGTTCGAGAAAGAATTGCAGTACTCCTTTTGAGCTCCTGGCATACGCTCTTGACAAGGAGTTTGGTGATTATAGTTCACAGTAATTGTTTTTGCCTAGAGTGCCATTATCTGGATTTTAAGCCGTCTTTTGGGAGTTTTGTTTTTGCTGTTAAATTGTTATTCCTAACACGGGCAAGAGTGTTCTATTGCAGGACGTTTAGATATTTGATTATTGTTGATATTTTATTTGCAAAAAATAATAACTTCCTTTTCACATCTCCCTCCTAGCTGTTCCTTTCCTGTTTATCCCTTCCCCCCCGCCTGGCCTCTCCAATCATCAGCGCCATAACGGCATCTGAGTTGGTGTTGCCTGGAAGTGGGCCCTTGATTAGTGACGCTCAGATCCCGAGGAATTGGGCCGTGACAATTAAAGACAAAAGTCTTGAACAAACTTCCAACATTAACCAAACATGAAATAAATGCGCATTAAGATATCCATTAGCATCTGCTACTTCAGCTGTTTTTCCAGACACACATACCTTTGCTAACAATGTGCACCAGTACCAGTGGTGGAACTATGTAAGCAACATGGTCCAGCTTTCCAGTCTCACCTACCATAAACCTCCATCTTATTAAAACTACACACTGACCCTACTCAACACACTAACACAAAACCTAATCAGACTCAAGTCTGCGCTGGAAACATTTGAAAGTCACTACCCGAACTACTGAAAATCTCTAGCAGTGTACAAGTGCCTATTAAGAATAAAAATAAGCCATGCCTTCGCTTTTTTATTCTGATCGTACAGCGTCACAAATCTATGGCGGAAAAAAATAAACTGGCTTTTCGGATAACCTAATTGTGGGTAATTCTGACAAGGTCTATGATGAATGTTCTTTACAGCCAGCTGTTGCTCACAATGTGAATCTGGAATAGATTCACACTGCCAAAACACATGTATAACAGCAAGTTTTTTTTCTCCTAATGATATGTTGAGGTTTGATATTTGTCCTAATATGTAAAAACAAGCGAAGGCATTGATTAATGGAACATATTCAACACTGCAACGCCGTTAATGGTGATGCAGTCATTGCCAAATATGTAGATTTGGAATATTTTTACTGGGTTTGCATATGTGAACAAATCTGACACTATCACATGTCTAAATAATACAGGGTTCATGGTGGTAAGTGATCTGAACTGGCTCACTATTGAGGTTTTGGAAAAAGGCAAGTTTTAAGAGCTTTCTAAAGGAGGAGGGGGTGCAGATGTGTTTTGGAATATAATTTTCGAAAACATCTAGCAAATACAGGAAGATACCGCCAATCAGGCAGTAACAACTTACCACCAACAACCAGCATAATTGTGATAGACGCAATTATGTGGAAGAATATGATTCCTAAACCAGATGGTCATTAAAATAGTGTTGTATCTTATCTGCGTGACAGTCAAGTTATTCAATACAAAGGGGTATGTGGCAAAGCTTAAAAATTTGCATAGTTTGACACACCTTGTACTCATTTTGCAGTAGTACATTTGGCATGGGCCATGAGGTAAATTCTATAAATGATTTGTATTTAACCACTGAGCAAAATACACAAGCAGAAGCTCCACTTCGTGGCATTACGTTCAGTATTTCCTCGCAACTTAGTTTAAATGAGGATGACGATGTAAAGCAATAGGGTACTTGTCACGCTCTATCTTCAGAGACAAATCAAGTAATGTATATGCATTTCAGAAAAGTGAGAGGAAAAGTGACCCTAGCAAAACCTCCATAGGTCAAAGGATGAGGTGAACAATTGTTTCACCCTCAAATCACCTGCAAGTGTCCAGAAAGATATGGATAGATTACTTCACCCAGATTGTTGTGGCATGCTTCATCATTGGTGACCTCCCCATACAAAGGTAGGTGAGTACCAGCTTGGCAGACTTCACCGGATAGCCGGGGTCCAGATTTTATTATAAAATATCTCAGGGTAAACCCCTGAGATTTCCCCTGTAATGGTGGGGTACCCTAGATATGATTAAAACCGTAAAACGTGTATATAAGATGAGTTCCAATTAATCATCCATCCAGTTGTACCTACCCAACATGTTTGGAACTTTTACTATGCCCATATGGCTCACAGATGTTTGTCAGAGCTTTACTAAGTTTAGTATCCCTGCCTATTTAAAATTCATTCTATGCATCACACTAAGGAATGCAAACTCTTTTCTAACACTACTTAGTTTGCCTGCAAAGATATTTATGAGAATGTTGAGAAAAAAAAAATACTTCTTCATGTTGAACTCAGCACCCCAAATTCAGTGGACAGCGCAAAACACATGTATAAACAAGTGTTGTGTTTTAAGTGCATGGTGGTAGCCCTGTCAACAAGTACAAATGTGGAAACGTGACAGTAAATCTATTGTGCTTATTTAATTTGCCATAAATGGACTGTATTTAAAAATATCTTAAGGGCTAAAGCACCAGCTGCAGAAATCTACACATTCCCAGAAATCCTGACGGTACCATATTAATGGTAAGAAAATTCTGTTGCGTAACACGCCTGCTGGAGAGATCTGTGTTTTGTCTCATTACAATTTTGAACCATAAAGTAGCATAGCAGGTTAATGTGCCTGTCCCAAGTAACGTTCTGTAACCAAATATTATTTTATGTTGATAGGTACGCTGGTTACTGCTTTACACACATCGGGGCACAAGTCAGGGGTACACGCAGGTGGACGCTGTCCAACCTTCCATGAAATTGGGACCCAGTGAAATATGGAGAATTCTTCCTGATTTAGCGGGACACTTTCAGCAGTGTCTGCACGTTGTATTCTTTTATTCGTTCGGAGCAGCAACTTGCAGGACAGGAGAGGGCTTTCTTATTTTAAATTCCTACTGGCCCAGGTCAAATGCTGAAATTAAGGGGCCGTCTGGCCCCCTTTTATTTGCTTATCCTGCCTGGAAGCTGTCTGAAGCCTCATACCTTGCTGCAATGGAGTAAACAAAGGTACACAGGTTTTTACTTCACAGGGGCTTAAGAGAGGCACACTTTTGACTTTGTTAAGTCCCTGCATATAAGAGATATGTGTCCTGTGTAAGGATGTCTAATGTGTTGATCTGTCCAAGTATTTCTATAAATAACCACTAAATACCTCTATTTTGCTTTATTTCTTTTAACGCAGGGTGTATAAGTGCTTTACATCATATGTAAATATTCTACATTGACAATAAATGATGTGTGTGTGTAAATCTAGGTTCAGGATGTGTTACATAATGCAGTGAGGGTTACAAGGTGTAAGAGTCATATGTCCTTCATAGCTCACTGTACTATATTAGAAGTATGACAAGTTGTGAACTGCAAATAACAAAAGGATCTTTGTGTTAAAAGCAGTATAAAGGATCTCTGTGTTAAAAGCAGTATAAAGGATCTTTGTGTTAAAAGCATTAACCCACTTACCTATCTATATATAAAATAAAAATCTGTCTGTGCATATTACATGATGTGCTTTGCAGGGGACTAATTAACCCTCAATCCTACTTTGATTCAAAGCTGGGACTAGGCAATGCACAGATCTCTCCAGCAAATGTGTTAACCTCCAGAGTTATTTTAGCATTATTATTATTATTTCCCGAGATTTACTGGCCACACAAAGATCTCTGCAGCAGGTGCCTTAACCCCATAAGATATTTTAAAATACAGACCTTGCAACCAATTAAGCAGAACTGATTTACTGCCACATTTCCATTTTCTGCCAATTTCTTTGTGGCAGAACTTTAAAAAATAAATGTATAAATGGAGGCCCAGATTTTGTGTCAGGTAACTTTTGGGACAAACTCAACGCAAAATCTCAAATCACTTAATCTTGCAATGCACTGAAATGTAGCTGTGATAGAACTGCTAAACATATGTCTGGGGTGTTGCTACTTCCTGTGAGGTCATGGGTTGTGATGTCAAGTGCGTTGTCACATGCCGTGATGTCATGCACCATGATGTCACTTGCAAACTGCCTAACTTGGTTAGTGCCCCCACTTCTTTTTTTTAGGACTTGGGCACTGGATCTTTTTGCTACTTTCAATTTATCAACTGCAGTTCTTCTAAAATAGCAGAGTAAGCTATACACAGGCATCTAGGAGCTGCACGCAAACTTCAAGGCATGGGATTAGAACCTTTTTTTCTTAATCTCATTGTTCTAAGGTTGCTAAAAAGGATTGTTTTGAGTATTAATAGAGTCTTATTAGTACAGACAACCCCAACAACTGTGTTATGTTTTAAATCATGGCTTTGGTATTCTCTGGACCCTGCACTTTTAACATATAATGTCTACCATTATGATATTTAACTATCTCTTAGTACCCGCAATATGTTATGTAACATTTCCTGTACATTGATTTACACACTTGCATGATATCCTGTGTGTGTGTGTGTGTGTGTTACGCAATGTCCCACCCCACATTGGTAAAAGCTGCTCTGCAAAAAATAAATAAAAACAATTTTAAGTGAAAGTCAAATTGTTATTTCGTTAACTACTCAATAGATGCACCTGTCGATGTTACTTGCATGCATTTATCTCTCATGTACATGTGTTGAACAAACTCAAAATACCTGCCTCCAACCTCTAGTTTCTCTTAGGTATTTGACGTGATAACATCCTTTGTTTCCATCCATTAAACTGACACTTGGGTGTAAGCAGTGCATAATTTGTGCTTTCTGTTTCTGGGGGTGCTGAGCATCAGCACTTATGGGGCTTATTCTTCTGCCTCAAGCATTTGCTGCTAGCAAAGACATATGGGAAAAACGGATGAAGGGAAAAACGAAAAAGCGTCACAGAGGGCGAAAGTAGAAAGCTGCAAGAGTGAGCTGAAGGGGTAGGGAGTGGCTTTATATGGATTGAAGAGCCCCGAGATGGCTTCAGGATTACGCCGCCTCAGTATTCCATGTTCACACATTTAGTTGCAGCAGCCGCGTGTTTAAGAGGAGGGCTTTGGGCACCGGCACCTTTTTATTTACAAATTAAGCACTGGGTGTAAGGCTCCGGATAGTTCCAAGCTAAGGTGCTATTCAAACAAAATAAGTGAGGCCTTTGTTTTGCACCTAGCTGCAAGTGGAAATAACAAAGTCCCGTTATCGCCTGCAGATTGCAGCTTGGAACAGAAAGCAGACAATGTGTAGGCACTCTGAATGTTTCCCGGTGTTGTCAAATTACATCAGAACAGTTTTGCATATTTCACTAAGGCGACCCCAGATTCAAGATACAAGCTCAATAATGCTGGTACTACCCCCCCCTTGTTTACTACACTGGTATGGCCATGCATAGAGACAAAGTTCTCGACCAAAGGGAGGATCAGACCCTCTCATATCTTTACTCTGTAAGTGCCACATAAACGCCCCATTCTCAAGAGGAAAGACTAAGGCCCTAATTACAATTTGTATGGAAAAGTCCGCCACCCACACAAACCCATTTGTACGGATATGGGAATTATGACCAGTGCAGAGTTTACCTCAGCCTTTTAATACCAGGTACAACAAAGGCAACACCCCGCAAATTTCCTCAGGTTCAAATAGACCGGTGAAGTCTGCAGATATTTGTCAGAGAAAAATGCCTAGAAAAGAATGGGGCTTTTGGATGTGTGTGTGGAAAGCTCTAACATCTGAATTTCATAGTCCACTTTAAAGGGCATAACTTGTGGCATGTGATATTTATCACATCCAATAAATATCGAACCCCGAGTGAATCTATTTCATTCAGTGCGATAAATATAGCATTCGCCAACAGGGCACTCATAATCTGGGTTTTAGAGTAAAAGGATTTAACATAGTGATCAGTGCACAAGCGTATGCATGATGTGGGGTATTCTCTTCCTGCTCCCCTGCCCCATGAAGAAACGTGCATCAGCGGCAGTGACCTTGCACAAATCTAAATGGGGAAGGATCTGCAATCCCAATTAGGAAACAAAGTTTTATTTACTAGTTCTAGTTCAATAGTGTCTTTTTTATTGAATATAGTGTAATCTTGACTCAGTTCCCTTTGTTCAAGTGAGTTTTGAAGAGATGCTTTAAAACAGTTCCTCATATGTGCAAAAGTAACAGAATCGTTAACCGTGTTGGAGATTTTTTGTGTTGCTTCCCTGCAGGCTCTACACCGCTGCTTTCTATGCAGATCTGCTGCATTTTCATTTCTGGTGTGGAGCACAGGTCCCATATGTAATAATCATGATTAAACAGTCTTAAGCTGATAGGACACTTTTGTGTACCTAATTCGTTAATACGATTGGTGAAAAGTCCTCTCGCATGGTCCACAAAAAAGGATGCAGAATTCCAAATATTTCTCCAGAAAATAACTGAAAAGGCTTCCAAAGGGACGAGCGCCTCGCTGAAGTTGGCTTGTAATAGGTCTTGCTGGCACAACGTCCACTCCAGATTTCATCCCCACTATCTTCCTGGCCCCACGAAGAGGAGCCCTTTTCTAGTTTTCTCACGGGAAATGTGGCCAGTGCTCTCAATTTATCGATCTGCGCTCGTCTGCATCCTCGTCGTCTGAAAGCAGAGTGGTTGTGTCTACTGCATCCCTGGCCTCCTGTTCTGATGCTTGCGACCTTTTCGTTGTGCCGTTCAAAGCACCCCCCTGCAAAGACAAAAAAGGGAGTCTAAAAATCCTTAAAAAGCGTCCTGACTTCACTTTTCATCACGTCCTATTCATGGACAAGTAATGGTGCAATTTTTGACTTTTGACAATATAAAGTGAAACAACTAGCGCTGCCGCCCATTTTACTTTACCAGCATGATCTTGGCATTTCTTAAAAAACTGAAAGTCTCAAGAAAGTTGTTGTTCCCAACAGGAGAGTCTTTACATTTGATTTTATTTAGTACAGTTTGCCCCAGGTTGTGTAGTTGTATAAGTCTCGTTAGAAATGTACTATTTGCTGCCTAGTTTGATTCAATTTGGATGTGTGCACTGGATCGCCAGCGCAAGCTCGAAGGGATACACTTTAAGCTTTGACATCTATTTTCAGAGATGGTTGATCAGGACCGGCTTGGAAGCTGGAATGGCAATCAAAGGATAGCTTCATGCTTCTGGAAATCTATAGGAGTCAGATGATCAATCTGCGAGGTTCAAGTGAACATACCAGACCCATCAATGGACTAGAGGCCTGATTTAGATTTTGGCAGATGGATTACTCAGTCACAACAGTGATGGATATCTCATCCGCCAAAATATAAATCCCATTGTTTCTTATGTGATTTAGATTTCGGCTGAGGGGGACATCTGTCAACCTTGTGACGGAGTAACCCGTGTGCCGGAATCTAACCCAGGCCCTATATCACTAAACACTGTTTTGTGAACGGCTGTTCTTCTGTCTAAATTTCATCATTTTAAGCTTTTGTTTGGTCAATGTGTTTAAACTGAAGGGTCCTGTTACGAAATTGCAAAACGATTTGTGTTTTAAAGGCTACTCGGCCCTTAACTCCGAATCAGTCGCATATTAGACACACCTGAAGTTTGACGTTAATGCTGGTCTATCAAGAATGCCTTATTTTAAAGTAGGTTCATCATTCCAGTTGTGAAGCTTTGGAATTTGTAAGCAATCAAGAGCATGAGCCAGAGAGACAATGGTGACTTTTTTTCTCATCAAAAATGCTTTTCCAGCTTTCAGTAATAATTTATGTTATATTTAAAGTTACATGGTTTTTGTGTGTCTCGGCATTTGACAGTTTGGTGGCCAGGGCAGGCCTAGTGCACATGAAAGAGTCGGGTCAAGTGGGCAATCGTGGAGGGAGCTGGGCTCAGCAGTGCGGTGTAGGAGTGAGAACAGGTACTCAAGGTTCTAGTCTCTGTTTTCGAAAGACTGATTTTAGCTCATCCCCCGATACAGTTGAATGTGTCTAGAGGACTTGGTGGAGTGGTGACGGCACAAGGGAAACACCCACAAGTTATGTGTAAATTATTTTTCTGCAGCAGAGCTACAGGAGGGCCACAGGACTTGGATGCTACTGCAGTATTTAAATATTAACTATTTTGTTTTGTTTTTCATTTACTGGGCTGTTGAGCCTGTTTTCTTTTTACCAAACTGCCTTTCTGCTAGTGGTGTTTCATTTACTGGGCTGTTGAGCTTGGGTACATTTGACTAAAACTGCCTTTCTGCTAGTGGTGCTGAAAAGCCCTGTGCATCACTTCCCACAAAAGCAGCTACTTACCTGTCGCTTATCAAACACATTAAGTACGACCGAGGTGCAGATGCAGCCAATGGTGTTTGCAAGCATGAAGATCATCATCTGTTGCCAGCGCCAGAGAGGGATCTTTGCCTCGCTGTTGGAAAACAGGAAAAGAGACATTTCCAATACAAGTCAGTTTTGAGATGAATATGTAAGATTGTTCACAAACCGGTTCTCAAACACATTACAGGGCACAACATAGGGTTGATGACATACACACACTGTGTGTTTTCCGCGTTTAACACACATAGTGTAGCTTCCTTTACTAGTGCACTCACTGTTGCAGTATCATCCAGCCCTCAGGCCCAGATCTGATCACTGACCAATGCAAGACATTTTCCTCCCTTTGTGTACTTGGTGGAGTACAATGTTGCCTGCAGGCTTTAGTAGTTGCAGTTATACTTCCTACTACAGACTCATGAGTGGTGTCCAGCATCACTACTTTGCACTGGTTGTGCAAGATTTTACTCCTCAACTGTCAGTCCTTTCTCCTAGGTTACTTAATGTACAATCGTTTATGCCATCAGATTACATTTTTCACTTTCATCAATGAGCTCTCCACCCCCAGGACCTGCTCCAACGAACCCCCACCATCACAGGAGTTCTGCAACTCACTGGCAAACCACTTCTGTCGAAAGATAGAAGAAATCCACAATAGCTTCAAACCCCAGACCCACCAGCTGACTACAAACACCCAAGAACCCAACGCTCCTAGCAACACCCACCTCATTCACACCTGGACCCCAGTCAACATAGAGGACACCGCCACCACCATGGCCTCCATCCACTCCGGATCACCATCGGACCCCTGCCCACACCATATCGTCAATAAGGCAAATATCATCATCGCCGCCCACCTCTGAAAAACCATCAACAGCTCCTTCGAGTCAGCCACGTTCCCAGAAAGATGGAAGCACGCAGAAATCAACGCCCTGCTGAAGAAACCAAAGGAAGACCCAGACGACCCAAAGAACTACCGGCCGATCTCCCTCCTTCCCTTCCCAGCCAAGGTCATCGAAAAAATTGTAAACAGCCAACTATCCCGGTTCCTGGAAGACAGCAAGGTACTCAACACCTCCCAATCCGGATTCCGCAGAAACCACAGCGCAGAGACTGCACTCATTGCTGCCACAGACGAAATTAGGACCATGCTCGACAAAGGAGAAACAGCAGCACTCATCCTCCTGGACCTCTCTGCAGCTTTCGACATGTTATGTCATCACACTATCCGCACACTCCTCCACAACGCTGGAATCCGCGACAAGGCACTCGACTGGATCTCGTCATTTCTCTCAGGCAGAACCAAGAGAGTCCACCTTCCACCGTTCCGGTCAGAAGCCTCCAGAATCATCTGTGGCGTTCCCCAAGGATCTTCACTCAGCCCCACGCTTTTCAACGTTTACATGGCCCCCCTCGCCAACATCGCACGAACCCACCACATCAACATAGTTTCTAACGCCAATGACACTCAGCTCATCCTCTCCCTCACGAAAGACCCTACGACTGCAAAGAACAATCTCCACAACGGACTTCACGCCATCGCCAGCTGGATGGAATCAAGCCACCTCAAGTTAAACACAGACAAGACAGAAATCCTCATCTTTGGCACCAACCCCTCAACTTGGAAAGACTCCTGGTGGCCCACCTCCTTAGGAACCGCGCCGTCACCCACCACCCACGCACGCAACCTAGGCTTCATCTTGGACTCCACACTCAGCATGACTCAGCAGGTCATTGACATCTTCTCTTCCTGCTACAACACTCTATGCATGCTCCGCAAAATCTTCAAGTGGATTCCTGTAGAAACCAGGAAAACTGTCACCCACACCCTGGTCAGCAGCCGAGTAGACTACAGAAACACCCTATATGCAGGAATAACAACCAAACTCCTAACAAAGCTGCAAAGAATCCAGAACGCATCCGCCCGCCTCATTCTGGACATCCCACGCTGCGACCACATTTCCCTCCACCTCAGAGACCTTCACTGGTTACCAGTATCAAAAAGGATCACCTTCAAACGCCGGTCAAACAAGGCCCAGCCTACCTGAACGACAGACTCACCTTCCACACCCCCACCCACAATCTTCGCTCCGCCAGCCTCGCCCTCGCCACCATCCCCCGCAAGAAGATCCTTCTCTCACCTAGCCGCCAAGACCTGGAACTCCCTACTGCTCCACCTTCGCCAGACCCAAGACCTCTTGACATTCAGGAAACGCCTCAAGACATGGCTCTATGACCAGTAGCTCCCCCCCCCCCCCCCCAGCGCCTTGAGACCCTAACGGGCGATTAGTGCGCTCTATAAATCCTTGATTGATTGATTGATTGATTGACCTGGATTTGGTTCCCAGAATTTGTCCCACAATCAGGTTTGAGACTCCAATTCCAACCATCTGAACTGATGTTGCAAGTCCCATCGCTGTCCCCAAAGTTGCTTGCTGCACCACAAGAGGTATTGAGGGCCACATACTGGCCTGTAATAAAACAAAATAACAAATTAGTTGTGTTCATCAGTGGGACAAGCCATAATTCTTTCAAACGTTATCCTTTTCAATCAAAAGTAACAAATCCAAATGAATTGAAGCACTATCCTGTCGTGGACACTTACCGCTGCAAAGGAGTAGGTAATCCCGAGCCAGATGGTGGAGACCAGGGGAGGGACAAATGTGAAAGCCAGGAGTGCAAATACTGGCAGGGTCATCACAGCACAAAGGACGGCAAAAATACCACGCAGACCCACATGGTCCTAAGGAGGAAGGAGGAAGCAGGCTCCATTAGAATACGCAAGGATAGCTTTCTTTAAAAAACTTCAATGTATACAATAAGAATAGATAAAGTGCAGAAAAGATCCCTTCAAAAACTCCAACATTTCAAAGCGAGAACGAAGTAAGTTTACTAGCCTGTACTGTGACACTGAAGGATATGTGACAAAAAACAGCAACTTGCAGATTGGCAGATGAACCAATCCCTGCGCTCAGTAGGATCTCCTGTTAGCTGGGGATGCCCCATTTGCTGGGCTGGGAGACTGTAGTGCTAGAAATCGTTTCACTAGCAGAAAGTTGTACTCATAACTTGCCATACTATTCGACACGCAACAAGAGGTGAATCCTGGGACTTGGGGAAAGGGTCTGAAAATTCCAGGTTGGAATACAGATTCATGGACCTGGATGGGCTGTCGATACTACAGTAGGTGGCTATGCTTTGGAAGTCTGCAAACCCACTTCATTTAATAGCGTGGTTAACAGAAATGCTAAAATAGGCAACGGTGGAGGGTGACTTTCTGATACCCAAGCAGCATCAATCTAGGAAACCCCCAGATGTGAATGTGTGGGATGTTATGTTTTGGTGTTGCAAAATAAACGCTACAGTCTGCCGCTGTAGGTACATGTTTAGGCTATTGATTCCAAGCTGCTTGACCATTCTGATTATGAACTATGTTAGTGAATGCTGTACTATCCTTGAATACTGTATGCGTTTTAGGTTTCGGGCCATGCTTGGTCGATGTTGGGCGAAAACTGGAGTGGTTCTAATCGACAGCCTCAAGCAGCATATGTGCAATTTTGCTTTGGCCAAGGGGGCAATGTGGCCATGGGGGGGGGGGGGGGGGGGGGGGGGAGGGGGGAAGACATCCTGTGTGGAGGATCTTATTTCTTATATGTTAAGGGATGTCCTGCTGTATGCTCAATGCTGTTGAGGTGGAAGGGATAGTTTGACATGCTCTATGTTGCACCGGTTTATACTCACAATTAATATTCCCACTGCTGCCGAAAGGACCAAGGAGCTGTCATACACTGCGCCGGCGATGTATGCAGCTTCCCGCTGGCTGTACCCTGTGTACTTATCTTGGATAAATTTGCTGTGAGAAAGAAGAAGGTGTTAGAAGTCAAGCATAGTTATTTTTTAAGTGCACCCATAAATGTATCTGGGGTGGTGCATGCGCCTTCATGAAGCAAGGATGGAATCACATCAGTTATATAATGGCACCTGTGAGATGATTCATGGGATCTGATTTCACCTGGCACAGTAAAAGGTTTGTAGAGGCAAAGGAGTTGAAATAACTGGGGCATAGGCTATAAAATGAAGGTACAAGCATTAGCTACACTGCTTTAAAAATCTTTCCCTTCAGAGTTTGGAGGGAATCCCCTTGTACATGTAGGGAAAATTAATTTAATCGTTATTTCCATTCACTCATTGGTTCTATTGGAGGTGGGCGGAGAGGGCTGGTGGAGGAAGTAAAGGACATGTCCTTTAACTGGTACTCCCTAATCTGCAAGGATGTCCTAAAGGAGCGAGGAGAGATCAAATGGTGAGACTAAGCATGCCAGGTGTTTGTTCATTTCCTGCCATCTTTCCTAAGGATCTCTGCAAATGTGATACTGTGGTTTAGTACACCGTGTGCAGGCATGCAGCTCCATTTCTTGTGTTACACCAAGGATGCATCACCTCCACTGTCTTTGCTGGGAGTCTACTTGTAATACCTGTGTTTCTTATGATCTATAATCATAGGTTAGGTCTTTATGTTACATTCTGTCAAATTTTTCCAGTGATTACACACCATCATGTTAATGCTATACAAAGCACCGAACATATAAAAATATTAACATGTAGCCCTGATAGCTCCAGAGTATGGAAATGGAGGTGTGTCCCTACATGCAAATTCTCATGCTCCACGCATTACCCAGACTGTTCCTGCAACATCCACTGCCCTGTTTCTTTTTTTAAATACTTTATTAAGTTTTACGGCAACAAACCAACGAAATTCTTGCCCCCCACCCACAGCCCTCACCTCCTAAGCATCACATGGTTCTCAGAGAGACCTTTCCCCATGCATATAGACAGATATCCAAGTCTGAGTTTGCGTCATTCACCTCCCCAGTTGGCCGCTAATTGGTCCGGGATCTCCAGTCCGTAATTAAATTGGTGCAAATAACAACTCAGAATTCCCCCACAACCATCCATGGTCAATCCTTCAAAGTTTCACTCCATGTCTTCGCTGTGGGCCTTCCACACACCAGATATTTTTTCAAATTTGTTTGGGCAGGCCTGTGCTTGATCCACTCCGGCGCTCCATCGGACCCCTGCCCTCACTTCATCTTCAATAAAGCCGACGACATCATCGCCCCGCACCTCCAGGCCGTCATCAACTCCTCTTTTTCTTCTTCTACCTTCCCCGAATGCTGGAAACACGCCGAAGTCAACGCACTACTAAAGAAACCTACGGCTGACCCGAGCGACCTGAAAAACTTCCGCCCCATCTCGCTCCTCCCCTTCCCCGCCAAGGTAATAGAGAAGGCCGTCAACAAACAGCTGACCACCTTCCTGGAAGACAACAACCTGTTTGACCCTTCACAAACCGGATTCCGAAACCAACCACAGCACTGAAACCGCCCTCATCTCAGTCACAGACGACATCAGAACCCTGATGGACAACGGTGAAACAGTCGCCATCATCCTCCTCGACCTCTCGGCTGCCTTCGACACCGTCTGTCACCGCACCCTAATCACCCGCCTCCGCTCCACCGGGATCCAAGGCCAGGCCCTGGACTGGATCGCCTCCTTCCTCTCAAACCGATCCCAAAGAGTCTACCTCCCTTCGTTTCGCTCAGACCCCACCGAGATCATCTGCGGCGTACCTCAAGGCTCATCACTCAGCCCGACACTCTTCAATGTCTACATGAGCCCCCTCGCCGACATCGTACGCAAGCACGACATCATCATCACCTCCTACGCCGACGACACCCAACTTATACTCTCCCTCACCAAGGACCCCGCCAGCACCAAGACCAACCTACAAGAGGGCATGAAGGACGTCGCAGATTGGATGAGGCTCAGCCACCTAAAGCTGAAATCTGACAAAACGGAAGTCCTCATCCTCGGCAACACCCCGTCCGCTTGGGACGACTCCTGGTGGCCCACGGCCCTCGGCACCGCACCGACCCCCGCAAACCACGCCCGCAACCTCGGCTTCATCTTGGACCCTCTTCTCACCATGACCAAGCAAGTCAACGCCGTGTCCTCCGCCTGCTTCCTCACCCTCCGCATGATCTTCCGCTGGATCCCCGCCGACACTAGAAAAACCATGACCCACGCCCTCGTCACGAGCCGCCTGGACTACGGCAACACCCTCTATGCTGGGACCACCGCCAAGCTCCAAAAACGCCTGCAACGTATTCAAAACGCCTCGGCCCGCCTCATCCTCGACGTACCCCGCAACAGCCACATCTCCGCACACCTGAGACACCTGCATTGGCTCCCAGTCAGCAAAAGGATCACCTTCCGACTTCTCACCCACGCACACAAAGCCCTCCACAACAAGGGACCGGATTACCTCAACAGTCGCCTCAGCTTCTACGCCCCCACCCGTCTCCTCCGTTCCTCGGGCCTCACGCTCGCTGCCGTCCCTCGCATCCGCCGCTCCACTGCGGGTGGGAGGTCCTTCTCCTTCCTGGCAGCCAAGACCTGGAACTCCCTCCCCACCAGCCTCAGGACCACCCAGGACCACTCCGCATTCCGGAGACTCCTAAAAACCTGGCTTTTCGAGCAGCAGTAACCCCCTCCCCTTTTTTTCCCCCTAGCGCCTTGAGACCCGCACGGGTGAGTAGCACGCTTTATAAATATTAATGATTTGATTTGTGCTTGTAAATCTATTCTTCTGCCCTCAAGCACCAATCCATATTACGTTCCCAGTCATCCAATTTTGGAAGCATAGTTCCATTCCACTTCTGGATGACACCCTGTCGGGCCACCATTATTGCCATGTTGCAGAACAAGAGGGTGTATTTGTCCAGCGGTTGTTCACCCCACATGCCTAACGTGATGATCGTTGGTGTCATGTCTAATGTGGTATCTATGGCCCTCATTATGACCCTGGAGGTCCAAGGACCGCTGTGGCGGCTTCACCGCCGTGGGACCAGCGGTGCAGACTGTCATATTATGATTGCGGCAATTTGGCCACTGCCAAACCACCGGGACCCGCCGCTTTACCGCAGCCAACCTGCAGCCCAGTGGGAGTTGGACAACCGCCGAGGTTATTCCGACTCGGGACACCACCAGCATTTTTCTGTTGGTCTCATCATCACTAAATGCTGGCAGTAAGGTATCTGGACGACAGGAACTTGCGTTCCTGTCACAGGGATACCACCCCAAGCACCTCCGCACACACGCACGCATGCACCCACATCCCCACCCCCCCACTCACAGACGCACTCACAACATTCACCCACGTAGACATGCATACATACCCACACACACTCACCATCCCCCACCCCTCCTTTCAACTACATCCATACATACACGCACCTGCACGCACTCACTCCCCCTTACCCGTTACACATTCACCCTTGCACACTCCCCCACCCCCATGCATACACACATGCATCACCATTGCCACATTTACACACAGGCACAGACACTCGCCCCCCTAAATTCATGACATGCATACACACACTCACACACCCATTTACACCCCCCTCCCCTTGCGGACGGCACTTACCTCATCCAATGAGGTGCTCCTCCGTAAGGGGACGGGACCGGCGCTCCCACTACCAGCACTGCTGAGACACCAAAAGACCGACACACAGAATTACTGGTTGTAATTCTGCGGGCAGTCCTTTCTGGTGTGGGTGTGCCGGCAGTGGAACCACCTACGCACAGCCAACCGCCGTGATGAATGCCGCCGGATATCCGCCTGCCGGCAGTCCGGATATCCGGTGGAAGTTCTAATACGGCGGTCTTCCGGCGGCCACGGGTGCAGAAGTCTTGGCAAAAGACCACCACAGTCATAATGAGAGCCTATGTCTCAAGACACCCTGTTTCCCATTCCCCTCCAGAAGGGGCGGAGTTTCCAACAATCCCATACCAGGTGAATCATTGTGCCCCGCCTTTGGCAACTTCTCATACACCTGTCAGATATGCACCGCCCTGTAACAAAAAGTCACAACCTCGTATAGTATCCCCTGTGAAGTCTGTTAATTTGGACTACCCTAAAGTTTGCCTGGATGGCCACCTCGCCACGGTAGAGGCAAGCCTCTCCCCATTCGTCATCCTCAAGCCTACCTATGTTACCCTTCCACCTCTCCCTCAAGTTTCGGAATGGGGAGAAACAGTAGGCAGCAGGGTGCTATACACTGCTGATGGAGTGCCTGTGTAGTCGGGTGCACAGCACCCAGAATTCCAGTGGGCTCTCATCCGGTATTTCCTCAATCGGACCTATGCATCCCTTAATGAGGTGTCAGATCTGGATCTATCATAGGTATTGGTTCCTTGCTAATTTGTATTCCACCTGCAATGTTTCAAAGGGAATCAGGCCTCTGGGAGTCCATAGGTCTCCCAGTTTCGAGATTCCCCAACAGGTCCTATTTAGACCCCAAACTACTCCCTGTAGAGGCAACAGCATAGCCGCTTCCTGGAAAGGTGGCTCCAGTGTAAGAACCCCCTGCCATCCAACAGCCTTCATGGCCCTTCTCTAAGCATTGATCACAATAGCTATTGAGGTGGGGGGATGTGGGAGGACACTATTGCTTTCCTCTCCGCTGCCAAAGATGGTTCTCTCTGCGCTGGAAAGACCAATCCTTAGATACCACTAGCTGTGCCGCCCAATAGTATAAACAAAGATCTGGGAGGGTGATATCCCCATCAAAAACCTTTCTAGTCAGAGCAGACATTGATATCCTCACGGACCCCCATCCCATAGCAGCAGTCTCATTGTGGCTCCTGCCTGTTTAAAGAAACCGCCCGGGACCTGAAATAAGGAATTTTGGAGGGCACATAGGAATTTGGGTAGATAGATCATTTTGTGAAGTGCAGCACGCCCCATCAGCGATAATGGCAGTTTACGCTATTTATCCACGTCCTTCCCATATTCTCCCAGCAGCCTTCCCAGTTTGTTCCTGTAGAATGTCTGGAGGTCTGTGTTTCTCTAAATGACTAAGTACGTGAATCCTCTTTCCTTCACCAGGACTGCGCAGCTCCAACTCCTGCTGGGGTGCCACCCGGCAAGGGGATAGAGACAGGGGTTGTCCCAGTTTATGCAAAGCCCAGGGTAGGAGCCAAAGATTAAAATAAATTCCAAGATTTCTCAGGCTCAGCTAAATACAGTAAGAAATTGTTTGCACAGAGTGAGACAACGTCTTCCCGGTTGTATTCTGTAAGGAAATGCCTCCTTGGCATGGTTACCCCCTGACTTTTTGCCTTTGCTGATGCTATGTTTTGAATTGAAAGTGTGCTGAGGCCTGCTAACCAGACCCCAGCACCAGTGTTCTTTCCCTAACCTGTACTCTTGATTCCACAATTGGCACACCCTGGCATCCAGATAAGTCCCTTGTAACTGGTACCTCTGGTACCAAGGGCCCTGATGCCAGGGAAGGTCTCTAAGGGCTGCAGCATGTATTATGCCACCCTAAGAGACCCCTCACTCAGCACAGACACACTGCTTACCAGCTTGTGTGTGCTAGTGAGAACAAAATGAGTAAGTCGACATGGCACTCCCCTCAGGGTGCCATGCCAGCCTCTCACTGCCTATGCAGTATAGGTAAGACACCCCTCTAGCAGGCCTTACAGCCCTAAGGCAGGGTGCACTATACCATAGGTGAGGGTACCAGTGCATGAGCACTGTGCCCCTACAGTGTCTAAGCAAAACCTTAGACATTGTAAGTGCAGGGTAGCCATAAGAGTATATGGTCTGGGAGTCTGTTTTACACGAACTCCACAGCACCATAATGGCTACACTGAAAACTGGGAAGTTTGGTATCAAACTTCTCAGCACAATAAATGCACACTGATGCCAGTGTACATTTTATTGTAAAATACACCACAGAGGGCACCTTAGAGGTGCCCCCTGAAACTTAACCGACTATCTGTGTAGGCTGACTGGTTCTAGCAGCCTGCCACACTAGAGACATGTTGCTGGCCCCATGGGGAGAGTGCCTTTGTCACTCTGAGGCCAGTAACAAAGCCTGCACTGGGTGGAGATGCTAACACCTCCCCCAGGCAGGAGCTGTAACACCTGGCGGTGAGCCTCAAAGGCTCACCCCTTTGTCACAGCACCGCAGGACACTCCAGCTAGTGGAGTTGCCCGCCCCCTCCGGCCCCGGCCCCCACTTTTGGCGGCAAGGCCGGAGAAAATAATGAGAATAACAAGGAGGAGTCACTGGCCAGTCAGGACAGCCCCTAAGGTGTCCTGAGCTGAGGTGACTCTAACTTTTAGAAATCCTCCATCTTGCAGATGGAGGATTCCCCCCAATAGGATTAGGGATGTGACCCTCTCCCCTTGGGAGGGGGCACAAAGAGGGTGTACTCACCCTCAGGGCTAGTAGCCATTGGCTACTAACCCCCCAGACCTAAACACGCCCTTAAATTTAGTATTTAAGGGCTCTCCCTGAACCTAGAAACTAGATTCCTGCAACAACAAGAAGAAGGACTGCCAGCTGAAAACCCCTGCAGAGGAAGACCAGAAGACAACCACTGCCTTGGCTCCAGAAACTCACCGGCCTGTCTCCTGCCTTCCAAAGAACTCTGCTCCAGCGACGCCTTCCAAAGGGACCAGCGACCTCTGAATCCTCTGAGGACTGCCCTGCTTCGACGACGACAAGAAACTCCCGAGGACAGCGGACCTGCTCCAAAAAGACTGCAACTTTATCCAAAGGAGCAGCTTTAAAGACCCCTGCAATCTCCCCGCAAGAAGCGTGAGACTTGCAACACTGCACCCGGCGACCCCGACTCGGCTGGTGGAGAACCAACACCTCAGGGAGGACCCCCGGACTACTCTACGACTGTGAGTACCAAAACCTGTCCCCCCTGAGCCCCCACAGCGCCGCCTGCAGAGGGAATCCCGAGGCTTCCCCTGACCGCGACTCTCTGAAACCTAAGTCCCGACGCCTGGAAAAGACCCTGCACCCGCAGCCCCCAGGACCTGAAGGACCGGACTTTCACTGCAGAAGTGACCCCCAGGAGTCCCTCTCCCTTGCCCAAGTGGAGGTTTCCCCGAGGAAGCCCCCCCTTGCCTGCCTGCAGCGCTGAAGAGATCCCTTGATCTCTCATTGACTTCCATTGCGAACCCGACGCTTGTTCTAACACTGCACCCAGCCGCCCCCGCGCCGCTAAGGGTGAAATTTCTGTGTGGGCTGTGTCCCCCCCGGTGCCCTACAAAACCCCCCTGGTCTGCCCCCCGAAGACGCGGGTACTTACCTGCTGGCAGACTGGAACCGGGGCACCCCCTTCTCTCCATTGGAGCCTATGCGTTTTGGGCACCACTTTGAACTCTGCACCTGACCGGCCCTGAGCTGCTGGTGTGGTAACTTTGGGGTTGCTCTGAACCCCCAACGGTGGGCTACCTTGGACCAAGAACTGAACCCTGTAAGTGTCTTACTTACCTGGTAAAACTAACAAAAACTTACCTCCCCCAGGAACTGTGAAAATTGCACTAAGTGTCCACTTTTAAAATAACTATTTGTGAATAACTTGAAAAGTATACATGCAATTGAAATGATTCAAAGTTCCTAATGTACTTACCTGCAATACCTTTCAAACAAGATATTACATGTTAAATTTGAACCTGTGGTTCTTAAAATAAACTAAGAAAATATATTTTTCTATACAAAACCTATTGGCTGGATTTGTCTCTGTGTGTGTGTACCTCATTTATTGTCTATGTGTATGTACAACAAATGCTTAACACTACTCCTTGGATAAGCCTACTGCTCGACCACACTACCACAAAATAGAGCATTAGTATTATCTCTTTTTACCACTATTTTACCTCTAAGGGGAACCCTTGGACTCTGTGCATGCTATTCCTTACTTTGAAATAGCACATACAGAGCCAACTTCCTACAATCGTGGATCAGCGGTGGGGTACAAGACTTTGCATTTGCTGGACTACTCAGCCAATACCGGATCACACAACAAATTCCAAAATTGTCATTAGAAATTGATTTTTGCAATTTGAAAAGTTTTCTAAATTCTTAAAAGTCCTGCTAGGGCCTTGTGTTAGTCCCTGTTAGCATTTTCTTTTAGAGTTTAAAAGTTTGGTAAAAGTTTGAATTAGATTCTAGAACTAGTTTTAGTTTCTTAAAAAGTATTCCAACTTTTAGAAGCATAATGTCTAATACAGATGTGAATGTGGTGGAACTCGACACCACACCTTACCTCCATCTACAGATGAGAGAGCTAAGGTCACTCTGTAAACTAAAGAAAATAGCAATGGGCTCCAGACCTTCCAAACTACAGCTCCAGGAGCTGTTGGCAGAGTTTGAAAGAGCCAACCCCTCTGAGGATGGCAACACAGAGGATGATGATAGTGACTTGGAGGGTGATTCCCCCCCACCAGTCCTATCTAGGGAGAACAGGGCTTCTCAAGCCCTGACTCCACAAATAATAGTCAGAGATGCTGGTTCCCTCACAGGAGGGACCAACAACTCTGAAATCACTGAGGATAACTCCAGTGAAGAGGACATCCAGTTAGCCAGGATGGCCAAAAGATTGGCTTTGGAAAGACAGATCCTAGCCATAGAAAGGGAAAGACAAGAGATGGGCCTAGGACCCATCAATGGTGGCAGCAACATAACTAGGGTCAGAGATTCTCCTGACATGTTGAAAATCCCCAAAGGGATTGTAACTAAATATGAAGATGGGGATGACATCACCAAATGGTTCACAGCTTTTGAGAGGGCTTGTGAAACCAGAAAAGTGAACAAATCTCACTGGGGTGCTCTCCTTTGGGAAATGTTCACAGGAAAGTGTAGGGATAGACTCCTCACACTCTCTAAAAAAGATGCAGAATCTTATGACCTCATGAAGGGTACCCTGATTGAGGGCTTTGGATTCTCCACTGAGGAGTATAGGATTAGATTCAGGGGGGCTCAAAAATCCTCGAGCCAGACCTGGGTTGACTTTGTAGACTACTCAGTAAAAACACTAGATGGTTGGATTCAAGGAAATGGTGTAAATGATTATGATGGGCTGTACAATTTATTTGTGAAAGAACACCTATTAAGTAATTGTTTCAATGATAAACTGCATCAGCATCTGGTGGACCTAGGACCAATTTCTCCCCAAGAATTGGGAAAGAAGGCGGACCATTGGGTCAAGACTAGGGTGTCCAAAACTTCCACAGGGGGTGACCAAAAGAAAGGGGTCACAAAACCTCCCCAGGGGAAAGGTGGTGAGACAGCCAAAAATAAAAATAGTAAAGAGTCTTCTACAGGCCCCCAAAAACCTGCACAGGAGGGTGGGCCCAGAGCCTCTTCACAAAACAATCCTGGGTACAAGGGTAAAAACTTTGATCCCAAAAAGGCCTGGTGTCGAAACTGTAGTCAGTCTGGACACCAAACTGGAGACAAGGCCTGTCCCAAGAAAGATACCACTTCTAACTCCCATCCGGCTAAAACCGGAATGGCCAGTCTCCAAGTGGGATCAACAGTGTGCCCAGAGCAAATCAGGTGTCACACTGAAGCTACATTAGTCTCTGAGGGTGGGGTGGATTTAGCCACACTGGCTGCCTGGCCCCCTAACATGCAAAAATACAGGCAGCAGCTCTTAATTAATGGGACAAGTGTAGAGGGCCTGAGGGATACAGGTGCCAGTGTCACCATGGTGACAGAGAAACTGGTTTCCCCTGGCCAATACCTGACTGGACAAACATATCCAGTCACCAACGCTGACAATCAGACTAAAGTACATCCCATGGCTATGGTAACTTTAGAGTGGGGAGGGGTCAATGGCCTGAAACAGGTGGTGGTCTCCTCAAATATCCCAGTAGACTGTTTGCTTGGAAATGACCTGGAGTCCTCAGCATGGGCTGAGGTAGAACTGAAAACCCATGCAGCCATGCTGGGTATCCCTGAACTGGTGTGTGTCAAGACTAGGGCACAGTGCAAGGCACAGGGTGAAAAAGTAGAGCTGGAGTCTGGAAAAATGGCCCAGCCTACCAAGAGACAAGGAAAGTCAGCTGGGAAACCAGCTGCAACACAACACCAAAAAGAGAACCTCTCTTCTCAGGAAGAAGTTCTGCCCTCTGAGGGAACTGAGCCTATGGAGCTGGAACCTTATCAGGTTGAGCTCTTGGGCCCAGGGGGACCCTCAAGGGAAGAGTTGTGTAAGGGACAAGAAACCTGTCCCTCTCTTGAAGGCCTTAGGCAGCAAGCTGCTGAAGAGTCCAAAGGCAAGAAAAATGGAACACATAGGGTCTATTGGGAAGATGGACTCCTGTACACTGAGGCAAGAGATCCCAAACCTGGTGCCACTAGGAGAGTGGTAGTGCCTCAGGGTTTCAGAGAGTTTATTCTGACCTTAGCCCATGATATTCCCCTTGCTGGGCATTTGGGACAAACCAAGACGTGGGAGAGGTTAGTCAACCACTTCTACTGGCCTAATATGTCCCAGAAGGTTAAGGAGTTTTGCCTCTCCTGCCCCACCTGTCAAGCCAGTGGTAAGACAGGTGGGCATCCAAAGGCCCCCCTCATTCCACTTCCAGTGGTGGGGGTCCCCTTTGAAAGAGTGGGTGTGGACATAGTTGGTCCACTAGAATCTCCCACAGCCTCAGGAAATATGTACATCCTAGTAGTAGTGGATCATGCTACTAGGTATCCTGAAGCTATTCCCCTTAGGTCGACTACTGCCCCTGCAGTAGCCAAGGCCCTCATTGGTATCTTTACCAGAGTGGGTTTCCCTAAGGAGGTGGTTTCTGACAGAGGTACCAACTTCATGTCAGCTTACCTAAAACACATGTGGAATGAGTGTGGAGTGACTTATAAATTCACTACACCATATCATCCACAAACTAATGGCCTTGTTGAGAGATTCAACAAGACATTAAAGGGCATGATCATGGGGCTCCCAGAAAAACTCAAAAGGAGATGGGATGTCCTCCTGCCATGTCTGCTTTTCGCTTACAGAGAGGTGCCTCAGAAGGGAGTAGGATTCTCACCCTTTGAACTTCTGTTTGGCCACCCTTTAAGGGGACCACTTGCTCTTGTTAAAGAAGGCTGGGAGAGACCTCTTCATGAGCCTAAACAAGACATAGTGGACTATGTACTTGGCCTTCGCTCAAGGATGGCAGAGTACATGGAAAAGGCAAGTAAAAACCTTGAGGCCAGCCAACAACTCCAGAAGTTGTGGTATGACCAAAAGGCTGCAATGGTTGAATTTCAACCAGGGCAGAAAGTCTGGGTTCTGGAGCCTGTGGCTCCCAGGGCACTTCAGGACAAATGGAGTGGCCCTTACCCAGTACTAGAAAGGAAGAGTCAGGTCACCTACCTGGTGGACCTGGGCACAAGCAGGAGCCCCAAGAGGGTGATCCATGTGAACCGCCTTAAGCTCTTCCATGACAGGGCTGATGTAAATCTGTTGATGGTAACAGATGAGGACCAGGAAGCTGAGAGTGAACCTCTCCCTGATCTCCTCTCATCAGACCCTAAAGATGGCTCAGTAGATGGAGTGATCTATTCAGACACCCTCTCTAGCCAACAGCAGTCTGACTGCAGGAAGGTCCTGCAGCAGTTTGCTGAACTCTTTTCCCTAACCCCTGGTCAGACACACCTGTGTACCCATGATGTGGACACAGGAGACAGCATGCCTGTCAAAAACAAAATATTTAGACAGTCTGACCAAGTTAAGGAAAGCATCAAGGTGGAAGTCCACAAGATGCTGGAATTGGGAGTAATTGAGTACTCTGACAGCCCCTGGGCTAGCCCAGTGGTCTTAGTCCCCAAACCTCACACCAAAGAAGGAAAGAGAGAGATGAGGTTTTGTGTGGACTACAGAGGTCTCAACTCTGTCACCAAGACAGATGCTCATCCCATTCCTAGAGCTGATGAGCTAATAGACAAATTAGGGGCTGCCAAATTCTTAAGTACCTTTGACTTAACAGCAGGGTACTGGCAAATCAAAATGGCCCCTGGAGCAAAAGAAAAGACAGCATTCTCCACACCTGATGGGCATTATCAGTTCACTGTTATGCCCTTTGGTTTAAAGAATGCCCCTGCCACCTTCCAAAGGTTGGTGAATCAAGTCCTTGCTGGGCTGGAATCCTTTAGTGCAGCTTATCTTGATGATATTGCTGTCTTCAGCTCCACCTGGCAGGATCACCTGGTCCACCTGAAGAAGGTTTTGAAGGCTCTGCAATCTGCAGGCCTCTCTATCAAGGCATCCAAATGCCAGATAGGGCAGGGAACTGTCGTTTACTTGGGACACCTTGTAGGTGGAGGCCAAGTTCAGCCACTCCAGCCTAAGATCCAGACTATTCTGGACTGGGCAGCTCCAAAAACCCAGACTCAAGTCAGGGCATTCCTTGGCTTGACTGGGTACTACAGGAGGTTTGTGAAGGGATATGGATCCATTGTGACAGCCCTCACAGAACTCACCTCCAAGAAAATGCCCAAGAAAGTAAACTGGACCGTAGAATGCCAACAGGCCTTTGACACCCTGAAACAAGCTATGTGCACAGCACCAGTTCTAAAAGCTCCAGATTACTCCAAGCAGTTCATTGTGCAAACAGATGCCTCTGAACATGGGATAGGGGCAGTTTTGTCCCAAACAAATGATGATGGCCTTGACCAGCCTGTTGCTTTCATTAGCAGGAGGTTACTCCCCAGGGAGCAGCGTTGGAGTGCCATTGAGAGGGAGGCCTTTGCTGTGGTTTGGTCCCTGAAGAAGCTGAGACCATACCTCTTTGGTACTCACTTCCTAGTTCAGACTGACCACAGACCTCTCAGATGGCTGATGCAAATGAAAGGTGAAAATCCAAAACTGTTGAGGTGGTCCATCTCCCTACAGGGAATGGACTTTATAGTGGAACACAGACCTGGGACTGCCCATGCCAATGCAGATGGCCTTTCCAGGTTCTTCCACTTAGAAAATGAAGACTCTCTTGGGAAAGGTTAGTCTCATCCTCTTTCGTTTGGGGGGGGGGTTGTGTAAGGAAATGCCTCCTTGGCATGGTTACCCCCTGACTTTTTGCCTTTGCTGATGCTATGTTTTGAATTGAAAGTGTGCTGAGGCCTGCTAACCAGACCCCAGCACCAGTGTTCTTTCCCTAACCTGTACTTTTGATTCCACAATTGGCACACCCTGGCATCCAGATAAGTCCCTTGTAACTGGTACCTCTGGTACCAAGGGCCCTGATGCCAGGGAAGGTCTCTAAGGGCTGCAGCATGTATTATGCCACCCTAAGAGACCCCTCACTCAGCACAGACACACTGCTTACCAGCTTGTGTGTGCTAGTGAGAACAAAATGAGTAAGTCGACATGGCACTCCCCTCAGGGTGCCATGCCAGCCTCTCACTGCCTATGCAGTATAGGTAAGACACCCCTCTAGCAGGCCTTACAGCCCTAAGGCAGGGTGCACTATACCATAGGTGAGGGTACCAGTGCATGAGCACTGTGCCCCTACAGTGTCTAAGCAAAACCTTAGACATTGTAAGTGCAGGGTAGCCATAAGAGTATATGGTCTGGGAGTCTGTTTTACACGAACTCCACAGCACCATAATGGCTACACTGAAAACTGGGAAGTTTGGTATCAAACTTCTCAGCACAATAAATGCACACTGATGCCAGTGTACATTTTATTGTAAAATACACCACAGAGGGCACCTTAGAGGTGCCCCCTGAAACTTAACCGACTATCTGTGTAGGCTGACTGGTTCTAGCAGCCTGCCACACTAGAGACATGTTGCTGGCCCCATGGGGAGAGTGCCTTTGTCACTCTGAGGCCAGTAACAAAGCCTGCACTGGGTGGAGATGCTAACACCTCCCCCAGGCAGAGCTGTAACACCTGGCGGTGAGCCTCAAAGGCTCACCCCTTTGTCACAGCACCGCAGGACACTCCAGCTAGTGGAGTTGCCCGCCCCCTCCGGCCCCGGCCCCCACTTTTGGCGGCAAGGTCGGAGAAAATAATGAGAATAACAAGGAGGAGTCACTGGCCAGTCAGGACAGCCCCTAAGGTGTCCTGAGCTGAGGTGACTAACTTTTAGAAATCCTCCATCTTGCAGATGGAGGATTCCCCCCAATAGGATTAGGGATGTGACCCCCTCCCCTTGGGAGGGGGCACAAAGAGGGTGTACTCACCCTCAGGGCTAGTAGCCATTGGCTACTAACCCCCCAGACCTAAACACGCCCTTAAATTTAGTATTTAAGGGCTCTCCCTGAACCTAGAAACTAGATTCCTGCAACAACAAGAAGAAGGACTGCCTAGCTGAAAACCCCTGCAGAGGAAGACCAGAAGACAACCACTGCCTTGGCTCCAGAAACTCACCGGCCTGTCTCCTGCCTTCCAAAGAACTCTGCTCCAGCGACGCCTTCCAAAGGGACCAGCGACCTCTGAATCCTCTGAGGACTGCCCTGCTTCGACGATGACAAGAAACTCCTGAGGACAGCGGACCTGCTCCAAAAAGACTGCAACTTTATCCAAAGGAGCAGCTTTAAAGACCCCTGCAATCTCCCCGCAAGAAGCGTGAGACTTGCAACACTGCACCCGGCGACCCCGACTCGGCTGGTGGAGAACCAACACCTCAGGGAGGACCCCCGGACTACTCTACGACTGTGAGTACCAAAACCTGTCCCCCCTGAGCCCCCACAGCGCCGCCTGCAGAGGGAATCCCGAGGCTTCCCCTGACCGCGACTCTCTGAAACCTAAGTCCCGACGCCTGGAAACGACCCTGCACCCGCAGCCCCCAGGACCTGAAGGACCGGACTTTCACTGCAGAAGTGACCCCCAGGAGTCCCTCTCCCTTGCCCAAGTGGAGGTTTCCCCGAGGAAGCCCCCCCTTGCCTGCCTGCAGCGCTGAAGAGATCCCTTGATCTCTCATTGACTTCCATTGCGAACCCGACGCTTGTTCTAACACTGCACCCGGCCGCCCCCGCGCCGCTAAGGGTGAAATTTCTGTGTGGGCTTGTGTCCCCCCCGGTGCCCTACAAAACCCCCCTGGTCTGCCCCCCGAAGACACGGGTACTTACCTGCTGGCAGACTGGAACCGGGGCACCCCCTTCTCTCCATTGGAGCCTATGCGTTTTGGGCACCACTTTGAACTCTGCACCTGACCGGCCCTGAGCTGCTGGTGTGGTAACTTTGGGGTTGCTCTGAACCCCCAACGGTGGGCTACCTTGGACCAAGAACTGAACCCTGTAAGTGTCTTACTTACCTGGTAAAACTAACAAAAACTTACCTCCCCCAGGAACTGTGAAAATTGCACTGTGTCCACTTTTAAAATAACTATTTGCGAATAACTTGAAAAGTATACATGCAATTGAAATGATTCAAAGTTCCTAATGTACTTACCTGCAATACCTTTCAAACAAGATATTACATGTTAAATTTGAACCTGTGGTTCTTAAAATAAACTAAGAAAAGATATTTTTCTATACAAAACCTATTGACTGGATTTGTCTCTGAGTGTGTGTACCTCATTTATTGTCTATGTGTATGTACAACAAATGCTTAACACTACTCCTTGGATAAGCCTACTGCTCGACCACACTACCACAAAATAGAGCATTAGTATTATCTCTTTTTACCACTATTTTACCTCTAAGGGGAACCCTTGGACTCTGTGCATGCTATTCCTTACTTTGAAATAGCACATACAGAGCCAACTTCCTACATATTCCCATTGAAGGCACGTACCAGAGCATCCCTACAGATCCAACCTGCTAATGGTTCCAAAGCAATGGCAAAGAGTAGTGTGGATGGTGGACAGTCCTGCTTTGTTCCTCTCTCCAGTGCAAAGCTCACTGAGGTGGCATTGTTAACCCGAGCCATGAGACCAGTTTGTAATAGCCGAACTCATGCTCGAAAAGAGGGGCCCAAGCCTATTCTCTCCACAAGCGCCATAAGGTTCGGGCCATTCCAACGAGTCAAATGCCTTGCCCGCGGCTAGTGCCGACAGGGTCTCCTGATCCCGTATGCGGCCCTCCCGGGCCAAGCACACGAAGAGGCATCTGAGGTTGTGACTGGTGGATCTATATGGCATTAAGCCCAAATAGCCGAGGGACACAATAGTATGTATCACCGGCAGCAGGCAATTTTCCAGGCCCTTCGCCAGGAATTTGGGTGCAATATTTAGGAGAAATAGGCTGGTGTGAGGAGCACAGCTCCAGGAATTTGTCCTGTCTATGGGTCAGAACTACATCTGCTTGATGAAGATCTGCGCGTAGTCCGCCCCCCTGTGAGCGTGCCTCCGTATACATTTTATGGAGTGGTGACACCACCAATTGCTTCACACAGTGGAAAAACTCTGCTGGGAAGCCGTTAGGGTCGTGGGATTTCCACCCTTTCAACTGCTTCAGTGCTTCTGCTATTTCCCATACTTGCAGGTCCCAATCAGGGGTGTTCACTGCACCAACTTCAGGAGTCGCAAGTGGGACCTCCCAGAGGAACTCGCCCTATTCTCCGGATCAACTATTGTCCCGCTCTTGAACATGCAGGGTTTTCGGATAGTCCATGAAGGCCTGAGCTTTCTCGAGGGCAGTGTCGACGATGGCACCCCTTGTCTCTATCGTCAGCACCTATCTCCAGCCCTCCTCCACCCCCTCTGTGCTAGCCAGGCCAACAGTTTCTAAGCCTTGTTTCCAAACCTCATACAATCTGTGTTGTCTAGTTCATAACAGATATCTGGCCTCCTGGTGGGCCAGTCTGCAATAGGCCTCCCTTGCGGCCTGATATAGGCTGCTAACACTTCATCAGGGTGTAGCATGCAGTGGGCCTCCCAGTCTGAGTCTCAGCAGGCTCTCTCCCGTTCCCGCTTTGAAACCACTATTACGGCTATCACTCTGCCTCTCACCACTGTTTTGTAGGCTTACCACATTATGATTCCTGACAAGACTGAGCCCTCACCCTTGAAATAGGTCTCCGTGGCCTCCTGGGCATAACGTTTGACCATCCTTTCTGGATATATGATGTGAACCCAATTTGAAAATGTATTTTGTATGTTTAATTATTTATAATACTTTTACCTTTCACATTACCGTTTTCATGACAGAGGTATTGCATTTTTCTATAATCTTTTTAAAACAGTTATATTACTCCTTTTTTGATTGCTATAACCACTTTGGGGATCCATATCGCCAACCGTATATAAACATTGATCAATTCCACCACGCATTTGCACCATGATCTGTACCTGAAGGTGCAACTTTGAATGCTGTGCACCTGTGTTTAGGTCTGAGGGTCGGGGTTAGTTAGAACAGTTGATTGTTGCTTGCTTGCTTGGTCAGTTTGGTAAGTTAGGTGTTGGTGCCAACCCAGGAGCTTGAGCTCAGGACGTATTATGGTTGCATGAACATGGGACATGAACTAAATTTGGTACACACCTACTATTAGTAGACTAAATTGGTAAGAGTTTCCCATCCCACGTGGTGAGACCAGGGTTTACTAACTCATTGTATTCCCTGTTTCAATATTGCGCCCTGAACAGTATTTTGGTGTGGCACTAAACGCCCATTCTTTGTTTAACTGATTTTGGTATCTTAAACCGGCAACATCAAGGTGTTGGCGTCACTCGCTGTTGGGAATACAATGTAGGGATTCGATGAACCTTAGCAATAAGTGCATGAAGGCTTTAACTTTCACGATGTGCGTGTAATGCACAATCGAACTTAGATGTTGATGGTTTGTTCCTGATGGCATGGGGGACACAGGGTAATTACTTGAAGAACCATCGTGATTAGTGTATGGTCACATTAACTTTCACGATGTACATGCATGGAACAATTGTGCACTGATGAAGGTGTCAACCAACAGATCACTATTCAGCGAGGTAATAACGTGCACGGTTCCCATTTGTACGCAGTCACCAACAGTTAGCTAGAGAGCATCTTCTAATCACTTTGAAACTGGTGATGAAATTGAGTCACGTGAGATGCCAGGAGCGCTGATTGCATGAGATGAATATGATATTCCACTTCGTTTCCCAGAAGTGATTTCCTCCGTGGGGTTTTACATCGTACAAGAGTATTGTTCTCTTGCTTCATGGACTCCATTTTCACTAAGTGTACTGTTTACATTACTTGTAAGATAATTCATTCCCTGAAGAAGGACTTCGGCCAAAATGCATCAGGATGGTTCAACATTTCTTTGTATACACTGGATAAACACCCCAACATTGATAATAATATTATACATACAAAGATATAGGATTATGATGAATATTAAATATTTCTTATGAATGACTACTGAAGAAAATTGGTGATTTAAAAAGTTGAAGTTCACTTGGAGTACAATTTTGAATGTATTGGAGGAAACCCAAGAGTCTCGGTCCGTACTGCCATTGTAGGGCACAGAGGGGGCTTTGCTCAGTAAAGTAGCTGTGCAACAAACACGTTTAGTGGACAATTCGGTAAGGATCCATGGATCCAGCCTACATTCATGGCTCGCAAGCCTAATCGGGCTATCTACACTCATGATCAGCAGAGAGTGATTTTAACCCCTCAGCTGCAAGTATCTCACTTGTTTACCTCTGTCTAATTGGCCCACGGGGGCAAGGAAGTAGTCGATTTGGGACATCGTCTGCATTGCATTAGCAACACAGAACTGCCTTTCGCCTGAGTGTGTTGCACACCAGGGTCTTCCAACCTTAGGGACCTAATAAGGTTCCTCAGCCTGGCATTCTCTCGGGGGTTCTTCCCGCCCTTGGTCAGCCTGTCAAGATGCCATTCCAGAACCAGGTTGACGTCTCCCCCCACCACTGTCAGTGCCTCAGGGATTGAGGTAATCCATTTTGACATTCTGTCTAGCACCTAGGATTGTAGTCCCAGAGGAAGTTGTAGGATGCCACAAACAGTCTCTCTCCCTACCATGTTCCCCTAATAGCTACCCAACATCCCAGGGGATCAACCAATGTCTCATCCACCCGGTATGGCAGGGACCTGCGTGGTAGGGTACAAGTACCCAGAGACCCCTAATGAATTCTAAGTAGGTTAATAGTGTAAATCTGCCCTTGCTCAGGAAGCCACAATTGTTGCCCAGCAGGTGGATTCCCTGAAGCAGTACAATTTCCATTGTATGTCTCACCAAATACTTCAGAACCAATCCCGCTTGAGTTTGTCGCCCGCTCCATTCACATTACATGAGAGGAAAGTGAGGGCAGCCCCTCCTGCACTATGTCCATGACGTGTCTGTCGCTTGTGTGCCCATTGGTGGCGTTTCCAATCTCTTGGTAGGTTTGTGTTCCCCTGTGCACCGTGAGTGCCTCCCACCATGTCCCCCCAACGTATTCCCCAAATCTCCCCCTACTCCCTAACCCACCCTGTTTCCTCGTACAGTGAGACTAGAACCTCATACCCCCAATGATCAAAGTACCAGTCACCCACGCCCCAACTTGTAATTCATTACCCTGCCCATTCTTGCAGGTCTGTGTTGTCACCTCACACCGCTGGGACTCGCTGCCCAGCTGCTTAGTCATCATTGTTCATGTGAAGCCCCACAGTCTCCGGCAGCAGTCTTTAGTCAGTCCATGTGGGGCCTCCACTGGACCCACATTCAGACAGTGCCATCAACTGTCATGGGAGTCACTACGTGCAGGGAGTGCTTCTCCTCTCCACCTCCTGAAGCCTCACCGCGGTTCTTGGAGTCGGGGAAGACCAGTACCAGGGCGGACACTTGTTGGTAGACCATGGATGGCACTCCTGTACCTCTCGAACTACCCTTGTGTGCTCCTTCAGTGCCTGTTCCTTTGTGTGGATTCCCTTGCCTTGTCTCTTGGCTGAGAGGTGGGATCACTACTCTTGCCATTTCGAGACGCTGTCTCGGTCCGACTTTACCTTCGGACCAGTCCTCAGTGGCCAAAACAAAGAAGTACGCTCCCCCCAACACCATGTTGCAAACTTTTGCAGGGAAGAGAAGGGCTTATCTTAGGTTCAGGCTCCTCAGGTGCTGTTTCACCTTGAGGAAGTTTTTATTTTGTCACTGAACTGTTGCAGTGTAGTCTGGGAAAATACTGACTGAGTGGCCCTCTACCTGCAGGGAACCGCTTGCACATACCCTCTGCAGGATACTGTCTCGGTTTCTCAATTAAAGTAGTCTGGCTATGATAAGTCCGGGGGGGGGGGGGGGGGGGTAAAATGCACTACTCTTTGGAGAAAGCCTAGATGTGCAGTTCTGAATTTTTGGTGCCTACTACTTTTAAACATCTCACAAGCTTGCACTTCAGCATTCTGATGTAAAAATTATTATTATTTTTTTTTTTTAAATGTCTGCACTTTGTCAATTATGGCCCAAATTTGAGCATCATTCCAACGGAAGTCCACCCAGGATGATGCCTAACACTACCACTGGAAATTGGTTTTAGAGCGCCTCTCTAGAAAACGTCTTCAAATGGACAATGTGAACTTTAGTTGCAAATGCCCATACAGGTCTGGAAATGTAAACATTAGTATCAAACTGGTAAAGCATCCAGCGAAGACAGTTAGCCTTCAAAACCAAGCCTCGCAATTCTTCATGTTATCTAATAAAGATATGATGGGCTTTGACTCCTAGTAATCTAAAGCCAAGGGTCTCCAAACTACATATAGACGGTCTACTCTGAGCAAGATATTCAAGAGAGATGCATTTATTTAAATGGGGCTTAATTATGTAGTCCGTGCTTACCCAATAAATGTCGCATAGGTGTGGCCCATGTACTTACGATGGTCATATCCCATCCTTTGTGCCTCTGTCATGCACACTCTTGCATTTCCCCATCTTTCAAAATTACAGTGCACCCCTGTTTCTTCCAAGTCCCTCGCCTACAATGTGCGATACATATGGCTCACTTACCTGGCATCAGCCACAAATGGAAATACGCCATTATAGAAAAACATGATGGTGAAAACGAGTAACCAGTAGCGAAGCGAAAGCCGGCGAACATCCTGTATTCGCTGGAAAAGAAACAGAAAACAGACATTCCGTTTTTGGCAAGGTCAGGAGGGTCAGTTTTGTATTTTAAAATTAACGAAGTCAGTGCTTTCAGCCATTTAAGATATCCAGGCTAGAATAACACCTAACACCGTCACAAAACAGCCAGTACTTGTCATGCACCTTTGTACAACATACACAATCTGTGTGAAATAAGCCCATGCCCTTCTCTCAGTGCATTCACCTTGATGGGAAATTCACCAGCAGCTTCAGGATTAAGTAAAATAGGATAATTATCTAGAGCACAATTGGTTGGTCTAAGGTGCACTCTCCCCGTGAAGGTCTTTCACAAGACGTGGAAAAGAGCAAGAGAAGGTCCACAGACCATACTGGTCCCCAAAGTGATGTTCTGTAATCAGGTGCTGCATGGATGGTCCTCTTTTCAACTCCTCTCCTCTTCACTGCTATTTCGAAACAATCTGCCTTTGTGCAATAGAGCTCCTTCGCATTGGCAACTGAGACTTTTCACCTAGAGCCGCATGTGCTGTTGTGCAACCCTGCACTGTATCCATCCACATTTTGTTCTATGTGCTACAAAAGTGCTCCTAGAGTTACACAACCTCCACCACATTTTACTTGGTTCTCGCTACAAACAGTTTCAAACAAAACGTTCAAACTTACTAGAAGTGTGAAAGTAAAATGCAAGAAGAGGAAATAGCTTGAAAAAAATAAGCAGATAAGAGAAAAATAAAATAAAAAACGGGCAGAAGAGAAAAGGGACAGTAAGTAAGTAGGAAAGGTACAACAAGACCCAAGAGTAAGGATTGGGTGTAAAGTGGTGTTAACAGAAGGGTAAATCCTGTTAGAGGAGAAAAAGAGGACACAAAGAAGGACAAGCAAAATTACTGCGGGAAAGAGTATGGGGTAAAAGGAAAAGGATAAGATAAGAGGTTAAAGGGAAAGTAGAACAATTAGAAGCAAATGTAGAGTCAAACGAATATCCATTTTGATACAAATTGTCATTATGTAACCTTTTGTATTTTGAACCATCTGATCAGAATCGGAGATAGTTCAGTCTACACGACTTTACCTTCTCAGATACCAGCTTATTAACAGATCATAATTATCCCTAGTGTTCAAACCTTGCTCCAGGTACGCAGAGGGGCTTGTGACCTTCTCCAAGTCTGGTTGGGAAGACATTCACTCTAAGGAGAAACTCACATATATGTCCAATTTATCTAGTGGCCTGTAATTATTTCCATAATTTTGCAACGAAAGGCCAAACAAATCAACAGTTTCTGTAAAGCATTTGGTAGAAAGTTGCCAAGGAATAATGGTATCTCAGTGGTGGTTACCACTGCTCTTGATTTGGTAACATCATCTGAAAATAGTGGTTGCAATGAAATTGGGGCTCAATTCCAATTGCCTAAAGCAGACAGAACTCACTGCCAGGAAAATGGACCAATAATGGAAAAGCGTACCTTACTGGTAATGTTAACGCTGACCCTACATACTATTTTCCTGATTTATCTCCCGGTAATTACTGTGCCAGTCGAAGTCATCCCTATAGTAGCGGAATAGGGAAAAGGCAGAACTTACCTCTTCTAGTAGTAAACTCTAACCACTCTCCAGCACTCCAGCTACTTTTGCTGCCATGTGTCTGTCAGATGGATTTTTTAAAATATAAAACAAGGTAAGTTCCTCAGATTTCATACCAAATTCTTCCATGGACATAACACCATTTGTGGTGAGAAACAGGCAGCAGTTCTCGAGACCAGTGTGCAAGTCGTTGGTTTTTACCTTGTGGAGACATTGAGTGGATTAGCCTTTCCCTCTCTGCGCCTATGCTTGCCAATATTTTGAGGACATGTGGCCGAAACCCTGCATCGGTCTGGTACTCCATCACTAGCCTTCTTTAACTTTCAGAGCAAAGACGACTGAGCAGGTAAAATGGTAACAAGACACCCTTTGCCTGTGAAGCTCAGCATACTCGAGGTTCACCATGTTTCCATTATTTGCCCTTCACGAATAAAGAAAAGCAGGCAGCCTGTGCCTTTAATTATCTATCACTGGTCCCCTTTGGACAGACTTAGACATGCCACAAACAGGGTCTTCCAATAGAGTCCAAATCTTGTTTATTTGATCTTCCTACCACTTTCTTGGACTCCTCCTGGATGGCTCCATCTAGCCCCCTCTGCTTCATGCCAACTTTGTCCAAGACACTGACTGTGATTGCCGCACAGAAGCCCAACACACACAGGATGGTGCCTAAACACAAAACAAAACAAGATAATTTGCTTTCCAGCGCAAAACATATAAAGAGTAAATAAAGGTGTGGAAGTGAAGGACGATGAGAGGAGCCCGATTCATACAGCAGAAACATTAGACCTCTAGATAACCAATGCTATTCAATGTTGTCATAAGGATTTTGGGGGCCCTAGGCAAGAAATATTTTGGGGGCCCTTGTTTGGGACAGATGTTAATGTTACAACCCATTTTCTGCTAATTCAAGCCCTACAGTGGGAAACAAAATTGAATCATATGTTAAAGGCTGGCATAGAGAAATAAACAAAAGTAAAAAAAAGACAAAAGGTTCACTTCTCCAGAGGCCCACTAGAAGGCGAGGGCCCTTGGCAACTGCCCACCTTTCCTTATGCCTTAAAACATCGCTAACGCTATTGTCTCTGAATTCTCAATAAAAACAGTTAAGCTGCTTTGCTAGAGTTGCAGGTTCTCTCCCCTGGGTGTCCCAAAATGAATATTTAAAGACTGCTGTAAGTATGACAGCAGTAGACTTCTCCACTGAAACATAACATGACCCATGAAGATAGGACCATGGTCCTATACTTTACATTTATAGGAGATAAGCCCATTAGAGGATCATTGCTAATATTTTGGATACAAGGGTTCACAGTGTTTTATTTATCCCCACAAGTGACTGCCCTGCATTGAATTCCTTAATCTTCATTTTTCACTTGCACAGAGGGACACTTTTTCTCCGATCTCCCTTGGTTTTAGGGGCCTTTATTCTACCTCAGGACAAGTCCCATTTTCCGACTCTCTCTTCAGCAGCTTATTGTTCCCCCATCTGACAGAATCTCTGCAGCTCGCCAGCCTTGCCTCTGCCTCTCCCTTCTGATTTTCTACCAGTTTCTTATATTTCCAGGTTGCATCCCTCATTGTTGCCACCTTATACTATAATTGAAAGTGTTTCTCACCTCAAGGCTGCCTGTCCCCGCCCCTATCCCCATTCCTTTGTGCATTTGCAAATGCATAGGTTTGGTCACTAAGATATCTGCTGGAGAGAAAATAAGTGGAGGGTCTACTCCTAGGTCTGTTAACATCCACTAGGGGTGCAGCCCCTTTATTTGACTGATTCAAAACACACAATCCCTACAAATCCTTTCTCATCCAAAGCCCTTTTAAAATACCTTAAATACAAAAATATTTTCTCATTGGAATCTTATCAATATAAAGTATTTTCTCATTGTGTATTTTTTTGCTGTCATTTTTCTTGAGGATAAGCGTTCTTGAGATTCACATTAAACAAAAATTTCTGGCTCAGCACTGGGTTTGGAACACATGGCTGTTTGTAGCTGCCATCTACTCACCTCCCCAGAGTGTCCACTGGATCCCGAAATGAGACTCAAACTGCTGGGTGAAGAAAAAATTGAGAACACTGCCAAGCCGGGAGAATGAGAGAGTCAGTCCAAAAGCCAGAGCCAGCTCTTTCCCTCTGAACCAGAAAGCGGTTATCCTGTTCTGCACAACTGAGTGAGGAGGAAAGAAGAGGCAAAGTCACAATGATGAACTAAGATAGAAAAACAACAGTAGAAAGGCAAAGTCTTTTGCAAGTCCTCAAGAGACACAGTGGAGCGACACCATCACTGCATTGAACCAGCAGAATACAGTGAGAGAAACACAAAAAAACACGAAAAGCATTTTCACCAGACTAAAACTTGAAGAAAATTAGCACATTGAGAATTAAAATGAATGAACAGAACCAACCCAGACCACATACACCAGCACCAGACCATCTCTACAAATCCTTGCAGGAGACACTGCACTGAAAGAGCAGAGGTCAGCGAGAGAAGTGGGAGATGCCCAGTCTCTGCTGTAAAACAACACTGGCAACAGAGTGGAGAGGATCAGTAGCTACAAAGACCCAACAAGACAGATTTGGGTGTAGTCACAACACCGAACAATTTGGCATGAATACAGAGCCAGGTGTCCGAGTATGCAGGACTAGGAAAGAAGGAGGCAGAAGGCAGAGGATGAAGATCAGAAAAGGGAAAGAGCCATAAGACCTGGTCTTCCATTCCCCTCTCTTTGACCTCAATCACAAAAGTCCTGTTGCATGCCTAACCCTCAAGAATCCCTCTTTTCTCTTAAAAAGAGAAATTAAATTTCTATTGCAATTCCAGAATGATAGATGAACACTTAGGGCCTACACAGAGGTTATGAATGATGCAGATGACAGAACCAGGTCCTGGTATACAAAAAACTTGATTAGTACACACTGATGGCCACATGTGGTTAAGAGAGGTCCTGTGAAGGATGATACATTGAGTTTGGAAAAGGCTTTTAGTAACAATGCAAAAACGCACCATCCTTGTGTCCTCCTGCACTATTGTTTTGTTCTGAAAAGTGCTTGTCTTTATCTTTACTATTGGTCATGGCAGCTCTGTTCTGATGACATCAGGGGAGTACCAAAGTATGAATGTGGGTGGCTAGAGCTCCCTCAACCGCGGCCAATTTATTTTTGGGGGTGGTAGAAGAATACACTAATCCACGGATACATACCTTTTTCCACTACACTTTGAAATTAATGCTGCCTACCTTTCCTTGGTTAAAGTTCCAAACACTAACCAACTAATTTCTTTCTTCACTTTTGGAGCTTGTGTGTAGGTGGAATGTGTAGTACATTGTTCTCAATTGAGTAGTGTGGTCTTTGGGGCCCTGTGAATATGCTGTACAGGATAGCAGATAACTTGGCCAGCAACTGCAAGAAAAATCCTCTGCCAGAACAATCAACAAAAAGAAACATCTGTTTCATAAAACTCAGGAAGCAGAAAGGAGCCACCAGTCACCGCTCCAAAGCAAGAATTTTCAGAGCATGAATGTGAATAATTTTGTTGGAGTCATGGGTCAGTTAAAGAGCACTGGGCATTATCATGTGCAACAAAGATGTTTATGACTGATAACCAGGCTCACAATACTTTGTGCTTCTAGTGAAACGGCCAAGTATGTTCTTCTAGCACTTGACACTCTTAGGGCAGAAGGGGCAAAACATCAGGTATTACCCCAGGAAGTGGATGGGATTAGGAACTCGGTTTGCAATGGAACACAACAGAATGCAATAGAAAAGTTAACAACATGAATGTCATGATGCTACTTTACTTTTAGACAAAACAAATATTTAACCAGCAGGTAAACATACAGTACACTTAAAACTATAGTCAACTAAGAAAACCAGAATGTCTTAGCAACACACGAGCAGGAGAAGCAACTCCAAGTGCATTAACAACTCCAAAGCAATAGAAATTTGGTTGACATCAAACCCTCTGCCCACTGATAATCAATATGGAAATCTTCAGTGGGACACTGGCAAGTTCATACCATCTCCACTGAACGAAGCTCTAGACTAAAACTTACGATGTATCAACATTTAATAATGACAAAAGGTAACAAATTCTGAGGAATGATGATAAACTTCACAGACCCTAAAACCCCAATCAAAACAAAGTAAAAGTCCACTACTGGATAAACGTTTCTATGTTCTTACAGGGAGCCTTGGGGGGTAGGTTGTTGGGGGTCACTGTGCTGGTTGTCCAGTTCAACACAGTTCAAAGTGTAGCAGCCCACTGCATTCTATATAGGGGCAGAGTGCCTGACTAGTGGGCAAGTACCTGTTAGATTTCCCTTTAGATAGCAACAGGGGTGCAGTGATATGTATCGCATGAACCACAAACCATGTTTATGGTAGTGGGCTATCCATGAGTTGAGGCACCTGCATCGAAACCAGAGAGATCAGAGACTAAACTAGTGCTTTCCTGAGGATACAGCCGTTAAAAAAGAGAATTCAAATGGTTCCGGAATCTGAGCAACTTCTTCCAACCGATGGGATGAGATACAAGGCCGGACATAAAGGCCAGCTGTCTCTGCATCCTACATGGTGCTAAAAAAGGGAAGGACACACAGAGTGGCAGGACTGAAGCAGCTCCTCAACCTAAATGTAATTGTGATTTTTCTTGGGTGGCTGGGATTTGGTGACCTTGGAGTGAAACTACATATTAAAAGAAAGGGATGGTTATCTACACTCCCACCCGCCGTGCTTGTCTTGTTTTGGAGAGAGGACTGGGTCAGAGGTATGTGCGATATGACATGTTCAAAACGTTCACCAGATGTGCACAATGAAGACTGCTGCCTTGTGATGAACACACATGTGAAGTCCAATGAACCCAAGTTGTAGGAGTCTGAACAGACATTTTGGAGGGGGAGCCTCGTGGCAGTCCTCACCGGGGTACAGTTAAAAAGGTCTGTGTCCCTGACTACAAACATGCTGCTACCACCAAACGTCTCACATAGCCTGAGAGACAGAGCTGTGGTCACTCTCACAAAAAAGGGTATACATTCGGTGACATCAGAACTGAGCATTGATGTCAACATAAATGCCCAGCCCAAGAACAGCCTTAATGCTAGTTAGCCTCAGATCACCTCCAGTCCACAACTCAGGAGAAGGACAAATCCATTTGCAGGGACAATTCAACATAACATGCAAGTTCTTTGAAGCTGAGCCATCTATTCCCAATTGAGAAAGGGTTTTTTCAACATCGTGATAGTTTCACTTTTACACATTACCAATAACCACTATTAAAACAAAACTCAATTTTAGCATGCATGTAAGCTAGAACTGCCTGGCTGCACAGCTGGAAGCGGTGAAACGTGTAAGGGATGTGCAGGGAAAGGACAGCGGAGCCTGCATTGAGGAGCCAGGCTCCATAGTCTCCTCAATGGAGCTAATGTGTAATGGGAAGCCTAATGACAACGATTTTCAGATACTGCAGAAAGCTCCATAATTTAACAGAATTTGGGTAAAGGTACGAGGTGGGAAAGAATACAGCACGGACTTCTCTCCTCATGGAAAACAATTGGACAGCACTGTCCCTTCTCTTGGAAACATTAGAAGCAAACTCTACTATTTCAAAAAGACACTTTACAGGCACAAAGGAAACCCAGGATAAATCTGAAAACACAATACAGTCTATACTGCTACATTTAGGGAGAACATAGGCTAGAAAGGTCTGCTGTCCTATTCAAGCTATCTCTATAAGAGGAAACAACTGAATTTAGATGCTGAAAGGAGGGAATGAAGAATGAGAGGTAAGCCACAAAACAAAGACGATGTTGCATATCCATCTCTTTCTGTGTTCAGCAAAGAAGGCCAGTTGATTACTTACTAGTCAGTGACCCATTTCCTGCGCCAAAGAGCAGCCGACCAGTCAACATTAGTGGCAGAAGGTATGGTGTCCCTTTGAAGTGAGAGCCAAGGGCAAACACAGAGGAGCCCAGGACGGTAAGGAAGGAGAAGAGGAAGACTCCAACTGCAAAGGAAAGACCAGTAATCAATGGTTACACTAGACAGACACCTTATTACTGAGTAAAGCAAACACAGGAGAATTTCGCAAAACAAAAAATATTTAAGAAACTTTGAGAAAATTAACATTTTGGCCTTCGTTTCAAAGCTACTTCAAAGATCAACAATGGGATGCTGAACACAACTGACAGTCTTTGATCTGCTGTTAGGTAATGCTGCTTTAGGCAATCAGACATCTTCAAGGGACAACGGAAAGTGACCCATACAGCGATGGATTAGGAAGAACTACAAGACCCACTAGGGTACACTACACTTTACACAGATGGTAGCAATGAGTGCAGATTTCAAACTCTGTCTTCCAGGCGCTTAACCCCTTGAAGCTGCTACTGCAACCAACCAAGTATGAAGGTCCCAAATTTGTAATTCAAGATCTGTCTGAGTTCTGGTCCTACATAAACGCCTGAATGGGAATTCGGTATCACATGCAATTATCTATGTACTGTAAGAACATTTCTCAAAGAGTAGAAATCTTATTAAGAAGGAAATAATAACTTGTTTCATATAGTGCACCACCCTACTCTTCCTCCGTATTTTAAGCATTCAAAAATGTAATTAAAAATCATGGTACTCATTATAGTGACCTCGGTCAAAGTTTGACTGGGATTGAAATTTATGACCTACAGATCACAGCAATGTCTGGAGAGTTTTAACTCGCACAGCCATTTTGTTGGACAAGAACAAGTTGGGAAAGAGAGGGACAACTTTGCAAACAGTTGCACATTAGATGCAAAGTAACATTTTTCTTCTGATATTTCCAAGTGTGGTTTCAGCATCAGGGTTGGCAAAGTCTTAATGCCCATGTTAATCAAACACCATGCTTCTACTTTCATTACAGTTCTCTGTTTATACAATAACGACTTTTGGGATGGAATGCTTTATCTCGCTCGTTAATTTGTAGGGCAGAATTTTTTAAAAAGGTCCTTAATCCGGGAGATGATATGGTAAAATACCTACACATAACTCCTTATTGCTGAAAAGCTGCTTCAAGGTCAATTTCAGTGGTGCCTTGCTCTACATCAGTTGTTATTAACGTGCTAAAGCTTTCATCAGACTACCGTACTGAATCTGCACTATGATTTCAAGTCTAAGAGTTTTAACTTACTTGTACGCCTGCAAGCAGATATTACTTTTTTGGGAGCCTTGCATAGTAGCTCTTTTGCCTGGTTGTAACACTGCAGAGATGCAATTCAGTAGGAACCTATAAAAATCAGCGATTTCATAAATCAAAGAGACTTGACTACTGAGGAAGAATTAAAGGTTGTGATGCTGCTTGATCTGATCAAACCTACCTGCCAAGTTAACACTTTTGTATTTTACATGCAAAGCAACAATTACTTACAGCGATTTCCCAACTTGTCAATGAGGAATCCAGCCACAATCACCACTAAGGCATTCCTATAAGGAAGAGAGACAAGACAGTGGCCTTTTATTCCCTAGGCCATGTTAATAGAAACTTCCGAGGACGGCTCTTTCCCAGTCGCCTTTCAGCCTTCACACAATCCTCCAGGTTGTAAGTGCTTTACACCGTGGCCACTGGAATTATGTGATTCTGTAATCACTGCTTTTTCACATAATTATGGATTTGCCACTTAATCCATCATCTGCTGGATAATTTACAGATTTAAACAAAGACATGTTTCTTGGTTAAAGATATCAAAAGTTATTAAAAAATACACCAACATAAGTTACAGTACAGTGGAAGACCCTTCCTGATCGTCGACTAGCCACTTTTCAGTAGTTTATTGATGTATTTCGCCGTCAAAGTGGTACTAATGAGGAGAAACGTTTGATAAGATGTGCTGCATAATTGGCCTTCTTTTGCTGCTTGATTTGGTCAATTCTGCCACAGAATATGATCTACTCCTCTCGCATAATTCAGTGCCCTCACTTAGGCTCTCATTTGGAACTCAGTGGGCTAGGAGCCTAGACTCTGCAGCTCAAACTACTTACAATTCCCATCTGTATTTTTTTGCTCCAGCCTACACGACCCATTTTGATAAATGCTCTATTACAAACCAGCTACAAATTATGCCGTTCTGTTATTAATGGGCGAATAAGCCCTTATGTCACATTCAAATTCCCGAAGCCCGGTTCGTCATATGACGCACTGAATCCCTGCTTCATAGATACAGTAGGCATAAAGCTTAAACATTAGAGCTATTTATTAAATGTGTCTCATCAATTCTCAGAGTTTAAACTACATGGCTGCTCCCTCAGGATATCTTGCAGGTTTGATGTTTGAGGAAGTATCTCTCATAACAGATATAAATAAATAAGGCAGTTTTTCACTGAAAATTGGCATGTCTGGAAATAGACATTCAAGACTCACGTCCAGGCGTAGATGGCGTAAAGGAGGTTGTACTGCTCTGGTGTCATCCCCAGCCCTTCCACGCAGTCCAAAGTGCCATTGTAGCGAGTTGCATTGCTACAGGTCAAGTTCTAGGTGAAATTAAAGAGACGTTCTAATTAAGCATGTGTAGGAGGAAGGAAGCTAGACACATTTTAAAAGACTCTAGCAACGTTCAGGAACAATAAAGTTTAACTTAAAATACTCTGTTACCTTTCATTTCATACTCCAAAGATTTTTCTCCTACATATTGTGGCTCTATACTTGGGTAGTAAGCAGTGGTGAACTTGATCAGAAGAAATGAGCAAAGAGTTAGTCCCTCAAGCTCAGTGTCTTCTATTAGTTTTACATGCAAGCATAATTCACTCACTATTGCTCTTTTGCGTAGCAAAAAAACACAATGTGGCCTCAAATGGTCTTCAGAATCACCTCTACCCTAATACTCCACACACTGCAATCCAAGTTTATTTTACTGTATTTTAGTAGCAACAATTTCTATAGGTGGCCAATTTCAGTGTTGTTCATTTTTGTCTCATTCATAACTTTCCCTAACAAACATTTTTTCATATATATATATATATATATATATATATATATACACACAGACTCAGCACACATACATATACTCACTACAAAAATAAGTGAAAAAAAGGATAGCACCATTACTTTTGAAATCCACGTCTTTTTAAGGCTTTTCAACGTATCCACTAGCAAAGGTAGGAACTCTAGTTTAATTTTTGGATACCCAAGATGTGTGGGTATGGGCCTGCATACCTTCATCGGGCCTGAAAAGCTCTACTCGCCCGCTCGCTATGGCGGGTCATATTTTATCAGGTCGAGCTATTTTTAGGACATGCTCTTTCTGGCAAGTTGACAAAGAACAGGTGTTCTTTTCAGTCAGTGTGTGAAGGAGGCCTTTAAATCTTATTCTTGTCTCATTTGCTCTGTGTTGAGAGACAGAGGTCAATACTCAGTTTGCCTTACAATTAATGGTCCTTCTAACTGCAGAGTTCCAGGATTTTGTCAGTTCTTTCCTAGCACAGCATTTAAATAGCTAAGTCAACTGTACAAACATTTCAAAATATATTTTAGTAGTTGTGAAAGCCCATTGTTTGTACTTCTGTGTGATGAAAAACATATTTTAATAGGATGAACACTTTATTTGGTGCTGTGCAAAGAATTTCTGAAACTCGATGTCCACAGATTTGTTAATACATTACATAGTTTTGTCAGAAAGGCTGCAAGTTAGTGGGAAGGTTTTTGAACATTTCATGGGAATTTTCTCTTTGTAAATGACAGTGGGCAAGCACACCATGGTTTAGTAATATATTTATTAAAATCAGTGTTTAAAAAACCTAGAAACACTCCTGCCCTGGCAGTAATGCTATTAGTAAACTAAAAGGCAAGTAATGGGTCATGTGTACCCTATATGTGGGCTAGATTCATGCTATACATGGAGCAAACATTTAGTGCATTTAATAAAACAAAAGGTTTTTTGTACCGCAGAAATGCTGAGCTCGCATATTTTAATACACTCATATGTGAGAATGAAGAAAAAGGCGACTCTGTAAAGTTAAATATTTGCCTAGGATCACGCAATTGAGACCCGTTTACGGGTCAAGTACATTACAGTTATGGTCGAGTAGATTATTCAAGTTAGTCGACCTGAAGCTCTAGTAAACTTTTTATGATTTTTCGAGACCTGTTCAGGTCATTTAGGCAAAACAGGGGACAGTAAAAATTAACCCTTCACCCTCAGCCCCCATCCTCATCCCCACCCCCGCCTAGGTAAGGGTTCAGGTGTCCAGCGCCTCCCTGATTCTGGGCAGCCCTGGGTGCTGCATGTGATGCTCTGATGCCCTGTTCCTTTTCATCTTTCCTTGGCCTGTCAGACGAGCTAGGGAGAAATTAGCATATTTTGCATATCAAGACCCAGCCAAAAATGCATAATTTGACTGCGAGTCTCATGCTGTGCTTCTTCATATATTCTCAGACTTATGGAAAAAGTGTGATTGTGTACGTTACATTTATTTCAATGTTCTTTGTCCACAGTGATTTCCTTTATTTTGTATGTGGCGATCCTGATCCAAAATTAAACATAAAGTTCTCACTTCTGAGTACACATTTTGCCTTAATGCTTAGCAATAGCTAGACTAAATGTATTCAACTAAGAAAGGCACTGAATTTGAGAAAGGCTGCTGCGCCATTCTAATGTAGTGGTTTCACCCACTTGTTTCTGAGTTTTGCAAGGGAAAGTTTGCTGACGGCAAATTAATGGGATTTTGAAAAACACATTAAGTTGGGGACTCCCAAATTTTTGCTGCCACTGCAATACTGGACAGGGCATTGGGACAGCTGTCAGTAGCCCTGGTCCTCTGTGGCTCAAGCCGTTTGTGGGCTATGGAGACCCTTAGGAGAGGACAGTTGTTACCCAACTTAATGGAACTTATTTTATGTAACTTAGAAGGATGAAAAGCTGAGTCGACCTGCTGGGATGCGTTCCTGTGACCCTCTTTTACAAATATATCTTCATAGTGCATGCAATATACCACTGAGTAACTTTACCACAACCTCCCATAGTACTCAACAACTATAAAAAGTGCCACAGTGTGGCAAGCACAAAAACGTTTTTTAATATTACTCCGGGTGTTAATGAACACTGGGATAGATTATAAAAAAACGAGTTCGCAAGTAGGGAGGAGGCAGAGTGCTTGTTAGTAGATGTTTAATGCTCTTCCACTATCTTGCCTACAGGCAGATGTGGTTGTATTGGCCTTCAAATTTGCCTAAGGTAAGGTGGAGGTCAGATCTCCATTAATCACACACCCTACAGAAGGGAGTGGAGTTTAAAGGCCTTCACTTGCAACGATGGCACTGCGAGAGGTGGCATCTGCCTTCGTCTTTATTAGCATGGAATAAGTCGAGGGCTGTAGAGGATGGAGACAGACAGCTGGTACAGCACCCTATATCCCACTGTGAACAGGGCATCTGGCCAGCTGTGCCGAGCTGTGTATCCTCTATGGCCCCACCATTTTGTGGGTCCGAGAAAGCAGTGTCAGCTTGCAGATGCCTGATGACCTCTTAGCACTTTTGTCCCTCAATTTCGCATGTGGGTGGGGGCTAAGAAACATTCCCCATGGACCACTGGGGTAGTGGGCGATGCAGTATGAATTTTTCCACATTCTGGAATGAAGGGGAGCTCGAAATGAAATAGACCTGTTGTCACCAAGGTGAGGAGGTGGCCGTATTTTCCCTCTACCCCTGGCAAAGGCATGTGGAGCCACAACACACCATCACCTTTCAGCAAAGTGAGGGTAGTTGAAGGGTTATGAATATTCCCCCTTTCCTGGCCTTGAACAAGGAGGGCATGGGGGGGCAGGTGGAGGTCAGCAGGAAGAGTTCAGCAGCTCCACAGACGTCCTCCCTAGTCCTGGTCAGGAGGTAAGGAAGAAAGCCCCTTTTGTTTTAAGAACTCTCCCTAGTCACTATGCCCTTCTTATATGCATGGTTCTCTGTTCAATGGCACGTACTCAAGGTTGGACAACTAAGTAGGCTGAAGCTTCAGGTGCTAGGTTTACAACTTCAAAAATAAAGAGAAGTCCCCTAACCACCCCAAAAACCTAGCAACAGTTGTAACATCCAGTGAAGTCAAAGGTGCAATTCAGGATGGCTGAGATTCTCGGTGTCCTAGCGAATACTTTTACAAGTGTCTGGTCAGGACACAGTTGAAAATTTAAAAAAAACACAGTTATGGCCCCCATCTGGTTTTCAATTTTTAAAAGCGTCGGATTTAATAGAGGATTATCACCCGCTCTGAAGTCTTCCTTCGGTGCATATCCTGTAAGGGTCAATATCTCAAATCTAGATGAATAAATACCTCTTTGAGTTGTAGACTACTTGTGTGCCTACATACATGTAGTAGTAGTTTATTCAGTCAATATATGATCGTAAAACACTTTCACATAAAATTAAAATTAAAAACAAAATCAGTATATACAAATACATCATCAAAAAATGTAAAATACAATCTAAATTTAACTATGATCAACCGGCCTAAAAAATGCATGTGCATAAAATCAGTCTAGATCATAAAAAATATTAAATTGTATCTAATATTTTGAATCTGATGAGCCATGCATACAAAAGGTAAACTGACACAGAAAACGCAACCCAATCAGTATTTTAAGAACTTAAAATACAAATAGCATCTGTGGGTCTTGAAATAGAGGGTAACTGACAAACTGGGATTATCCAACTCCGCCTTCATATAGGCAGGGCAAAAAACATAAAATGTTCCACAGGTTCAGTATTAGAGTTACACACCGGGCATAATGGTGTAGTAGAGTTCAACTTCCATTTACTTTGGATTAAGTTTAGCAGTAGAATCCCATTTCTGAATTTTGAAAACACAGTTCTTGCCGATGGTAATTCTATCCAATACACAATTGAAAAGTCAAGGTGCATTTGAGATCGATAAAACAACCAGTTAAAGTGACATAAACTGATGAAAACAACCAGTTGCCCAGAATATAATCCCAGTATCTAGACTTCAATTTGGCTATTATTCCTTTAGGCAAATTCTGAGACTTATCCCAGATTTCACCGAAACCCAGTTTATACAGCCACCATCTTGAAATTCTTAAACCGGGAAATTGATCCCATTTTATCCAGCGCTTTGACCTCTACCACAGCCTGTTTAGTGAGAATCTAAGACTTACCTACCCAAAGCTTGCCCCAATAAACTAAGGGTTTAAGTGCTGCAAGATGTATTATATTCCTCATTCCTAGGTCTAAGTGCTTCGGTGCAGGAGGGGCACTCTGTGGCATAATGAATAATGATCTGATAAACGTGTTTTTTATTTTTTTTATCCTTTTTGTCTGATCAAAATTCCACAGTTGTGCTCCATAAAGGACTGTACCAAGGCACTTAGCAAGATACATTTTTAGCACAGGAGAAATTGGTCAGAAGTTGGATCTGTTCATTTTAAAAAAAATATTTTTTTTACTATTGCCGACTCTACATGTTGCAAGGTCATATGACTTTTCAAGATCCGGCAGATCAAAATAAACTGCAGGCCAGCCTTAAATAATCAAAATCTCTGACCTATTTCAAATTCTTCGTTTCTAGGCTCATTTTCCCTTTAAAAGTCTTGTGTGGCCGGAAACACACAAATTTGGTTTTGAGGGCATTCATTTCCAGGCCAAAATGTTCACAGGTGTCTGAAAAATTGGTGGAGGATGTTTTGTAGACCCATTGGTGTTTTTGATATTAGCAATGTGTCATCGGCAAAGAGGAGGGCGGGGATTTGCTGGTACACTAGTTTTGGGGGGGGGGGTCACCTCTGCAGTCTTAACGCATGTTTCTTAGCCAATTCATATAAACCATAAATAATGTTGGGGCTAAGACGCAGCCCTGGCGAACCCTTCTGGAGAGGTCTATGCACCCTGTCAGTTTACCCTCCCTGCCCCACCTCACTTGGGTATAGTTGCCATCGTGAAGGTGAAGTACTAGGTGTAACTGTTCCAGGGGCATCCCCAACTTCTTTAGTGCGACCCACAATTTATCCTGGGGAATTAGATCAAAGGCAGATTTTAGATCCACGAACACTACATATAAATGCCCTTTGTTGATCAGGAACAATTTCCGTTGGATCAATAAAAAACTGAATACCTGATCTATATTGCTCATATGTGCCCTAAAAGCTGCATGGAAATGGGATAAAACCTGATTCTCCTCCATCGGGGTCTGTTGCTTCATCAGTACTTGCTTGAAAAAATGCTTTTGAGCTGTGACTATCAAGCGGATTGGCCTATAATTGAGCAGATTCCTCTTTATACCCTTTTTATATACTGGGATAATTTCAGCCCCTGTCCACATGCCTGGTCTCTGGCCCCTTTGCTGTAGCATTTGAGATCGTGTTGAGTATATAACCCCAAATATTAGCTCCGAGCTGTAAAAGTCACCCGTTATTTTGTCTAACCCTGACGCTTTCCCCTTTTTCATACTATCAATTGCTGATATAGTTTCCACCATAGTGAAGGAGACAGGAAAGCCAATGCCCCATACTTGAACTTCAGTCTGACCTTCTCTTCTAGAGTTTTTGCCAATACTTGCTTCTTGAACAGAATAGAGTTTGGAGAAATGATGTTCCCAAATTTGTGGTTGTATAAAGAAGTCATCTTCCTTCACAGCAAATGGTACTCTTTTGGTGAGCAGGTGCGAGAACGACTGACCGGAGAGAATTGGTAAGGGTGGCTACAATGAAAGACAATTATCCTCCTCTCAACTCTTCTTAGCAAGGGCCTGAACTCTATTATAAGATCTCCTACTTTCTACTATGGCAGTTCTACTTCTACCTTTCAATCAGCTTTAATTTGATCTCTGAGCAAATTTAGGGCAGAGATGATTTTGGTATAAAGACAAGTAAGAATGGCCTTATACAATTGTACATAAGACCATTTTATGCTCCTACCATCACTGGAGTTAAAAACTGGCGAGTCCACCCTACACTGAGTTTGATTGTTGGACAGGTATGAGATATTCTTCAGCTCAAGAGCCAGACAGATTCTGTCTACAGGGCAACCTTAGAACTTCTCCTCGGGGGGTGGGGGTGGGGGCAGGGGGGGGGAGTTCTGCAATCTTAGGATACCCCTTTACTCATTTTCCAAATCATATTAAGCTGCAGACTGTCATTCTCACTCTTGGGTAAATTTTGTGTCAAATACTCCTCACCTTGCTTTAACCATCCTCACAAATCCTTATGACTATCTAGCTATCTGCCTGTTTGTTCCCAGGTTGATACTGGAAGTGTGTATTAGGACAATGGCGAAATCCTTCCAGATGATGCAACATTCCCATTCCTGAGTCAATCGATCTTGTTGAGACCATCTCTTTTTTGCCCCTAACAATAGTAGTCTTTGTAGCCCTCCTATTTGTGTTATAGGGGGCATTTTACTCATGTTAGTGGTTTGATATTCCATAAGGGGAAGATTATATTTAAACTGAATGAGGGAACTCTTGCAAGGGGAGGAGGGGGTGGAGTCAGGTCTGAATTCACTAGCCTAATTGTATACTCCTTGCTGAACTCTACGACTATGAAGTCAAACTGCACATTTTGTGAGAAGCAACGTTTCACCTTCAATAAGTCCCACCTTATGAGGGAATAACAATGCCTATGATTCCTAACCAAGTGTATCAATTTGTTTTTGAGAGACTCATTATTCTCAATAACCCCAATGGGTATTCTTGAAACATTAGCCATATACAATCTTTTGGGTGAGTTTCCATATGATGTGACTTGAATTTGCATGCTTCCTCTCATCTTTTGGTGGTCTAATTACCGATTTCCACCATTCATCTTATTGTACCCAATTTATGGGCTACGATCTGGGGGATGTAGGGTATTCATCTATTTTCTTTTATCTGATTCTGGCTGTACACTGGAGCAAAATATGGGGCTCTATATAAGGAGTCAGGAGGACATGTAAACTCCCTCCTCCCCTCTAATACTCTCCCAATTGGTCTTACATTGCATAACAAGATCATTAGTAGGAGTGTATTCCCTCTCATATATAGTGCTCCCTTGTGTACCCAATCCCTTCCCCCATCAGACCTTCCACCATTGGCCTATTAACATGTTTCTTATGCCTGGGCCCCTTACACGCATTTTCATCCTCTACTGGGTGGGCCAGACCCACCCTCTCAATTGTAGACCTTTACTGAAAAACTTGGGCTTGTAAGCTGCCGATTTCCCCCCACATCTGCCCAGTGAGATCTCAAAGTTCTTTAAGGAATCACCAAACTTTGTCGTGTTAGATGTTATGCCTATGTGAGACATTCTATTCCACGTGGCTATAATATTCCCATAATCAAGGGGGATAAAACAATTTGTACAGGGTCCCTTGGTGATGTAGATAGTCTCAAAAGTATTACATTTATCCATGTTGACCGCGGTTTGTCTCTCAACATTCACAGTGCTGACAATCTGTAATCCCTTCCGTATTTCAGCAGAGATTTCCCCCTTGAATTAAACTGGATTTTATTGGGAATCTGTGTCAATCACTTGGCAGCTTTTTGTCCCCTTTTTAAGTATTCACATAATATTTAACCCAGGTAATTCAGCATCTTTCCCGTATAAAAAAATCGGTTAGCAATCTTATCTATCGTGCAGTTCCCTGTGGCATGTTGGTCATCCCTTTTACTGTTTGCTGTGCCCCGTGGGCTACTCCGAGCCTTTCTCTTCCCCATAGTTCCACGAGTTAAGGCAGGCAAATTTGGATAGTACCACACAGAAACACATTTAGGCTGCATAATCAGTCAGATTAGTAATTAAGCATTGTAGGAAGTTGGCTCTGTATGTGCTATTTCAAAGTAAGGAATAGCATGCACAGAGTCCAAGGGTTCCCCTTAGAGGTAAAATAGTGGTAAAAATAGATAATACTAATGCTCTATTTTGTGGTAGTGTGGTCGAGCAGTAGGCTTATCCAAGGAGTAGTGTTAAGCATTTGTTGCACGTACACAAGACAATAAATGAGGTACACACACTCAGAGACAAATCCAGCCAATAGGTTTTTATATAGAAAAATATCTCTTCTTAGTTTATTTTAAGAACCACAGGTTCAAATTCTACATGTAATATCTCATTCGAAAGGTATTGCAGGTAAGTACTTTAGGAACTTCAAATCATCAAAATTGCATGTATACTTTTCAAGTTATTGACAAATAGCTGTTTTAAAAGTGGACACTTGGTGCAATTTTCACAGTTCCTGGGGGAGGTAAGTTTTTGTTAGTTTTACCAGGTAAGTAGGACACTTACAGGGTTCAGTTCTTGGTCCAAGGTAGCCCACCGTTGGGGGTTCAGAGCAACCCCAAAGTCACCACACCAGCAGCTCAGGGCCGGTCAGGTGCAGAGTTCAAAGTGGTGCCCAAAACACATAGGCTAGAATGGAGAGAAGGGGGTGCCCCGGTTCCGGTCTGCTTGCAGGTAAGTACCCGCGTCTTCGGAGGGCAGACCAGGGGGGTTTTGTAGGGCACCGGGGGGGACACAAGTCCACACAGAGATTTCACCCTCAGCAGCGCGGGGGCGGCCGGGTGCAGTGTAGAAACAAGCGTCGGGTTTTCAATGTTAGTCTATGAGAGATCTCGGGATCTCTTTAGCGCTGCAGGCAGGCAAGGGGGGGATTCCTCGGGGAAACCTCCACTTGGGCGAGGGAGAGGGACTCCTGGGGGTCACTCCTCCAGTGAAAGTCCGGTCCTTCAGGTCCTGGGGGCTGCGGGTGCAGGGTCTCTCCCAGGCGTCGGGACTTTAGGTTCAAAGAGTCGCGGTCAGGGGAAGCCTCGGGATTCCCTCTGCAGGCGGCGCTGTGGGGGCTCAGGGGGGACAGGTTTTGGTACTCACAGTATCAGAGTAGTCCTGGGGTCCCTCCTGAGGTGTTGGATCGCCACCAGCCGAGTCGGGGTCGCCGGGTGCAGTGTGGCAAGTCTCACGCTTCTTGCGGGGAGCTTGCAGGGTTCTTTAAAGCTGCTGGAAACAAAGTTGCAGCTTTTCTTGGAGCAGGTCCGCTGTCCTCGGGAGTTTCTTGTCTTTTCGAAGCAGGGGCAGTCCTCAGAGGATGTCGAGGTCGCTGGTCCCTTTGGAAGGCGTCGCTGGAGCAGGATCTTTGAAAGGCAGGAGACAGGCCGGTGAGTTTCTGGAGCCAAGGCAGTTGTCGTCTTCTGGTCTTCCGCTGCAGGGGTTTTCAGCTGGGCAGTCCTTCTTCTTGTAGTTGCAGGAATCTAATTTTCTAGGGTTCAGGGTAGCCCTTAAATACTAAATTTAAGGGCGTGTTTAGGTCTGGGGGGTTAGTAGCCAATGGCTACTAGCCCTGAGGGTGGGTACACCCTCTTTGTGCCTCCTCCCAAGGGGAGGGGGTCACAATCCTAACCCTATTGGGGGAATCCTCCATCTGCAAGATGGAGGATTTCTAAAAGTTAGAGTCACCTCAGCTCAGGACACCTTAGGGGCTGTCCTGACTGGCCAGTGACTCCTCCTTGTTATTCTCATTATTTTCTCCGGCCTTGCCGCCAAAAGTGGGGCCTGGCCGGAGGGGGCGGGCAACTCCACTAGCTGGAGTGTCCTGCTGGGTTGGCACAAAGGAGGTGAGCCTTTGAGGCTCACCGCCAGGTGTGACAATTCCTGCCTGGGAGAGGTGTTAGCATCTCCACCCAGTGCAGGCTTTGTTACTGGCCTCAGAGTGACAAAGGCACTCTCCCCATGGGGCCAGCAACATGTCTCGGTTTGTGGCAGGCTGCTAAAACTAGTCAGCCTACACAGATAGTCGGTTAAGTTTCAGGGGGCACCTCTAAGGTGCCCTCTGTGGTGTATTTTACAATAAAATGTACACTGGCATCAGTGTGCATTTATTGTGCTGAGAAGTTTGATACCAAACTTCCCAGTTTTCAGTGTAGCCATTATGGTGCTGTGGAGTTCGTGTTTGACAGACTCCCAGACCATATACTCTTATGGCTACCCTGCACTTACAATGTCTAAGGTTTTATTTAGACACTGTAGGGGTACCATGCTCATGCACTGGTACCCTCACCTATGGTATAGTGCACCCTGCCTTAGGGCTGTAAGGCCTGCTAGAGGGGTGTCTTACCTATACTGCATAGGCAGTGAGAGGCTGGCATGGCACCCTGAGGGGAGTGCCATGTCGACTTACTCGTTTTGTCCTCACTAGCACACACAAGCTGGCAAGCAGTGTGTCTGTGCTGAGTGAGAGGTCTCCAGGGTGGCATAAGACATGCTGCAGCCCTTAGAGACCTTCCTTGGCATCAGGGCCCTTGGTACTAGAAGTACCAGTTACAAGGGACTTATCTGGATGCCCGGGTCTGCCAATTGTGGATACAAAAGTACAGGTTAGGGAAAGAACACTGGTGCTGGGGCCTGGTTAGCAGGCCTCAGCACACTTTCAATTGTAAACATAGCATCAGCAAAGGCAAAAAGTCAGGGGGCAACCATGCCAAGGAGGCATTTCCTTACAAGCATCCAAATGGCAAGATAACAGTTAGCAACAACACTGTTCCTTTCAGCTTTGGGGAGTCTTACCAGAACAATGACCACACAACGTTTGTGGGTGGGTGTATCCAAAAGGGCATTCAGTAAACACCAAGTATTGTGTGCTTCCATGCCTCTTCCTGTCTCGGAGGGGCTAAGGAAGGCCCATCTTGGCCCGTATTTCGCCCGGGCGCAACCTGTGCCACTGTAGACAGAACATGCTTTTAAGCGCTCGCCCCTGAGAGCCACTCCTCCCAGCCTCAACCGATAACTGCTGGGGTTTGCAGTCCTCCCCAGCTACAGGCAACAGGTATGCAGGCACAACTGGTGGTCTATGGCATCCAGCACTGCTGTAGACAGAGCGTGCTTTTAAGTGCTCTCCTCTGACAGCCATCCTTCTAGTCTCAATAGATGACTGCTGGAGGTTGCAGTGCTTCTAATATTTAGGTCAGAGTTTACATAGAAATATAATGTATTGTTTTGCTAATAACGTCAGTCAGAGTTTCCACAGAAATATCATTTATTGTTTTACTAAGAACTTCAGTGCCTCTGATTGGCCAAGATAACTTTTTTTTTCTATCAGCCATTTCTGTAAATAGGGATCTGATTAGCTGGCTGTAATCCTGCGAAAAACGTTGCAGCAGTAATTACAGAACTCGGGAACTCAGTCCCTGTGACCTGATTATTATTTTTTTTTTTTAAAGTAGTATAAGAGTTGTATGAGCAGGCAGGGCAGGGACACCCCAATCACAAGGCACTTGTAGGGCTGATGCAGAGGGACCCCACAGGGGCTAAAAATTAACATTGTGTTTTTGTGCCACAAGTCACTCCCATGAGGTACTGTGGTAGACTTGCAGGAGCTGCCGCTCAAACTTCACCTCCAAGGAACCACGGGAGAGGGAGTCTTGCATAGTACCACAGTATCATGGGAGAGACCATGAGCGCCAGTACCACTGGAGCACTGCAGGAGCGGGGTAAAATGTTGCAAAACTATTAATGAAATGTAGTTTGCGGTTCTGTAGGGGGGTGGGCTTCTGCGGAGATTTGGGAGCAGGCCTTCACACACCTGAAAGGCAGTGAGCAGTGGGCTGCTGGGTGCACAGTCTGTCCATGGGCTGTGCCTTCTGCCAACCCTCTGTTGTGCACAGCTGAAGTATATGCACAGTGGTAGGTTAAGAACAGAGCCTGGCAAGAGGCTTGGCCCTGGGCCAAAACCCCACCGAGCACAGCCAAAAGGCCATGTGCAGTGGGGAGCTAGTGACTGTGGTGCACACTCTGATGCTGAGCCATAGCTTCAGGGGTGTGGATATCCTGTAGTCCGACACCCAGGACATATTGTCAAGCTCAACAAGTTTTTGGGTTTATTCTGTCCTTGGGGCAAGTAGGCCCAACCCCCTGCAGCACAAACACTTTGGCTGCCAATTTGCAGTACTACATTATGAAGCAGGGAAGGGAATTGTCTGTAGTTGAGGTGAAATTTGTGTCCATATGTTAATGCTGTTTGAACTTGTATTAATGTTTCATTAACGCAAAGCCTTTGTTATTAGGTTGAGTACTCTAAATTAATGTAAGCTCGGACTGCACTACTGGCAGTGGTTCCAGTAAAAAAACACCTGTATGCACGTTTGTAAAGTTTAACAATATGAGGCTATGTATAATGCTCCCAGAATGCTCTCTAAATGATTAGATGGAAACATTAGCAGAAACTTTATTTTGCTTTCAAAATAAAAGGTTCACAAAAAAATGCAACGAGGAAAAAAATGGTTTTGCTAAACTACTGTGAAATTTTAGGTACCATTTCTTTAAGCACATTTAGTACAATGTGTTGCTGTATGCTAGTTTTTCAAAACATATTCATAACAAAAAGTCTGTGTAACCAGCTTCAACAAGATTATGGGAAATATGAAAATAAACATGCACTGGCAAAGCCAATAGGTCTGACATTGGTGACAGTCTTTTAGTTTTGTCAATGGTGTCGTGTTTTGACATGGCTTTTGTAAATTTTTATTGTTGCCGGAGCTGCTGGGTCTTCACTATTGTAACAAACATTGACAAAAAATATTTTGGGGTCTCAAAAAGCACACATTACTATAGTAGTTGCTGGCACTAAACGTAACTACTTTGAGTGACAATATGCTCCTTATTAAAGTGCTCATTCAATGAAGCCAGCAGATAGATGAATAGAAAGATAATTTTAATAAAAACAAAAAGTCTTGGTTAACTTCCAGACCTAATTAGGGGCCCAATTCCTAACGCAAGCCTCAAAAGTGTACCAATGGCATAAGTTTTTGCATTAGTGCAAACTTATGCATTTCATGAATTCAAAAGAATTTACAGTAGACAATGAAAACATACGCCTAGAAATATTTAGTGAACTGTATTTTAGCACAAGCAAATAGATATGTGTAGATTTGCTCATGCGCAAATCTGTTAAGCGTTTACAAGTTCACTTTACTCCAACCACTTTTTTCTCTAACAGTGGAAGAAGTTTTACTTCTGACCCTGGTCAGGAGTAAATTTCCATCCCTTCTCAGTAAGGGAAAATATTAGAGAAGAGCAAGAGAAAACCTTTAAAACATGCAAGTTAGTAGGTTTACACAGACTCAAGGCATGCCAACACTGGAACTAAGGCTTAATGCTACTTCCATCCACAGTATGTACATCTGCAGAAAGGTGGCAAAATAAAGAAATTGATAGTATTTAAGCCCTACTGTAGTGTTAGTCCTGGCATAATCAGAGAGGCTATCATCAGAGCTGTTATATTTTGAGATCACTGCCATAGTATGTCGCTGCACTCAATGGCACTAAAGGGACCAGTAGATTTGTTTTACAGGACAAAAAGATTTATGAAGCAACCTGCCCCATCGACAAGTAGATATTTTATTAAATTCCACACTCCTGATAGCTTCACTTTAACTTAACTTTTGATCTTTTCAGTTAAGTTCTTTGTAACATGTATAGTCAGGACTATGTTTCTATATGAAATTACATTTTTGGTTTGCTAATAACTTTGGCGCAGTTGGACGAATCTTCACAAAACCTTTCAAAGAAAAAGTCTCATCCACCATAACGTCTTCCTTGAATGTTTCAGGGGGATCCGTCAAGGGGGAGTGTGAAAAAGGGGAGGGGGTCCCAAAATGATTTTCCCATGCAACTACTAATAGGAAAATTAGGTACAGCTACAGCCAAATGGCTGTATGGAAGTACACCAAATGTATCAGAAAGCTCAATCTTGGTCCAGAAAGCATGCGTTTTGTAATTTGTTGTAAATCCATGCAGTAGTTTTTGAAAAAAAGGGGTTAAGAATTTACATATAAGACAATGGAGCATCTGTTGACCCAACAGAACTAAAGATAAGTTCTGATTGGCTGTCACCATATGAAGAAAGAGGCAGCAAAGCCATTTTAGGACCTAGTGAATCACCCCTGTCCTGGAAAAAGTTTAAAAAATATATACATGGGCAGGAGCAGACACATTAAGACACTGTGAGCAGTGAGGAACAAATTCAGTGCGCCTTTCTTCATCCTGCTTGCCAAAACCAGAGCACACCGTAGGAAGGGATGAGGCAGAGCAGACCAGTAAGCAACGGGAGGGCAAAAGGAGTGTTATGCATGCATCCTTCAATCTGTCTGGCAACATGTGGATGGCATAGGAGATGTTGACAACTGAAGCTGAGCCAACCCATGTATAGAGGAAACCTGGCCCATCTGACACCTTACTCCCAGTGCCCCAGGAGGATATACCAGAGTAGACAGGACCAGGTAAGAAGGACAAAATTGGACGTCAAGCAATGGGAATAGAAAAAGTAAGGACTAAAATACCCCCAAATGTATGTTGAAATGAAATGCCAAGCCAACTCAGAGTACCATGACATTATAAAAGCACTCAGCCAGCGTCCTGGTGCTGATGCCCCTATATAGTCAGAGTAGTGCTCATGATTAGTGATTACCTAATAATATTATTTAATAATATACCATAATAAATGTAAACCATTATAATCACCAGAAATGTAAAAGGATATAAAGATGGTTCAAAAGGTTTCAGGACCATGACTCCAGACAAGAGAAACATATCCCTTGCTAAGGGTGTGAAGGCAAGCCATTTAGGGCCATATGTAGAAACCGGTTTGCATGTCGCAAACTGCGAAAAACGCAGTTTGCAACATGCAAAACGGCCATCGCGATTCTGATTCACATTTTGCGAGTCGAAACTGACTCACAAAATGTGAATCCGACTCACAAATAGGAAGGGGTGTTCCCTTCCTATCTGCGACTCGCACCGCGATGTAGAATTGCTTTGGGACCACGAAAACGGTCGCAAAGCAATTCACAGTTAACACCCACTTGAAGTGGGTGGTAACTCATTCACAAACGGGAAGGGGTCCCCATGGGACCCCTTCCCCTTTGTGAATGTCGCTGAAAATATTTTTTCAGAGCAGGCAGTGGTCCAATGGACCACTGCCTACTCTGAAAAAATGCAACCAAATTGTTTCATTATTTTTTTGAATTGCAACTCGTTTTCCTTTAAGGAAAACGGGCTGCAATTCAAAAAAAAGAAATACTGCTTTATTAAAAAATCAGTCACAGACATGGAGGTCTGCTGTCTCCAGCAGGCCACCATCCCAGTGAGTGCAGGGACTCGATATGGGGTTGCAGTTTGTGACCCACCTCATTAATATTCATGAGGTGGGTCTTTGCGACCCCATAGCGAGTTGCAAAAGGTGTCTGAGACACCATTCTGCATGCAATTTTGCGAGTTGCAAATTGCGAGTCGGTATGACTCGCAATTTGCAACTCGCAAAATTGTAGATTGCTACATCTGGCCCTTAGACTCCTCTTGGAAAGGGGAGATGGTGATAGAATAGTTGTTTTTGAAACTCCATAATCTGAATGATACTGTGTTTTTCGTTCTCCTGGTGGCTAGCTGGCCTGGAGAGATCTTTCAGCCCCTGAGTGTTGAGTTCTTTGAACTTCTTCCCCACACAGATTCCCCAGTAGTCCAATGACTAGGACAACTTTTCTCATTGCAGGGGCAATCCTGTTCATCTCTTTGCAGACCAGGACAATCCCTCTTCTCTCCTCAGGTCACAGTAAAAAGGCTTCTCCCAAGAGTTCTCAAGAGTTCTCAATTGTCCACAGCCTGAGATGGCTTAAGATCCAATAGAGGTGCGGTTGCTGCTAATGCTTTACTCATAACTAGTGCACAGAGCCAAACATACAATTTAAGTGGTTCCAGTGGTCTGATATTTATGTCACTTTGGGAGTACAAGCAGGTTGCCTAAGATAACCAAAATTCAATTACTTCAACTAATCTCGGAGAAGTGCTTTGTCCTCTTTATTTCCTAGCTTCCACAGGCTTCTGGGAAAGAATCCGCGATAAGAGCAGTTTGAATGAGCAAGTCAAAATCTGTTTCAGGGAGGGGTCCTGAACAACAGTAAAGTACAGGGAGCCATGTGCTCCATGTATAAATGATGCCTGCAGGACAATATGAAAACAGTGTTTTGTTCACAACTATTGGAACATTACTGTAAAACGCCCTCACAACTTACGACACATCTGCTGCATATGTCCAACACATGAGAATAGGAGAGACCTTTAAAGAGGAAGACTGATAGGCATTCTCTCCATATATGTACTTGTAAAAAGGTGTTTGCCCAAGGAAAGAATCACACTACCACTTTGCCACTCACTTTAAAACCCTTGCTGAGGGGCAAGTTCAACCTCACTCAGGGTGTGGGTTCACTTTGGGTGATCTCTTCCAGAGGAGTTAGGCTCTGCTGACAGGGCACACTAACAAAGTTTACAGCACCTACAGTGTACTCACAATTTGTAAGTGCCCTATTGGAACAACATTGGACCAGCTAGAAAAAAAATTAACAAAATCGGGCAGCATATCTTTCCGAGGAAGCCTTTTATCAACACATGGCTAATTGGTATTTGAGGCAAATTCTCAAATTGTCTACAAATTCTGAGCTTGTAATGTCTAAGCGGTTATACATGTACTGTTTACGTAGCCACTGTTTGGAACTCTACAAGAAAAATATTAATATACTGTATTGAAAAGCCATGTGATATGTAAGGAGATGCAATTTAGCGATCATGGTGTTGACTTGGGACTGAAAAACTAGGCTCTAATCCCCATTCCGTGATCTGAATAAACATTATGGGATTCCAGGTAAATCCCACAATCCATATCAACTGGTGTAATGCAATTTATGTCTGAGGTAGTGTCATGCTATTACGCGGTTCATTGCTTATCATCTCCACCACTGATCTAAGTACACTTTTGATGTAATTTACCGACATTTTAAAATGTGCAGCATTTATAGTCGAAATCTTCATTTGTAAATCAATTTACAAATCTGGCAGCCTCTGCAGCCTGGTAATGGGTATCAGAGGACTTCTGATTTTTTTTATTCTGTTTTTAAAAGTTACAGTTCAACAACACTGAGCTATGAGCTTAAGCATAAAGAATAATGATGGTGGAATAATTTTATATTTTGTTTTATAATGTTCCACTTTTTTGTAAGATATGCTCGAATTGTAATGTAAAGTACTTTCTTTTACTTAAAAAACTAGTACTGGGCTGGACAATATTTTTGTTATGACTATTGCTTTTTGAGTCTCCACCCCCCCCCCACACACACATGCATATTTACATACACACACAAGCTACCTCCTTAAGAAGCCTGGGTCTGCTAATGCTTGCTACTACGTAGGTCAATTGCAGAAAGAGTCGTACTTGGCTCAGTGTGCATGTTATAGCAGGACAGACCACAGGTCACCAGCGGCAAACTACCTCAACCACAAGGGTTGGAGCCTGGAAGTTCCTGTCTGGCCTGTGCCCTCTCTCTGAACAGGGTCAGAGACATTTCTAGAGTTTTTGGAGAAAAGAAGAAAAGTATTGCTAGTGACATGTCACGGGATCTGCATAGATGCTATCTACTGACTCTAACTAGTACTGCCAACACCTCTCTATTTCCTGTATTTATTAATACTAATAATTACATTTAAATTCATGCAATTAAACAAGATGGAACAGTTAGAATATATAATGCATGGACCAGTTATCAGCAGTCACAGTCTCCAGAGAAAATGACATCATCGGAGCCTGGATGTCCATTTACTCACCCCTTGGAACTGATCCTGCAGAACACTTGGGATATCAAAGCAGAAGTAGGAGCCAAATGTCAACAGGCAGTTGAAGAAGAGCACCAGGAACCTGTAGTATGCTGTAGAAGAAAACATTTGTTTTAGTTTACACCCACAGAGGTGATAATGAGAAGACATCTCAAAACACTTCTGTGTTTCCCTTAAACATTAGCACCATTTTGCTAGTTGAGCAGGGCACATATGATTGCTCTTTTAACTCAATATAGGTTGTGTCGATCCTGACTGTACAATACACTTGCATGTTTCTTTGGATAACCTGCACAAGAGATGTTTCTTTTCTGAGTATCTACTCGATTGTCACTTAATCTAGAGATAATTATTTTTTAATTACCACAGTTGGAATCCCCTATATCCCCTTCTGTGCCCAGGATGTAATGGTTACGTCCTGAGGCACAGTGCTCGTGTGCCCAGGACGTAACCATTATGTCCTGGGCACAGAGCCCAGAGGGAGCGCTAGCGCTCCCTCTGTGGGGTTCCCCCACCCCCCCCAGGCAGGGGTGGAAGGGGAAGCCCTTCCCCTTCCACCCCCGAATCCCCCACCCCCGTGACGTCAGCGCGCGATCGCGCGCTGATTGTCACAAGGCCTCCTCCCATCGCGCTGGAAGCTCAGCTTCCTGTGCGATCGGAAGAGAAATGCTCTGCATTTCTCTCCCGATCACGTGGAGGAGGTCGGAGAGGCTTCAAAGGGAAGGAAAGGAATTTCCTTCCCTTTGAAGTCTCTCTCAGCGTTTTAGCAGCCAAATTGCAAGCAATCCGGGTGCTAAAACGCCCACTAGACACCAGGGATTTAATTTTTTGAAGGAAATTGGCCTAAGGGAGCAACCCTTGGGCAAGGGTCCCTCCCAGGGGGGCATTTTTTCTTTTAAGGCCTTGTCTGCCCCAATGGGTGGGCAGAAACCCCTAGGCACCAGGGATCTTTTTTTTTTTTTTTTTTTTTTTTTTTTTGAGGTGGGGAGCTACCCCTTAGGCAAGGGTCGCTCCCCTAGGGGGCAAATTATATTTAGGCCATTTCTGTCCCCCTTGGGGGCAGATTGGCCTATTTTTATGAGGCCAATCTGCCCCCAGGGGGGACAGAAACCACTAGACACCAGGGAGTTTTTTTTTGTGAATTTCACTCAAGGGGAGCGACCCCTTAGGCAAGGGTCGTTCCCCTGGGGGGCAAATTATATTTAGGCCATTTCTGCCCCCCTTGGGGGCAGATTGGCCTATTTTTATGAGGCCAATCTGCCCCCAAGGGGGACAGAAACCACTAGACACCAGGGAGTTTTTTTTTGGTGAATTTCACTCAAGGGGAGTAACCCCTTAGGCAAGGGTCGTTCCCCTGGGGAGCAAATTTATTTTAGCCCATTTCTGCCCCCCTGGGGGGGCAGATCAGCCTATTTTAAATAGGCCGATCTGCCCCAAGGGGGGCAGAAACCACTAGGCACCGGGGATTTTTTTTGTTTTTTTTGTTTTACAGATGGGGAGCGACCCCTTAGGCATTTAGGCCATTTCTGCCCCCTTTGGGGGCAGATCGGCCGATTTAAGGTCAATCTGCCCCCAAGGGGGGCAGAAACCACTAGGCACCGGGGATCTTTTTTTTTGCGGCAACGTCACGCAAGGGGAGCAGATCGGCTTATTGTTATTAGACCGATCTGCCCGGGGGGGGGGGGGGGAGCAGAAACATCTAGGTGCCAAGGCAAAAAAAAAATTTTTTTTTTTGTTTTGTTTTTGTTTTTTTAGAGATGGGGAGCGACCCATTAGCGGGGGGGAGCAAATTGTATTTAGACCATTTCTGCCCCCCCTTGCGGGCAGATCGGGGGATTTTAAGCCAATCTGCCACCAAGGGGGGCAGAAACATCTAAGCACCGGGGATTTTTTTTTTTTTGCGCCAATTTCACACAAGGGGAGCGACCCCGTAGGCAAGGGTCGCTCCCATGGAGGAGGGGCAAATTTATTTTAGGCCATTTCTGCCCCCCCTGGGGCAGAAACAACTAGACACCGGGGATTTTTTTTTGCGACAGTGTCACGCAAGGGGAGCGACCCCGTAGGCAAGGGTCGCTCCCCGGGCGGGTCGGGGGGTCAAATTTATTTAAGGCCATTTCTGCCCCCCCTGGGGCCGGCTGAGCTAGAGGCCAAAATCCACAGGTAGGCACTTTGCATAAAACACCTCTGTTTTCTGTGAAAAAATGTGATGTGTCCACATTGTGTTTCGGGCCATTTACTTTCGTGGGCGCTAGGCCTACCCACACAAGTGAGGTACCATTTTTATCAGGAAACTTGGGGGAATGCTGGGCGGAAGGAAATTTGTGGCTCCTCTCAGATTACAAAACTTTCTGTCACCGAAATGAGACGAAAAAGTGTTTTTTTTGGCCAAATTGTGAGGTTTGCAAAGGATTCTGGGTAACAGAACCTGGTCAGAGCCCCACAAGTCACCCCACAAGTCACCCCATCGTTGATTCCCCTACGTGTCTAGTTTAAAAAAATGCACTGGTTTGCTAGGTTTCCCCAGGTGCCGGCTGAGCTAGAGGCCAAAATCCACTGGTAGGCACTTTGTAAAAAACACCTCTGTTTTCTGTGAAAAATGTGATGTGTCCACGTTGTGTTTTGGGCCATTTCCTTTCGTGGGTGCTAGGCCTACCCACACAAGTGAGGTACCATTTTTATCGGGAGACTTAGGGGAACACAAAATAGCAAAACAAGTGTTATTGCCCCTTGTCTTTCTCTACATTTTTTCCTTCCAAATGTAAGGCAGTGTGTAAAAAAGACGTCTATTTGAGAAATGCCCTGTAATTCACATGCTAGTGTGGGCACCCTGGAATTCAGAGATGTGCAAATAACCACTGCTTCACAACACCTTATCTTGTGGCCATTTTGGAAATACAAAGGTTTTCTTGATACCTATTTTTCACTTTTTATATTTCAGCAAATGAATTGCTGTATACCGGTATAGAATAAAAACCCATTGCAAGGTGCAGCTCATTTATTGGCTCTGGGTACCTAGAGTTCTCGATGAACCTACAAGCCCTATATATCCCCGCAACCACAGAAGAGTCCAGCTGACCTAACGGTTAATTGCTTTAAAAAATCTGACATTGCAGGAAAAAGTTACAGAGTAAAACGTGGAGAAAAATGGCTGTTTTCTTCACCTCAATTTCAATATTTTTTATTTCAGTTGTTATTTTTTGTAGGAAACACTTAAAATGACCCCTTGCTGAATTCAGAATGTTGTCTACTTTTCAGAAAAAAATCCAGCATTGGTTTCTCACCCATTTTGGCCACTAACTGGAAGGAGGCTGAAAGCACAAAAAATAGTAAAAATGGGGTATGTCCCAGTAAAATGTCAAAATTGTATTGAAAAATTGGGTTTTTCAATTCAAGTCTGCCTGTTCCTGAAAGCTGGGAAGATGGTGATCTTGCCACCGCAAACCCTTTGTTGATGCCATTTTCAGGGGGAAAAAAAAACACGAGCTGCCTTCTGCAGCCCTTTTTTCCAATTTCTTTAAAAACAAACAAAATGTTCACTGTATTTTGGCTAATTTCTCGGTCTCCTTCAGGGGAACCCACAAAGTCTGGGTACCTCTAGAATCCCTAGGATGTTGGAAAAAAGGACACAAAGTTGGCGTGGGTAGCTTATGTGAACAAAAAGTTATGAGGGCCTAAGCGCGAACTGCCACAAAAAGCCAAAAAAAGGCTTGGCACAGGAGGGGGAAAAGGCCTGGCAGTGAAGGGGATATAGATCTACAGTCACCAACTACATGCTGCTGCTGGTGTATGTCATTTAAATCCACTGCTTAGTTTGGAAAAATATAAGTGGAGGAGTACAAACTTTTTCTTAGGAGGCTGCCACAAACTTTCACCACTGGTGCTCCCTACTTCCTTTACTAGCTCCACACACTTCCAATAGTGGTCCAACCCACTCCCTGAATATACAATACCCAGAGACAAAGTGTAGCAAGCAAAGGAAGCATGATGAGGCCCAGTCACTTGTAACAGCAGCATTTGTGCACACAGTCTGTCGTCACCCAACAAGAAAGCATGGCAGAATATTGGCAAATGCCCTAGTACTAAAGTACACATGCAGTGAGGATAGCCAGTTGATAAATGGTGGATGGGGAGTAAAATGTGAATGACACTTTTGCCCAATGGATGACGTCTTCTGATCCAAAGCCGGTTTATGTATCTATGTATGTATGTAATACATATAAAACCCAACAGCGGTCACCATTGGGTAGTTATAGTTAGGACAGAGTTTTCATAGGAAATCCATTTTTTGTTTTGATTATTACTTTGGCACCGTTTGACAAGTCTTCACAAAACTTTCAGACAAAGTGCTCTTTTTTGCCAAGCTTGTGCTTGAAAATTTTCAGGGTGATCCATCAAGTGGGGGCTGAATAAAAGGGGGGGATCCCAAAACATAAAATCCTCATGCATTTTCCATGGACTTTTGTCAGAAGTGTTTTCATAAGAACTGCTAAACACAATTACACCACGACAATTTTTAAGTTGGCTGTTGGTCCACAGATTGTGCTTTTTTTATTTGTTTTAAATCCGTTCAGTAGTTTTTGAAAAATTAAGTTACAAATATATTTGTACATCTGGACGGTTGGGTCAGAGGGACTCCCATGAGAATTTTGCAGGATGCCAGTTCAAAAATAGAGCTTTCTGATTGGCCCAGGGAGCTTTTTTGTCTTGGTCCAATTCGCTCCCGCAGGAGTCTGACTCTGGCGGGAGCGAACGCTCAGATTAGCTGCCACCACCATGAGGCAAATGTTGTTGGCAGCAGTTACAGGACTCTGGGATTTAGTACCCAGTGCTGAAGTTTAAAATTTTTAAAAATAAATAAATAAGGAGGCAGAGTAGAGATACCCTGCCTCCTAGGCCCTTTGGAAGGGACCCCCAAGCCAAAATATATATTTTTTTAAATTGTGTTTTTTACTGCAATCTTATGGGACTCCCACAGGATCGCAGTAAAAACAACAAAATAAGGCGGCTGCCTTTGGTTTAGCTATATAGGGAGGGGGTGTGAGCGTAGCCCCCCTCTCCCAGCCCATTTTGGGCCCGGGAACCCCATCTCCTGAGGCTGCATATATTAATAAATGAAGTCACACATTTTCCCTATATTTCTGTGATGGAAACTTCCGGAATCCACAGAATTCCTACCACCCGGCATTGCCTGTGCCGATAAAAACTCACCCCCACTTGTGCGGCTTGGCCTAGCACCAGTGACAGCAACAGATCCAACTGAGGACAATAGCAGTCTCCACGCAAAGTCTCCTATTGTCCTTAGTTTGATCCATTCCTGTTGCATCACTAGGCCCAGCCACAAACATGGGGCAGTGGTTTATTGACACAGGTGGGGCGATGTTGGGCTGGATTCCAGAAGTCTCCATCACAGGAATGTAAGGAAAATGTGTGATTCCAGGCAAAGATTGAGGTTTGCAGGGCATTGTGGGTAAAAAAAAGTCCTAATGGGATCCACGCATGTCACACCATCCTAGATTTAAAAAATGTATAGGTTGGTTGGGTATCCCAAGGTGCTTGCTGAGCTAGGGTCCAAAGTCTAGAGCTACCCACATCGGAAAAAGAGGGTTAGTTTCCGTTGGAGAAATGTGCTGCAGTCATATTCCATTCTGGGCCGTTTCCTGTTGCGGGCACTAGGTTTACCCACACAAGTAGGGTACTGTTGTTATCAGGTGGACTTCGTGGAATGCCTGGTGAAAGGAAGCTTGTGGCTCCTCTCAAATTCCAGAACTTTTCATTACAGGAATGTGAGGAATAAGAGTTTTTTTTTGTCAAAGTTTGAGGTTTGTAAGGGATTCTGGGTAAAAAAAAAAAAGTGTTGAGAGCCACGCACGTCAGCCCACCCTGGATACCTCTAGGTGTCTAGTTTTAAAAAAATTACAGGTTGGCTAGGTTTCCCAAGGTGTTGGCTGCACTAGGGTCCAAAATCTAGAGGTACCCACATCGGAAAAAGAGGGTCAGTTTTCATTGGGAAAATGTGCTGCGCCCATGTTACCTTTTGGACCCTTTCCTGTTGCAGGCACTAGGTCTACCCACAAAAGTGAGGCTCCTTTTGTTTATCGAGAAAGCAGACGGAATGCTGGGTGTAAGGAAGTTCCTGGCTCCCCACAGACTCCAGAACTTTCAATCACAAAAAAATGTGAGGAAAATGTGTTCTTTAAGTGAAAGTTTGAGGTTTGCAAGGGATTATAGGTAGGAAAAAAAAAAAAAAAAAAGAAAGAAAGAGAGCCACGCAAGTCAGCCTACTCCGGATACCCCTAGGTGTCTAGTTTCCAAAAATGTACAGGTTGGCTCGGTTTCCCTAGGTGCCGGCTGAGCTAGGGTCTAAAATCCAGAGGTCCCCTCATCTGAAAAAGAGGGTCAGTTTTCATTGGAAAAATGCACTGTGTCCATGTTGCGTTTTGATCTGTTTCCTGCTGCGGGAACTGGGTCTACCCACACAAATGAGGCACCATTTTTAATCAGGAGACTTGGGGGAATGCGGGGTGGAAGGAAATTTGTGGTTCCCCACAGATTCCAGAACTTTCCTTCACAGAAATATCAGGAAAATTATTTTTTTGAGTCAAAGTTTGAGTTTTGCAAGGGACTCTGGGTAAAAGAAGAGGTGAGAGCCATGCAAGTCAGCCTACCCGGGATACCCCTAAGTATCTAGTTTTAAAAAATGTACAGTTTGGATAGATTTCCCTAGGTGCCGGCTGAGCTAGGGTCCAAAAGCTAGAGCTACCCACATCAAAAAAAGAGGGCCAAATTTTGTTGGAAAAATGCGCTGCGGCCATGTTGTGTTTTGGCCCTTATTCGGTCACAGGCACTAGGCTCAGTCACACAAGTGAGGTGCCATTTTTATCAGGAGACTTGTAGGAGCATAGAATAGTAGAACATGTGTTATCACCAAATGGATTTCGCTCCATTTGTGCCTTTAAAACATAAGCCACTGTATAAGAAAGATGACATTTTGAAAAATACCCTCCAAATCATACGCTAGTAGGGCACCTACAAATTCAGAGATGTAGAAAGAACCACTGCTCCTAAACTCTCTATCTTGTGTCCATTTCAGAAATACATAAGTTTCCTTGACACCCATTTTTCACTCTGCCTATTTTGCTATAAGAATTGGTCTAAACTCTGTACTCAATGAAAAGTCTTTGTGTGGTACAGCTCAGTTGTTTGAGTTCTTGGTGAACCTACAAACCCTATATATCCCCGCAACCACAAGGGTCTACCGGACGTAAAGGTATATTGCTTTTGTCAGTCGGCCATTGTGACAAAAGGTTACAGATGAAAATGTCACAAATGCCAGTTTTTTCCTAGTCATTTTCAATATTTCTTTACTTCAATAGTTATTTTCGTTGGGAAAACCTTGAAGGATCTCATATGACCCCTTGCTGAATTCAGAATGTCCTCTTTTTAGAAATCTATAGCTTTTCTGGATCACCTATGGGTTTCATACTAGTTTCTACCACAAACTAGATTGAGAGCACAAAATTAGGGAAAATAGGCTACGTCTTAGAAAAATGTGAGAACTGTGGTACAAAATTAGGTTTTATGATTCAACTCTGCATGTTCCTGAAAGTTTGGAAGATGAAGCTACAGTACAGCAAACTGTTTGTGGATGCCATTTTTAGGAAACAGACACTTTTTTCTGGAGCACTTTTTACCTATTTTTACAAATAATACTCAAAATGTTGCAATATTTTGTCTATTGACTTGGTTCCCTACAGGAAAATCCACAAACCCTGAGTATCTTTAGAATGCTCAGGGTGTTTGGAAAAAATATGTAAATTTGGCATGGATAGCTTACGTAGACAAAAGGTTATGGAGCTCCAAGTGCCAACTACCCCAGTAGTCAAAAGAGGGCTTAGCACTGCTTGAGGGTGGTGGGGTCAGGGTGGGGGGTAGTGTAGGCCTAGCAGCAAAAGGGCTAAAGCCTCACGAACCACATTAACTACCGGCTCGAGGTGCGTCAAAGGGAATGGGATAAAATAATAAAGACCTGTCCTCTCATCTCACAATATCGCCATCATCACACTCACATCTCCAACGTAGCATGCTGGATTGTGTTTCAGGAGATTCAGTCAGTGCTGTGGGGAAACAAGTAATATTTAGCAATCTTTATCACATTGCTCTCTGCCAACATTCATTGCATTCATTCTTCATCATTCAATCTCACGTAGCTATAAGAATGTCCAGTTTCTCACTGAACACAATATGAAGAGGTTACTTCATTAGCAATCGCCTTGTGGTTGGCTCCACACTAGGTAGCTCCAATTGCCAAGTCTCTGGGCTTCATGGGCACTGTGTGACTTCCGTTCTCGAGTGCATTAACCAGTTTCTGCACTGGTGAAATTCCTGCTGTGTTTGGCAGGTCTTGTATCTCAGACACTTGTAGAAAGAGCCAACTCAGTTCCAGCACTGGTCGGGCACGTAGTCGTTAGCGAGTGTGCTGATTAGTCATTAGTTTGATGAAGGGCTTTATTAGTGAAGTGCAATTAGTTCTTAGAAAGCTGCATACTAATTACATATCGAGGGTTGAGCTTAATCGCACTGATCACAGTTCCAGGGTTGAGCGAGATCTCTGCTAGTTTATGGTCCGGAGCGTGCTCGTCTGTTTGGACTTTCTGAGAGCCTCGAGTATCACCAATGGTGTGCAGTCCAGGATCGCCAGTAGCGCTGTGAGAATTGGGAGCCAGTTCAGGTGAGAGTTCTCTGCTGAACGCCTCGATCGCCTAGCAATGGGGTGTGTTCTGGACATGGCTTATATGGTGGCAAATCCAAGATGGCCTGCAAGATGTACTTATCTCTCCCGGCCTCACACAACTTGCATGCTTATGCGTTCTCCTGCAGGTGACTTAACACACATGCTCACATCAGTCCATTCGTCACACATGCCTAATAGCAATCCCAAATCTGCCACAGCACAACTAAACTTACACCTTTATTCACACCAGTCCTTCAGACAGTCAGTGCTGGTTTTGCTTGCTCCTGCCCTTCCAAGCTTGCACTGAACAAGTCCAAGACTGGATTTTTGGGGTGTTGCGTATTGCAGTATGTGATGTGTGTTGCACTGAGTTTGTGCGCATGACACTCTCACATCCCCCTAAAGTGTGCTCTGTGGGTGCTCATCTCTGTGTGGCCACAGGGGCACCACTCTCTCACCCCAGGGGATGGGGGTCCCTGGGGCCTATGAAGGCTAGGGGGGCATGTGCCCCCCCCTTTCCTTTTTTATTATATTTGACCCCGGGTGATGGGGTCCCCAGGGTCTAATAAGGTTCAGGGGCTGCATGTCCCCCTGCCCCTAGGTTTTGGCCCTGGGGAAGGGGTCCCAGGAGCTTAAGAAGGCTTGACGAAGGGTGTTGCGAAGTGCCCTCCCCTTTTTTTATTGTTTTGGCCTTGAGGGATGGGGTCCTTGGAGCGTAATATGCTTGGGGAAAGGGAGACGCAAGGTCCCCTCCGCTTTAAAAAAAAAATAAAAAATAAAAACTGAAGCAGAGTCCCAACATGGCTGACAACACTTAATTGTCTTCCTTGCTGAAGTGTTGTCAGCCAATCAGATCTAAACACGAGATCGGGAGGGTCCATGAATCCTTTGAGTGCCTTTATATACAAATTTGTTTTCCCCTTAATTTCTCAAAAACTACTGAATAAATTTACACCAAAACAACAAAAAAAAAGGTCACTTTCTGGACCAGGCCTTTCTGGCAAATTCGGTGCAATTCCGTCCAGTAGTTTCGCACTATCGCTGTTCAAAATCCCTCTGGAAAAATGAATAGGGACAACGTGTTTTGGGACTCCCACCTTTTTCTCGTCCCCCAAACCCGGACAGATCTTCCCAAAACTTTCCAGACAGCAGCTGACGTGACTGGCAATTTTTTTGGGAAAGTTACGTGAAGATTCGTCAAGCGGTGCTAAAGATATAGGCAAAACACTTTTTATATAGAACGTAGGTCGTAACTATAACTACCTTTTGGCGACCGCTGAGATTCTGGCTACACAGCTATAGCTGTCTCAAAGATGAGACCTAAACAGACTGCACTGCCTTCCCTTTGTACTTTTTTCTACAAAGACTTCTTATAACATCCTAAGTAAACGTGCAACAAGTTTATTTAACAGGTTACTAATTAAGGTCCTCAAATAACTAAAACAGAAAGCACTATCTTTTTGTGTTGAACAGGAGAGAGAAGATATCCAGGCAGTAGGTGAATTGCACAATGTTTAACCAGGAAATCTTGGTTAAAATCCAAGATTCCCTGCTTGTCCTATCTGCGAAAGCCCAGGCAATTACTTACCTTCATTATGCCTTCCTTCCCATGTCCATCGTATTTGCCAGTACTGTGAAACAATATAGTTTTGGGCATTCACTTTAGAAAAACCTATCGTGTGTATGATTTAATAGGCTATAACACTGCTCTATCTGTAATAACAATGTAGGCCACATGTAAGGGGCACATGACAACTGACTTGTCTCTTTTTTTCACCAACAGCATTGTTTTCAGGGCGACGGCTTAATTGACATTTCTTAGTTAATGTTCAGAAACAACCACTTATGATGAACGTCACTTGATACAGGAAAGCAATTTAATGAACCAAAGTGAATAACTTCAAAATGCCTTCTGAAGCAAAAACCAGTATCACGTCTACATCGGCTCATTGTGTTGCTGCACAGGAGTGCCCCAGTCAATGTGCAGGTGACACTCATGATAACATGAGTGACGTCATGTCATGTCACCCACCCGCTGCACAAAGAAAATGCCTGACAGAGAAAAGGCCAAGGTTAGGCAGACCACCTTCAGACCTACACAAGACATTTTTCAATGAGATTAGCATAGCTGTCCAACCTGTTTATCATCTGCAGAAGGAACAAAAAGAGTCAGGCTTCACATACAAAAATGCCGGTGGGGGCCAAGGGCACATACCAGCACAAACTAACCACTGCCTGCATCATACCCTGCCTGAGAAATTGAATGCCCTTATATCCTAGATTCGTTGATATTTAACATGTCTGTTTACGTCCCAGTGGTCAATAAAATCCACACAAATGTGCATACACAGTTATGCATTTATATCCAACTCAGGTACACCAAAACTGATATTTTGTGCTTGGTTTAAGAAACAACTGGGCTTGCGAAATCACTGTTATTTGAAGAGGGAATTTATTATACTGCTTGCCAGATCCAAAGAAGGTCCGTAGTAAAAACAAAAAAATCTAATTTCTAAATGAAGAATGGTTACCAGATGGGGGTGTGGCTACGTGAGCCAAGAAGTCGGACACGTAGTCCGTGAGCTCCGACGGGGCATTTTACTTCTCTGTTTAAACAGAGCCCTGCCCCGAAGCCGCCGGCACAGCAGACCTGTGCAACACTGCGCGGAGGAAGCGGTGGTGTGCGCCAAAGAGTCGACCGGCTCCGGCACGAACGGGTGTGGCGAGGCGGGACGGCGCCGTCGCATCCAGGAGGCCTGAACACAAGCCGGGGGCTCGAGTTGTTGTGGCGCGCCGGGCGCAGCTCCGGGGAGACGGCCACGGAGTGCGCTGATCATCGCTTGCGGGTCCCCTGGAACTGGAGGGTGGGGGCCCGCGCCAGAAGAGCGCAGCGAAGAGAGGACTCCAGAGCAGAGCCGGAGGAGCATCGGAGGGGACTGGTGGTGGCCCCCTCCCCCTACGTCAGGGGGAGACCAGGTGAGCGGGGTCCCGGCTGGGGCCCTTTCAAGAGGGACGACCCCAGGCCCCATTTGAAAGTAAGAGAAGTGACGGTTGAGGAGTGGGTCGGAGCGGAGGATCCTTCCTTGGCCCTCCTGGGCAGAAAGGCAGCAAGGAGGCAGCAGGACTGGGCCTGTTTGAAAGGAACAGGCCTTTGTCTCTGGGCCCCCTGGGACTAGGTGGGGGAGCCCACGATTATTAAGCACCAAGAGGTGGGGGCCATGGAATCGCTGAGGTGAAGCGACTGAGTGGGCCGGCAGGTGTCCTACCCCCCCCCCCAGTGAAGAGGACCACGTGAGAGGGGGCCCAGCTGGGGCCCAGCGGGGGGGGGGGCAAACCCGGACCCCCTTTCTGAACTGGGGAGAGGTGCCGACCAAGAAACGAGGCAGCATGAAGGAACCTCCTGACCCCTGCAAGTCGGAAGACGGCGCAAAGAGCGCATGGTGGGCGACAGGACCGGGCCGATTGAATGCAAGATGGCGGGCCCTTGGCAGAACCCTCCTTTTCTTTGCTTTTCCTTTGTGCTGCGGGAGACGAAAGGAGAACCCTTGGGGGGGCCGGACTGCTAACGGCTACCCCGGGCGGGCACCAGGAGAAGAAGAGGACCAATCGAGTCTTGAGGCACTAAACGAGCTCCTCTGGGATGCACGGGGGGTCCCGCACAGGCCTCTGGTGAAGTGTCCACATCTGAGGACCCGAATGATCCTGGTGGAGGTCCAATAAGGACAATCGTGAGCAGTAACAGTCCCAGCGAGGAGGGCAACGGCCGATCAGAACACTGGTGAGCCGCCACAGACCACATCGAAGGCCCACGCAAGACCAGGGGGACCAAGTGACGCCTGAGTATAGGCTGCCGGCCACAGTAGAGAACCAGATACTCGGTCTTTCAGTGCTGATGACCACAAGAAGCTGCCGCAGAGGGTGGAGAATGGACCGCTCAACACCTAACGAAAGGAAAGGAGGAGATATGAGTGACCCAGCGCAGCCCACAGTACAGGACACGCTAGACAAAATCTTAGGAGCAACTGAAGACACAAAAAACACCCTACAGCGTGACATCAATCAGGTCGCAGTGGAGGTTGGCCTCCTCCGATCAGACCACCAAAAGTTAACAGACAGGGTCAAAGACACGGAGGCCACACTGACAGACATAGTTCAGAGACAAAAGGATCTGGAGTCCACTATGCTACATCCAACAGAGAGAATAACACGACTGGAGCAAAGGGCAGAGGATGCGGAGGGGAGGAACCGAAGGAACAATGTGCGAGTGGTGGGTCTGCCGGAAGGATCGGCAGGCACAAATATGGTGGAATTCCTGGAGGAATGGATGCGTAAGACAGTGGGCCCCAGGACGTCTGACACCGTTCTTTGCTCTGGAGAGAGCGCACCGGGTCCCTGCGAGACCTCCAGCGCCCGGGAGACCACCCAGAATAGTGATAGCACGCCTGCTACACTATAGAGACAGGGACATCCTACTCCAGAGGGCCAGGGAGGCAGGCTCTTACAGAGTGGACAATGGAGAAGTGACCCTCTTTCCGGATTTCACCATCGAGGTTCAAATAAGGAGATCCTCCTTTCTTGCGGTATAGAGAGCGCTGAGAGAAGAGGGAATCCAATACTCACTCCTCTTCCCAGGCAGACTGAAGGTGATGGTGGAGGGCAAGTCCACGTTTTTTCAAAACCCAGAGGAAGCATGGGAGTGGTAACGGGCCCGGGGAGGAGGGAGAAGACGGATTGGGGGGCCGGATGGGCCCACCCCCTCAGGGGTGGGGGGGGGCAGCAGCGCCGGTCCCACCCCCGGACCGAACCATCGCAATCTCAGAAAGACCTGAGTAAGAAGGAGGCCCTGAGGGCAGCGGCATCAATGGGCAGAGAGGCCTCTCCAAAGGGAAGCGATGACATTGATCTCAGACGGCACTGCGGTATCATCAGTGGAGGATTCCGGCTGCTCAGAGAGTCTGCCGAACGAGACTCCGCAGACAGCAGATGAATTGGGGTGACCAAGGCGCTGATGGACTCTGGGGCTGGGCAAACTGATTAGAAGAATGGCCCCAATGGACATTGTACCACCCCCCAACAGGTTTCTCGTCTAATCAAGTGGAATGGCGAGTTCTAAGCGTATTTGTTGTACTACGTTGCTTGGTTGCACGGTTTTCTTCGGCAGCCTACAGTTCGGTAGGTGCCCTAGGGTGGGGGAGTTGGGGTTATTTACGTTTGAAATTAGATGGTGGCTGAAGAAAATAGGTTACACATGAGGGCCGTTGGAGCACACAAAGTGGAGGGGAGGACAACGAGAGGAGGTGGGGCCCACATCTTTTACATGACATACCCAGATGGCCGACTATAATCTTTTAACATGGAATATACGGTGCATGGGGTCACCTGCAAAAAGACATAGAATACTGTCCCATCTGAAGAGGAGGGGCATACATGTAGCGATGCTCCAAGAAACTCACTTGACTACTAGCGAGGTGGAGAAGCTGAGACGCAGATGGCGAGGACAGGTGTTTGCCACCAGGTATTCTGCCTATTCCACGGGAGTGCTAATCTGGATTCGCGCCGGCGTGCCCTTCGAAGGGATATCCATAGACATAGACCAGGAGGGCAGATTTGTAGTGGTGGAGGGGAGGCTCCATGGGATCCCAATAATTTTAGGAAGCGTCTATGCCCCTAATCAAGATCAGGCCCCCTTCCTGCAACGCCTTTCGATTCACATTACCCGCCAGCAACATGGGGAACTATTACTAGGAGAAGACTTTAACAGTGGACGTAGACTTGAACCGCTCCTCACCCCCGCTGCTGGGCACAGCGACACATAAAATAGCCAAGAAAGTGAGTGAGTGGGTGAAGGCCTGGGGAATGGTAGACATCTGGCGCGAACAACACCCGCACAATAGGGACTACTCATTCTACTCTGCCCTGCACCAGATACATTCTAGAATCGATAGGGTGGTGTGCACCCCGGGATAGCGAGAAGTATGACTCATACTGAGTACTTGGGGAAAACCATATCGGACCATAATCCATTACTAGTAACGTGGAGAGCGACTGATGATAGGCCCCGCATACTGCTGTGGAGAATGTCGCCGACAGCGTTGGAAGACCAGGCATTCAGAGAGGCACTCCGATCTCATTTAACTGATCAAATTAACATAAATAAGGAGTCAACTTCCTCCAGGTATATGGAATGGGAAGCACTTAAGTTAGCAACGAGGGGTTATAGCATAGGCCAGACAGTCGGGATAAGATGTACATTAGACCGAGAATTGATCAAGCTCGAGGAGACTATACATGAATGGGGGAAAAAAGGGACACATAAGCGCACAAGAGCAGGAGGAATATGAACAGGCGAGGAAATCCCATTCACAGGTGGAAGAACAACTCTGCTGGTAATTGCTTGCAGGGACACTTAGCTTCAGTACGAGCTGAGGAGGGTAGGTCGGGTGGGATGTTGGCATGGCTGGTGAGATCGGGAGGAGAGGGAGCGCCCATAGTAGGCCTAAGAGACATGAAAGGCGACCACAGATTTAAACCCGGACCTATAAATGACTCCTTCAAAGAGTACTATACTTTCCTGTACAGGGAGCCAGAAGAACTAGATGAGAAGAGATTGAGGGAATTCGTGCGACCACTCCCACTGCCAACCCTGGCCAGTGGAGATGTTGAAGAGTTAGGGGGCCCGGTGACAACGGAGGAGGCACTGGAGGCTATTTTGCAGCCAGCCCCAGGGAAAACACCAGGCACTGATGGGTTGCTAATGGACTTTTAAAAGAAATATTCCAAGTTACTGGCCCCACAGCTGGTTGACCTCTACGCAGAAGCACTACACCATGGCCTACTCCCAGACACACTCAGAAGCAGTAGTGATCCCTCTACCTAAGACGAAAACAGGCAAAGTGTCAGTCACCAACTTCATACCACTCTCAATGTTGAACAGCGATTTTAAAATTATTAGTAAAATATTGGCTAACCGTCTGCTCCAGAACATACCCACTCTAGTACATGCGGACCAAAATGGGTTTGTACCAAACCGTAACACATCACTCAATCTTAGACGTCTCTTTGCTATCCTACAGATGCCAGGAACAGTGAAACCCCCAAAATGGATGTTACTGGCAATAGACTTTGAGAAAGCCTTTGATTCGATCTGCTGGGACTACCTGAGGACGGTGATGTTAAGGATGGGCATGGGAACCAAGTGGGTAAAGTGGGTGGATCTTCTCTATACAGCCCCACAAGCGAGAATGAAGATGGGAAAAACAATCTCAAGCACCTACCCCATACATAGGGGCACCAGGCAAGGATGTCCTTTATTGCCGCTATTATTTGCCCTAGCTATTGAACCCCTGGCTGCGCATATGCAGATGGAGGGTGAGGGCAGGGGAGTAACATGGGGAGGAACCGAACACAACATCTCACTATATGCTGACGATATGCTAATCTACCTCAGAGACGGGGAATCTGGACTGTCCTGTGCCTTACAGGCACTGGATCTCTTCGGAGGTCTCTCGGGCCTACAACTCAATAGAGGCAAAATATACATCTTCCTGATAACAGTAGGATGCGCTCAGCCCTCTGCATTCCCGGAGGCCATGGTATGGGCTCCTAATCCATTTAAGTACCTAGGGATTCACGTTTTTCACGACCTGAGGGACTTACAGGACGGGAACCTCGGTAGAGCGCTCGGCTCCCTTGGAGCATCTGTGGGGTTTTGTAGGTCATTGAAACTATCCACAATTGCCAGGATATCACTGTCTAAAATGATCATGTTACCTCGTCTCCTTTATTATTTCACTAACTCACTGGTACAGATCCCTGCTTCATGGTTCAGGGAGCTGAACTCACTACTCAGAGATGGAGGCCGGCGCCGCACAGCACTATCGATTTTATGTAGACCAACTATTGAGGGAGGACTACGCGTCCCGGACTTCGAACTATATTACTTAGCATGCCAATTACAGTGGACTGCTAGATGGTTCATGGGTGGGGGCTACCTGGATAGATGCACTGCGAGGAGGGAACCGGGAGTGGAGGAGATTATATCAGACATGGTGGGCCAGAAGATGAAGTCACAGGGAAAGAGCATGCTGACGAAAGTGGCCTTGGCCTGCTGGAAGAAGTGCTCACGGCAAGTAGGAGTGGGGAAGGCCTATTCCCCTGCATTACCGCTGAGCATGCTGAGGGTAGAAACTGCTGTGGGGAACTGGGTGGACTCCGACCTGGGGGCGTGGACGAAGGCTGGAGTAGAGACAATAGGAGACTTGTTCTGTGGGGGGGGTGTTGAGCTCATTCACTGAATTGGTAGACAGTAAAGGGGTCCCTAGGGGACAGTTCCTCGTGCACCAGAGACTAACTCATATCGTAAGGGAACACTGGGAAACGATTAACACGGAGCCTGCCACACACCGGGTATTACACCTACTACTGACATCGTGTGCAGATACCCACCTAATCACAAAACTATATAGAACGCAAATCGAGGACACATTAGATCAGCTGAGACCACTGAGGGATAGATGGGAAGGGACACTCGCAAGAGAACTGTAAGATACGGAATGGAGGAAGCTATTGGCATATACAAAGATAGTGTCAAGGAACACGTGCCTGAGATACATTCAGTACAACTACACACACAAGACATATCTCACCCCACTACGCTTAACCCATATATATGGAGGTGCCCCTAAGGGATGCCCCAAGTGTGGCACCATGGATGCCAATCTTGATCACATGATCTGGCATTGCCCAGAGGTCCAGGCTGGGTGGGGAACGGTGGTGAGAGATCTGGAGAAGCTGTTGGGAATGTCAATACCACAAACCCTGGCAGTGTGCCTGGTAGGCTTGAAACCGGGACTAACGATTGGGAAGGTGCAGGAGTGCTACTTGGATATTGCACTAGTACTATATAGGAGAATAATTGCTATGGGTTGGAAATCACTCAGAAGCCCGACCATGACTGAGTGGAGGCGTGAGGTATTGAGGTGGGCCGGGACCAAATGACAGGTCCTGAAGAGTGAAGAGGCGAGAGGCCTGCGCCAGACACCAATGGCCCCAGCCTGGGAGGAAGTGCTGACAAAGTGGAGGCGAGTGGTGATGGGTGAAGACAGTGACATAGGAGAACCGAGTTGACAGATCAGCCAGACAACTGGGATAGTGGAGGGATGAACCCACTACATTAATAAATAGCACGGAGGGCGAGCTGCGGAAGCATGAAGCCACTAAAAAGCAGGAGGGAGGTACAGAACCTAGGAAGGACGCAGAGGGGAGAGGTGGAGAATAGCAAAGGGATAATAAGGTGACCCAGCACATACGGAAAGAACGCCAGGTATTGGGTAAGGGTCAGCCACCGCAGAGGCACTGCTCCACCACGACACCTCCTACAATCAGATTACAGGGAACCATGGCACCATCATGTTTGTGTTCATGTTTATGTTAAAGTTAAAGTTGACTAATATCGGTTTAAGGACAGCATGTAAGGAATTGCTAGTGAAGGTATGTGGTTGGAGCCGTAATTTTGGAACAGGCACAAGCACAAGGCAGATGGGAATAGTAAGGTGCTCTAATGTAGCCGAGACACAGCAAACGAAATACCAGCCTTCAACATAGGTTAAAGGGAAACGATGTCTAGAATTTATATCAATGAGTAAGAATGACAATGCCTTGAATAACCTAACCTGTATAACAGCAAATTGTTAATAATTATTATTATTTTTTTTTTAAAGAATGGTTACCAGACCATTACAAGGGCCCTCTTAATTCCAACAGAACGAGTAACAGCAGTTGTCTGCCCCATGTAAATTATGGGATCTGCAGTATTTCCGCAAACTTTTTTGTAACAGAGATTTCGGTTCCTGAAAGCAGCTGAATCGTTCTGTGAAAATTTGGGGGAAAATGAGGAATTACCAGGGAAATCAGAACTAGATTTACTGACTCCCTCGAAATTCCTCATCTCAGAGGGCCCTCATTTTTTTATAGCCTGGATTTTTCACACCCCCAGTATGGGTAACTCCAAAAGTGGAGAAATCTGGGCAATTTTCAGGGCCACCTGCAACAAGGCCCATATGTAAAGGTAGAAGACTAAGGGCATGATTTAGGTGTTGGCAGAGGGAAATAGTCAGAAACGTGAAGGATATCCCATCTGCTGTATAATGATCCCATTATATCCTGTGGGGTTTGTAATATGGCAGCCGGGCTATCCATCACTTTGTTTTGGAGCATTTCCTCCGCCAAGAACTAAATCAGGCCTTAAAACTACTATGCAAACTGGACCACTGGAAATATTCAACTTGGAAGTCACCTTGTTTTCTTCAAAATTAGGGCTCAAAGTCAAAAGGCCTTGGCTAATATCAGACATAAAAAGTGAGAATTCAGCCCATGTAGTATTAATATCACTAAAGACCGAAGGAACAGGAAGGTTGTTCTACAGTACAATACAACATTCTATTTAATTAGATAATTTTCAGGAGGGCGGCAAAGAGTTCATTCAGATTTTTCCAAATGTGCCAGTTATTTCAGAGGAGTGTTCAGAATTTCTGTTTCCTCATCATTTTTCTAATATTCATCTCTTTGTAAGATCAGGGATTTTGACGCTAAATGTATTGGTGGGACACCTACAAAATAAACTTATGAATGAAAACTGTTCTGCAGGCTTACTAGAATATGGTTGTTTAACACCTTTTCAAAGCACATGCTCTGGAATGTCCATCTTCCCACCCTGGCTCCTATAAATACGACTCAGCACAATTCATCACATATATACAGTTTTATATTCGCAAGAGCCATCTGAAAGCAGAAACGTCTTCCCAATATATTGTGTGGGAACCTCCGCCCTGAAACGTGTTGTATGTATACATGCTTCACTGTGGTGTGCAAAAACCATGGCTCAGTTAACTTACTCAAGAACATACAGTGCCCGAGCCACAAACAAAATCATAAATCTGCCTTTTTTGAAGTACAACTCAAGCACGCATATAAACAATGTTCCCCTGTTCACAGAACTCAGCACTAGTATGCCTGAAACTGCACCAGACGCAGTTTTCCAGGCACACAGCTAAGTCACTTGATTTTTTTTAAATAAGGGTATTTCCCGAATACGTAATTGTACAAAGTGTACAATTAAGCACTGAGGAAAATAACCAGCTGCACAAATGCACTCATTTCCTGCCCCCCAAAGGAACAAATGCACTCCTTTCCTGCCCCCGGGATGCCACTTTCTTCGCAACCCCACTAAGTTTGGGGGTGTTCCATTCTGGTTCATATATCGGAAGGGCAGGTTCTCCACTTCTTTGACTGAGATAACTTCCCACCTTTTGAGCGTGAGCAGGGGTTAAATAGGAGTATGTGAATACCAAGAGACACACAGGTTTGAGAGAGCATTCACAAACTTTGAAGGCAACCTTGAATTTCCCGCTCCCCACCCACTGGTGCATAACCGCACACAGTCATGGCATGCAATTATGCAATAGAAAAACAATTTATGCTAGATGTGAATCCAATTGTGGATAGCAGTTAGGTGTAATAGAGCCATTCTACTGCCATAAATGGCTTTTTTAATTGGGTGCACAACTGTCAAGTTAGCAAGCCAGGATTAGACCCAAAGTTAACACATAGCCATTTTATCCTTTTATACCTGCTTTTCTTATTAATGAATACCTTTACTAAGTCATTCCTTTAACCCTATAACTCAATTTTTAACTTCCTTTGTTCTTCTCAAATTCCAGAATTTCCTTCCCCTCCTCCCTTCTTTCCTTCCTCTTGTTCTTTCTCAATTTCTCTTTCTCCTCCCTTCTCAGTCCCCTTTCCACCTTCCTTACTATCTCACAATTCTTCCATCCTTCCTTCTTTACTGGCCTCCACTCCCTAGCCTTATCTTTCTTTCGTATTTTCATCCTTCTGTTACTCACCATCGTTCCTCATCTTCATTTCATCTAGGTTTTCTAGGGTGCGCTCACACAGCAGTGGTTGTTCGTGCACAGGTCAGTGTGTAGTCTCCATTCCTTTAACTGATTCTTTACTAGCTACTGACAACAATCACTATTAAAGCAGCCTGCTCTATCTACTGGGCCACTGGAATGGGGTAGCAGAATGAAACTAAATTATGTGGGGGACTGAGTGACAAATGCTGCTATAAAAGGCATAAAACTTCACTTTCTATAATGTTAGGTAACTTCATTAGGGCAGTTTAGCACATGTATCATTACAATGTAGATACCAGTGCTTTACAAAATTTCCTATGGCGCCATCGCAGCGGATGGGAATCCTAGGCAGAATGGGAGGCGGGACTTGTGCGGGTTAAAGTCTATGGGACCGCCAACATCTAAATCTGGGGGGTGGATGCTAAACCGGCAGACAGGGTTTCTGCTGAAAAAGTGGGAGCGGGCTGGTTACCGCCAAAATCCTAATCAGGCCCGAAGTGCTTTGAAGACAAATACCTGTGGCCAGGTCATAGTAACAGAACCGTTACTCAATATGATGAAACTACGAAGAGCAGATGAACAATCATGAGCTAAAAAGTCAGCCAAATGTCATTAATAGGTTTTGACAAGAGGACTGGCCGAGTGCCTTAGCCATAACAAGGGGGAGCTTATGGCCTGCTCCCAGAGCAAACTCATTCACTGCTTTGTTAAAGGTACCATTGAAGCACCCTATGGAAGATGGAGCAAAGCTTGCAAGAACCTATTTTCATCTTAAGCAATGCGCTCATGCCCCCTGGTGACTATGGCATAGAGCAGGCTTGCTTAACTTAGAGGCAATGTGCAAGGTACTTATGTAGAACTAAAACAGTAATAAAGTCGAAATGCAAAACCATAAAAATCGTTAGAGTAAATTTAATATACCTAATGACAACAAATAGCTAAAATTTAATAAGTTAAAGCGGAGATATGATTTTTTTCAAGTTTTAATGAGAAATAGCAGGAAGAAACACAAAGTGCCAATGAAAATCAATCTTAGCGGTAGAACAGGACCTAGCAATTTGATGCAGACTTCGATGGAGCGTAGGCTGGATACATTAACCAGGTTCATCCTGGTCAAAGATTTTACCTTTTAGTTCTTCAAGGTCCATCCACCACAAGAGTACACTTCTAAAGCCGACCCCTAGTGAGGCACTTTGAGACTTATGAGGTGGCAGGCAGAGTCTAGTCCAGATCCAGTTGCCACTGATCAGCTGGGAAGTTGCAGGAAAGGGTACTTGTAGATTGTTGTATTTGTTGCTTGAACAGGTGGTCAAGCCTTATGGTCCTTTGAGAGTCCACTTCCTTGTCCTAGGTACAAGAGAGGGACTAGATCCAGTCCTCCAGGGTTGCTCTCTAGTGCAGACAGCAGGTTCAAGCCTCTTTTGATCTTCCTTAGGTCCAGGAGTGTTCTGAAGTGGGAGCCAGGAGAGGCCATATGTATGCCTGGCATCAGCTTCTGGGTGGGAATAGCTCCAGAGGATGCCCTAACCAACAGAGTACAGAATCCTAGGACTAACTCTACTGACTTTGGGCATTTTAACAATTACTGCAGTTGTCGGCCACACTAAACTTCGGCTCCGAGGGCTGTAGGTGTGCTGTGGGAGTGCTATGGTAGCCCCAGTGTCTAGCCATATGAAAGACTAAAACTCAGTTTGACGCAGTCCCTGAACATACAACAACCAGAGAGACAGAAGTTCGGTATTACAAAGTTGGGCTTCCAGCAATCAAAGAGGGGAAACACACAAATTTTTTGGCTTTCTATTTCTTCTTTGAAGTGCACCTCATATGTTCTATGTAAACCTAGCAAGCTTGTCAAACAGGCTGTGACACTGTAATGTCAAAAGAGGCCCATTGTGATTGGGGTCTGATGGGCTCAGAAGACAACAGAAGGGCCCTGCCCTAGTGTCTGCTAACATTTGCCTTTGACAGGGGAGGGTTCTTTGAAGTGTGCCCCATGTGTAATGCCTCAGCAGACATGGCACACAGGATGGGACTTACAAGCAAGTCTTGATTCTTTAATGTAAAAAATTATCCTCCCAGCCCCATCTTGATATTGTCTCAGGTTTAAAGGGGTCATCTCTGCTGTCTCAGGTCAGCCTATTGCTTTGCTCCAGGAAGCAAATCCATGCTTCATTCAATCTTATTTAGTGGCTAATTACTGGCAGGTCAAAGTGGGAGAACACAATGAAGATGTAGCTTCCTGGGTTTCAGAAAGGACAAAGGTAACTTTTTAAAGATTACCTTTCTGCCAGGGTTAGAACAAATCTGACTGTCCCATTAAATTAGATTTTGACAATTATTAAAATAGTGCTTTAATTATTTTCCTAGTAGGTATCATTCCCAAGATACAGGATTAGTATTTAATATTGCATCCCAGTGTTTCACTATGAAAAAACAAGACATGTGAAAGCATTTTCACTGTAAGGACATGTTTAACACTAAACTTTTAAATGTCCTACTTTTAAATATGGTGAACCCTGCCTTTAAGGGCAAAAAAAGCCTACATGGAGGTACCTCATATGTCTTTAAAAGGAAGACGTTGGCCTGCCAAAATGGGTTATTTTAACAAGCCAAAATTGCAGTTAAAAGCTACCTAGCCAGGCTACTGGTTGGACAGCTGTAGTCATATTTACATTGTCACTGTAGTGGATGATGCAGATGGTGCTGTAGCTCACTTGTGGTGTTTAACTTACAGGTCCAGGTTACACCTTGGTACCATAAACTAGGCACTTATAGGTAATTTAAATATGTCAGTCAAGAGTATATCAATTTTACAAAAGGAGGAGCACAAAGACTTTACAACTGGTTAACAGAGGTAAAGTGCACAAAGTTCTATAGCCAGCAAAAATAAGATTCAGCAACAAAAAAAAACACACAAAAAAAAAAACAGATTGCATGACCCTGCACACAGAGCAAATTTCCAACACTATAAACCTTTAATATGCTGCAGAGGTCTTTAATGTATGGAATATATTGTTCACATTTTTAAGTTGTTTTTAGGTCTGGCTACAGACTGTTGTAGCTGTGAGCTGAGAAAACTCCTGTCATCAATTCTTGCAAAAAAAGATGGTTTGAGAGTGGGCTTTTGGGCAGTCACTTTCAGCCACTGGCTTCCCTACTTTTTTTCAAAGTTAGGAATTGCTTAGAAGGCCCATCAGTCAAGCCAAAGGCATTTCAAGAATGGATACATTGTGAAGTTAATTTTATGTACGACTCTTGCATAGGCATTATGTAGTTCCTTACTGTAACTACAAGTATTACTTACTAGACATGCAAGGTTGCCAGTCTTTGCCTCCATTCAGAGCACCCAGCACCTTCTGGGCTGCCGTCAAGTGGCTTCTCCGTACATGATGATGATAGCTTAGCTAATTGGAGCTGGCTACTTATTAAACATACCGAGTGCTTAGTGGCTTCCCTGCTAATGCTCAGCTGCTCACTGCATGTAGGTGACATTTCCTACAGACTCTCAATCATCCTGTGGTCACAACATAAGTGAGAGCTGCCCCGATCCCCTTTTGAGCTGCCACCATAAATGATAGCCCCATGGCACATCACTATTTAGTAGATTATAAATCACTGCCTGCCAGGTAAACTTCAATCGTTCTCATGTAACAAGGCTTCCAAGGAACATCATTGCGCAGCCTTCATCTTAGATGAGAGAAATAACATCAACAACAAATGACGCACACTGCTTGGATGCTTACATGTATGCACTCGAGCATGCAGGTGCCAGTCTTCTTTGAGGCAGCAGATGTTGCCCCAATTTCTGCTACCAGCCCCTCAAAACATGCTTAGAAGATAATGGTGCAGAAGGGTCTGCGATTCATGCAAGTGATTTCTTTAATCTCTTGCCAGAATAAGATTTTCACTGTCTCCATTGTAAATTATATCTTCTCCCTAAAGAACCAATGGATTTATTTACTGCCTCTCACCACCCCAGGCTGTGTTTAAAAGCTATCAATTTTTGATTCAATGGGAGAATCGCATAGGTTGCTCAGTAGGACACTAAGGTTTGAACCAAGACACCCATGTCTGTAAAATAACATAATATAACCAAATAATATAAGTATTATACACTCACATACTATTGGTTTAATGTGCTGCCAGAATGCCCTGTGTAAACATCTGCTAAGGCTTAACAATTGGAATATTCACACCATTTGGCATTTTGGAATCACTTTTAGCATGACAAAAGAGCTGTGTTCTAGAGGCTGAAGTGATGACTTTGGAATTAAAAGAGGAGGCTCCCACTTATACGGCTTAGCTACCTTGTATGAGCTTGGGCAAATCTTGTCTAAGAAATGTCTATCTTTGGCCCCTCTCGTGCAGCACCCTTGTTCATCAACACACTCTGCCACACAATGCACTCATGCATCCATTCAAAGACACACTGATTAATTCTAGCATTCAAAACACACAATACAAAAGAGTACTTCTCCCAAACAATTTGCTTACCCCTCTGGAACTCTCCGACTACCCAAGAATCCCGGTATACAGTGTAGACCCAGTCTTGAAGTATTCTTGTACGTATTGCTTACAGGATGCCTTATTGAAGGTCCCAAGATTGCACAGTTTCTATGGAACTTTAGTCAGGCGACTTTCGTTCTGATGAGACCCGAAGACTAACTACAGGTTAAAACGTTGACATCCCTTTCCTAAATTGCTTTCAAAACATGTTATGATTCGAAGGAGATATCATGTATGATTAGACAGGATCTCTACTTATATTTGTTTGATATAAAAACCTATGCAACCTTGGTATCTGTTCAGTGTTTTGTTTTCCGTTGTTGTATGTATAATTGTTCACTGTCTGAGCACTGTGCTGTCTTCACTGATTAGGACACATAATGAAAGTATATTGTCCTTATACTAAAGATGTGAAAACAATCATCATACAACATATTGTGTCCTGTATCCTTTTTCAACAACATTGATTATGATAGAAAGTTGCTAGTTGAGTTTTCACACTTTTAAAGCAAAAGCAGAAGTGTTGGTAAATGAGTTCCACTCACCCGGGGACTCCCATTGACCTTGGTTTGGTCCGTTTCTGTTGCAGCCATTAAACAGAGCCAAACAAGTGGGGCAGCATTTTTATTGACACAAGTGGGGTAATGCTGGGTAGTAGAAATGCTGCAGTTTCCTGTGGATTCCCTAAGATTTCATCACAGAAAAATAAGGAAAAAGTGTAGTTTCAGGCAAAGTTTGAGGTGTGTAGAGCATTGTGGGTAAGAAACCCTTGTGGGATCCTTGTAAGGCACACGCCCCCGGACTCCCCTGGTGTCTAGTTCTAAATAAATGTCTGTGGTTCTTAGTTTTGCATGGGTAGCACCACAGTATGGCCCTAAATACAGCAGATACTCCAATTCCTTGTCACTCAACATAGCGCTTTAGGGCATTTTGTGTTGTGGCCTCTTGGCCAACCCACACAAGTGAGGTGCCATTCTTATTCGGAAATGTGTGGGAACTCAAGGCGGTAGGAAATGTGTGGGTCCTCGAAGATTCCAGAACTTTCTGTCACAGAAATGTCAGGAAAATGGGTATTTCTAACCAAAGTTTGATGATTGCAAGGGTTGCTGGTTAAAATTACCTGGAAGAGCGACACATCCCTGGACTCCTCTACTTGTCTAGTTTTAACAAAATGCTTGGATTTGCTAGATGTGCCTAGGTGCTGACTGAGCTAGGGTTCCCAGCAGAAAAATATGATGCATCCATGTTGCATTTTGGGCCGTTTCCTGTCATGGGCACTAGGTCTACCCAAACAGGTGAGGTACCCTTTTTATCAGGAGACTTGCGGGAATGTCGGGCAGAAGGATGTTTGTGGCTCCCCGCACATTCCAGAACTTCCGCCATATTTGTAGTCAAAGTTTTATGTTTGCAAAGAATTCTGGGTTAAAAAAAAAACACAAAAAAAACACCTGGTGAGAGACATGCAAGTCACCCCAACCATGAGTCCCCTGGGTGTCTAGTTTTCAAAAATGTACAGATTTCCTAGGTTTCCCTATGTGCTGAATGAGCGAGGGTCAAAAATCTATAGTTTCCCACATTAGAAAAAAAGGGCCAATTTTGAGTAGAAAAACATGATGAGACCATTTTTTGTTTTGGGCCATTTCCTGTCACCTGCACTAGGCTTACCCACACAATGGAGGTACCATTTTGTATCAGAAAACTTGTGGGAGCATAGATTATTAGAACATTTGCTATTATCAATTGGATTGTGCTGCATTTGTGCCTTTCATATGTAAGCCAGTGAAGATGTTTTGAAAAAACCCTCTAAATCATACTCTGGTACAGGTACCCACAAATTCAGAGATGTACAAATAACCACTGCTCCTAAAGTCCATATCTAGTGCCCATTTCAGAAATGTATAACCATTTTTCACTCTACATATTTTATCATATGAATAGGTCTATACTCGGTACACAATTAAGAAACATTGTGCTGTGCAGCTCAGTTGTTAGCTCTAGGTACCAGAAGAGTCTAGTGGCAGTAATGGTATTTTTCTTTTGTATATCGCCTTTGTGACTAAAGATTACAGATGAAAACATCACAAATGACCATTTTGTTCTCTACTTATTTTCAATATTTCTTTATTTCAAATGTTATTTTGTTTGAGAAAACTTTGTGTGATCTACACCTATAACCCTTTGATGAATTCAGGTTTTGGCTACTTTTCAGAAATCTATATCTCTATCTAGTTTTCACCACAAACTGGAAGCAGGTTGAGAGCACAAAAAACAGGAAAATTGGTTTCCTCTTTGAAAAAGGCCAAAACTATGGTACAAAATTGGTTTTTTTGCTTCAGTTCGACATGTTCCTGATAGTTGGGAAGATTGTGACTTTAGCAAAGGAAACTGTTTGCTGATGCCATTTTTAGGGAAAAAAGCCAGATGCTTTTTTCCTGAGCAGTTTTCCCTTTATTTCTCTAAAACACAAAGGGGGTCATAACGACCCCGGTGGTCGGCGATAATATGGAGGTAAGTACTGCCAACAGGTTGGCGGTACTTACCGCCATATTATGACGTTGTACCACTCCAACTGCCACGGCGGTAACAGCCGCCGGGCTGGAGATGTCCATCTCCAGCCCAGTGGCTGTCACTGTTCCGCCTGCGAGATTATGACCCCAACTATCGCCATGATTTTTGTGGCTTTCTTACCGCCACAAAAACTACGGCGGTAGGCACTGTCAGTGACAGGGAACTCCTTCCCTGTCAATGATAGGGGTCCCCCCCTCCACCTCCAGTTAGCCCACCCCACCCACACCTACATTCATGCCCCCTTCACACTCACACAGGCATACACACACCCATCCCCACATGCATCCACGCATGCATACATCCATTCACACACACATCTGTACACACTTTCAAACGTACACGCAGACATGCATTCACATTACATAACATACACGCACTCACACCTCCATACATGCACACGCATTCAACACGCACCACACACCCGCATCTACGCACACACAAACATTCACACACACCCCCATACACAACACCCCCCACCCCTCTCCTCTGTCGGAGACCCGACTTACATGTGTTCAGGGGGTTCTCCGGCAGGAGATGGGACGGGGCGCTGCTGCCACCAGCAGAACACCGCCAGGCCGTATTATGGGTCATAATACTGCTGGCGGCGGACTACTGGCGTGGTGCTGCTCGTAGCCGCAGCGCCACCTTACTGCCATCCGCTGGCATGGCCACAGCCAGATTTTCGCCAGTCTACTGCGGACGGCTGGTAGCCACGGCGACAGTCTTTTGGTGGCCGTCGCCACAGCGGTAGGCGGTTATTACTGCCAGTCTCAAAATGAGGGCCAAAATGTTGCTAAATATTGCCTATTTTCTCTGTCCCTTCTGGGGAAATCCACAAATCCTGTGTACCTTTACAATCCCCAGGATGTTGGAAACAAGGATGCAAATTTGGCGTGGATACCTTATATGAGAAAAAAGTTAAGGAGCTCTAAGCCCAAATTACTCCAAATAGCCAATAAAGGGCTCAGCACACGGGGGTATTTAGCAGTTAAGAGGTAAATCCGCGGACTGCCCTTCTCTTTTGGTACATCTTTGTCGGTCTTTCTCATCTTTTTAGCCCTTTTTCCACCTCCTTGTCTCTTTGTCTGCTGGGATAAACATTTTACACGTCCACTTAACAAGTAGATAACAAGCACTGGCAAAGTCCAGATTTGTCACATAACTGAAAGTATCTCTTCATTGCACTGACTCATTAATCTACCCAAGCACTCAATCACTCCGCATGTAAGCTCTCTTACGGTCATTCATAGACTAATGAATCCATTCATCCAGAGATTCGCCCATTCTAGCATAAAACCACCCTTCATGCACAAGGTCAGTTCTAGTAGAAGAGTTCAGTTTCATACTGTTGAGTCCATTCCCAGAAACCTTTATCTGGGAGTTCAACAGATAAGAAAACGTTCAGCAATAAATTCTGGAATATGCATGAACTTATCAGTTTACAAAGTGAAAACAACCAGGACTATGGTTATTACCATAAAGAAGTAGTAAAACTATAATCCTGTTGACTATATCACTAGTACTTAAAAATAGCGAAGAGTGACTTGATGGTACAGAGATCATCATAGTTAAACAAGATCACCCTCCTTTTCACTCCAGCTCCACAAGCACCTCTGACACACACATACAGTTTGTATAATCAGGACTGGTGAGAGCTGCTTAATGCACAGGTGATTACTGGAGAGAGCTGTGGGTATCCTCCTGCATCTACCCCAACGTTTCCATGCTAAGGAAACCATCTTAAACAGCACATTTATGTTGATATTGTGAATGGGGGTTGAGGTGAAAATAAACATTAAATGTATTTAATTAATAAAAAAAAAAAAAAAAAAAAAAAAAACACCACTTACCTTCTCCGCCACTGTGCCGCGCCGCTCCTTAGCTGCAGGCAGGTACAGGCTCCCAGCTTGCCCTGCGCCAATCCTGACACTGCTCAGAGCAGCGTCAGGATTGGTAGTCAGACTGGGAGCCAGTGCAAGCTCTCCCCAGCCCAGCAACTGTGAGGGGGAGTGCTGTGCACTTCCCACTCACTGCTCATCACCCCCGTGGTCCCGCCCCTTTAAAAGAAAACGATAAACAAAGTTTATTATCGTTTTCTTTTAAAGGTTCTGCGGCTGCTGTTACTCGCGGGGTGCAACGCTCCTCCACCCTAACAACCCTGCTATCGACTAACATCCAGAAAATATTGTTTAGGGTTAAAGACAAGACGTTTTTGTGTTTATTTGTGGGGCAAAGACTCAAAGGCATTCCAACTCTGGAATTAGTGACTGCACCTAGTTCCGCCCCCCCCCCCCCTTCAACCACCACTTCCCCATATGTAGATCTGTGGAAAGAAGGTAAAATCAGAACCTTGCTGGAATCCAAACACTGATATAATATGAGCCTTGGCATAATCACAGAGGCTACTATTAGAGGTCTACTATAACGAGAATGGTGCCATAACATGTTCACCTCACTACATTGCACAAAGAGGAACAAGTGGATATTTTTTTTAATAAGACAAACATAGTTCTAAAGCAAACCTCCTTTTCACAATTAGATTCCTCAAAAAATTCTGAACCACTGGGACAGGAAGAGAGGTGGCAGAGAAAAGCCAATGAATTTCAGTGTTAGCACTGCCCTTCCTATAACGTATTTGCCACAAACATTTCAGAATGGACAGGACCACTGGAATTGTTTGGCAGGAGAGGGCAAAATTATGTGTCAGGGTTGAGTAAATTATGTAAGAAGAAAAGGCAAAATATGCAATGTAATGTGGCACATTTTGTGATAGTATTACTTTATTATTTGTCATTTATACACTTATTAACTCTTTCTGAACATTGGTTGCACCTCTTTAGTACCCGTTTAACAGGCAAATCTAGCAATGAGCAATAGGAAGGTGACAAGTCAAGCTTTGGTAAGGGCCTTCCACTGCGCGGCAACATGCGTCACTGCGTTTTTAGTAACTTTTTTGAACCGTTTGAGCTACAAACAATTTATTTTTTAAATCTGTAGATTATGCCGCAGATGATGGATTATGTGGCAAATCTATACTTACATTAAAAAAAAAACGCTGTCACACAATTGCATATTTCCAGTGGTTGTGAAAAAGGGTGCGAGCAACCCATGAGTATCCGGAATTGGAACGCTGCTTTCTCGTTTTATGGGGGTTTAGGTGGGGGGAGCGAGGGCTTGCCCGGTCTCCCCCCGGCATATCAATCCACCTCACGGCACCCGATTGGTCAAGTTAGGGCGTGGGTGGGTCTAAGGTTGAGGGCTATATATATATATATATATATATATATATAGAGAGGGCTGGCTGTGGGTGACCTCTTTGGTCGTCTTGCCACACCCAAGGCTGTTTGCTGTGGGTAATTTTTGTGTAGGTAGGCCTTAGACTTTAGTGTGCAACCAGTTTTTAGCATTTGATTGTAGAGATTGTGTAGTAGTTATGGCGAGTTCGGAGAGGGTGCTTCAGGCGTTGAGAATGTTGCAGGAGGAAGGCAGAGAGTATTTATTACAAGAAGGCGTTTTAGGGCAGGAGGGAATAGGCTTAAGATGGCCTAGGAGGACGTCATCTGAAGGCGTGGCAGCAGCAGTTATTGGTTGCTCGCCACCGGTGACAGGGAAAAAAAGCCGGCAAAAAAACGCTATGGGTCGGCGGTATGCGCAGGCTGTGGCTGTAGATGAGGAAGCTGAAGTTTTTAGTAGGGAGGGCTTACCTGCTGCAGGTGGTGTCAGACGAGGCAGGTCGTGGCTTGCGCGGCGGACGGGAGCCGCTTTAAGGCAGCGAGTGGCCTCTCGAGGGAGAGGCGCTGCCGAGCGAAGTGCGGTGGCAACAGGTAGCCGTGTGGGGGCGGAGGCGCGGTAGTTTGCGCATGCGCCCGCTTTGAAGAGAAAGGCGAGGCGAGTGGCAGAACAAGCTCCACTCTCCTCGCGAAATAAAGGCAAGCGAGGAGAGGGAGTCTTAGACAAAGTACAGTTGCTGATTGGCTTGTTGGAAGAGGCGGTAAGTAAGCCTAAATTGGAATTGAGGCAGATTCAATGTTTGCTGGGCCATTTAAATTTCGCTTGCAGGGTGGTGAGAGTGGGTAGGGCTTTTTGTAGGAGATTGGTTTTTTCGATAAAGGGTGCTGTCTTACCTCACCATCATGTTCGTTTACGGGCAAGCGTTCGTGAGGACTTAAGAATGTAGATTGTGTTTTTACGAGATTTCAATGGAGTCACTATGTTGGTGGATGATGTTGAATGATTTTGGCAAGTACAAATTTTTTCTGATGCTGCAGGTGCTCACGGATTCGGCCTTTTTTGGGATGGGCATTGGGCTGCGGAAGCATGGCCATCGGCCTGGACAGAGGTTCATCATGGTATTGCTTTTTTGGAGTTTTTCCCATTAGTGGTAGCGCTGTCTATTTGGGGGGACGCATTGGCAAACAGGAATGTAATTTTTAATGTGGACAATCAGACAGTTGTGAATATGGTTAATGGTCAAAAGACCAAAGATGAAAAGGTTTTGCGTCTGTTGCGATTATTCTTGTTGAAGTGTTTGCAATTCAATATTATGTTCAAAGCCCGGTATGTTCCAGGTGTCTATAATGATATTGCTGATGCGTTATCTCGTTTTCAGTGGCGGATATTCCATGGGCTTGCACCGGGAGCAGACGTTTTGAAGACACCAGTTCCGGGGACTTTATGGGATTTGGGAATTTGAGGATGTTGGAGCTGATTCAGCATTCTATAGCTCCCTCAACGAGGAAAAGTTATGAGCAGGCTTGGATGGAATTTTTTGCATCAGGGGCAGTTAAGAGTACAGGGGGACGTAGTCATCAAACAGAGAAGGGAAGATGCAGTACGTTTTATTATGCAACAGGTGGAGTTGGGTTTGTCTGCGGTAAGTATTTCAGGTAAGTTGTCTGGCATTGCATTTTATGGCAAGTATTTTTGGGGTTATGACCCAGTGGAAGGGGAGATTTGCAGAAGGATTCTTGCTGGTTGGGCTAGGGAGAGGGGTGCGCGGTGTTGTAGGCGGCGCCCTATAACATCACAGCTCTTAAGAGATATTATTTTGGTGTTGAAGGATGTTTGATTTTCGCAATGGGAGGGGCAGTTGATGGCTCTGTGCATGTCATGGCTTTTCCATGGTGCTTTTAGAGTTTCTGAGTTGTTAGGTTTGAGAGGTAAAGAAGGTACTTTGTTTTCTGAGGTTAAGGAGCATCAGGGTTTATTGTATGTGTGGTTACGTGCTTCCAAAACGGATCAGTTAGGGAGGGGTAGGGAAGTAGTATTGAGAGGGTCACAATTTCCGGAAGGGCCAGTTCTTTGTTGGAGGATGTTTGCAGGTAAGTTGCCAGCGGGCGCGAGGATGGTATTTATACATGAAGATGGTTCTTGTTTACGTTCGCATCAGCTGCTGTCGGTTTTAAAGATGTGTTTAAACCATTTGGGTTTAGATTCCAGTCAGTATGGCACTCATTCTTTTAGAATTGGGGCTGCCACAGAGGCTCAGTGGCAAGGGTTATCGGACAGGGCAATAATGGAGCTAGGTCATTGGAAATCACAGTGTTTTAGGCGTTATGTTAGGCCATGTTTGTTTGAGGATTGCTGATTCTTGAATGTTAGTTGATTGATAGGTAATATTTCTTTACGTGTTTTTGTTCCAGGTTGGGTTGCTGTCCCCAGTCGATCAACGTCCTTGGTTTGGATAGTGGGGCATTCGTTCGTGCAGTGGGCGGAGAAGCAGGCTGCAGAGAGGCATTTTGGAAGGCAGTTGGGCCTGGATGGGGCCAGAATTAGGGTGTCATGGTTTGGGAAAAGTGGCATGAGATGGGGGGGAATTATTGTTTGTTCTTTCAAAACGTTTGTCCCAAGGTGTTTGCCCAGACTTGTTGGTTATACATTTGGGCGAGAACGACTTAGTTGCTTTGTCTGGAATAGGTCTTTTGAAGGCAATGAAAATGGATTTGTTGAGTATTAAGCGGAAGTGGGCAGGGACCCATATAGTGTGGACTGAATTGGTGCCTGGAAGAGTGTGGAGAGGAGCATTTTCTTTTAAGGGTATTGAGAAGCAGAGGAGGAAAGTTAATAGGGAAATGCGTGGTTTTTGTTTGGCGGAAGGATTTTCTGTTTTTTGCATCATGGTGACATTGTACATAGTGATCCGCATCTGTATCGGCAGGATGGAGTACATTTATCGTTTTTGGGTAACGAGTTTTATTTATTTGAGATTGAAGATAGCTGAGTTGTTGGGGGAAAGGTTATGGGATCATCATTGAGGCAGGTAGGTTGGGGTGGGGCAGGAAAACGCCTGCCGGGTTTTCCTGTGTGGCGGGGGGATTTACAGATATGCTTTTGGGGGGGGTTGGGGGGGGGGGGGAGAAGGGTACGGTGGCGCAAGTTGAGATGCCGGGGTGTTTTTGACAAGGAGTAAAAGGGACGAAAAGGCAAGGGGATGATATTAAAAGGGGGACAGCACGACAGATGGGTAATGGTTGGGTAGGGGCAAGGGGGGGATAGAAAGGGGGCATTGAAGAAGGGTTTTTAGAGGGTGGGGATGGGAGGTTTAGGATGTTTTATGTATTAGTGAGGTTGGTTAGCTTTGTAAGGCAAATGCCAAGGTTCTTTTATCCAGACCTGTTCTATTAAAGCGGCCTTTTAACCCCATTTTTGAGTGTTGGTGGTTTGTGCAGCCTTGCACCCGATGGGGGATTGAGGGGAGCGAGGGCTTGCCCGGTCTCCCACCGGGCATATAGGGCGTGGGTTGTACAATCCACCTCATGGCACCCGATTGTATAAGTTAGGGCATGGGTGGGTCTAAGGTTGACGGCTATATATATATATATATATATATATATATATATATATATATATATATATATATATAGAGAGAGAGAGAGAGAGGGCTGGTTGTGGGCGGCCTCTTTGGTTGTCTTGCTACATCCAAGGCTGTTTGCTGTGGGTAATTTTTGTGCCCTCCCGCCTGCCCAGAGGTGGGTGGTTTTTCCCTTAGTTTGATAAGATGTTAAAAAGTTTTAATGGTGGGTACTTAAGGTTTTTGATAGATGGGTTAGTTGGTCCTATGTTTTGTTATGATAAGTTTTAACAGGACAGGTCTGGGGTGGATTTGTTTTATTGTGTTTTATTTTCTTTTGTCGCGGATAGACAGGTCTGGTTGCGGGGGGCTTTACAGATACGCTTTGGGGGGAAGGGTACAGTGGAGCAAGTTGAGATGCCGGGGTGTTTTTGACAAGGAATAAAAGGGACGAAAGGGCAAGGGGATGATATTGAAAGGGGGACAGCACGACAGATGGGTAATGGTTGGGTAGGGGCAATGGGGGGGTGGAAAAGGGGCATTGAAGAAGGGTACGTTTTTAGAGGGTGGGTGGGAGGTTTAGGATGTTTTATGTATTAGTGAGGTTGGTTAGTTTTGTAAGGCAAATGCCAAGGTTCTTTTATCCAGACCTGTTCTATTAAAGCAGCCTTTTAACCCCATTTTTGAGTGTTGGTGGTTTGTGCAGCCTTGCGGCCGATTTTTATTATGTGGACTCTAGCGTGCCAGTGCTTGTTGCTTTCTGGTGTGTAGCGAACATAAAGCCGGCATAATGTCATCACTCAAGCAAAGGGCTGAAGGGTTTGCCTTTTGGCTGAGCAAAACCCCTTACTAAGAGTTTGGAAGGCCGGTGGGACACCGCATTGCCCGCTCACAAAAAGTGCAGCATTCCTGCACCCAAATTTAATGGGTGCAAGAACACCCAGCCTGAATTTACTGGCCGGTAAATCTGAGTGTGGTTCGGATGGTGACTGCGGGGACAAGCGCAATCTGGGACTACACATGGCAGAATTTGTTGCGGGCCTAGATCAACAGTTTAAGGAAGGTCTCCGATTAAAGTAGCACCCGTTTCTAAGTTTAATCAAAACAAGTCCTACGGAGAAAGTGAAGACATGGCAGATACAACATTTATCACAGTCTAATTGTATGAGGTGCCTCGTCATAAATAACGAATGTATCTTTAATTTAAAATCTATAAAGACATTTTTCAGCAAGAGCGCAGGGCCTAGAAAAAAAACACAGGTGACCTGACGAATTACGCCCCCTTCCCCCCTCTATAATGACAACCCTGCGTGCCTCTGGCCGACCCCATTTAATGGCATGGAGTGCATAGAAGCCCCCACATTGCCCAACACCAGTCTCTTCTACGCAGGCAAATCATTCCGTCGTCAACTAGCCCACGGCGACACCCCTCTCCCTACATCCTCACATTTAGCACCTGCTCTGAGTGATTATGACAAAAAGGGCAATAGCTGAAGGTGCCGTTCGATGTGCATTCTGCTGTGGGCTTATCCAATATCTGATTGACACTCTAGCACAGCAACCACTGGACGACGCTGACCCAAAGCCTCTCTCGGTGTATGTATGCATTATTTTTTTTATTACAAGAAGTTACCAGAGTGCTAACGCAGCCATGCCAGACCTAAAAATGCAAGATGCACGGTCAGCGTTTATTTGTTGCTTATCCATTTCCCTCACAGCTGACTGGGGGATTGCTGACCAGCGCAAAGAAAGAGATATATTAACATTTATGACTGGCCTCTTGGTGTCTTGGACGTTTCACAATAGTTTGTGTCGTTTCAAGTTTCAGGATGGGGTACAAGATTACCATAGTCATAGAAGTGCTCCAAACACACGAGTAAACAAGAAACGACCTATTGTTTACCAGTGCAGATTGAAAAACGTTCTAAGGTTTATTCTAGAGAAACTGCACCAACGCATTAAACCTTTTTTTAAAATATAACATGCCTCGTTGCTCAACTGTCCACTTCCTCAAAAAATACTGATGAATAATGCATTTTTATTCATGACAACGAACAAACTCATGAAAAAGCATTTCTAACTGTCGACATTTAGGTGAAAGTTGTGCCTGCGGTTTAGATCCTCTTTTTTCAAACAAAACGAAACTATATGGCACGTGGTTTAACAAATAAGCAATTACAGTCCTGCATTCCTAAACAATTTCTGGGACAGCATACTAAGCAATTATTGTTAAATAGTCCACATAACGAAGAGATTCCAAAATAAATGTCTCACCTTAATTATCCATGTCTATTTCAAGGACATTTGAGATAATTTACTTCTTACATGGAAGCTTATAGTTCTATAACATTTTAACAAGAATCATGAAACTGAATAGGTAAATTTAAAATCATGAAAACTGTTAATCAACCAAGCCAATTCTATTTATCTATGAATCCCTCTTACAGAGAGCTGAAAGCGGGGGTTGGGTGTTCTGCAAGTGAAAGCATCTCTTTCTCCCGGAATGCATCAGTTTGTTACATGTGACGCTTTGGCTGCCACACTGCTGTCATTTGACCCACAGGAACTGCAGACTAGCTACGACAAGGAACTCATCACCAGGACCAATCATGGAAGGGTTACTGCAAACCCTTCTGAAAGGTCACTCAATAACAAGGACTACAGGTCCCCCTAGGCATAGTTAGTGGTCCTGGAAACAGAGAATTATATTTGCATTCTTGAATCCCCACAAGTCTTTGGGGCCTGCTTCACGTTTGCTTTCCCAAACTCAGAAAGGGGGGAAGGAAGATTGTTATGACCTTTGACAACCCAACGCTTTTTCCCCAGGTGTTTCATCTTAGGGAAGGTCTTTAAACAGCAGTATTCAAGCACTCATTTTACTTGATTCTACAATTGTCCACACCAACTGCCTCATTCAACCATATTTTGCGGAGACCTGCTACCTCTTTCACCATGTCCCGTCAAGACCTGCTGATTTCTACCTCCACACTGAACCTACATCAGATTGTTAACAAACCAACACACATTGCTGGACACATTCTAGATGTCATTTTTGCAATTCCAGAACAAGTTACCTTTTAAAGGATTACTCCATTAACATGGTCAGATCACATCTGCTAATTCTTAAACCCAAAACACTACAAATCACCACACCTAAGGCCACCCGAAATCCAACCACATATCGACCATGGAACAAACTTAATTTTGAATACTTCAAAACACAACTAACACTCAAGACAGATCTTGATACAATAAATTCAGTTCAAAAACTTTATGAGTGGCTCCAAGAAGTGTTTGATATCCTAATACCATAAAGAGCACCAAAACAGGACAAAAAAAAGCACCTTGGGTTAATGCTGAACTAAAAAAGATAAAAACAAATTGCAAAGCTGTAACACACCTGGATCAAAACAAATAACAATCAGGACAAGCTCCACCTACACAAACTCAACAGAATATACAAGCCAACAATCAAAAAGGCTAAAAAGGCACTATCCAAACACAATTTAAAACGTAACACGTACAAATAAAGAATTTTACAAAATTCTCACTGAATTTCGTAAACCTAAATGCACAGAAGGAACTCATCTCATTGCTCATGAATGTACTGACAAACTGGCAAATCATTACACAACTAAAGCAGACATGTTGGACTTCTATTTAAAACAAAGGAAAACCAACAACACTAACCTATTTTCAGCAATCCCCTCCAAGGGTAGGCTAACTAGCCACTAGAGTCCTTCAAACAACTATCAGAAACTGAATTTATGGATGTTGTCAAAGCAAGCAGGCCAGCTGACTGCCCTCCTGACCCTTGTCCACCACAAATCTTCAACAACATTCTTTTAACTACATCAGCTGCCACCCCAGTCAGAACAATCATCAATAATTCTTTAACCCCTTAACTGCTATGCTCCCCCACCCTCAGTGTTGAACCCTTTTTTGGCCATTTGTGGTAGTTTGTGCTTAGACCATAACTTTTTGTCAACATAAGGTATCTTCGCTGAATGTGCGTCCTTTATGTAGTAAAGTGGGGTATTATGTAGTGAGGGTGGTTGGGCTTCACTATGCAATACCTTCATGTTACCCCCAATAGGCCCTTTGGATTCACACAAATAAATCACTAGCTCAGTTCTGGTAGAGCAGTCATGCTTTACTAGAAGAACATGCTAGGCATTTCAGAGTACCCCCATGGACGATAAGTAACTGGCACCAACTTGAAATAAATATAACACTAATTTATAAACATTAAGGTGGATTTTTATATAATTTTAGACACCAAACTGAAGACAATCTGATTAGTATAACCAGAGCTATGGTTTTTACAAGGAAAAATAAATCAGTGCATTCACTCTAGCAAAACGATAACACTGCGCTCAATGGGAAAATACACTAGTGGCACTCAGGCACTTGGAGGTTAAGTTAAGTGGAAACCACTGAATGGTAAGGTGATCTGGGTCCCAGGACCAAGGTCTGACAGTCAGTTGAATTTTAACAGGCTTGTGAGGCATAGTTGTAGAGTTGTCCTGGCTGTGTTTGGTGCTGAAAATGGGTGCAGTGAGGGCAAAATCTCGACAATAGGACCACTGAGGCAAGTGGTTGAAGATGCTGCAGGATTCCCTTGAGGCACAGCATAAAATGAAGGCAGTGGTAACCTAACAGGCCATCAACAAGCCTTGACGGCAGCAAATTCAGCTTTTGGTTACTTTGATGTTGTGGAGTCTGTGGGAAAACAGTAGCCACCAGAAACTGCTGGAGGTCAGGACTATGTTTCCCACAATGCACTAGACTATTTACTTCTGGGAGATTCCACCGCTGGCCAGTGATTCTTTGGTTCCGTGAGTGTGGGTTGCTGAGGACTGCAGGGGACTAGAACCTCTAGTTCAAGGGAGGTTTAGTGCTGCTTTTACCATACAAAGGGTTTCCTTTTTCCTTTGGAAACAGACTCTGGTCCAGGAAGAGTTGCAGCTGTGCAGCTGCAGAATGTTAGCGGCAGGTACAGTCTTTGGCACCTTTTCCTTTGGGTTGGTCCTGAGATCGCAGTCTTGGGTCTCTTCTTTGTCCTTGGTTGCAAGTTGATCAGATCTGAGGTTTTGGTGCCAAGAAAGCTCCTTAAATCCTAGGTTTAGAGGTGTTAGGGGTGTGGCTGCTGCTAGCCCTAATGGCTAATCCGGCCCTGAGGTGACCATTACCAGGGGAGTGTGGCATCTTTTCTTCTCAGAAGCCTCTATTCTGCCACTTTTTAAAAATAGCAGAACCATCTTCGGCTGTACAGATCAGGTAGGCCATTCTAGGGGTGTGGCTAGCCTACTGGTGGTATATGTTTCCTGACTACCAATTTTCCCCCCTGTCCGGGTTGCAAGTGTGCCTGGGGCAATGGGATGGCTTTGTTCTCCTCTGGGAGGTAGCCTACTTGCATATCAGAGGCAGCGGGGGCTTTGAAGCTCAGCACCTTGATGTGCCACTTCACTAGCCACACTGCCAGTAAGGGAGAGGACACCTCCCACTCAGGCAGGCCTTTGTTTCTGACTCTTGAGAGTGTTCATACCTGCCATGAGTCAGATTCCTGTCTTGGGGCAACTGCAAGCTGTCTGCCAGGGCACAGGAAAAGCTGGGGCAACCAGGGACCATATTATACATACAGCGCATTTTAGTTGTTTGCACCGGGTGCATCTTTTAAAAGATGCGCCCATAGCAAAAAATTAAAATGCACCATATCAGCATGAATGCCCTGCCCCCAGAGCAGCTTCAAACTTGCACTGCTTTGGGAGCAGCATATTCATGTAAAAAGCAGAGCAGGTGCTTTGAAGCCGCTCAGTGTTTCACACTGCAGGCAGAAACCCACCTGCACTTTTAGGGGAGAGGATCTCCTTGCAGGCGGGTGCCATCAGTGACTGTGCCCACCTCCAAGGGGATGTCTGGGGGGTCCATGGGACCCCTTTACCACCTCCAAAGTGCTGCCTTCTGGGGCACCTCTTCTTGATACAGCACGAAGTCAAAGGGATTCTCTCATTTGCATGAGGCCACGCACCCATGCAAATGGGTGAACTCCCTCTGATGATAGAGCTGGTGCTTTCTGTGCACCAGCGCTATCAGTATTACAGAAGGGGCCGCACAGGCTTCTGCGGCCCCTTCTGTAATACCAAAGTGTCCCAGGGGTGCGCAAAGAGGAACAAATGTCCGCTGTGGCCCCAGGGCACTTCTGTAATACGGCCCCAGGTGGGCAACCTCTAAGGTAGCCTCTCATGTGCATGCCACGTCAAATCTGACATGGGAACCAAGTAGAGTTTGATGAGACAAGTTGTTTGGTACCAAACATAACACTTTTCAGGGGAACTATAATGGAACTAGCAACTTCAGGATGCCCAGGTGCCAGCCCATACTGTCCTATGGCCACCTGAACACTTATAGTAGCCCTTAACAGAAATAAGCTATTATAGAGATATACATGTTTGCATTTAGATGCCCACATCTTTACTTTAATACAGCCTGCCACCTCGGCTCAGGTGGTCTACCTTAGTGGTGACTGACATATTAAAAATAGGGCTGTTACTTTACAGCTCATGGTGAGGACAAGAATTTGAGCAGTTTGCACTGCTCAGGCAGTCTGTAATGTCAGAACTGCTGCTATCTGCTTACTGGAGTCACTCATTGTGTCACAATCAATGACATAATTCTGAATTCAACAATGTACCATATGTGTAGATCCCTCAAGGTTTTTCTAAATAAACCACTTGTTGAAATAAAGAAATATTGAAAATGGGTAGGAAAAAACACCCATTTGTGACAATGTCTGCATCTTTAACTTTTTATTACGACAGCCGATTGATGAAAGCAATGTACCATTACATTTGATAGACCTTTTTGGTTGCCGGGATATATAAGGTTTGTGGGTTCTCCTAAAACCCGAGATACCCAGAGCCCAAAACTTAGCTGTGCCGTGCAATGTCTTCATTGTGTACTGCAGTGGTTCTCAACCTGTGATCCAAGGACCCACTGGGGGTCCGCAGAGCCTCCTCAGGAGGTTAGGACTGCTTGAAAACATAAATAATATTAACAGGTTAACCAGTTGTGTGCGTCAGACGGTCAGGAGTCATCTAACGCTGCAGTGCTCATGTGACTCATACGGCTTTCGGCCATCCGCGCACCTGGCACTGGAAATCCCTCTGGTGCATGCACCAAAGGGATTTCCTGCACAAAGAGATAGCCTCAGGACCTGGGGAAAGAGCTTCCCCAGCTCCCAGGGATGTTTCTTTGTTTTCACTGAAATGATGATCATCGCGCATGGCACACTGATGTCATTTCAATGAAAACAAAAGTGAAATGAGCCAATCAGCTCATTTCACTTTCACTGCCTCGATGCTCAAAGGGGCTATATCAGTCCCCGAGCACCGAGGCAGACGGGAGAGGTATCATTAGAAAGGAGAGAGTCCCCGCTTTCTAATGGGACTGCTCTCTAGTGGATCTCTGCTTGGGAAACGCTGCAGGAGAGCAATCACAAGCAGGTATCCACCCACTAGGCACCAGGGAGGGGGCAGCATCCTTTTGGGCAAGGGTTTTTGCTCCCCTCTTAATTATTTGGCCATAAGTAGTCCTGCCCCCTCCCCTGCCGGGGGGAGGGGAATGGGGCAATAGCCCCACGACCTGCCCTGCTGGGCAGATGGGAGCAATAGCACCCAATCTGCCCCCCAAGGGGGGCATAAAGCCCACCAGGCACTGGGGATTTCCTTTTATATGTCTGTCTAGGTGTGGGGGCTGCTCAAAATGGGCATTGCAATGCCCCCACCCCTCTGCCCAAAAAACATCATGGTATTTTTGCACCCCCTGGGGGCAGATGGGGACAATGACCCCCCAATCTGCCACCCGGGGTGGGGGACAGGAAGCCCACTAGACACCAGGGAGTTTTTAAATTCATTTAGGGGTGGAAACTGCCCAGAATGAGCAATGAGATGTCCCCACCCCTCTAAAAAAAAATATATATATAATAATCAGCAGTCTTTCTGCCTCCCCAACACCCAAGTGTCAGAAAGCCCACTAGGCACCAGGGATTATTTTTTTTGTAATGTAGGGGTAAGGGCTACCCAGAATGGGCATAGAAATACCCCTACCCTCCGGTCCCAAAATAAATGGGCAGTCTTTCTGCCCCTCCAGGGACAGATGGGGATTATTACTCCTGATCTGCCCCCCAGGGTGGGCAGAAAGCCCACTAGACACCAGGGAAGCATTTTCTTTTTTAAATAGACGGGTGGGAGCTGCCCACCACCATGGGCATGGTTATGTCACCACCCCAACTGAAGGGGGCAACAGTCTTTCTGCCGCCCTGTGGACTAAAGCATCTCATCCCAATGGCAAGAAAGAGGACATTTGACTCTTATGGGTTTTGATTTTACATATGGGCCAAGGGAGCTTGGTTAACTCTCAATATCGTCCCACTTTCAATGGTGAGCATCTGCACTTTTTGGACTTGGGTACGCTGCCACCTGGAAAAACCTAACAGACCCAGACACTTCTGAAAACTAAACGTCTAGGGGTGTCCAGAGTGGTGTACTTCACATGCACCCACACCATTTCCCTTATATTTCTGTGATGCAAACTTCTGGATTCTGCAGGAATCCACAAAACTGCTACCACCCAGCATTGCCTGTAGTGATAAAAACTCCGCTCCACTTGTGTAGGTGCCCAAAGCAGGGTTAGCATAAAAACATATGGAAAAAACCTGCCCTCGTGGACACACTTTGGTTCTCCCTCAATTTCTACTAGTTTTTAGTCCTTTACCTTTTGGAAGCCACACAAGTCACTCCATCTTGGATTCCCCTGGGTGTCTAGATTTAAAAAATGTACAGGTTTGCTAGGTTTCCCTAGGTGCCAGCTGAGCTAGGACCCAAAATCCACAGCTAAGCACATTGCAATAAAAATGGTCAGTTTTAGGCCTACCCAGACAAGCGAGTTACCATTTGTATCAGAAGACTTGGGGGAATGTTGGGTGGAAGGAAGTTTGTGGCTCTCATAAGATTCCAGAACTTTCCATCACAAAAATATGAGGATAATTTGTTTTCTCAGACAATGTTTGAGGTTTGCAAGGGATTCCGGGTAACATAACCTGGTGAGAGCCACACAAGTCACCCAATCCTGGATTCCCCTAGGTGTCAAGTTTTCAAAAATGTACTGGTTTGCTGGTTTTCCCCAGGTGCCAACTCAGTTAGGGTCCAAAATCCATAGCTGGGCACACTGCAAAAAAAAGGGTCAGTTTTGGGTGGAAAAATGTGATTTGTCCACATTGCATTTTGGCCTTTTTCCAGTAACAGTTACTAGGCCTACCCACACAAGTAAGGTACCATTTTTATCGGGAGACTTGAGGGAAAACAGAATAGCAGCAAAATGCTATTACCAATTATCTTTCTCTGAATTCGAGTCTTCCAAACGTAAGACAGTGTAAAAAATAAGCCATTTTATGAAATGCCCTCTAATTCACATGCTAGTATGGGTACCCACTAACAGATGTGCAAAAAAAACACTGACCTTGAAGGATCTACACAAATGACCCCTTGCTGAAATCAGAATGTTGTCTACTTCTCAGAAATGTATAGCTTTCCTGGTTTCACCACTAGTTTCAGACCCATGTCTAACACTAACTGGAAGGAGGCTAAAAGCCCAAAAATAGGTACAAGCATTGGCATCGCCAATAGGTTCCACCTACGCAAAATCGAATGGCTTTGTCAATGTGTTTTTTTAACATTAAGCACAGCAGTTGACCTGCTGTATAACATGGCTTAAACTTTTTTTTTTTTAAAGTGCTATGACATGGCCAGCTTTGGCCAGTTCATAGCGCTTTCTTTTGTAGTTTAAACCATGTTATACAGCAGGTCAAGCAGGCAATCATGCAACAGTGGATTTAAGGAGCAGACAAGTGAGTCATGTACCTCCGGAGACCATACTGCATTTGTGGGACCAGATTAGTCAAGGACGCTGCAGACTGGGTGGTTCTGTAGAAAGCGCAGATGAACCCTCCAACTTGCAGGCATGGGAAAAGCTGAAGACCATTTTAGCATGAGGTTGACTGTCCCCAAATTATAGGTTCACAGAGAATCACTATTGAGATATTAGTAAACTCAATAAAATAATGTGCATACATTTGAAAATCATGTTTATTTATACTAGGTGGAAGCTTTGAACCAGTCACTTCCCGTCCCAGTTTAAGGCAATACAGGGACGTTTGCAAGGTTTCACATACCTAATCCCTTTAAATGTCCTTGAGGTGACCAGACTAAATGTAATTTTTGAAGTTTCACCACAAAATTATATAATTTTATAGTACGCTACTGAGTCTGACGGGACGAATCCAGCGCGGGCCTCATAAGTAAGGTCTGAACAGTGATAACTACAGTCTTCCCGAGGCAGATCATATGGGGTGTCTGCAGACAAGCCGTTCATACTGAGTGTCCGCAGATGACCTGCCTGTAACAATAGCCCCGACAAAGATCGCCCTGAGGGTGTGCAGCATAGAAGCTACTGGTAAGACAAGCCGTTCTGAAAAATGGGGGAAAAATAGCGAGGATATTTCTGTGACCGGAACGTGAGCAAAACATGTGAGTGGGCGGGAAGACCGGTCCTTCACCTCATGAATAATAATAATGAATTCCACACTCCAATCCAGTGACACAGCATAAGTTCCATTCACACAGCCCCCCGAACACTGTGAAAATAAACAAAAAATTAGCTTTGGAAGCATATGGTCAGAGGAAGCAAACTGACCATTAGCCAATGGCAGTGACCGGAAGGAGTACTTGGTCCCAAATCCACAACGGCAGGACGGCAAAACAGCAATCAGTAAAGAGCAGGAAGTGGCCTAGCAGGGAAGGGGTTAATAAAGTGACTAAAAGTGCAAATGAACACTTAAAACATATTGTAAAAGTCAAGGAATTTGAAATTGGAGGCTACAAATGTAATTAGTATCTTCAGATTGATTGGTGAGAGTAGAATATGTTTTGGATGATGTGTGGCTTCATTTAAATTTAAAAAGAGCTTGATCCTTCCTATTAAATTTGTATTTTTTATATTTACATTTGTTCGCTAATTAAAGAAAATTTGTTAGCATTTGTGTATGTGTTTGATGAATGCTTGTTTCTGTATTTTTGTGTAATGTTTTTCATTTCAAAGTATCAACAATGTTTAGGCTGGGTCCCCGGCTTCCAGTAATGACTTGGTGAGGGGGTCCCCAGATTCCAATTATGATTCAGTGGGGGTTCCTGGAATTCTAGTAATGATAAAGTGGGGGTTCACAGAAGTCAAAAGGTTGGGAACCATTGGTGTACTGAGTGTAGACCAATTCATATGGTGAAATATGTACAGTAAAAAAATGGACATCAAGGAAACCTATTTATTCTGAAATGGGCCCAGGAGGTGGAGTTTAGAAGAAGTGTTATTTGTACATCTCTGAATTTGTGGGTACCTGTACAAGCATATGAGTTAGAAGGTATTTTTCAAAACTTCCACTTTTACACACTGGCTTACATTTGGAAGTCAAAAATGCAGCAAAATCTAATAACAAATATTCTACTATTCTATGTTTCCACGTGGCTTTCGATAAAAATGGTACCTCACTTGTGTAGGTAGGCCTCATATTTTTCCATTGAAACATGACCCTTTTTGGAAAATTGGTAGGTATGGATTTTGGGTTCTAACTCTGCTGGCACCTAGGGAAAACATAATAATACTGGGTCTTGATCCTATAAGGCCACAGTGAGGGAGGGATCAAAATTAGTCTATTCAAAACATAAGACTCCCTCAATAGCCGTAGACCAAGCACTATTTGAAATACTACACAACAAGAACATGAATCATGAGTGACAAGAAAAATTCAGAATTTAATAGTATTTGATCATTATTGTGCTTAGCACTGCCGCAAAGAACTCTTAGTTTAAGAACACAAACAAAAGACAAATCCAAACTCTTGTGCACCTGGATATAATAATTATGTGTCACAAATCATGTACAGTAAATCATAACAACCCAACTGTAAAATAGCTAACATAAATCATACATAATTATGGGTTGTACGTCTATCACATAGTAGTCTTAAAACTGGTCCACAAGTTTAAGACACAAAAGGAGGGGCAGAAAGGCTATTGCCCCATATAGTTGGGGGTGGGGGCCTAGTCATGCCTAAGTCAGGCAGCCCCTCACCTCTATTTGTTTTAAAATAAACTTTCCCTGGTGTCTACTGGTCTTCTGCATGCTCCCCACCCCCGGGAGGCAGATCGGGAGTAATTACCTGTGGGGACAGATAGACGGATGCCCCATTTACAAGGGGGCATGGCCATGCCATAATGGGCAGTCGCACTCCCATATTTTTATTTCCCTGGTGTCGATAGGGCTTTCTGTGCCCCATCTGTACCTCGTCTAGGTAGGTGGCACTGAAGTTGTCCAACCCCACCAGGACCTGGTTGACCAGTCTCTGGCAGGTAAAAGGGGCATTCTTCAACCCAAAGGGCATTACACAAAACTGGTAGTGCCATGTGTTGAGAACACCAACCTCTCTTTTGCCCCTTCGGTTAAGGCAATCTGTCTGTACCCAGACGTCAGATCAAACATGCTGAGGAACTTGGCAGATCCTAACCAGTCAATGATCTCATCAGCTCGGGGATGGGGTGTACGTCTGTCGAGGTGACAGCATTGAGCCCTCTGTAGTCAACACAGAACCTAAGTTCAGTTGTGACACCAGGTGGAGCAGCCTTGGGGACCAGAACCACAGGACTGGACCAAGGGATGGTGAAATGCTCAATCACCCCTAACTCCAGCATCTTAGAGATCACCTCCTTGATGCTGTCTCTTACTCGGTCAGTGATCCAGTAAGACTTGTGCTTGACAGGTAGACTATCCCCAGTGTCAATATCGTGGGTGCACCAATGGGTGACCCCAGGGGCAAGTAGGAACAGTGAGGTAAGCTGACCCTGTAACTGCCGACAGTCGCTCTGCTGTTCCACGATCAGAGTAGGGGAGAGGTTTATACCCTCTACTGACCCACCCTGCTCTTTGGCAAACAGGAGGTCAGGGAGAGGTTCACTCTCGTCTTCCACGCTATCATCCGCGACAAAGAGCATGGTCAACTCAGGACTCTCAAAGTGCTGTTTGAGGTGGTTCACGTGTAACACTCAAAGGGTTCCTAGGAGTCTGCATGTCCATCAAGTAAGTGACACTACTTTTGTGCTACTTCACCTCAAATGGCCCAAACCAACGGTCTTGGAGAGCACGGGCGCTACTGGGGCCCTCACCCACACTTTCTGGCCAGGCTGAAACTCAACCTGAGTGGTATTCTGTTCATACCAGCGTTTCATGGGGTGTGGAGGGGGTCCTGGGAGCTGCTCCCAACCCCCTTCACCAAACTGAGAGGCCATCTCACAGGGTGCCCATATAGAAGCTCAAAGGGACTGAAGCCAACCCCCTTCTGTGGTACCTCCCTGTAGGCAAACAGAAGGCATGGTAACAAGACGTTCCACTTACTTCTCATGGGTTCAGAGAGACCCATAATCATTCCCGTCAGAGTACAGTTGAATCTTTCAACCAACCCACTGCTTTGGGGGTGGGTAAGGCATGGTGAACTTGTATGTTACATCACATGCCTTCCACATATCCTTCATGTACAGCAACATAAAATTAGTATCCCGGTCAGATACCACCTCTTTAGGGAAACCCACACGGGTGAAGATCCAGTGCCCTGGCCACTGTGGATGCAGTCACAGTCCTCAGGGACATAACCACCGGGTGGCATGGTCGACCAAGACCAGGATAAACCTGTTGCCCATGGCTGTCTCGGGATCCAGAGGCCCCACAATGGCAATGCCCACCCGCTAAAAAGGGAAGATTGCGACAGGAGACAGTCGATGAGGAGCCTTGCACCTCTTCTCAGATTTGGCACTTGCCTGGTAGATCTGACAAGACCTGCAGAACGCATCTGAGTGCTTTCTCATTTGAGGCCAATAAAAGTGGGTGACAAGCCTGTCAAAGGTCTTGCCCTGCCCCAAATCATGAGCCAGACCCAGTAGGAAGGCTCTGAAACACTGGAGTACCACCATCACACAAGACTGCCCCAGGCTTAGCAACCTTAGGCTCACTATACAGGAGATCATTCTCCCAGTAAAGCAGGTGAGTTCCAGAGGTGTCGCTAGCTGCCTGGGCTTCGGCATGTTTCTGAAGACGCTCAAGGATGGGGCATGTTTTCTACGCTGAGCAGCACTCTTCCCTGATGGGGCCTTGTTCCTGCTGCCAATGGGTCAGCTCAGGCAGGTCCCCCAGTTCAGACCACTCTTTGCCTGTAGGTTCGGGGGCGCCCCTCCTCAGGTTCAGCCTCCTTCCGGACCGTGGGAATTTCAGGAGTGGGTTTCCCATGCCCCTTGCTCCTTACTTTCTTGACAGGTACCTGGGCCACTGTTTTAGGCTCCAGGCCCTCTTGATTACCATGTACCGTGTGGTCATGCACGCCCACTCTGGCAATCCCAACATTTTTAAGTGGGACCTGAGCTCCATCTCCTTCGAGGCAGTATACTCTAGGTCATTCCCTAGCAGATAGTCAACAGACATGGATGGACTCACAGCTACACTCAAGGAACATGAACTCTTCCCCCCCCCCACCATTCAAATTGAACCTGAGCTACCAAGCATTGGCCCTCACTGTTGTCTACTGCTACAACTGGGGGACCACATTAGGGACTATCTGCTCTTGAGACACCAGATGACAGCAGACTGTTGTCATACTGGCCCCTCTGTCTCTAAGAGTCTCCACCCGCCTACCACTGATGGTCACCAAATGCCTGCACATCTTTGTATTATCAGGCATGAGGGTTGTCTGGACCACCTCACCCTGACCCAGGGAGACTAGGGTTAACTCAACTGGCTCCCCATCACTAACCAGGATCAACTCCTCCCCAAGCGTTACACTGCCCCCCCATGTGTCTGCTTAGGACACTTGGGACGCCCTCTAATGTGCCCTTCCTGAGCACAGGCAAAGCACTTGATGGGTTCCATCCCTGCAGGCTTCCCTGAAGGGAACAAACTCTTGTTCACAACAGGGGGCTGGGAAACCATACCCTGGGAACTAGTTTGTGGCTCAATCCTTACTTTTATCCTTGCCCACCTACTTGTTCTGTGATGGACCCTGCCCACCCTTGACAGGGTCTCCCCATACAACTTATTGCGGACCCTGGTACTCACCCTTCGGTCCGCCTCCTGAGCAAGCTTCTTGGGTTCACCAAGCCTGCTATCAATTAAGTGTTGGGGCAGCTCTGGAAAACACAGACTAGACAAGTGCTCCCATACAAACAAATTGTGATGCCCCTTGTAATCTGTTACCTCACTGCCCTTCACCAAACCATCCAGTGCTCTGCAAAATGAATCTACACACTCAAGCTAGGTCTGGGAAACAAACTTTCCTACTTTACCTGAATTTCTTTCTGTACAACTCTGGTGTCAGGCCATACCTGGTAACGACGGCATCCTTCATTTTAGAATAGGTGAGCTCCCTAACTGCCCCTAGTGCCAACAAGGTGTTCCTCCCTTCTGCTGTGAAGTAGTTCCACAGGCCCGCCCCAATCTCTCTCAGAGACTCTGTGCATGTGGAAAGCTGCCTCCTAGCCCTGAAACCACCTGTGGATGTCCTCCTCCTTAGTGTACTCTTTCCCTACACTCTTGGGAAGATGCACTCTCCTCTCAGATTGCACTGAACAAACACTGCCTCCATCTGTGCTGGACCTGCTCCTGCAATCCAGCTCATTCAAGCTCAGCTCCTGAGCTAAATGCATTTCTCCTTTCCCATGGCAATTCTCTTTTTCCATAGCAACTCTTTCTTTCTCCTCCTCCCTCCTCCTCATCCTAGCCAGCTCCAGCTCCCTTTCATGCTTGAGCCTTTTCATTTCCAGTTGCCTGTCCTCCAGTTCTTCCCGGGTTAGTCCTTTGGAAGACACAGAGCTGCCTATCTTGGAGACCCTCCCTCCAGGCAGGCCTTGGTTGTCCAACAAAACATTGTGGATACTTTGCCCCTCCATGTCCCCAGTGCGATTCTCCTCCTCTGTGAGCACATCGGCCTCCTTTGCTGCCAGCCAGGCCCTCAGTTCCTTCTGCAGCTCCTCCTTTTTAGTGAGGCTTTTATTAGGACACAAACTCACTACAGAACATTTTGAGCTGAGGCACCAGCCTCTACTGTTCAAACACTACTTCTACAGCTCCAACTGATGGCTCACCAGACTGACACATGATTGTGAAAAGGTGCAACAAAGGTGCAAAGTTCAAAAGCCAGGAAATAAAAGAAAAGGAAAAAAACAGTATGTGATTGTATAAATGGTCTCAATAAAACAGTAGTGTACACCAATCACTGTATATCAAGTACAAATACAAGTCCTATCCTCACTGCTGATCACCAATGTTAGAAAATGGGTCTGTGGTTGACAGTCAGTTGGCACTCTGTCCAATCAGGGACCCTTACACTATTCAGGGTAAGAGAGACAAGCAGCTCAGATAACCGCTGCTCGCCCCCTTGGTAGCTTGGCATAAGCAGTCAGACTTCTCTCAGAGGCAATGTGTAAAGTATTTGTACAAATATACAGAGTAACACCGTGAAAACACCACAAAAGAACTACACATGTTAGACAAATAGCCAATATTTGTCTAAATCAAACAAGACCAAAACAACAAAAATCCAACAAACATAGGCAAAGATATGCATTTTTAAAATAAAAAGAGAGTCTTAATCCACAGAAATCAACGGCTACGTTGTTTTAGCACAAAGTAACCAGTATGTGTAAAAAATAAAGCTGTAAGGGTGACGGTGCATCAGAAAAGTAAGCGACGCGTCAATTAATCCATAAGTAATTTCTAATCACCCATAAGGTCTTAAGGCGCTGTTTGCGGGCCTGCTGCTCAATCGAAGTGCCAGGTCTTGAGGTCCTTCCTGAACTTCTTCAGTATTGCGGTCTGTCTGAGTTTGAGAGGTAGCGTGTTCCATGTCCGGACTGTGAGGCAGTACAAGGATCTTTCTCGTGCTGTGCTTTTCCGGATCTCATGAATGGCTGCCAGTGCAAGCTGGGAAGAACGGAATTGTCTGCTGGGTACGTAGAAGGCGAAGCGGTGGATGAGGTATGCTGGCCCTGTGTTGTGCAGTACCTTGTGGGTGTGGGTCAAGAGTTTGTATGTGATGCGCTTATTGACCGGGAGGCAGTGTAGGCCTCTGAGGTGTGAGGAGACGTGGCTGTGTCAGGGGATTTCTGGGATGATTCTGACTGTTGCATTCTGGATTCTTTGTAGTCTTGATTGCAGTTTCTTGGTGATTCTGGCATAGATTGCATTATTGTAGTCCAGTTTGCTACTGACGAGCGCATGGGTGACTGTCTTCCTCGTATTGGAGGGGATCCACTTGAAGATCTTTCAAAGGAGTCGGAGGGTGTGAAAGCATGACAATGAGATGGCGTTGACTTGGCGGGTCATGGATATAGAGGAGTCCAGGATGAGGCCCAGATTGTGTGTGTAGTCCGTGGGAGCTGGGGCGTTTGCCAGTATGGTGGGCACCAGGAGTTGCTCTTGGTGGATGGGGTGGAGCTGATTACGAGGATCTCCGTCTTGTCCAAGGTGAGTTTGAGGCAGCTGGCTTCCATCCATGTGGCAATTGCTCTCATCCCATGGATGAAATTTCTCTTGGCCTTGGGGTCGTCAAACAGGGAGAGGATCAGTTGGTTATCGTTGGTGTAGGAGACTATGTTTCGCCTGTGTGGTTTGATGATCTTGGCTAGCAGGGCCATGTAGATGTTGAAAAGTGTTGGTCTGAGTGATGATCCTTGGTGCACCCTGCAGCATGTATCTTCGAATTTTGATGTGCAGCGATAGTCTGTCACTCGGTGTTCTTCTGGTGAGGAAAGACCTGATCCATTCCAGTGGTTCATCTCGGATGCCGGCGTCATGGAGTTTGGCGAAGAGGGTGGAGTGGGAGACTGTGCTGAATGCAGCAGAGAGGTCGAGGAGGAGAAGTGCAGCTATGCCTCCGTGGTCTAGTATGGCGTGTATGTCATCCATGGCTGCTAGAAGTGCAGTTTCAGTGCTGTTGTTGCTCCTGAATCCGGTTTGGGATGGGTCTAGGATTTGATGTGTCTCCAGGAATTCGGTGAGTTGCAGGTTGACGCCATTTTCAGTTGCTCTGGCTGGGAAAGAGAGCAGAGAGATTGTCTGTAGTTTTCCAGCTCTCTTTGGTCGGCAGAGGGTTCCTTACTTGCAAGTGAAGCCATGTGCGTTGATTCTTTACTCGCACCAGAGGCCGTGCGTCAATTCTCTTCTCGCAAAGGAGGCCCTGCATCTATTCCAGGTGCGCAGCCTCGGGTCTGTACGGGGATGTTGAAGACTTTGATGCCGAGGATCTGTGCGAGGAAATTTCTGAATTTCCGTGCATAAAGACTCCACGCTATTGAAGTCGTACTGGCCCATAGAAATTTTCGGGGCAGACTATAAAATCTTAGGCAAGATTCTCACTGACAGATATCCCCAAATTCTCCCGAAACAGCTATGTTCCGGGATGTAACACCTTCCAGAACATCCGTCATCTCTTTAATGTACAAGACTGAGGGTCCTGTCTTATTTTAGATCTGGAGAAGACATTTGGCACACTAATGTAGCACTTTCTTTTCACAGTACTCACCCGCATGGGGATCGGGTCCGAGCTTCTAGCCCACACCCGACTAACGTACTCCAAACAGATCTCCCGGATCCTCCTGGGTCGACGCATCTCGGCCCCCTTCGCGGTCAGTCATGGTACAAGACAGGGATGCCCACTCTCCTCAATGGTATTTGCATTTGCAATGGAATGCCTTGCTATACGTTTATGCAGGGAGGGCCGAGAGTGGGCCATACCACAAGCAGACAGGACACACGCTGTGTCCTTGTATGCAGATGACCTGTTTCAATATCTGCAAGACATTACAGCCAACCTTACGCCACTCTGGGACACCATAGCTAATTACGCCTCTGCCACTGGACTTCATGTGAACTGGGCAAAAATCAGCCACCAACCCACTCTGTCCTGACCAAACGCCTCAAGATGTCCTTCTAGGTGACATCTGCCCTAGCTGCCAAGCTAAAGCGATCTGCTACCTAGGGGTCTATTTGTATCATACTCATCTAGACTTATACGAGGGGAACCTCTGCAAGGCCTTGCTGGAAATACTGAGCCCACCACACATCCTGTCCTACAAGCTATATTTGCCATGGGCAATGGCCGCCAACTGGCTTTATAAAGCTATTCGCAACCTGACGGTCACCCCTCTCGCTGTACTGCGCCACAGACAGGAGGATGACTTTGGAAGGGTACTGGGCGACAGGGTCAGGGCACTAGAATTTCCTGGACAAGTCTCCCGCAGATCCCATTTTAAAAGTATACAGTTCTTTATAATCCCTAGGGTATATTTAACCTTGGCTAACCCAAACCCTTACTTCCCCGAGGCACAGATCGAATGCCCACACAGCTAAGCCCCTGACGCCAACCAAACACATGTTGTGGTCCTGTACCACCCTACAGAGCTATTGGCATTAAGTTCATACCACACGGTTACAGAGCTGCCAGAAATTAACACATGGGAAGCATGCGCCCTAGGCATATTTAAGCATAGGAAGCAACAAAGAGCATACACCCAATTTGTGGTCCTAGCACTTCTCCTTGCTAACCACACACTCGTGCTCCACTGGCACTTTCTTACAGTCCCACCTGGTGGCTATATGGCATGGATCGGTACACAAATGAGGCGAAGCAGAAGGAGATACGCAACTGTACAGGCGACCTATTCCTCCCCAATAAGCCACCCTACTCATGCACTTCCAGCAGGAGGTGCAAAACGATCGTCCCCTATGATCACACCATGTGATCACCATACATACCACAACCGCTACCTCCATAGGGGGTTCCTACAACAGCACTCACCCATAGTCCTCTTTCATCCACCCACATGCAGTTAATGCGGTACTATATGCTGGTTCACCCACCTCCGCCACTATGCCTGCCTTGCACTTCCCACTCTGCCATCGTCACTAAGCCCACCCCTTTCCTAAGTTTCTAAATTTGCATCCAGTTACACCATTGTGATGATATGCAAGTGTTTCGGCTCAATGTATAATGTGGACACTATAAACCACTGCACTTCCAAGTGCCCTACTTTGTTGTTGTTTTGCTAAATACGCAGGCACGACTAGTTTGTATTTCCTGTCTGGCATTGTTTCAGCTCGCAGCAAGCTGTCACATACAAATTTTGTTTAAATTGTAAAATCCAATAAAAATATTTATATATATATTTAAAAAAAAAAAAAGAATAAAGTAATTACTGGCAATTATCAATTAATTTCAGCTCACACGCTATAATTACACAGAAACTCAACAATCTTAAGGTGCCTCAGAGCAATTGATCAGTGGATGGCATGGAGCCATCTGAAACTGAATGCGTCCAACACTGAAACACTCACATGTAGTGACTTGAAAAATGATGACCCACTCTGCCATGGCCTGAAGTCATGGGGCCACCACCTAAAGTTTCCAAGAAAGAAAGAAACCTTGGAATAACCATGGATTACAAGCTATCAATGAATGCTCAAGTGGATAAGTTAGCAAGATCAAACTTCATTAGTATGAAAACTCTGTGACGCATCTTCCCCAACCTAGAATTTTCACACAAAGTCCAAAATACTGTCTCTCTCTTGTACTGTCTAAACTGGATTATGCCAATGGCCCTTACTTTGGATCATCTTCATCAACTATGAAAAGGCTACAACAAATTCAGATCTGTGCTGCCAGACTACTCCTACATATACAGCCACAAGTCGACACCTCCCCTGCCTTGAGGTCCGTACATTGGTTACCGCTTGCCAGAAGAAACACCTTCAAGCTGCTTTCTATAACCCACGATGCAACACATGGAACACGACCACCACTTTTCATCAGGAATCAAAACAACAAATATATCCAATAAAGCAACCGCAGCTCCAGGCTGGCATCTTGCCTCAAAACCCTAGCATACAAGAAAAAAAACATGGATGACACATCTTTATCTGTTCAAGCAGCCAAACTGTGGAATTCATTACCCCCAAATTTAAGATCCACAGATATCTTATCTTCAGAAGACTCCTCAAGAGTTGGTTCTTTCCTACTTGACAACCATACTCAAAACACAAATTTACAGCATATGCCTGTGTACGTAAACATGTATAATTTGATTGTATTTATGCATTTAGATATGTACATTTGTTCTATAAATGTTAGCTAGTTATGGTTAAAAAATATATATTCTTATAGGTCTCCATAACAAATGTATATATTACTTATGGTTAAAAGATGTATATATTATTTATGCTTAACATTTATATAGGTCACTGCATAGATTACATATGTTATTGATTATATGCTTATGGGTCGCTGTTGTATTACAAAAACAAATAAACAAAAAAAAATGAAATCCCCTTCAACAAAAATAACACAAACACACAAATAAAATACCTTCATGTACAACAACCCTTTAAGGTCAAAGGTCCTGATTTAGAGTTTGGCGGATGAGTTCCTCCCTCACAAATCTGACGGATATCCCGTCCACCATATTATGATCACCTCAGGATATAATAGGATCATAATATGGCAGACGGGATATCCGTCACGTTTGTTACGGAGTAGCCCGCTCCGCCAATCTCTAAATCAGGCCCTGAGTTTCTAACTATTTAGCTATACAGGCACATGTGACATTATATAATACAACTTTACTTCTTTTCATTATTTTCCACATACATGCATACCTTTCTATGTCGGTATGCATTTATATATATCACTTTACTCCTACTGTAGAAATGAAACAAATAAATAACAGCCTTCAACTTTCTCCAGTGCACTACTCAATAACCTATACCTTTCTCAATATATCCTCTACATCCACTCTGACTCATCCCAAGCATCATTGTACTATTATAATCCCCCTAATAACCCTTCCTAGACTCTTCCCTCCTTTATCTCACCTTTGACTCATCACATATCTCCTTTACTATGACCTCCCGATTTAAAACTTCATAGACTGTTCCCTCCTCTAGCCCTACTTTTACTAATCCCAAACCTCATTTTACTGCTTTTATCTCCCTAATTACTCTTTATAGCCTCTTCCCTTCTTTATACCCTAATTACTCTTTATAGCCTCTTCCCTTCTTTATACCACCTTTGACTCATCCCAAGCCTCATTTTACTACTATGATCTCCTAAATAACACTTTCTAGACTCTCCTCTCCATCCCGGTGTTAACACCATACTGTCACAACACAACCACTAAGCATCTCATAAACAGTATTGTCAACATGGCGTAGCCTGGTAAAATGGCGTTCTAGCAGCGCCTTGCCAAAGCTCGAGCCTGATCTTCATAATCTTGTGTGTCCCCCGATCCAGATGGCCCTCTGCAACAAGATCTTTTATGACAACAGCTAAACTCCTCCCCTCGGGCTCGATCACCTGTGCCGTGTTTTTAACAGCACAAAAGAAAGGGAGAGTGCTGACAACCAGGAGGAGGAGGAGCCGAGCGCTGGCTGGAGGCCAAGGCTCTGCCTGCTGGGGGCTTTTGACCTCCATGCGGTTTTGATCGGGGCTGTGGGGGCCGGTGGGAATCGCCAGCGCAGAAAAAGGGCGAGGACAACATCAGTCATGTGGCATACTGAGCTGCTGCTGCGGGGCCTAGAATACTGCGGGGAAAAGGACTGCTCCCCGAACTGGGCACACTGTGCTGGTCTGGGGGTCTAAGATGTACAGGAGAACTGATGAGTTTGCAGATGGAGGTGGGCGGCCTGCTCTCCCTGGTGTGATCTTGCGGTGCCTGGCCTGTGAGGGATTGGACAGCAGCACTGGTGGTGTCCCCTGGACACTAACTAGCGGCCAGCTACTAGATCTACCAAGGGCCTGTTGTTGAGTGGCTAGGCCTCCTGGGGTGTGAGTGTGGAGAAGCGTCATGCAGGGCCCATTCAGTCCGTCCACGGAGGAATACCACCCAATGGAGGGCCCCCAAACAGTAAGTCTGGGACCTGAGTGGCCCCTGTTGTGACACTGCCATGTCCTGGAGATATTGAACTCTTTCACCTCAAGTCCGGATGCCAACAAAGTAAAAGCTACATGGGGGGCATGGAAAGCTTATGCTGGAACGCGCATTTATGGAAGCACTTTTTGTATTATCTGCCCCCGCGCGGTGCCCCTCTAGTCTAACAACTTATCCTATCCTGAGGTTATATTCCATTGAGGAGACACCGAACAGACCTAACAAGCTGGCGTCTGGGTCCCCTCCTCACAATTGGACTTGCCATTGGGGGTGCAGCGGCGACTGAGAGGGCCACTAGGGATGGTCGCTTGGCTTTCTTTTGCCCTGGGGAGAGGCAACCATTAAGCTGCGGATTGCCCGGGAGGCCCCCTAAATGTAAGACATCTAGACTGGACACCCAAGGGGAGCAATCAGGTGGTCTCGAGGCATTGGAGAATAAAATGGTTGCTATGGCCATGGATATAAACCATCTGTGTTTGGATCTCCGTGTGGTAGTGGAGAGAGTCACGAAAACTGAAGGTGAACTTGCAACTCTATGTGCTACAGAGCGGGAGTTGCAGACAGTGGTCGCGGATCTCAGGGACGGTGCCACTCATATGGCCGAACACTTGGAGGACGCAGAGGGGCGCTTGCGCTCAGGCTGCTGGGATTCCTAGAGAGGGATGCGGGCCCCTCGGCTGAACTCTTCCTGGACGAATGGATCACCACAGCACTGCAGCCTATTAGTTTCTCAAAGTTCTTTGTGGATGAAAGGGCTCACAGGGCAGTGGGTTCTGCACCCCAGCCTGGGGGCCCCCCCTTGCACAAATGACCAGATTTTCTAATTACAGAGACAGAGACAGAGACATTATCCTTCAATATGTTAGGTCTCATGGTTCTCCTAACTTTGAGGGTACCTCCATCCACATATTTACGGACAATACTAGGAGGATGCAGGAACTTTGGAGAGACTTCCGCCCAACCAAACGGAGGATGAGAGCCCACAATATTAAGTACAGTCTCCTACTCCTGGCGCCTCTCAGAGTTCACTATAACAATAAGGTGCAGTTCTTTGAAAAACCCCAGGATGCGCCGGACTAGATGGACTCTTTGGGACTGAACCAGGGACCATCTTCTTCAGAATGGCAAGAACCAAGACTAAGAGACCTGCGGCGATCCACCAGTCCCAAGAGAAAGCCTCCACAGCGAATGAAGTAATCTCAACAAACTTCTGTCGACAGGATCATAGTTGCTGAGGATGGAACGCTCCAGACAGAACAGGACATGCTGGATACACAGAATTGATATAATCCACTCAGCCAATTGAGGGACTCCCAGGCTGAGAACTCGCCAATAGACTGAAAGTCAGCAGCTGGAGCCCTGGGAAGAGGATGAGCAGGGGCACATAAGAACTTGTGGCCTCATAGAGACACGAAAAGGTCCATAAGTCAGGGTGACAGAGAACATAATTATTGAAGGAACTGTATACAGAGGGATCCCAGGAAATCACTGTTCGCCAAAGGAGCTTTAAGGGGTCTAAATGATCAGGCTGTGACGGCCTGGGAACTTAGTCACTCTGACTCACTGAGCTCTCAATCAGGCTTGTGATGAGCAGTAACCTGGATCTCAATCAGATGCCACACACACCTTATTACTTTACTGTTTATTATAAGTTAGGTTTTGGTTTTCCAGTAGGGGGAATCTTTGGGTCGGGGTTAACAGCTCTCTTGATAGTGGGTTAAGCAGGAGGGATTGGATACTACTGCCTGTGGCGGAAGGTTGGGATTGTAGGGTATATGATTGACGTAGGATTTTGAAATGTTGTGATTAGGTATATGTGTTCTCATTCCCTATGCAGTCAGATGATAAACTATACCACACACACTACAGGAAGTTTGCTTGAGTGGGGTCATGAATAAACCCAAATCTCCCCACCTAAATATAAATATATCTATCGTGCCCACCACCAATGACAGCTACAGGGACCAAGTACAAAATACTCACCTGGAATGTGAGAGGACTGAATAATCCGCTGAAAAGAAAGAGTGCATGTATATCACCTACACCCTTTTACAGGAAACATTTCTGTGGGGAGACTGTATTAGACTGCTCCAGTGGAGGTGGCGAAGCCAATTATTTGCCAGATCTTGCTCGGGCAATGCGAGGGGGGTCTTGACATGAGTCACACAGGGGTTCCTCTTCCGACCAACAAGGGTGACTTGGGATGATATGAGACAGTTTGTTGTCCTTGAGGAGACCTTAGATGCTCATGGCTGTGCACTATCAATGTCTACAGTCCGACTATTGATGATGGCGATTTCATACGATCAGTGTTGCAGGCACCCCAGATTCCACCTTCAACAGAGGTTATTATTTAATTGTACCTTAAATGGCCAATTGGGCAGGAACCCACCAAAGGCTGACACTAAGCCTCGAACTACAGCCACTTTGCATCAGGTGTTACATATTCTAGAACTGACAGATGCATGGAGACATTATCATCTGTATACCCACAGCAATCACCAGGTATCACCCTATGAAGACTCCCAGCTGACACTTTCACTGATCCAGTATTCCATGAATCTGTACTAAGGTCTTTAACACAATACTTCACAGAAAACTGGGAAACGCCTGGGAGCAGAGCAGTCGAGAGAGATACCAAGAAGGTGGTGCTTCGGGGCGTCTGTATATCTGCTGCAACAGGGGTGCAACATCTATTAGAAAACAAATTGACATCATATGAAGCAGACTTAAACAGGGTGGGGAAGGTGCTCCCCACGGACCCTTCCGCATCGATGGCTTGGGACTGACTAAAAAGACAGCTAAATGAAGCCTGGATCAGACAACAGAAACACAACAAGGCCGCAGCTAGGAGACAGTGGTCTTAAGAGGGAGAGAAGACCAGCAGATTGGCTAGACTAATCCAGTCAAAAATTGCCCCAAGGCCGGTCCTCACAATTTGTGACCGAGAAGGCCATGAAGTCTACGCCCAACAGGCCATAAACAAGGTTTTTGCAGACCACCTGCATACGGTCTATGTATACCCTCCCAGCATGAGGACATGACGGAGCTAGGTAACTACTTAAAAGAGCTATTTCTGCTGGCCGTCTCCACTGAGGTTAGCAAACAATGGGGGGCTCAGATTACTAAATAGGAATTCACAGAAGCCATAAACAATCTTAAAACAGCCAAGGTACCTGGAGGTGTCTGCTTACTCGCTGGATTTTATAAGGCTTTTTCAACCGTTTTGACACACTGTTGGGGGTTTTGGGGAGGCTTATGAGACCCAACAACTGCCATTTTCTATGACAGAGGCACTAATACCTAAACTGGGCAACAACCACCTCGAAGCTAGTTTGACAAGGCCCATTTGAATGTTCAATATTGATCTCAAACTTATTACCGGTGTCCTGGCTACCCATTTGCTTCCACAATTACCGGGACTCATCCATGATGATCAGTCCAGCTTTATTTCACAAAGGAACACCCTGCGCAACATTCACCAATCGACGCATGTGTTGCATGCCTGCCGTTACAGGAAGGCCAATATGCCCTAGCCTTATATATATATATATATATATATATATATATATATATATATATATATATATATATATATATAAAAAAATCACAAGCCTTCGATTCCCTTGACTGGGAATGTGTCTGGGCAGTTCTGGACAGGGTGGGACTGGGACACTGCTTCATTTGGTGGGTTAAACTGCTATATACCCTGCACATGGGCCGATATGTATTAGCAGAAATTGATCAGCAGAGGGGAACCCGGCAGGGTGGTCCTTGTCCCCATTAAATCTTTGCCATTGCCATGGAGCCACTGGCTTGAAGAATACATCAGGTAATGAGGGAATGGGGCATTCAGGTGGGTGCGTGGGGAAAACATAGTATCTCTATACGCAGACGATGCCCTGGTATACTTATTTTGCCCTGATACATCAGCCCGAATCTCTTGAAGCTGTTGGAGGAATTCTTGGAATATTCTGGTCTGCAGGTTAACCCGCTGAAATCACTACTGTTTCCTTTGGGGCATGTGCAGTCCAGGCCTAGGGAGACATTGCCTGGGGTGGGGCTACCATGGACGGTCAACAAGGTTAAATATCTAGGTATCTATAGCACACCAATTGAAAAACAGTTCTATAGTCACAATATGTGTGATGGTGGGACTAAAGTCCTCTATCAGGTTTTGGAACACTTTGAAGTTACCCATGATGGACAAAATCGATCTTATAAAAATGGTGGTGATAATGCGCTGCTTATATGTCATGAGGGCACATACTACGATCTCCCCAAGAAAGTATTACGAGACCTGGATAAGCTACTGGTTGCACTCCTGGGACAGGGCAGGAGATGCTAGGTTAGCCTCAACACACTTAAGCAGGAATGGGATAGTGCGGCCTAGAGGTCCCTGACTTAGAACTGTATTATTATGCTGCCCAACTACAACATGCGGTCCAATGGCCAACCGAGAACCGAACTGGAAGAGAGACCTATTTGCGGGTTCACATGAAGGCCACACATTGAGTGAGGTTCTGATGAGTGGCACACAATTGCCCCAGGAGCTTCCACATTTAATCCGTCTGATGGGCGGCATTTGGGAAAGAGCAATAACCAGAGCCCTAAAGAGAGCACCCTAAGCACCTGACTTAGACATCTGGTCAGTTTGCCCCTTCCATCACATGGCACAGATAATGGAGGTCACGAAATGGTAGGAGGGTGGATGTTTAATGTTACCCGACCTTTACTCTGTGGGGCGCTTTATTACTCAACAGGAGGTCCAAGATACTTTTCAACTGAGAAGTGGCCAATATTTACAGTATCCTAAACTAGCAGCCACAGTGCGACAGCTCTGGCCAACGTTCCCCGAACAGCCAGTACCTACATGGACCATGGTCAACATGTTGGCAACGGCGTTGAGGTGTCGGCTTATCACGCACTTATGCAGAGCCCTCAGCTCTCATAAACCACTGCAAACCAAGGAGGCCTAACACCATAAAGGTGATCCTATAACCTCACTGGAGTGGTCCCGTATTCACGAGGGCATCTGAAAGAGGGCCATCTGTGCAAGATTTAAACAAGTACAGTACAATATCATACATAGAACATACCTCTCACCACAACGCTTTCTCCGCAAATACTCTACTAGACGAAACACTGTCCCAAATGCCAGGAATTCAGAGGTAGATTTGTTATACATGGTGTGGCACTGTCCGGGTGTGAGGGCATTCTGGATACCCTGGGGGGGGGGGGGGGGTTTGACGGGCTGGGATGTTCCATATACTACCAAGAGTTGCCTGCTGGGGCTACTCCCAGAGAGTTAAAAATAAAACTTAGTAGGAGATTTACAATCATAGGCCTTGTAGTGGCTAGCTATACACTGGATGGGTCCTCAAGTACCAACTGAACAACTGTGGAGTAGGGAGCCTTTGCTGCACTATAAAGAAGTTGATAAATAAATAATTGGGTCTCTGTACCCTTTAGTGTGTGTTCCTGTGGTGAAAAGCAATGCAGTTGCACCCAAATGTCTTTATACCTGATTTCCACCAACTTCAAACTTGTAAAAGTCTCTGACATGTTGTTGCAAAACACCATGTCGTTTATCCAAATAGAAAGCATGTCAGGGGAAAACAAAAAACAAAAAAACAAAAAACAATTAACACAAATCCCTTTTGTTAGTCGCAACCACCATCTCCACCACAGACACACATAGATCCAACAAATGCCTTCTAAGCCTGCTGGATGAGGAACACAATACTGACAAACAACACTATTATGACCCTCATACAGTTAATATCAGCACCAGTGACACACATGCTACAATTTCAAAATATACTGATCACTCATCTACAAAACAAAAGTAAACTACCACCAAAACACAATTTCTAAACTGCCTACTCATAAATGCTTGATCATTCTCTAAAAACAAGCACCACATCTACAACCTACTCATTGACACACAACCTGACTTTCTCTTCATAACTCAATCATGGTTGAGAGATGACATGGCCCCATTGTTGCATGAAGCCATTCCTCCAGGCTATCAAACCTTCACACAAAAAAACGTATAGGCAAAAGAGGAGGTGGACTACCTGTTATATTCAAACAAGCAATAAATCTCAGCAAAACAGACAACATCTCCATACAAGGTTGTAAGGCCCTCATCACCAGATGCAACCCTACACCACGTCCTCCTGTACCTTCCTTTTCCTTTACAGATCACCACATAGCAATTCAATATTTCCAGACACACTTCTGGACACAGTTTCAAACCTTATACCACTATATACTCCAACCTATGCATTCTTGGGGCCATAAATATTTGGTTTGACAACCCCAATATACCCCATCCAAAAGCTAACATCACTGGCCTAGTCAAACCAAGCCTACATCAGATTGTACACAATCCCACACACATCGCTGGGCACATCCTAGATGTCATTTTTTGGTAACTTTCCAACATAAAACGCCACAAATCAACACATCCAAGATCGCCTTACATACATCCACCTACCGATTATAGAACAAACTCAACTTTGAATACTTAGAAACACAACTAACAGCCAACACAGTTCTAGAAACAAATTCTGTTAAAAAAACTTTATGAGTGGCTACAGGAAGCTTTTGATAATCTAATACCGCTCAGAAAAACAAAACAGGACGAAGGAAAACAAGCACTTGGAGAAACACAGAACTAAAAAGAAGATAAAACAAATCAGCAAGACAAACTTCAGCTGCGCAAACTTAATAAAATTTGCAAATCATCAATCAAAAAGGGCTTTAAAAAGGTACTACTCAGACAGAATTAAAAATGCAATATCTGCAAATAAATAATTTTATAACATTCTCAACAAAATTCGAAAACCTAAATGCATGAAAGGAACTAATCCCATTACTCAAGAATTCACAGACAAACTGGCAAATCATTACACAACCAAGGCAGACACATTGGACTCCTATTTAAAACAAAGGAAAACCACCAACCACCTACACCAGCCCGTTTCCTAAAATCCCCTCTGAGAGTAAGCCAACCAAGCCTTTGCATTCCTTCGAACAAATATCACAAAGTGAGTTTATGGATCTGGTCAAAGCAAGTAGGCCTTCCGACTGCCCTTCTGACCCTTGTCCACCACACATCTTCAAGAACTTTCGTTTATCTACCTCTGCTGCCACACCAGTAAGAAGAATCATCAATAATGATTTAACTACATCTTTCATGAAAAACCTTTAAAAGGCGGGGAAGCCTTTGGGTAGTCACGCGCTCTATGAATCTCTATAAGATAAGATAAGATAAGATAAGATAAAGGCATACATATGGCCATTATTAAAGAAAACAAGCCTGGACCCGATGATCCCAACAACTACAGACCAATTACAAATTGACCTTTCCTGGGCAAACTGATAGAAAGAGCAGCTTTCACTCACAAGTCACCATTCATTGAAGATAACTCCATACTTTCAGACTACCAAACTGGAATCCGCCAAGGAAGGGGCACTAAATCTGCCCTCATCGCCATCTGGGATGATCTCATAATCACAACAGACCGCAATGGAGTTGCTGCACTATTTCTCCTGGACCTCTCAGTTGCCTTTGACACAGTTGAACATGACACCCTAATACAAAGACTCTACCAAACCGGCATAAAGGGGACTGCTCTCGGCTTGATCATATCCTACCTTCAAAACAGATCAAATTATATCAATACTCTCCCTTTCACGTCCAAACCCCACTTCACAAAAACAGAGGACCCTCAAGGCTCAATCATCTCACCCATGCTTTTCAAAATCTACATGATGTCATTACCAACAATGATCAATACATTTTAACTCACATGCTACAACTATGCAAATGACACACAAATACTCCTTAAAGTGGAACGCCCCAAAGACATTGGAAACTTACAAATCTTCAGTTGCCTCAGAGCCGTTGATTAGTCAATGACATGAAGCCATCTCAAACTGAACGCTTCCAAAACATAAATATGTACATGTGGCGACTGGAAACATTATGGCCCACTCTGTGCCTGGCCGAATGGTCTGGGGCTACCTCCTAAAGTACTGGAAGAAGTTAGAAACCTTGGAATTACCATGGACTCAAAGTTAACAAGGAATGGTCAAGTGGACAAATTAGCAAGCTCAAGCTTC